>NC_088979.1:115281297-116006402 GCF_963932015.1 Anas acuta | reverse complement strand
AGATTTATGGACTGACATAATAGAAAGCTGTTCTCATGAGTCATTCCTGTTTATCAGGAATAAATAAATAAAGTATATTTTTATTCTATAGCAGCTGCCTTGCACTTGGACAGCTGTGACTGGAGATCCGAAGGTAGCTTTTTCATTTTTCTACTACAGTGATGGTATATAGGACTCCAAGTAACCACAGATCTGTGTGTATATTTGTGGGGGGCCAGATTTTACTGAAGTATTTTCCAGATTTGATCTCTGAAATGTGAGTTTTCTTTTTTCTTCTGGTAATTTTTGGTGCTGTCCATTGTCAGCCAAGATTCCAGATTAAATAGACTATTTCTACATTTGTTTGACCACACTTGGTGTGGTATGTCGATCAGAAAGCAGTTTGGCTTCCAAAATACTATTCTGGTTTAGAAAGAAACTGATCCTGTTCAGGGCAGACAGGATTTTATTTTCTTCTAAAACACCAACCCAGATTTAAATATAGTTTTTTGTTTTGGTTGGCTGCATCACCTGTCAAGTGATCAGTGAGAATTGCATTTGAGCAGAATAAACCATGCAGAAAGCTTATTATTCTGGAGTATGGGAGTAGCTGGACTTGAGATTTCTCTGCAGTCACTTTCTTAACATCTGTAGGAGAGGGAAAGAGAGAGCAGTACGTCCAAATGGCATGCCTAAGAGGGGAATGTAAATTATCCTTTCTGTTTATTTGCCTTTAAAACCTGTCTGCTAAACTTCTTAGCATTCAGATGCCACTGTGATAGGTGCTTTATAAATAATATTATCTTTTTACAGTTTTAGTCAAAATAGAATGTGTCCTCACTTACCCTTTCCAAATTTGTCCATAGGCTATTATTATATAAGAAGAATAAAAGGAAGAAATAGCTACAGAGACTTAGAAAGCTGTAGAGTTTATCAATTTTTAATGAAAAGATCTTACTAAGCATAAAACTCTCCCATTCCTCCTGAACAAGTGATGTAGACAACATTAAATTCAGAGAAGCCTGGCTGCTGCTACAAAATTGGTGAAAAACTTCATTTCATACCATCCTGATGCCCTCTGCATCTTCCCAGGCTAAATGTGCTGCAATGGGAAAGGTTTATAATGGTTAATACAGGAACAGTTCATCCATAACAGGTGGCCTTGGGTTGATGTTGGCATCGTGTGCTCAAGCACATGCTGAATAAACTTACTTGTGCCATTTTAACAAGCTAGCATCTTTAGATTAGTGAGAAATAGTTGCTTGTTGGCTCTGCCCGAGTTGCTTTGCTATTCGTGTTTTTCCAGTTTTGGAGAGAATACTTTTTGCCCATAAATCTTACACTGTTCTGAAATCTGATAAATATAGTAATGCAGAACTGGTGTCACGGCCAGCAAACAAAAGCTAGGGATGAGATGAAGAGAACTACAATATTACTCCAAGAGCCAAGTTCCTCAGTCTTCCAACTCTCTGATACAGGCAACAGACTGGGAGACCACTTGCGTTATGCTTGGAGGTGCAAGAGAGCCCTCTGGCCTCCTACCTCCACAGCTGTGTATGTGAAAGCGGGTAGCTGATCAAGGGAGGTGGGCTCTTGTCTGCACAGTGGATGCTTTTGCAGAAAAGATGGATGCTTCTTGATAATGAATGTTTTTCCGACTTGTGCCTTGCCAACATACTTAAGTTTGTTCAACTGTAAGTGGGGTAGATCTCTCTCACCCCAGCACTGGTATGGTTACACAGCAATAACCTGTGTCATACAACTTATCTTAGCAGAGGAGGAGAAAAGAGCAGTATAAGAAGGTGTTTGCCCTGTGATGACTGGCAGCTTGGCAGGAAAGGGGAACAGTCCTGCAGGAACTTTAGAAGCACTCTCAAGAAAGATAGTGGCCTTGACCAACACCTGGTGAGTTTCAAAAGAGCCAGGGCAGACTTGGAGAGGGAGGAGGGAATAAGCAATAGGAACTTTGAAGATTGTAGCCTGGGTTGGGCAAGGGAGTAGCTTTGTTGTAGAGAGGACTGGCAGGTTACTTCGTAGCTTCCTCGTTGGCCAAATACATGAAGTAATCTCTGGCTACTAATTCAGACCATCAGTTAGAGCACTTCTCTATGAGGATATTTGTGTCTGAGAAGGACTGTGTTGTTAATTGCTTTGCCATGGAGGGTTTATTGGGTTTATGTGGCAAGGTTTTGATAGCAGCAGGACTGCAGGGGTGGCCTCTGTGAGCAGAACCCAGCAGCTGCCCCATGTCAGACCAGAGCCAGCTCCAGCCGGCTCCAAAGGGATCTGCTGCTGGCCAGAGCTGGGCCAGGGAGCGACATTGGGTGGGCCTCTGGGAGAGCAGAGTTAAGGAAGGGGAAAAAAATGCTGAGAAGGACAGCATGCCATGGGAGGGACCCCACGTGGAGCAGGGGCAGAGCATGAAAATGAAGGAGCGGTAGATTACAAAGCATCAGGGACTGACTGCAGCCCCCGTTCCCTGTTCCTCTGTGCCACTCGAGGTGAGGCTGGGAGGGAAGGGGGGTGAGGGGTTGTTTTGGGGTTGCTTTTAGTTCTCACTGCTCTAGTCTGTTCTAAATAGGCAGTGAAATACATTAAACTTCCTTATGCTGAGTTAGTTTTGCCCATTATGGTAACTGTTGAATGATGTCTCTGTCCTTATGTTAGTCCATAAGGGTTTTTCGTGCTGTTTTCTCCCCGTCCTTTGGAGGAGTGGGAATGCGAGCCAATGTGATGGTGCTGAGCTACCTACTGGTGTCCAAGCACCACCGAGGGAGAGAAGTATACCTCTCAATTAAGTTCCTCAAATACTACATGAAGAAAAATGTTTATAAACTGTAGTTTTGTTGACAGCTCCTTATCACTGATGTTGCTTTCTGCTCTATCCTTGACCAGTCTGAAAAAAAGAGTGAGTGTTGTAAAAATCTAGAAAATACCATTTTTCATCTACTGTTGAGTACAGTCTTCAGGGTGGTTGTTGTTTTTTTTTGTTGTTGTTGTTTGTCTTCTGTGTTCTTGTTGTTCCTGGTTTTCCTTTGAGGCTGTATGGAAGTTGGAGATTCTCTGAATTCTTAAATCTGAACCAAGGAGGTGAAGACCCAAAGACCAAGCCACTTGTTTGTTCAAAGTGAGATACTATTACTAATGGCTCAAAGATGCAAGCTGACCGCACAGTTTTTGGCACAGTTACCATTTTAGTTAAAAATCTGCGTACCTGTGGAAAGTCTGAGAGGTTGGTAATAAAGATTAATGAAATAAAATGTTAAACACAATCCCCAGCAACTTGTGTTTCTCCTTGCACTTAGCTGGTGAGCAGCTAATGAAATGGAAGTGTGTTTACATCTGACACTGAGCTGTATGCATACTAGTGGAGTTGATATTTTCCATGGAATACAGATTGTTGGCCAAATTTTAGCAACCTGCCAGCATGCTAGACAGATGCCTGGCTTTAGTTAGCTCTCAAACAACATTGCTCACATTTTAGGTATCTAAGCCTATAAATTCTGGTCAACCACAGATGCCCTAGGCAGTTAATTGCAGTTTATATAGAGGTTAGGTCTCATTCTTACAGCAATTTTGTAAAAATTCAACCAGAGTCTGTCCTGATGTACAAAACAACAGTTGGATGTGATGTACTCTGATCTGTATTCTCTTCAGTCCACCAGCATGAATACAGTTCAGTGATTATGGTTTATCTCAAAACTTTCACCTATATTCTTTTTATTTTTACCATGTAATTACGTCTGTTCATCATGTGTTCTTGGACAGTCCCTTTCATACCAGAACTGTAAAGTAAGGGGCCATTTGCATGGTATTTAGCAGGCAGACACAAGCTTGCTCTGCCTGTGCCTGGAGCCAGATGGATGCTGGCCAGCTCTGAGCGGAAGCCGTGCAGCGTAGAGATGAACCTCCGCTAACGCGCTCTTCTGCGAAGCAGGTGATAGTATTTCAGGCCATTCAAGCACACGAGCACGATGCTGGCTTGCAACATGGGCCTGCAAAAGCGTGACGTCCTCTGCATAAAATCCAAGGTCTGAACTTAAACCACTCCTGCTGCTAGTGCTGGGATGAGGCTACTACGCAAGGCAAATTTCTGCTCTGCCTCATTCAGTTTCAGTGGATCTGCTGCCCCCATGATATTAACCTTAGGGCATCCTGCCTTTCCCTATTTTAAATTCTTTTCGAGTTAAGTGACACTTGCTGATTTTAACTGACATGGTTAGGGTTCTCATCCAAGATTTAACATACAGAATGAATTTACCTTTGGAAGACATACTCTGTAAGTGAGTAGGCTTCCAAAAGAGAAAGTATTGAGAGGAAAATCCGCTTCTGTTGTTTGTTTCCTGTGTCCAGCCATCCTGATGGTGCTGCCTCGTCAACAGAAGTGGCAAAAGCCGTTCTTTGGAGGGATCAGAAGGGCATGCCTTATGTTCTTTTGAAGTGCATATGTTTGGTGTTGTTTGTTTGTTCGTTGTTTTTTTTGAGGAATCCATGGTATTGTTTTGTTTGTTTCCCAGAATCTGCTAGCTGTTGCTTCATCTTTACCTTCTAGGAAAAAAAAAAAAAAAACTTGTAAGCCTTACTGAAAACTAGACTGAAAATAGTTTCTGAAAACCAGAGCTCAAGTTGGGCTAGGTTCACTGACACAATTAATATTTAGCTTTCATTCATTTGGTGTCACTGCTTTTCTTCCCCTTCTGTGACAGCTTCAGGGTGACATCTTCAAGAGATACAACTGAGAGGGGAATATGGCAAAGATCTATAAAACCAAGTGACATCAAGATGTGTTCATGCTCTCTCCTAGTACAGGAAGTAAGGGTTTAACATGACATTCTCGGGGTTACTTAGGACTGAGTATGGGGTGTTTTATCAACTTGTCATATGTTCTGGTTTCACTGAAAGAGTTTGAGAATGCACGGTATTCGGTGGAGGGAGTAGCTGTCCTTTCATTTTCACGGAGCAGTGAAGTAAGGGGCTGAGAGTTTGTTGACATTTGTCAAATACCAGAGCTTGCACATGAGGTATTGAAAGTAAAGGGATGTGCAAGAATGTTTCCTATCCTGCAAGGGGAATAAACTTATCTTGCCTTTTTTTTTTTTTTTTCCCAGGCATCTTGCTGCTACTAATGAACTTTATCTTTACAAAGTACTACCTACAGATGAAACTCCCTTGTGAAACTTCATTTAAGGTGAGTTTGTGTTTATTTACTTGCAACAGCACTTCTGTCAACTCAGCTGTCACAGGTGAATATTCACCAAATGATGTTCCATGAGCAATACAGGGGTTTTGAGTGAAATATTTTCCAGAAGAGTCCATTATAGCCCATGTAGTCATCTGTGTGAGCAGCAGTGCTTGATGCACAGGTAGAGCAAAACAAATGGAATTCAATCCCAGACACAGAGAAACAAAGGTTATTAAATAATTTGTTAGAAAAGTGCCGAGGCCTGGAAGAAGGAAAATGCTGCAGAGAAACAGAAACACAAGCTTTTCAGAGCTGGGCAACATGCAGAGCTCTATTCAATCTTTCGCTGTTGAAAGAGGAGAGGTAATGTTTGTATGTCCTTTGCAGTTGCAACGAATTTTAGTCAAACACAACCAGCAGGCTTCAAGTCGATTCACTTTTTTTGCCACGTTCAAATAACCTTTGGAGTTCCATGCTATAAAATAATTGTCACTAAAAGACTTTGCTGAAGGAAAGCTTTGCTGTGGCGGTGCTGGTATTGCTGATCGACACGTACGTGTACTCCCCGCTCAGATGATGCCGCAGCTGCGCGGCTTCTGGCTGGAAACGCTCCTCCAGCGCAGCGGGCAGCTCCCCGGGCAGCGCCGGCGGAGGACCAGGAGGAGGAGGAGGAAGAGAGCAGGATGGAGGAGGACGAGGGCGAGGGCCGGGGCCGCGCCCCGCCGTGCGCCTCTGCCGGCCCCTGGCGGCGGCAGCGCGGGACCACAGGGCGCTGCCGGCGGGCTGGGCCCCGGGCCGGTACCGGGGGAACGGGAACGGGAATGGAAATGGGAACGGGACCGGGATCTGGCCGCCCACTGCCCAGACTGCGGCTGCGGGTCAGGTTTGGCCCTTTGCGGGCACGCCCCTGGGTGTCCTGGTCTCCCCGGTCTCCGATTCTGGGGATGCCACACGCTTTGTGTGCCTAGCAGCTGGGCTTCAAAAGCCACTGAAGCAGCAGTTGAGAGGGACGTGCACAATGTCCGCACGCAGTCTGTGCCCGTTTCAAGTGAAAGATGTTTCTCCTCTAATACAGAGCAAGCACAAACACAGCACGAGAAATCCAGCAAATGCTCCAGGGTTGGATGCAGCCAGGGTGAGATGTAACCACGTGGCACAAAGGAATATGAGGAGAGGGCCAGACAAACTGGAAGTAGCTGTCTTGAACGGCTGGCAGGTGTGCATTTGTTTTAATAACTTATTGCCTGATATCTTTGTGTGTTTGTGGAACTTCACTCTATGTAGAATATAATGTGAAGGCAAGCAGTAATTAAAACAGAAATTGTGCTGGAAGCAGACCAGTAGCAAGATACAAAAACAGGGCAACAATACACAGGTATTAATACCGGAACATCCAAGTGCTTGCCACTCCAGTCTTTCTTAGCTTGAATTTTAAATTAGGAGACAAAAACCAATTTTAAAAGACGTGGTTTTAAGTTATCAGGCTAGGAGCAATGCAGGAGATTCCAGCCCAAGATTTTCTTGTAGTGAGTCACAGCTGGGTGAAGGAGTCTCCGGAGTAGTCACAGTTCATTTAGGACTTTCTAGGTCAAAACAGCTAAGCGTGTTGCACTGGCATTACATCTGACTGACCGTTCTACAGTAAAGAAACTCTGTCCTTTGATTTCTGTGCCAGTTAGAGTGGTTTGCACTCCTTCTGTGTTTATGCATTGGCTGAATATCTCTTGTGAAATCAAAAGATGGGCAACAGAGTTCTCATACAGCAATGTGAGGAGTGTTTCTTGGTTCTGTGCTTGCAAGTTTTCAAAGACTATATTGTCATTAACGAACTCAGAGAGGGTGAGCATTACTCACTGAGAAAAAGCAGTGAAATCAAAGCAGGGATTCCCTGAAGTTCTGTTGTTCTTCCTTTTATTGTTGTTGTTGTTGTTGTTGTTGTTATTTCTTTCTTCATTTGACCAGAAGAAATGTAACTTGCTCTGTGCAGACTTGACACAACTCCGTGAGAAAATTTTTGTGAGTGTGGGCAAAGTGAGAGTGGTGGTTAACTCAGTTGGGTTTAAGGGGCAAAAATATGAGATGGCAAAGGCAGATGTGTCTTTTTATGGGGAAGAACACGTCTGAGGTAACATGCTTTGCAGGCTGTCAAAAAGGATACATCTGATTGGGGTCAGTGTGCTACAAAATGCAGAGAACATGCTAGTTGCTAGTGTGTGCTGAACACTTCTTAAACACTACTATGTCATGATTAAGGTCAATGAGCATGAAGGAAGGGCTCTTCAACTTATTGTGGAAGATGTTAGAGCTTTAAAACTGCAGAAAACAGAAGCTGGGTCAACAAAGCCTGGAAGGGAATTAGAAGCAAGGGCTTTTAAACCTGCTTAGCTGACATTCGTGGAAATGGAGAGATGGTAGTGAGAACCACGGTTGATTGTGAGAATTGTAGCATCCCTACACTGTAGGGAAGGGAGTTAGTTGAAAACTGAAATTGCAGGAAGGAAAAAAAGAGATGGACTCTGTAAAAGAGGAGGAGAAAATGGGATTCCCTTCCTTTCTCTACCATAGGCTCCATGGCAAATGTATTTCTGAAGTCTTACTGTCCATCTGCAACTGGATACTGTCTGAATAAAGTTCCCGGTATTGTAACGTCTTCAGAAACAGATATTGGTTTCTCACTTCCCCAATCAGATTGTTTGCCTTTGCCCTCAAAGTCTGTGCTTTTAATCCCTAATCCTGGAGATTGTTTTAAAACCTGAAGCGTAAAGCTGCTTCTGTTACTACCAGCGCTTCACTGCTGCACTTTCAGTTGTGGGTTTGACAGAGAACTTGGCCAGTTGGGCTAAGAGGTTTTGAGTGCTGAGGCATTTAGTTTGCCTGGCACTCTGGTAAATGAGAGTGTCATGCTATGGGACACATTGTACCTGACCAGGTGGAGGCTGTACCTGTTTTGGAGCTGGGTGAACTGTTGTGTCAGGAGGCTGATAGTAAGCCCCAGGGGGTACAGCTTGCTGGAGTGCAGCCATGTGCTGGTTCTGTGTTGTGCTTTGTGCAGTACGGGTATAGTGAACAGTCTGAATAAAAATCATTTTATTACCCTTGAATATGTTAAAAGAAAAACCAAAACATTTGAGATTCAAAAGTCTTGGAATAATAGAAACGAGTAACACTTAAAGATGGGAGTCATTTTGAAATGGCAAAAAAGAAGGCATTATGGAATCGTTTGTCATGCTAATGTCTTGGCACACACAAGCAAGCTAAAAGAAAAAAAAATTAAAAAGCAGCATTTGGACATATCCTTCTTACCCATACTGCTGACAACACATCACAGTCAATACTTCACACATCCTATCTTCTTGAGCTAGAAAGCTGTTGCAACTCAGGTTGTGTGCCCATTTGTGTTGCAATAAATCCTTACAGTTTATACTCTTGCAGGTTGACTCCCATCACTTGTTCAAGTCCAGCATGACAGCTCTCATCCCTTACCCCTGCCATAATTAGCTGAGCTGTTACAGGATTTTTTAACCCTACACGTGCATTTGAGCCTCATCAGCACAGATGCAGTAATTTAGTCTGACTGCATGCAGTTCCACAACTAGGATGAAGGCTCCTTGCTGGACTTAGTGAGAAGCAGCATATGGGTGAGCAGGAGGCTCTGAGATACTGACAAGTACATACTACAATCATCCTGATGTGTCCTTCCTTCTGACAGATTAAAGCATCATTTGGAGAAAAAGGAAGCTCCCATTTGTGCTGTGACCTGAGTGTCCCTTCCTTTTTTTTTAATGAATGTTTCTGCTCTTCGCAGGTTCTCCTCATCTAGGCAACAAAATGTGATTCTTGAGAGAAAATAACTGGGATACTCCTTTTCTGGTATCCCAAATCCAAAACGCAGAGTTCAGATAACAAAGCATAACTTTGTGAGTTGTGCTCTGTATACATACATTTAAAAAAAAAACTCAAAGATTACACTTAAAAATTGCTAGCATTTGGTAGTTATAAACTCAGGGAATCCTGAGCTACCACAAATTTTTATTCAACCTAAAGTAACAAGAAGAGATTCAAACTTCATGTTAGCAGAGTTTCTCTCGCTTCTTTCGGGTTAGCCAATTCAAAAGACCAAACTGATAAAGCATGTTTCGATCTGAAATGAGGAGGTTTTTTCACTTTGAATTTGACTCTCTTTTTAGCTTATTTCAGTGATTTATTTTATTTTTGAACTTACATGAGACAGAATAAATATCTGTCTAAAACCTGATACTCATAATACTGTTAGGGCACCATGAAATATTTTACTGTCACAAATACAGACTGATCTGTGTGTGTCCTGTTACCTTCCCAATAGCCAACAGTGGTCCTTCCTGTATGTTAGACTCCTTTGTGTTACCTCAGTCGTTACAAAGGTATCTTTTAGGTCATCTGAAGTATGTTTGCTTTTGAGTCTTATCTTTTTCTTCTATCCCAAAAAGTGAAAGTGGAGAGAGAAACAGGATTGGTGAAAAGAAAATAGCATGGGACCTTCTACATAGAAGAAGCCATCTCTAAAACAGGGAAGCTGTAGTATGTCTACTCCAAAACAAACAAACAAACAGAAAACACAGATGCTTGTTTTCTTTTGTTTAGTTTTGTCAAAAAGTGCACTGTTGAAAGAAGTCTCACATGTTTTTCCAGCAGCCATAAGGGGTTGCTGTAAAGGCATCAGCTGATCAACTAATATACAGATATGTTGCATTCAAGCTTATGTGTCTTTCAGTCTCTCAGTTGCTTAGTCAGATGGCAGTCTATTTTTATCCAAGGTTTGTCGCCAGATGGGATAAAGGGGCTCATCTGACTGACAGGAAAGCTTAAATTTTTCCAGGCCTGTCAGGAAAGCGTTCTTGTAACAAGGAGAAACCTTGCTATGTGCCATTTCCCAAACAGAGGACTGACCAGAGATAAGACTCTTAAGTAAAAGGATCAGCTCTCTTTACTCAGAAGCTACACAAGAATGGTATACCATCTGCTCTCCTGACTGTTCTTAAAGGATAAATGAAAACTGCCATGAAGTTTGGCCAGATTTTCTCCTTTATTCTTTTTAATAAGCTTTTTTGCTGGCATTGGCTTATAGGTAGATCAGCATGCAGTTTTTAAAGGCAATTATTAGTTGTAGCTTGGTACAAGGTAACAATGGTTACTGAGACACAAGTTGAAGTACCTAAATATGTAGGTGAACAAAATAAATTGTGGAGAATTTTCTAGATGTAGTACATGCCTGGTAGCTGACACAGGATCTTTCATAATCTTTATTTGTACTCCACAACGAAGGCTTAAGGTGTTTCTCTACTTTGTTTTATGTTTATCATTGGCCAGCTCTGTTAAGTTTTGCTGAGTTTTAATTTTGCTAGTTCATTGAAATTCAGTTGTACAACTTCTGTGTGAACCTTCCTGAAGTGCTTAGTTCTGCTTTTCAGCACCCAGAAGAGGCACTAATGTTATCCCTGTTTAATTATTAGAGGAGCAGAATTAATAGGTCAGGAAACAGGCATGCCAATCTTAATTGATTGTCCCGTCATGAATACTTGTAGCCCCGTACTCCTGTTGATTGTAGTGGTGAAGAATTGGTGTTGACTGTCATGGTGAAAGTACTTCAGGCTGACACATGTTTAGAAACTTCTTCACTTAGTAACTTGACCAGGATAACCTAGAAAGCCTGTGACAGAGCTAGGGCTGTATCCCAAAACTTCTCACCTAATTACAAAAGCATTGTGGGCTTTGTTTGTTTTTAAATGTCAGTAATTTATCATGATTATGAAAACCAAATGTACAATATCAGAGGTAAATTCAGAATCTGAGAATTGTGGGGGGGGAGGTATATACACACACAACTGTGGAAGGGATAGAGTTTTCCATGTTATTATGAAGAAGTTAAACTTCCATTTCTTATTTTCTCAATGGGATTCTTGGGTTCTGGTCAAGTGTGGTGTTGTGTGTGTGTGTGGCGTTTTTTGCTTTTTTGTTCTCTTTCAAGTTAGCAGCAACTCTCAAGTTCTTATTTCTTCAATTTGCAGCTGAGCAAGTGAATATTTGGCAATACCACTGATGTCTGTTTGCAGGGGTGCAGCGAGGAATCATGATTAAAAGTGGTTCAAAGAGCTGATTGGAAAGGGGACCAGGATACCTCCCCAGGCAGCTGTGGGCAAGATGGTTACCAGGTAGGGTAATTACCTTGTCAGTACCGTGCTGAACAGTCCTGAGGAGGTGAGTATAGAAAGGCCAGTGGTGACTTTGGCTGTCATAGTCAGTAGCATTAAGGACCATAACGAAAAATGGCCACACTGATAAGGAGAGATTCTAGAAATACAGGGAGAAAGAAACATCAAGCGCAGGCTAGAGAGGAGAAAGGGATACAAAGATGCTGTGGTCAGTGTCATAACCATGGTATCACTAAAGAAGAATAATCTGAGCTTGTTTTTGGCCATGTTGTATATAAAAGACTTCAAGAATATCTGAAAAAAAGATAGAATCAGGTTAGGATACAGAACTCAATAAAAGACCAACTAAAACGTGATCAATTTCTTTGTGAATGCTTCATGTGAACTGCATTTGAGGCATGTGAGTAGGTAAAATTTTGGGGAGAAGAGGGCCTCGTTGGACCTTACAGAAGTAAGAATCCAATCCACTAGGGAAACTTTCAACATAATGTGTGTGTGTGCATACACTAGCTTTCGGAAGCTTTGTCCCTTTTAGTCCTTGTTCGCTTTTCCATTTCAGAGAACAGGATGGTGCAAACTTGCTGGCTGCAATAGTGCTGTGTGTGTACAAAGTTAAGGTTTTGTACAGGTATTACAGAGACGTTTATGCTCTGTAAACTCAGTTTTATACAAGTGTTTCTGTACCTGCAGCTCGGCAATATCATGGTAAGTGTGTGAAGAACGTAAGCCAGAATTGCTCAAAAGCAGCTGAGGACAGGCAGTGAAGGCTAAAGCAGCTTGTTAGTTCTGTGCAGCCAGCTGCATCAGAGGTGCAAATGAGGACAAGAATGAAGTACACTTGCTTGTGCCAAAAGGCTCTGCTGCCAGCTGCCTTCACAAGTGGCCACTGCTTTTTTTCCCCTTGGAGGCTAAATTCAGGTGTCCCTTTTTAGAAAGGGCAGGGGGAAGTATCTGGGTTTGAGCACTCCAAGTGGGAGTGAGTCCGGGATCCGAGCAACCCCTCCAGAACCAATGCGTGATTAAATGCAGGAAAACTGCTTCTCATTTGTTGTTTGTGTTAAGTTCACCATCTGGTCACTGGATCTTGCTAAACGCCTTTGTATGCAAGATGAAGACGCCCCCGATTTCAGCCAGCTTCTCCTATTACAGATATATAGCAAGCTGGCCACCTTTCAGTCCTCCTCTTCACTAATTAGTTCAGGCTGTTGAACTTGGGCTGCAACAATGCAATCGATGAAAGGCAGCTAGATGTAAGGGGACACAGCCGTATGTAAAGACACCTGAGGTGGGACATGAGAAAATTCCATTAGGTATGTTCAGTGTACAGGATTTAGTCAGGTCCTGTTTTATGAAGAGAGAAAATGAAAAACTATGCTTGTAATGTAAGGAATGCAGCTAGAAGTTGAGAAAATTAAAGGAGGGAACAAAGAATCAGAAGCTAAAACAGAAACTGAAGCAGGGAAAATGACGGCTAAGAAACAGAGAATATACTATCAGCTTCCCTCTTTTTTTTTTTTTTTTTTTTGAGTGTTGTCTAGTACATCTGACAGCACTGAAGTCTGCGGTTAGCTGGTTGGCTGGCAGTTGTGTGTTACTGGAAAAAAAAATCTGCAGTTTTTATTTCACCCTCTTCCCCATACCTGGAGACTGAGCTAAAAGGATCAACTGTACACATGAAGTCTAGGCAGACTTGTATCCATATTTTTGAGTTATTAATGAAAGGGTTCTGCAGTTCTTCATACTTTGACCTCAATAACTGAGAAAGAGGATGTCCTAGCCACAAGTTGTCTGCAAACACGTGTGTGAAAGTATTTTCCTTTCTCCCACTTTCCTGTTTCTCTGCAGAAAAGGAGAACACTGGGTTTTGGAGTCTGATTGATTTCCTCAGCTATTTTGATAGCTCAAGGTATTGGTAGCAATCCCAACTAGAGGGCTGGAAGTCAATACTGTAAAATACTGAAGAAACACATTGGTAAATAGTAGTAATGGTCATACAGGTAATAGCATAAGCATTGTGGTCTGCCAGGCAGGTACAAAACAAACTGTTACGATATACGATATAGCTAAAATATTTCTTAGGGCCATGTTTTTTGTCTGGCTTAGGCCCCCTGCTGCAGCTGAGCACCTAGCTCAGTGTAACCTGTGGTGATGCCGTGGGCAGCAGCAGGAGTGCCCAAGTGAGCACAGGGAGAGAAGGCCGAGCAGCGCTTTTTGGTTGGGTTAGCAGCCTGGGGGATTGGGCTTCTGTTACCCAAAGCTCCCAGTGCTGTGAATACTGGATGCTTGAGTGATCTGTTTTGTCTGCAGGCCCCACCATAGCTTTGCTGATGGCACTCCTATTGCATGGGCAGTTCCACAGACTGAGTCTTTCTCTGAAAGTGAAGATACAAAAAGCTAGCATCTGGATCTCTCTGATTACAAAGATAGAGACATTTTTCCTTTTGTTTCACTACAAAGGTAAAACAAATGATCTGGATCTGGGTCTGATCTTGGTTTATGTTTGCCCAGACAATGTTACTGCATCCATGGTTACAATGTGCTTTCCTGCATGGACCACAAGGCTTCTAAGCATTTACTTCAGGGATCTTTGCACTGCGTGGTGGGACCACTGATGGAGCTCCCATGGGTTGTAAGAGCATTTCTCTGGCTCCTTAGATGCACGGTCCCAGAGGAGCTTGAAGTTTCTCTTTTTCGGGTATCAGTCTAGTTTCGGCCAACTAGTAATTACATTTTATCATGTGTCAAGGGGATGGCAATTTCTTGTTTTCTTTTTTTTCTGGGTAGGAAGGCCAGATTAGTGCACAACTGAAGAAGAGAAGCCATACATTTTGACAAGAAACAGTCAAGTTGTTAGGAATGACAAAGAAGATGTCTGAAGGTAAGGCTCAAATTAAGCAGTCTTGCCTTATGTTTGTGAAATAATGCAAGCTGTTCTCCTTTGTGCAGGGCCAGCTTTGGCCCTGGATGTTTAGTGACTAAAATGAAGCACTGGTATGTATTCGGAGGAGCACGGATACGAATTCAAAGGTACCTGGGAAAGCACAGAAGAGAAGATGGATGAGAGATTTCCCTGTGGAGCCTTGCTGGACAGTCCACCTAGGCACAGGTAGGCTACATTGTCAGACCAGTGAGCAAGCATGGTTGGTGAACAATGAGAAAAAATACGATCTGTAGGATGATATTTCTGGCAGATTTTTGGTTTAACAAAGCTCTCTCAGTTATTTCCTAGCTTTGTCTTATCTGACACATGTTAATCATGCTCGTAAAACAGTCAGAAGAGGAATAATAAAAAGGCTTTGGCCAGGATTGCCATGCCTTTGATCTGCAGTGTTCAAAGTGTACACAGGGTAATGAAATTAAGAATACTTACTGTTGATTTTTTTTTTTTTTTTCAATTAAGAGGCTACAAAACAACAGGTGCAGATTTACCAAGGAAACTTAAGAGATTTCTCTGATGTGATTTGTGCTCTCAGTCATCACCTGATGTGAGAGTAGCTGCATTCAGCCTTGGCCAAAAAAGCCCTGCTTGCTCCAGGATAAAAATAGAGCTTCAAAGAAGGCAAACGCATTGTCTTCTGACTCTTGCAATCTCAAGCTATTCAGAGAAGCTCCCATATGCCACTAACAAAAATAGGATGTATTAATCAGACAGTAAATTCTGCTGTACAAAAAGTGATTCTCAAATAAATTGAGAAGAGGAAGCTCAGGGGATATCTGTGTCTGTTGCTATTAAGTTCAGAACTAACAATTAATGCTTACAGATTTCATATAATAGAAAAAATCTCCAAAGTAGCAGGGAGAAATTGGAGCACGGGAGAGCAAATTTATAAACCAACCAGGTAACTCCAACTCTGACAGTGCTCTTGAATAAGAAAGATGATTCGTGCTCAAATGGACTCACTGAGGTGTGGGTGCCAGTTACTTCAGGCTTCTTTGTCAAGGCTGATGTGAGGGCTGCTAACTGAAATATTTTATAGCAGTGCTGTCGTAGCAGTGACAGTCTAAGAACCCAAGCAAGATAAAGCTTGGAGGGAGAGAGAATATTGTTATGCCTGTTGCTTCAGGAAGGTGAATAGACAAGATTTTGGTTTGAAAGCCACAAATCCTCCTGTTCCCTGAAAAAGGTCATTGCTGGAAATACAGTAGATCATGTTTTAGTTTCTGATAGTGGGTGGTAGTAGTATACTGTGCTCAGCTGTCCTCACTTCTTGCGTCAATGGACCAGCTGTACTGGGGGAGACAGAGGAGTGTTCTGGCCCTCTTTGATCTCTCTACTGACAAAGACACCGAGACTTCCAGTTACGATGGATTTGGTGTGTGAGACACAAACACCTGTTTATTTTCCATAAAGTAATAAGTCACCAGATGGTAAAGGTTTTTATCCACACTGCTCTAACTGGATTTGTACCAGTAAGTTGGAGGTGAAAGGTACCATATGGTACTGTTAATCCCCGAAGCATTCATTATTCCTAAAATAATTTTCAGCGCCTTGTAGTGTTGACATCTCTCTTTCATTACTGGCTGCGCTTATTTATGTGGATAACGTTCAGATGAAGTGTAACGTGGAGTATTTGGTTTGGGTTCTTTTTATGTGAGTGTTCCTGAGATTCGGTGCCAAGCGGAACATTAAATGCCCTCGGACAGTCAGTTGGGGCTTATGTGAAATGAGTTGGTGGTCCAGCCTCCAGTGGGTGTAAGGACTGTCACTGGCAGCCTTGGCAGAGAGGCAAACTGCAAGTGAGCTTTATGATTTGGGACGTGATAGGTGTTCTGATGGATGCTATCTCATTAATAGTACAAACCCTGCTTTATTGTGAACGATGGCCATTGCTTACTGTCACTGCTGACGAGAACCTACCAGCCTGGGATTAGACCGCTCTGAGGTTCTGGGAGCAGGGCTGACTTGTGATACAGGGAGGAGACTGAAGATTGGACCCTGCTGACTGCTTGGGTGGGCAGCAGTTTTGAAGGCAGATAATAAGCAAAAGATCAGCATCAAGAGAGTTTACCTACACCATGAGGTTTTGAGACTGTACCTACTATACCTCTGGAGCTGTAGGACACTCAGAGATTCAATGGCTGGATGTTCTTCAGGCTAGTAGGTGTCCACAGGGGGATATCAGCCAGATGGTCGCAGAAAGCACCCTGATAGCAACATGATGCCTCTAGAACAGGACTGAAGCGTGCACAGTTGGATGATGATGAGGAGGAAACATATTTAATGTGATTTAATACAGATGTTGTGCTGGTAGGTGCAAATACTAGTGCTTAAATATAGGCTGTTTGGATGAACAGCTCCGTCTTCTACAGAATATTTCAGCTGCTATTTACTGATAAGCTATTGCAATATATTAGTAAAGAAATGGAACTAGAAGCTCTCAGTTCTTCTGAAACACCTTGCAGCAGGTTTTTCCACAAGTGTTTTAGTATCTGAGTTGACAATGTGATTGTTAAAAATGGTAGGTTTAAATATTGCAGGCTGATTTAAAGAAATAATTTAAGCTCTTTTTTTTTTCTTGCCTCTTATGTTGACACTTTGAATTCATCCTTTCTTTAGGAAGCAAAGACCATACCAGTCGCTGATGTCTTCTGCAGAGCAGTCACTCATGGAACCAGTGTGTAGGGTAAGTGCCTAAAGTTCTCAGCAGCCCTCTGCCACAAAAGAACAGTTACCGGTCTCTGTGCTGCTGTCTGCTCTGGAGACACTGCAAGGAGTCATCTTGGTAGCTGCTGCTTCCCGTCCCTGGCAGTGAGCAGTGCCCAGCGCCCTCCCAGCCTTCCCCGCCTGGAGAACGGCCTCAGCACAGCTGGGCTGCCGGCTTGGTGGCTGTGGGACCAGGACTTGGCCTCCCTGCTCACAGGAGGGAGTACACAGGGGACAGTCCCTGTCACTCAGGGTGCAGAGTAGCAGGCTGCTGCCCACTCCTGCAGGATGCCAGTCCCTTCCAGGCCAGCAGTTGCCCAGTACTTGCTGCAGCTGGCCTGTTTTTCTACAGCTTTGTCACCAATCAAGGCAGTGGAGCCATCCCTTGTGTTGTCCTGTGTGCTCCCCTGCAACAGGCCTAGAGCTGCAGCCTGGCTCAGTGCTGGAAGCAGCCTGAGTGGCCATACAGCCTGTGTACAATAGCTTAAACAAGACAACAAAGTTGCCTTCACTGAACTTCAGTCTGTGGTACCTCACACAGGACCTTGGTCTCTTGTCACTACTGGCCTGAGTCCCAACTAAGCGAAGTCTCCCCTTTTGTTACAGTGTTGTCTGTGGTCCGCATGTGGTGCAGTAACTTGGCTGAGCTGACAGTTGCTTGGCAGCCTGTGGTTGCATCTGGCTTTCCTGGTGGTGTTGAGGAGAACCACAAATGACCATACAGTATTTTGAGGGCAGCTGCAGATGAGATTTAGTCAGTTGGAGGTCAGCCAGAAACCTTGTAACTACAGTAGGCCGATATGTTGCTTCTTGGGATGCAGAATAAGCCTATATACGTGGCTAAGTTGGTCACCCTTTGGTACCATAACCGCGGAGGAAATGTAGCATCTCTGCCCCACATTAGTAGGTATAGATGTGCAGACTGTGGGCTTGCCATTGAACTGGAATGCAAACAAGAAGGGCTTTGTACATCCAGCATCTCAGATAGCTGTCGATAAATCTGCCCTGTGTCTTAGTGAGATCCTTTGCTGCATTGCTTTGGAAAAAGCTCTTGTAATATTTTATTAAAGAAAAATCAAAGATGAAGATGTGACTGGACTGATAGGAAGATACTCTGTTCTCAGACTCTGAATCAAGCAAGCTTGAATTCAGAGTGGCATCTGGAAGCTGCTACTAATAAAAGTTTTGAGATAGTGGCATGCAGGGTTGGAGTTGGGCAGTAAGTGTCTGAGTATTGCGTAATTATGAATAAGGAGCAAGAAAAATAGAAAAGCTCATTATGGAAATTAGAGGACAGCCTGTAATAACGGAAAGAGAAAAAAAAATGAAGTGTTTTCTTTTTCTCCACATCTTAGTGGAAAAAATGTGGAAAAGTAGAGAGATTTCAAATTGTGACTTTTGGCACCAGCAAGGAACTTGAGTGCTCTTCCCCTCAGCCCTCCCTCCCCCAGTTTGAAGGTATTCTTTGGCTTGGCTCTTGTTCATTCCATAGTTCATTTCAGAGGTTAGATTGTTAACTCTGGTTTTACCGTGCTCTGAGTGTGGAAAACCAGAGCAGATGTTTCAGTGCACATGCCAAACAGAGTTGAAATGAGTATTTCCTAGAGCACCTTGTGTTCTCCAGTGCAAATGTCCCTGCAGGCTTCTTCTGAAGTTGGAGGAATTGTGCTCCTGTCACTGCTGTTGTGAAAACAGATCTGGCATTTCTCCTATCCCTAGAAATTGTCTTTAAAAGAAAGCAGGGGTGGATTTGGGGGACAGGGGAGTGAGCAGGGCTGTTTTGCTTTCTGCTGTAGTGTGCCTAAGGCTGCAGTTTCACTTAAGCTTTTGTTTCTGATTTGCAGTTGCTGACCCAGATGTAGCCAAGCTTCGTCTTCTGTCTGGTTTTCTTCCATTCTTCCGTCCCTTCCTCCCGCCCTCTCAGAAGCATCCTGAAGCAAGGTCCAGTGGACACAGATGTAGAGCAGTAAGTACCACTGTTGCAAGTAGGCTGGGTTGAACACTTCTTTAATTAGAACCAAGTTCTAGATCAGGCCTCTCCAAGCTGAAGCCCGGTGCCATTTTTTCCCACTAACTAGGGGGAAGAAACCTCTCAACAGCAAGGTGTTGAAGCAAGTGCTGTGTAGGCAGCAGAAGTCCTGAAACGAGCAAATAACTCCAGCTGTGTGAGACAGTTGGTCTTAGAGAATCCCATCCGAGCAGGTAATTGTATTTTGCTGTATCAACTCTGTTTTTCAGAATTAAGTGCATGTAGTTTTCTAGTGTGGTCTGACATTTAAAACTGGATAAATACTTCTTGGTTTTCAAATTTGGTCCCCAAATGTGTCCTCCATTTGCTGACTGGTCTTAGACTGGCTAGATTTGAGGGTTCCCATTTCCCAGAGCAGAATGAGGGCTGTTTGCAACCCTGTGGACAACATCCTTCTAGAGACTGGAGCTGTTTTGAAAAACGTTCATGAGAGATTCATACGGAGGCTGAGTGGGGTTGGACAATTCACATCTCTGGCTTCCTATATCACAGGAATGAATCTCTTCTATTCTTTTGTGTTTTCTTGTGGGTGTTTTCCCCCTTCCCCATGATCTGCCAGCTCAAGTTTTTCATTTTATAAAATCATCTGCTCTTTGCACACAAATAACTCAACAACGGCAAGTTTTGTTATATGTTTATGGAACATACCGGTCAGCATAGCTCATGAGGTTTTTAGATCATGACGTGGAACACTGTTTGCAATGCTGCATCTGGAGAGGAACAGCTGATGGCTTACAAGTCTGCTAACAGACTGCTGAGGGCACTTGATACAAGACAGTTCTTAAATAGGTGCTGAGCAGTGAAACTGCAGAACTTCTGCTGTACTCAGTTGTGCATGCCCCTCACCGATAGTTCAGACGTAAAATTTTGGCCTTGTCCAGTTAAGCTCCTTTGCCAGATGCACGTTTGGTGGTTCATCCTTCCTTCCTGCTTATTGCTGGATGTGGCAGCTGCAGGCTGCACAGGTTTCTTCCCTCCCCTCTGCAAATCAATATTACATATACGTAGCCAGGAGCAGCTTATTGACTGGAATGGGTATCAAACTATAGCAATTATGGGATGATTCTTTTCTTCATGTATAGAAAACAAGTTAAAATAATAACCTTAATTTACTGCATAGCACCTAACCCTTCTTTCTTCCTTCTTTCCAAGCCAAACGATCCCTTTTTGGAGACTGGTTTGTGGTGCCTGAAAACTGTGGACTGGTTCTCTACTTCGAATGCCTTACCACGAACTTCATTTTTCTTGGCAGGTAAGTGCAATGCTCTTCTGTGGTTCGCCTTTCTAAAAAGTCGGTGAAGTCATGTGGTGTCTTAAGAGATGGCCCCAAACCACTGAACATCAGCCTGCTCAAAGTCATGTGTCCACTGATTCTGCCTTCAGTCAGCTCAGTGTATTCGGTGTTGGCATTAGCCATGACAGCTCCCATCAGGAGCTGTGTGCATAACGCAGGAGATTGGGCTCTTCTGAAAAGTCAGTCTCTGCATGTGTGAGGCTCACAGTCGCATTCACTGCAAGCCCTGGGAAGGTATTTCACTGTGGGCTGGGTTGTTGGTTTGCTGTCTGTAACGTGGGCAAGCATGAGCTGAAATTATAGATGCTGGTGTGGTGGGGAGAGAGGAGCTCTCTAGCACCACGCTGCATTGTTACCAAGGCTGGTTGTGGGTTTCCATCCATGCTTAAGAGGAGCTGATGGAAAGCAAACCCTAAAAAAGTAGTTGTGGGAAGGTGGGGTGGCGGTGGTGGTTTTGTTGGTTTTAACCAGAACTTTAAGAAACAACACACATTGTGCATTATGTATTTTTGCAGATCAAAGACCTCTAATACTCCACTCTGGAGATTAGGAAGGGAACAGCAGCCGCTCCCTAACCAAGCAGATGACTGGAACTGTGAAGGGCAAAGCACAGCCAGAAGTTACCTGTATCTCAGGCTAGGAGACTGGAACCCTGTGCTGCTACTTGGTGTTTTGCATTCCCCTTCTTCTCTGGTATGTGAGATCACTTAATCACTGCATAATCCTCTTTTAGGTGGAGGTGAGTAAATTCCCTTCGAGCTCTCTCCCCAGAGTGGGTGGAGGTCTTTCAGTCTGGGGACTATTTGTATACTCTCTACTAAGAGACTGCTCCTTCTCTTGCCCTCTTTCAACCAGTCACATGCCCACATAAAGTCTTGATGTATGGCCGTATCCATTGTTGTTGCTGCTTTCAGTTTTGTTCAAACTAGGTCAGCCTTTCCAGAAAGGCATAGTTTCCCCATCTGGTAATCAGCTGTGGAGATGCAATCACAACTGCAGTTAACACTAACTCTGATTTGTGTTTAATATAAGACTTTTGGCTAACATTTCAGCCTTCTATGATTCAAGACAGATTGTATTTTGTATTTGTTGTTTGGGTTGTGTAAATGAGACCTGGTGAGGGGATCTCCCGAAAAAAGACAAAAAAAAGGGGAAGGCTTTAACTGTAGCTGACTGCAACTTTTATCTTTAATAAATACGTTAAAATAGTCATTAGATGTGCTAACAGTAGAATTGATTTAAAAAATCAATTGGCATGTGTACAACAAAATTCCAGTACTGTGGGCATTTTTCGTTCTGAAAGAGGGTTTTCCTGTGTTTTCAATGCAACACGAAGACAGATCTCAACAAAGAGCACACCTTTTGAACTGCTGTCTCCTAAACAACCGTAGCACCTCAGGTGAGCTGTTACTTTGAGTCCTGCAGCCTGCTGGCATTCTCCAGCCAGAGCTGCCTGCCTGCTGAAGGTGTTTCCTCCTGCAAAGTGTCATGGGTGAACCAGCAAGGAGGGTGAGGCGCAGCAGGGGGGAGTCTAAGAGGACAGGAACTGAACTAAAATTCCTGGGGCCATTAATAATCTGGAGCAGGGGAGCCAACTAGTGTTGAATGTGGCAAAACAAAATTTCCCAGCTTGGGCTGACAGATGAAAAAAAACCTCCTTTCCTGGCCCAGAAATAGCTTTGGATTTGTTGATTTATTTTTATTTTTTTTTTCATTTGAGAAACCAAAGCAAATACACGGATATTACGTAGAACATAATAAGGCTTCTGTTCTCAACCAGGATCAAGTAGTGAAAAGATAAGAGAGCAATGCTGCTGGGGTTATAGGACATTTGGAGTAGAAAAAGTACCATGAAACTGCTGGGTGTAACTATTAATGTTTAAATGGCAATAATGCTCTGTTGGATTTCATATGCTGTGCAAAGTCAGTTTGTGTCTGTCCTAGAGTGCTTACGGATACAAATTGGCATTGCTGACCGTTTTTGCAGGATGCGGTATCTGTCCCTGCTCTGGAGCTGTAGCACCGTGGCATCCCTGCTGTCCACAGACCCCATGTGGAAGAGTTGTCCCATCCTCCCTCTGCTGCCTTATATCAAGGACTGATTCCAGCAGCTCTGACCAGGAACGTGAGTTAAAGTCTAAATTGTTAAAGGCTGAATTGTACCCAGTGGTTTTTGCAGTACAGAGCAGTGTGGTCCAAAATCTGTTGTTCTGTGTCTGAGAGTCTCTGTTAAAGGGGCAGCTGACAGTGTCTTTCAGGGCCTCATTTTCATCTTTTTCAAGCCTGGGGGTGGCAAGCAATTAGACCTGTCAGTGTTCAGCAAACAGTAACTGCTTTTGTAGGTGTTATCAAATTAATCCATCATTCAAAGCTGTGCTTTTTACTTGAAGCAAGTGAAAAACTGCATCTTGACTATTAACAAGTACTGGTAGATGTATATACAAGAGCCTGTTCTGATTTTTATTAGGATATTTAGAGGTTTTTCAGTAAGTCCTTCTTGCCATGTTCTAAGTTTATGTGAAGCCATTTGGAGGAGGGGTCAGGTTTTTTAAGTCATCAAGATCACCAAAGTAACAGCACATTTTGATTCTTTGATTAGAACCTCAAAATGGGCAAAGCATTAATAGAAATCAAAGCACTCAGTTGCATGCTTTCCAGCATGAATTTTCAGAATATAACCATGCAAGTGATAAAGACCTACACTTGGCACGTGCTAAAAATGAGTTCAACAGCTCAACCCAATTCATTAAAAAAAAAAAAAAAAAAAAAAAAACGTTTCTGATACTAAATTCATGTGTCTGTGCCTAAGATAGATTTCTTCATATCAAATAGTCTCTACATGAATTTTCTAGGAAAAAAATATTTTGGAAATTGTATTTTTATTGTAGTGAAAATAAGATAGCATTATGTTTATATGTATACACACAAAAAGGAACAATACACTGTATATACAACAAAATGCCTTGTGCTCAGTGTAACCGATAATCTCCTCAGCTTGTGCCCAGCAAATACCTGAATACCTTGTAGCAGGTGCCTAGTCCCAGCTGCCGTACCCAGCTTACCAGAGGCAGTGCAGAACCTCCCTGGGACTGACAGCCCAGCTGCACAGAAGCGAACCCCAAGCCTGGCATCTCCCCGCGCTGTGCAGTGGTGGTGACCACGAGGCCTCAGTGTCCCAGGACGGCTCACCCATGTCCCTGCAAGAGTGGGGCTGTGCCTTACGAAGTCCAGACCAGCACTGCGCTGCTCTAAGAGCCCAGGGTCACACAGCACAAGGTAAGTTCTGTCTGATAACATCACATCCCAACAACATGAAGCTGCACTGTACTGCTTTCAGCTGTCTGGTGTTATTTGGACTTACAGTGATTTATGTACGCATTTGTTTGACAGATTCATGGCTCTGATGACCATCCCTGCTACTCAAGGCAAGAAGACACCATGCAAATGATCCAGCGAGGCTCTCCAGAAGAGGAAGAGGAATCACACTGAAATCTTTACTGGTTTAGATATGCGGCCTATAGACAAGTAAGTAAGTCTCACTATTGTTGAATTTTAATAAGTATCATTTGGCTGTTGGCACACATGGGCTGAGAACTACAAATAATTATCTTGGTAAAGATAACAGTTACCTTGGCCTTCTTTGTAGGTAGAGGCTGATTTGAGACTCTTTGTGCCTTAATCCTGACTGCAATGTTAGTGCCTTAACAACAGATCTGGTGACTGAGCAGAGGTCCCACATACCTTAACATGCAGTCAAAACTCTTGTCTTAACTTCAAGATAAAATTCAGTTTCTGTAGCTCAGGACACGCAACCCCTCTCGGTTCAGCTATTTTAAAATGTTTGAGGCTGGCTGCTCCTGCTGGAGAAATTCTACCCTGACTTCCATGAAGCTGAGATTACCAGAGCTGGGGTTTTTTGCTTGTTTGTTTTTCCCAATAAAAAAAATTGCCATCTACCAAATATGCATCCATTTAAATACCACAGCCTGATTTTGAAACACAGCCCACAGCAGGCTATTGCCCAGTTCAGTAAAGAAAATTTAACTATTAGTTGGCTGAATTCAACGTGGAGTAAACACTAAATACAATTTTTAAAAAGATGGGCACCAATGCCACTAGTATTTCGTCGTTAAACTATTAATCTTCCTATTTCAACAATTAAGTGCACTCTGAAAATAAGCTGTCAGGGAAATAAATAACAGATAAACAACTCATATTAACAACAAATTGTCTATGTACAACAAAATTCTATGTTAGTCACTTAACCTTTACAGAATATTGTTATAATGGAAGCCCTTTTGTGCCCCAGCTTGTGTCTCTGTCAGGAGCAGCTGGAGAGCCAACTATCTCGACTTAACAACACGATGCTGCAGAATTACAGCCCTGCCTTGCTCAGGCACCAGATGTGGTGACTGAACGTCAGCGGTGATGCTTAGTGTTTGGGGAGAGCCTTCCAGTACTGGGTTCTGTTTTGCTAATGCCAGCTGACAAAAGTTAAAGCAGGCAGCCATAGAAAATAACAGCCTCTGCAGTGAGGTTAGGGTTGTATTTATAACAGGAATGCTTTACAATAATGCTGACACCATTTTATCATCATGGTTCTCTCCTACAAACCATTCATGTGCAAACTAAAGAGCTCTTCCCACTACTGCTTTATACCTGTACCATTGCTACAGTAGGCTCCAGTGAAGGGGATAAATGCCAGACAGGAATTGTAAGGGTGCATTTTATTTTTAGTTTGTGCATGTATCTTCTCTTTTGTTTTGTATGTTTGTTGTTTTTTTTGTTTTGTTTTGTTTTTGTTTGTTTGTTTTGCATTGGTATACAAACTCACATTGTCCATTTCAGAGTTAAAGAAAATGAACTTTCATAACCTCTGCCACTTCGGATCACCTCTTTAAAATGTCACTTTACGCAGAAAAGCCGGAGGTAATTGAGATAAACAGACATCTGTACATTTCAGCCAGTCATTTAGAAAACATCTGTATCCATCCATGCAATGTTAAGACTATAAGTAACTTTGCAGTTACATCTGAGCCCATTGCTATGGCAACAAGGTAGTCTTTATCTCCCACATGCTTTCTACTGATTCCTTTTTTTTTTTTTTTCTTAAAGCAGCTTCCTGAAATGAAAAACAGAGAAGCAATGATTAAGTTAGTCTCTTTCAAACTTTGGATTCAAGGCTCATGTGAGGCAGCCCTTTCTATTTTCCAGCTGTGGAAAATTTAGAAGCTGATCTGTCTCAAGATGAAAAAATGAACAACTGACATGGAAAAATGTGAACTGCAGTTATTTTCAATTAAAAGAAGTGGAGTTGGTGATCTTGGAACACAAGGGTTTTGCTACTGCAGTTAATTTTAATCTGATCCCAAGGAATTGTACTGCAGTATCTTTCAAACTAACAGAGCTATCTGTAATTTGCTGTTTGCTACAGTGAGAAACCAGTTCAATTCTGCAATAGCCTTTTCCATGCTTAACTTGCATCAAAGCACACAGCTCAGCTTGACTAACTGTTTGGAACTGTAAGCTTTTTATTCTGATAATGTCTCCACAATATCAGACAGTATTGTGCTAGTGGCCTGCTAGTTTTTGGTTAGCTGCCAAGTCTTGAGCATGGAAGATCAATTAGTATGCTTTTAAAATTTTTATTTAAATTTAACACCAGGTAATATTAACGATGCTAAAAAGAGGTAAGAAGGTTCTATTTGTACTTTAAGGGCCTGATTGATGTCCGTCAGCGCTCCTCTGACACCCATTAACTTTGGAATTCTTCAGTACTTTGAACGTAGCTGCTGGGGATACCTACTTTTGACGGTGATTATTTTAAGTGCTCTAGAAGGGTCAAACCTCTTCAGCAATAATGCTGAAATCTTAACTTCTAGTGCCCTAGCATTTCTAGACCCTTCATATGAAGAATATAGCGATGTAGTGAAGGCTTCATGAGAAAACATTAAAGGAATTAGCCAGACAAGATATTTTACTCACATTTGATGCTGCCTAACGAACTCTGCAAACTGACGGTCTTTAGCGTAGAGCTCTATAATTCGAATTCTGTCCTGAATTTCCTAGAATACAAGGAAGATAAATTTAGGTACATAACAGAAATTAGAATACTCCTGAAATAACTGAATTCTTTTTCTTGGAAAATGAAACTCATATGCTTTGCTATTTCAATAAGATCTCGAAATGGGGCAGCCCAGAACTAAAATTCTTTATGCTATTTTTAAAAGCGAAGCACTTCATTTTTTGGAGGCCAGTAGTACTTAGCTGTTAAATCAAAACCAGGGCTTGGAGGGAATGTGGCATTTAAAAGGCTTTAACAAAACCATTTCTCTCTCACAGATACTTTTCCCTACACCCAAGCTGGATTCACACCTCTCACCATCGCTTAAGGATTTGCGGTTAGCTCGTGGATGTAAATCCCTTCTCCTCAGCCTGCTAGAGTGAACGCTGGATACCATGTACACAACAAGGAAGGAGAACAATATGATCCATCTCACAGGTCAGAAAGATCTAAACTTCAAAACCTCTGTATTAAAGGCCTGGAGGCTCTGGATTTTCACCATCTCACTGCAACTGTCTTACATGTGGCAGTTGGCATTAAAAGCTAAAGACTATGTCTAGCACTAAAGCAAACCACTCCAGACCTCATGCAGCTACTTAGGCAGTCAGCTCTGTTATCATGTGAAATTCATTATTCCTCCAAGCACACCCATTCCTTTCCATACACTTAATAGCAAACAGGTCAAGAAAGCCTTTCTCTCTCCTCCTATGTAGTTGCAGCAGCCACAGTTGTGACTTATTTAGCTATTGTACATCTCTGCCAGTATAAAAGCCATGTCACTTACCTCCTTTGTAAGCTCACTGTTTTCATAAATGTGCCTTATCTCTTCACTGCTGTAGTCGGTGGACGTGTCTGCGCTGGTGGAACTGTAGGATGTTAGCTGAGGGTACCTGCGGTAGTAGTGGCTGTAGCCAGTCGTATCGCTTTCGTACATGGGGTTGTACTTAACGGCATTCTCAATGGACGAGAGGCTGTCACCCTGCCTGGGGGAGCGACAAACAAACCGTGAGCTCTGCAGCCTTGCACTGGGAGGTGCGTATACATGCAGCCTGTCGCTTGTCAATGACCTGCTAAGACTTACGACAGAATTATTATCCTCCTAGTGACAGATGTTCTTTAAAATATTAGGTGGCGTCACTTACCCCTGAGAGTCCTCAGTGTCGCTCTTCGTGTATTGGTCTCGAAGGGTCCTGGCCAAGAAGAAGATGACAGCAGATGCCACAAGAAGGAACCCTGCCACAGAAGCAATGGCAATACCCACAACCAGGGGCTCAGACACGTATTCCTCACAGTGCTCCCCTCTGTACCACCAGTTCTCTCCTACACGACACCTGCAAAAAGGAAACACTGGGAAGTCAAACACCAGCCAAAAACTATGACTTAAGTTAATGTAGATGTATTTAATTTCTTCTTATGACAGTGCCTTAATTATCTTAAAAATATATTTATATGCTTAAGCACTAACATTTTATTATTATTGTGAACAGCCTCTTTTGTTATTGAGGAGTTTAGTGAAAAGAGATAGAAAAAATAAAAGGACAAAACATTAGTAATGGCAAAAAGCCTGTGGTTTTTGCTATTTAGAGTATCCTGCAACATGTTAAAACTGTAAGGTGTTTAGACCAAGTAAAAAGTTAGGCAGTGATAGAGCCTTGCACATGATGTAGTAAACACTGTAAATGTAGTCTTAATGATATTGTAATGCAAATACACATGAAGGCGTGTTAATGAACAGCATGTTTATGGTATGTAAACTCCACAATGATTAAAGACACAAAATAAATTACTAGAAAGATGGGGTGCCTAAAAGTGTATCTTTGCAGCTGCTCCCTTAATCAGCGATTATTATTTCTGCCTTGCCATGGTACTGAATATGACCGCTGTAACTAATATCATCTTTAAACATACCAGTACAAATAATACAGCCGCATTATAGGTGTTGGGGCCTTTTTGCTATAAAAAAAAATCAAGGAATTGCAAGGTATTACAAGCACTCACAGTACTGAGCCTTATTAATACTACACATTAGATATTTATGTCAAAAGACTTAATTTACTACGAGAGTTTATTAAATTAGTAACCAGTATTTGAATTTCTTCAAACTGCTTTTTTCAAAAAAAAATACTTTACAAATATTTTTCAAAATATTTTTCAAAAATACTGGCCAGAGCATGCTTGAGCTCAGATACTTGTTTCTTATTCATGTATTATATAAATAAGATAAAATTTATACTGTATCTGTGAAAGTATCCAGCCTCATAGCATTAAAAAACATTATATTGTTTTCCTGTTAGAAGCCAGGACTGTAAGATTGACTTGAAAAGTTAGAAGTAAGTTTTTAAAAAAAAGGACCTGAACTAATAAACAATAACCAGTAGTAGCTATCCTTCCTTTTCTGTAATTATTTTCCTACCTTTTGTGGAGGGCTGTACTTAGTTTCTAAAAATAGACGGTTACATTGCTGGAAAGGGAAAAAAAATAAGTGCAGTATTGGAGTGCACATCAATTTATCTGTGTCTTGTAGAATCATTTCACCTACCTGTAAAATATAGGCATCCCAGTCACATGCATCTGTATCTTAAAAATCACAAAATTTAAACCAGGGGGCCTGCGTCTTGAAACCACACATGTTTTTTCTCAGGTTGCCAATGCTTTACTTTTATGATGTTTTTCTTAATTAAAAGCACCATTTTTAATACATATAAGGATGCTTTTCAAATCTGAATTTTTGCAACAGAATCAACTCATACATGCTTTATGACATTTTCTAACACTTTGCTACTTAAGGAAACTGCCAGAGAGAAGTTCTGTCTCAAAAGGTCAATGAAGGTGATTTTAACAACTGAATACATTCATTGCTATTATTTTCCCTAGATAGTTTTGCGGACTGGCATTTCTGTTCTACTAAACACATTTGTTACTGTCTCATTTCCAAACTTTACATAAGCAAACTAACCCTTCAGCAGCATTACATGACCGATAACCATTGGCATCTCACCTGTTATGCGTTACCCTGGGGAATTTTGCACAACTCTCATGGAAGGCTAGGACAGAGGAGGCAGCATGGCTTCGCCATGTGTTGAACAGGATGACCTACCTGCATATGGCGCCTTGCCCGGGGCTGATGTCGCACTTGCCATCATTCAGGCAGAAGTTGGGCTGCAGATCACAGATGCTGTTGCACGGCAGCCCATCGATGCTCAGGTAGCCGGGATTGCAGACACACTCAGCCTCCCCACTCCAGCGATTCACCAAGCACTCGGAGAACTCATTGCAGGCCTGGAACTTGCAGGGATCTGCTTGCTCACCTGAGAACACACAAAGCAGAAAACGTTAATAGTCGATGAGAGAGTTAACTGAGGCAAAGCACCATTGCCATTTTCTCTAATGACCTGGTTAAAATAATCTGCAGAAACCCAGCGTGCGTCTTTCCCAAGTCTCAAAGGGTTCTGCTAAGGTGAACAAGCGCTACGAAGTGTTCCTGTCTGCGCAGCGCATGTGAATGGTACGGCTAAGACCACCCAGCAAGCCAATTGAAAAAGCAAGCATAAAATGTTCTTTTTCTTACTGGAACAGGCAGTACCTCAGATGTTCTCTGTCTGCTGGAACTGTATTTTGCAAATGAATAAAACACAGTTGATCTCCAGTATTTCTTGTTACAGAAAACCTAGGCGACACACAGGGAAGGGCAAGGGGACTTGGGACACAGCACCCACTGTGAGGTGATTTGCTTTTGTCTGCAAGGAGCACAAGCTTGTAGCATTTGTGGCATATCAAGCTTGAGAGGGCTGGCATACAGTCACACAATCAGTATCAGAAGATTTTTCATGCTAAAAATGACCATCTTCATAACAGAGCTACCTCAGAAGGACAGCTACCACTTGCCATCAGCTCAGCACTGTTATTTTCCTTAACTTTAAAACAGGAAATATTTCCAGGCTGCTTATATGGTAAACTACTGGCTAACTTGGGCAGCAAAGAAACTTCCCCATATCAGAAGACTAAATTAAGAGGGCCAGTAATGTTTTACTGCAATCAAGCCCTAACCACAAGAATAAGGCAGCAGAAAGTATCACTGCAGACTCCTCACAGCTAAACAGGCTGCCAGCAGTGGGAATAGACCCATGGAGCAACTCCAAACCATACATGAAGATAAGCTCAAGAGAGAAGGACACCACTGCCCTTGCTGACCAATCTTCCTCCAACTCCTTGGTAAAAGCACAGTGGCAATTACATAAGCAAGTTTTGTTCCTGTATTTCTATACAGGCCTTCATACAGTTTGCTCAGTCCGTGTCCCATTTTGCTTTTCATATCTTCAGTCCCATAACAGACTTCTGTTTGTGTACTTCAACTCTGTGAAAGTCTGTCCTAAACTCCAGTGGGCGATCTCTGAGCTGCCAGAATCCTAAGCAAGTTCTTAAAGCAAAAGTAGCTCTAAATCCCTTGCCCCAAAACTGCATTTTTCTGCCATCCTTACCTGATTCCACATCCAGGGAATATTTATCGATGGCCAGGTTCATGGTGTGATACGCAGTGTTGCAGAAGTCTTCCAGGATCATGTACACAGCATTGGTGACATTCCGAGGCACGGGTTTGGCGAATTTCATTCGACTGTTCACCACAATGCTGCCATTTCTGAAGTTCAGGATCTCCAGATTCTGGAAGCCTGTTAGGTTTGACTGAAGGTACGGCACCAGCTGCAGCACAGGGACAAGGACAGAAAAGCTGAGACTTCAAGTCTCTGCTCAAGCCAGTTGCACTGGTATTGCATCAGGCAGCGGGGATCTGAAGCGGTTTATCCAAATCCCACAGTAAGGGTATTAAAACTTTTCCCAAATATCAATTTGCAGATGGTTTCTTAGTCTACAATTTATATGCACAGTTCTTGTGACACACACGGTGCTCTCCCCTTGCTCTAAGCACCAGGCATACTTGTCATTTCAAAGGACATTTCTGTCGAGCCCCTTCCCCTTCTGTCTTTCTTCTTTACTCCCTCCATCTCCCATAGCAAAATACTGATTTCAGTCAGGAGATGGGAACTGCCAGGTTAGAATTTGGTAATTGTTGCTGTATTACTCCTATGAAGCTTAGCTAGCTATTGGCTTTTTAAGAGATCAGCCAAACTGCCTCTTCATTAGGGTGGGTTGAATATGTTGCAGAAAGGTTATCTCCTGACAGGCCCAATTTATTTACTTCTCTCTCCCCATAGACTAAATCCAGAGCACTCCAGAAGCAATTGAATGGAATGCTGTACTGGCTTCAGCTACCCTGCTGCATCTACTGACACCAGCAGAGCATCTGGCACGTATCACAGTTAAGATAATGAGCTTTGGAGAGACAGAATTGTGACTGAATAAAAACAAAACAAAAACCTCCCCTCTCCCCCATGTTCCCAGACAGCATTTTCCCATAGAAGGACATGCATAATATCTGGACACACCTGTCTCGTGTTTGTCTCTGCAAAACAGAGCATACCAACTGGGACTGACCAACAATTTCTACCTGGCAATGGATAGTTAGCAGAGAAGTGCTTCTTACCAGTTCCAAGAATCGTTGCTCCAATGCTTTATATTCAGGGGAATTTTTGTTGAACAGGTCCTCTGAAAACATCATGTTGGTAACCCGAAGACTGAAAAACACGACCAGAGCTCGTGATGGGATAGGAGTGCTGTTGTGGTTCTCACGCGTGGCCCACGCCACGCTGGCCATCTCTGTGGATTGGGCATGGGTGGTCAGCTCCACGTGACTATCAGTCAGGCTCCTTCCCTCCTCACTCGGCTCAGGAGAAAAGCTGACAACGCTGACGTGATCCAGCCCCACTGACACATCCAGGACCCTGGCTGTTTCATCTCCCACCTTTGCTGAGGTAACCACCGATGGTGACGCTGTGGATCCCATCGGTGGGAGATTGGATGGAAGCTCGGCGATGTTTGCTGTGACGCTCACAGTTACGTAGGAGTTCCTAACAGTGCTGATGCTCGTGGAAACAAGCGTGCTGTGGTCTGTACCACCCTGTCCAGCAACACCCTCTAGAACAGTGGCCTGCTCTGTTACAGAAGGAACCATAGTTGCAGCTTCAACTACAGTTGGTGTTGCTGATTTTACTGTCTGATCTAATATATTTTCTAGCACTCTGTCAGTAGGCCAAACATCAGCTGGTTTCTTTATTGCCGAGCCAGTGTTTTGGCCTGCCAAAGATGTGTCCAGGGCTTGCTGCTCTTCTGTGGAAGTATCAGTGTTCACCACAAAAGGATCTGCAGTCAGAATAGTTTCTGAACTGCTTGTGTCCAAGTAGCCTATCGTAGCAGATTCAGTCAGATCTGACTGCCCTGCTGTGAACAGTTCTTCTGATGTTGGCCTGCCTTCATGCTGGTGTTCAACTGCCTCAGAAACGATCTCCTGACCTACACTGGACTCTTCAGGTTGCTCCACACTGAGGCTTACGGTAGATGTGAGACTATTGTCTGTACTGAGGGTTACTGTAGGCGTAAGACTATTGTCCACACTGAGGGTTACTGTAGATACAAGACTACTGTCCATACTGAAGGTTACTGTAGATGTAAGACTACTGTCCGTACTGAGTGCTGCAGTAGATGTAGGACTATTGTCCATACTGAGGGGTACTGCAGGTGTAAGGAGACTATCATCTTCAACAGACACATCTGTGTTGTGTGTTGAGACAGGGGCTTCTCCAGTTGGCATGTCTACAAAGGAATAGTCCTCTGATGGCTCCAAAATGAGGACTGGTTTAACAAAAGAAGAATCGTATGTGCTCGATGCTTCTGTCTGTGTAGATGGCTCCACAGGTAATGGCTCCTCTGTCTGAAGCAGAGATACGTGCTGAGTTGTAGTCTCAGGAAAGACAAATATTTCAGATTCATCAAGAAAATTTTCTTCTATGTCAGCCATACCTTCATTTTCATCTTTGGAAGGATCATCATCTAATTTATTCTGAGAGTTAAGAATATAATCTAAGATCAGGCCTTCAGGAATATCCTCAGTTCTGATTAACAAAGACTCATTATCATCATCAAGCCAGCTATCAGGACCAGGGTAGAAAACAGGTTCCAGCGTTGCTTCTTCCCAAGGCCAAATACTTGATTCCGTTTCTTTTCCTGAACCATCAAAAGCTGAACCAGACCCATCTTCATATGTAATTCTATCTCCGAGATAAATATCAGTTTCAGCTTCTACAGGGTGTAATTCTGAGGGAAAAGGATTTTCTTCCACAGAATTATGCAACACAGAGTCTGCATTGTTACTGTCTGCAGGACTACCCTGAGTTACTTTTTCCACCTCAGCAGAGGCTGTTGCTTTAGTATCAGTCTCCGTGACTGACGAGGAGGCCACTGTTGATGCAGGAGACAGGGGAACTACGTAATCATCTGTAGATGGAGGTTCTTCAGGCACGAGGTGAGAAGGGGGACTCGAAGGCAGAATAAAGTCTTCTGATAGCCCAGTATCTTCAAACCCTAAAAATATAATTGAGTTTATATTTTATATTTTTATATTTTTTATATTTAAAAATATAAATGAGTTTCCACTCAGTTTTTGTTTATACCAAAAAAGAGTCAAATGCAGTTCATTTTGTTGGCTGTGGATCTGCATTCAGCATGTTTCCTGTGATGTATACTGACCTTTGTATGCTGAAGTTGGAAGGACCCCTGGTAACCTCTCCACTTTTCATTATGATATTCTATGAGCCAAATCAGGGCTGCAGAGTATGCAGTAAAGCAATTAATGTGTAGTATGTCCTTAGGCTAATTAGTCTGCTTCAATTATGTCTGCATGGTATCATGCCCTATATGAAAATATTTCTGTGCAATTAAAGAAGCATCGTGCATGTAATTTCCTGGAGAGGCAAACAGGCATTATCACCTGTTATCAGCATTTGATCAAAATGAGAAGGTAAAAACAATCAGAGTAATATATCCAATTTGTAGACCTTTCTGAAAAGCCATTTTGGTAAACTACCCCTTTGGTGAGTGTCACAGGACACTCGTGTCCAAATTTACACTTCAGTCAATGGCATGAACTTACCATCTGAAGAATCAGGGGCTGACAGCCATTCCAGGGAGTCCACAGAATCACGCTCTAATGCTGGTGCAGTGACCAAAGGAGGAGTCTGATTCCCATCTTCTAAATTCAGCTCATCAGGCGAAGAGGTGACATCAACTTCGGAGGAAAGTGCAGCATCAGGTGTCCAGCTGGCCTCAGAGTCCTGATTTGCTGGTCTTCGGTGGATTTCATTGTCATTGGACTCTTCACTATCTGAAGTGGAATCTGGTTTGGTGGAATCAAAGGGCAAGGTATTGCTGACCGTTGATTCATCTGCTGAAGGCCGTTCAGCTAAAAAGGTGTTATCCTGAAACAAAACCACAACCATTATTATAGGGGCAGTACGGTCTGTCCACGTTGGGCTGAACATATCAAAGGTGTTAACCAGCAGCAAAACAAGCAAAATCTGGTAGTATTGCCTCTGTGAGGAAGTAACAATAGCAACAGCAGGGGCTCAGCTGGAAGGATTGGCAAACGTACCCTGTGCTAATAATGTTCAACATACACGTACAATGCACGTCCTTGCGACATGCATTTTGTGTCCAGTCATGGCCACTTCTAAAGGAAAACAGCCATTCCAGTTCTTTCAAGTGCAGCTTCAGTTAGCGTATTAAGAGACTTACCCTCAATACCCAAACCATGTCCTTTCCTTTTCCTTACTGAAAAACTGAACTATTTCTAATTAAATGGAAAATAAGCACACAGAATACTGCCTTCCTTCCTAAGGCATGAAGAGGTCGTAGCACCTATTATTCATCAGCTACATAATCAATGCAGTAATTATAACATTATAGTTATCATCATACATAAAAACAGTTCAGAAACTGAACTCAAATGCACATAGGTATGTATGGTTGGTGGTCATTTATGTTTTGGTATGTGAACCTGAGAGGGGAACTATAACCATAATGTAACTTAGAACGTAGAACAACTTCAGTCTCAAAGCTGAAATACTTCTATGGAAAGAAAACTTTTTGTTCAGCAGTAATGATGAACAAAGAGTATATGCAATGAAATTTGCAACTTATATGTACTGTGAAAAAATAATGTCTTTTTAAGCCTCCAATCTGCACACTATGTACTTATGTGCCATGCTCCAGTCACTATTTGGTTTACAGCTAGAATACCAAACACGTTTTATCTTTGAATATTAATCTACTCCCACAGTGTCTCATGAGGTAATGATATTGCAGAATATCAGTGAAGAGATTAAGTTACTTGGTCAAGACTACAAAAGCAAGTTCATTGCCTACAACTCAGGGATTAGTGCTTTGCACGGCTACCCGTCCAGCTATCAATGCTGTGCAACAGTCAGAAATGGGGAAAAAAAGCCTTGAGGTATGAAAAACTGTCAAGTGAAGAAAGAAGGATTAATTTACTAAGAACTAATTGCTGATGGTGGCTAGTACATGTAAAGCAGACGCCAAAGGTTTCAGTAGTACGTATGACAGTTCAAAGAAACTATTGATTTAATCATTCTGAAGCTCACTGTTCCTTTCAAATCCCTCTCATTTACTTTAGAATGAATAATAGGAAAACTCCAAATACTTTTCAGATTGAAATTTTACTCCTGGTAGAAACATGAGTGAATTAAATTTTCAACTTCATTCAAACTGTATGTGAACATTTTAGAAACAACAAAGTCATTTTCACCTGACTATTTGTCTACCTGAATTGACCATGTTTTTTATAGCTGGTTGTTCTATCACCACAGTCTTCTCATATTTCTGAATGTATATGGTAACAATCAGTTGAGAAGTATATATACCATACAGACATGTGCTCCAGCAATTATCTTTTTTGGCAAAGTTGGCTATTATAAATAAACCTGTGAAAAAAGTTACTGTGCAAGATTAGAAACAAATTACACATATAAATTCCATAAAGAATGAAAAAGGACTACCAGCAATAGCTTCTCAATACATTTTTTATGTGAGCATTTAGTTGCCAGGAATTGCACCTCATCATTTATTTTAATGTGGATAGATGTTCCTATGACAACTAACATTATTCAAAGATTCTTGTTACAGTGCTATATATTATATTAACAAGTTTAATATCATATTGGCAAGTGCTGTTTTTTTGCTAATGTCTTGAAAGGCTTACAAATATGACAGATGACTGCAAACACAGAACACCCTCCCTGATTTTCCATTTTCTGCTGCCAGAAATACATTGTGCTCAATAAGCTAAGGCATTCTACCTGTTAGAGCTCAACAGAAATAACAAGAAAATGCAGATTTCAAAAGCTACACTTCCATTTTTATTCATTTTTAAGAGATCTGTAAAACTCAAAGAAAGGAATTAATGATTAGTTGGTACCATCTGCTAGCAATAAGATGGTGAAGTAATGATAGTTCCACATTATGTCATGACCCTGTACGATAATACAAATCCAACTCATTCCCAAATCAACTGCAAAAAATAATAGCAAAACTCTTTCTCACAGGTAATGGTTCTACTTAACAGCATCTACTTGAACCATGAAGGTTTGATATCTCTGCAAATAACTGACTAATCATTTTGGCCTTCTTTACTGTTTTAGCAGCTTATGATTTTCTTAAATTTATCTGAAATTACTTCCCAAATTATCTGTGTATTGCAGATTGTACACAGCTATTTTCTTGGATATACTCAGTATATTTGTATATACTTTGTATATAACCACAATTTTTGACTGAAGACAGAGATAACATTATTATTCATAGGCCATGATTAGAAAAATGTAACATCCAGTATTTTTTCCTGTACATACTATTCCCTAAAAATGATTTAAAATGGAGTAACATTGCAAAGCTATCTCTACTCTAAAATCTTCTTACCTGTATATGTCCAAGTATCCACAGAAGAGAATGTGAAAATGGCAGAATTATCTTACTAAAATAAACATATGTAACATTTTAATCCAGTTAGATAGTTCTAGAAAATAGAAAGCCCCTTCCTGAAAGTTACATTAAATTCCTATTTATCCACATCAAGATTAAACCATTTATGGCAAATGAATGAATTTGCTTTTTAGATACTAATGGTTAATTTTTAAAACTCTGGGAAAACTGGCATGAAGTTAAGGATATTATACCTATGACCATTAGAACAGGAATCGCTGGCTTCTGTGAAGTCACTGAAAATTTTGCTTCTATAATGATTTTAGAGGTTGGCCTGAAATAAAGCATGTTTTTATTCACAACAGTATCTCGTAATGAGCTTTGTGAAAACCTACCATCAAACTTAGCTGGATCTGGGTTTTGCGGCATGAACTGAGCTCATTTCTTTTTGGAAGGCACGTCTGTGTTACTCAACAGAGCAGAAACCTACTGGATAAATTCTTAAGCCCAGACAATGTTCCACCGTTCAGAAATTCTAGCTGTCAGCAAAACTCACTCAATCTCAGCATTGCTGGCACCTAACATGGCACCTCTGCTTGAAGCCCCATTGCATGGTACAAGTATGTTCAGGGATACTAACTCTCCTGTCCAATGAGAGCCTGATTCTATGTCCTGGGTTGTTCCAGAGGTAATCACATGAGATAAATGCACACTTTTAAAAATGGAATACAATAAACCAGTGGCTATTATTTTTTTTCTGTTTTTCCTTTGCTGGCATCAAGGGGATGGACATCTAAAACCTGAAGTAAGAACTTGTAGGGAAAATGAAATAGTAACAAAAGGAGCATGTGAAATTTACCTTTATCTCTTCTCACAGGCAGCTTTACTGCTTATGTTTATTTCTCACTTTCCAAAGAAAGGCAGGATTGTGGAACAAATTATGTTTTTAGAACAATTTACAGTCTAATTAAACATTGTGAAAAAAAAAAAAAAAAAAAAAAAAAAAAAAAAAAAACCAGACAAAGGAAGCCTAAAGAACAAGACACAGCTGCACAGCCAGAAACACAACAATGTGCCAGGTAATATAAGATGATCACAGAAAAGCGTTGTGCACAGGTAACAAATTATCAGGTGAGAGATTTCACCAGAGGTTTTTTTCCACTATATGGTGTGCCTTTCCTGACTGTATTCTGCATGATCAATAGGATAGAGAAGCTCTGGGTGCTGGCTTTAATGCTATTTTGCTGAATTAAGCTGTTCAAATGCATGCAAAGGACATACCTCAAATTAAAAGGTCATTGCTCTGAACCATACTCACATCAAACTCCGCACGCTCCAACACACCTGGATGCTCAGTAATCCAGGATGGATCTGCTTGGGTAGGGTGTAGTATTTCTTTCACTGGGAAAATATAAGTACATAGGTTCAAAATGCTGCAGTAGCAGTGCAAAGAAACTGTTTTAGAACAATTTGTTTAGGCTGAAAAACCCTTCCTCATCTCAGATCTGTGAGACCTGTTCAGCAAGTTTGCCAGAAAGATTTTGTCTCTGGAAATACCCACAGATTACACACAAGAAGTGCAGAGAAAAGATGGGAACGGGAGTGGGACAGCACTGCTCTACCAACTATGGTAGGACCTTTGAATATTCAACAATAAGCCAAGTATTTCTTTTGTGCTGCTCAAGGCCAAGGCAGAGCTGCTAACCTAAAGTGCTGAAAGCAAACTGCATCATGTGAAACACATTTCCCCTTCTCTTCCTGTTAATTGCTGATAATATTACTGCACACCACAAACCTTGGTGTCAAAGGAAAAAAAGAGACAAATCTAAGGGATTGACAATGGGATGCTACTGCTATTGACTTGACCTGGTTAAAATTAGAGCAAAACCAACTGCAACACCATCGTGTTTGTGATTTTTTTTAGTTATTCAGAGGGCAGATGAATCGTAAGTAATACTCACCATTAATAAGTTGGAGAGAGTTTGGGTCTAAAATCAAGGAAGTGTTTTCAAGCAAGGCATTTTTCTGGAGAATTTCAGCAATATAGTCTTGGAAATCGCTGATGGTGTAAACAACTGTTGGATTATCCTCTATGTCCATAAAGGAGTTGTCCTCCACCTTGTTGGAGTGAAGGTTAATCAGGTCCCAGGTGGCATTGCTGATGGCTTCTCCATCAAAAGTAACAGCATAGTGCACTTCCACCCCACTTGGGTTTCGCAAAGAGAGAAAACACACATGAGAGATGTAAGGCTTTCCATGGCAAATGCTATGATTTTTTTCCAAAAACCTGTGTCCCTACCCTTTCTTTAAAAATACAAATACATTGTTTTTAAGGATTCTAGGTAAAATTAATTAATTGTATTACTTTTCACACTTGTGTCTGCCTGCCTGTGTTTTCTCATGGAAAAGGTTACCAGAACACAACATCTGGCCTGGTCACAGCCCTGTATTTCTACTTCAGAAGGGCAGAAGGACTGCCAGGAGACCAAACTGATGGCTTTTTGCCTGTATTATCAGTAGACCCGCCAACATGCAGTGGTGTGAGTGATGCTTTTAAGGTCGTCATGCCCATGATGGGAATGGATCTGTGGTAAGAAAGGAGCCTGGGAAGACAGGTTGTGTATAGTAGCAATACAGTAGCAAGCGGGAGCCCTGATCACTGTCACTGTGCAGTGTCCATCTGCTTGAAATAACGCCTCTAGCAGCACTCAAATAGTATTTCATACACCTTATAATTAGAAGCATTTATTCTAGTCTCATTTGATCATTAATTCTCTAACAAAGTTTCGTATCTATGTACAGCTTAGCTTCTTCATATTAAGTCTCCTCTGTTTGCTCCAACCAACCTATGTCTGGATGTCCTCTTCCACGTGACAGAGTTGGTAGCAACCAGATTTGCCGCACACTGGGCATAAGCACAAGGGAGTCTTAGAAAATAGAGCATACTTTGGCTGTACATGGGGCACAGCAAGAAATGAAGTAATCTGTGAAGTGCTAGGAAAACGTGCTCCAAAGACGGGTTTCCTTCATTCCACAAAGCTGGACTAAAAGTAAAATTACCAAAGCAATGGTTCTGTTCAGAGAAGGCTCTAACGCCCCAGTGCCAGGTACAACAAAGACACAATCAGCAAACACATGAACTAAAACCAGGAACCTGCTGGAGTTTTGCTGCTGGCCCTATTATTGAAATGAGCCCACTGCAGGCTCATCATGAGCACTGAGTGTCAGTAGAGGGAATGAAAATGGACAGCAGTAGCAAAAAGGCACGGCAAAGATGCCATACAGCATGCTAGTCAGAAAGTAACATTTACATTTAACACAACTGTGCTGTCAGTTGCAGTTAATAATTGCTAAGTAATAACAATGACACCACCATCTGTCTGGAAAGGGCTATAACATCTGGTATTTCGGACATAACCTCTTCGAATTGCTGCACGCATCTTAGTCCGCAGAAGTGCAGAGTAACAGAGGTTGGCTGTCAGTCACTGTTGCTTGTGAACAGATTTGCTCAATACCTTTCTTTGTTCAGAAACATTCTAAAATTAAAATGCTCATTCTCTGTACAACTGTTTGTGGACACTGGCTAGGGCTTTACTGAGAAATATACAAAATAAAATAATACTTCCAGTAATTTAAAGGCCACAGTTCTTTTTTGTTTGTTTGTGAAATTCTTCAAATAATATTGAAAGAGGAAAATTTAGGATGCTTAACTCGCATATATCTGCCAAAAAAACAAGTCAAGACTGATGTCATTTTCTGCTAAGAAATGTTTGTAAAATTACTGCTAAGATGCACAGCAAATCCAGCCTTGAAGGAGCTTAAGCCAATTGCCTTTGCGGGATAACTATGGTTTTCTTACTTATTTTAATTTATCTAATAATAATCATATCTACCCAAGATTGTGATGCTAATTAGAAAGACCTTGAGTCGTCATTAAACAATTTTGTTTTCTTCACAGAAGAGGCTCCTATACACAAGCTAGCCCAGTAGCTGACTTGTGTTTAGGATGGTTTTCCTCAAGAAGTTTCTTATAAGCAGCATTTAAATAAGCAATATAAGTGTATTCATAACCAGAACAGATGAGTTACTTGCAGTTGCTGGTAGAACCCCCTCACATAGTATTTATGCTGGATAACTATCTCGCTGTGGAGCCAAAACCACAAATCCCCAAGACAGTCAGTGTCATCCAGCTAAGGCGCTTTTCCTTCTGTATTATAACAATGCGTATAAAAATGTCTTTACCTGTCCTCCTCAGGAGAGCTGAATACAAAAACAAAATACAACAGCAAAACCTGTTAAATCAACGTCACCAGTTCCTTAAAGTTCAGCTTTACCAAATTTGCCTTTACATTCTACAGTGCACACAAATTTCAAAATCCATACAGCAAAGTGTTTATAAATGGCAAAGTCGATCTGCTGCATAACCAATTGTTCAGCTTTTACTGAACTGAAATACTTCCTATTGGTCACAAGGAACCAGCAGAGCAGAGCCACTGCACAGTACTGCAAGTAAGGCAGTTAAATTGCCATCAGTACCAAGAGAAACAAGGCTCACTAATTCTACCTGAAGGTCAGTTTACAAACGCATTTTTTCCTCATGCGCATCAGAGCACAGAAAGAATCTCTGGAATTTTCCAGGAATACCAACCTTTTATTTCACTTCTGAAATGAACGGAGGGCTCTCAAACGTATTAGACTGCAGATACTGAGAAGGAAGGTTTTGCTACCTCCCAGGCAGAGCTTCAGCAGGGTTTCCCCATGTCATTACCCCGGTTTGCTGTGGTTCTAGCCAGAAGTCAAAGTAGGAACTGAAAAGCCAAACGTGCCTCCAGGCTCCCATGAGGGCTGAAGACAGTGTCATTCAGTTTTCCTTGCTGACACAGGGAAAACTTACGTATCAATCAGTCTTATCAGGTCAGGTAATTATTCTCCTACAGCGGGCCACAACAAAGTGGAGTTTATCAATCCATTTGGGCAATTAGCACAAGGGACATTCCTGCCTCGTTGTTTCAGGCATTTCATAATTTGATTTCTGTACCATCCTTTTTTGGTACTTCTGACAATGTTGCTGGAACAGTGCCCCACCATATGATTCCAACCATAAAACCTTCCTCGCTATAACTGCTTTGTTACCCGGAAATATCCTGGCTCGAATTTATTGGCTGGAATATTTTAAGAAATACAGCTTACAAAGTCCCAATAGAGAACAGTTTTTAGATTGACCCATGAAAAGCCTGACTGGATTCTTAAAATTAAATCCAGTCCATTCAAGTCCGATCATAATTTGTGATTCATGTATACCAAAACTCACAGATCACGTTTGATACATAACACGCAGAATCTCCCCCTTTTCTTCTGAAATTAACTTAAAATGCCATTTTGAAGTACAAACTGATTTGAGGAAACTATTCTTTTAAGCAATATTTATGAGACTGCAGAGAGTTAAAGTTTTCAGATCATTTATCAAATATTTATTCACCCACCTTTGGTTTGAGCGAAAGGAGAAAAATCTTTATATACCTCAAATGCCAACTAAATTAACAACCAAATTAAGCCATCCCATTAAGAAGTTGCAAAGAGATGAAAATATATCACATTTTTCCCAAAAGATTCCCATGTTCTTCCTTGTTTAATACTAGGACACGTCTAAAGTTTTGAGGAAGTATCAGATGGTGATTTTCAATTAGAAAACACCTCTTTTAATTTTAGGTCAGAATCTTAAACTGAAGGCAAACATATCATGTGAGCTTCTCTGATGGGTGCCAGCAGCGGAAAAGAGCCAACTACATTTATATACGTTTCCGTATTTCTATTTTGATTTCTGTACACATGAAGGCACCAGTATGAAAGCACTTGTTCTTTGATTAACACATCCTGGAAATCCCTTGCACTGACATTCTTCCAGCTGTGGTGCTAGCACATCGCACCTTCAACGGGCTCAGTTTCAACCACCACATACACATCAGGATCTTTTTACCTGAATTCCAGGACACGGATGTTTTTGTATCCAGGTAGTCCTTCAAATACCTTTTGGATCTATTTTGAGGGGAAAAAAAAATTAACACAAATTTCCTCCACCCTCCTCCTTATAGAGAAAAAAGCAAGAAGTATTTTCAACATCTTCTAAAATTCTAAAAATGCATCTGAGCATCATTTCTATTAGGAAAAACATGGCTAAATATTCTCTGTCTTTAGAGAAGAAGAGTTTCGGTGATGTTTCATTATTGCAAAAGGAAAAGAGAAAAATACGAAGCACAATATCGAGCATTCCCCAAGAGGTGTATATAAATATTCAGAGGGAAAATTCAAACAGAAAAATGCAGAGATCTGTACAACATCTGTGACGAGCAGATGATATTCTCTCTTTTATTTATGCAGCATAAACCCTTTTTTTCCCCAAAGGTTTCCATTACTTCCCAAACTTCTTCGGATTAAAACAAATTCAGGAAAAATGCTTTGGACCTTAGCAAGCTAAACAAGTGAAGCAGCAACAGCCACCTTAGGAACTGGGGCCTCAGATGTCAAAGACACCCCAATCCATTACTTAGTGCAAAACGCGGCCCATCTCCGCTGCCCTAAACATACAGAGGGTGCAGGAGTGACTGGCACTGCTACTCAGAAATGAAGACCGGGGGCAGCAGAATGGTGGTATGTCCAGGCCCAATTCAATACTCAACTGTGTTGACAAAAACAAGAAATAGAATACTGCAGGTTCATGCCAGTTTTGTATTCTTCCTCCCAAAAGATCCTTGCCAGTTGAGGATTATTTTTCACTCCTCAAATTCCCCTTCCCCTCTCCAGTCTCCCTATTTTTAAACCGTCTCTGGTGAGAGTTAAACAATCTGAGTGCTGCCGGCTGACTTTTTCTTTTTCTTTCTTTTTCTTTTCTTTTCTTTTTTTTTTAAAGGAGCTTCTTTATCCAAGCAGAAAGAAAACCAGGCAAGGGATCAAAGGAGTGGAACATCCATGTGCCAGGTGGACTCCATCCCATCTGACATTTCTTCCACACACACACTCTATGGCATTGCTACTTGGCCACACAACTAGGAAAATTAAGATGTCTAGCCTATGCTAGCAACTTGTGACAGTTGTGGTGATGCTTTTTGGCTCCAGTGGTGAGTACATCTCTTTCCCATCTGGCCCAGGATCTGGCACAGGGTTAGCACCAGTTAAAGGGATTCAACAGAGAACCCCAACTAAATGGGACAAAGAAGGAAGCAAAGCTAGAAAAAAAGATGACCCTACCATTTGGCACCCTAGATGCTTCTCCCAAGAGAAAGGAAAGACAAACTTTCTGCCCCAAGAAAATTATGGTTGTAAGATTACCATGATAAATGAAAAGTAAAATAAAATAAATGAATGGGAATAGTAGGGAGAGGAAAGACATTAAAACATTCAATTTAATTCAGATTAAGTTAACTTGAAATGAAGATTTAATAAATCATGCATATATGCATATGTATAGATATGCTTTATATATATATATTTATTTATATATATATATGTGCACACATACAATTTTTCTTTGAAGTTGGTGCCTAACAGTCTCAACCGTAGTTCATTCCCACTGACTCCAGTGGGATTAAAGGATGTGCTTAAGAATTTTTCTGAAGTTGGAGGGTTTTAAAATGTTCTTATAGGCATTGCTGATTCCGGACATAAATGATGATCGAGAATTGTCTTAGCAGCCTGGATTTCAAAGAGTATCTCCCTGCAGTACGCAGTGATTCTTTCAACGAAATGCTGCTCCTGAGTGGAAATCACGGACAAGTTCTGTTGTTTGTGACTTCCCCACCTGTCACCTACTCTGCACAGACAGATGCTCTTGCTTGAAGCTGGAGTTTTCTACAATCAGAAATCTGGACAGTGTGTAACCACGGAGATTTCCTAAATCCCGCTGAAGTGCTCAGCTCCTGCAGGAAACCCAAGCCATGCCCACATCAGCAGATGCTGACAGACCTGAATGCCTTCTGCCTGCCCTGCACACGACGCTGTGCTGCTGTGCCTGACCTGCCAGAGCTGCCTTCCAGCACTGCCCCAGCTCAGGCTGATGGTTCTGAACTGCTGCTGATTCACGTCCTGCCTTTTGGGAGAGTGTGGGCAGCCTGGTTTGCCAAGACCTTCAAATAATCTTTTTCACTTCCCGGTTTCAAAGCAACAACATTATGGAAGAATTCAAAACTAAACAAGATGAAAAAGCTCTGAAAAAAACTCTAGGCAGACTGGTCACCAGAGAGATGTTAAATACATCTTTAAAATTAAAGAGTTTTAAGACCCAGAACTTTAAGAACTGACGGAGTTACACCAAAAGACAAATGAGAAACTTGTCACTTCTTTGTGACTTTTAAACCTCTACTTCTGTAACGCTGATAGGGAGAGAGACTTAAAAGTTCTGCAAGGATGGCAAGGCCAAAGTTAGCCCTGGTAAAAGCAAGTCTTTAAAAGAACTAAACGAAGAGCACTTTTCTTTCATTTATTAATAACACCTGGCTTAGTTTCTTCTGCTAACATAAGGCAAAATAAATAAGAGCAGAAAGGGGCAGGAGCAGGGGAAGTGCCTCAGAAAGGTCTCTTCCTGGAGTAAATATGCAGGAGCTTAGCATAATTTTCTCATCTCCCCAAAACCATATGTCTACCTCTGCAAAAACTGATAGCAGGCTATTTCATAAGAAACACAGTAAGAAAACTGGATTCATTGTTTGGCAACTGGTATGTTGCACACAGCCCCACTATCTCAAAAAGGCAGCATGTCAAACAAAAGAGGGTGTTCTCACAGTGAGCATTTTCCAGCCTGCCTCAAGCAACAAAAGCCCTAAGCTGGTTCTGCAGAGCAGTCCTGGTACAGGTGCTACTATTGCTTTGCAGAGAGAGTAAAAAGAAAGAGACAAAGAGAGTAAAAAATAAAGAGAGTAAAAAGAAAGAGGTAAGTCACCTGAGAAACAAATTGTTCAGAGAGCAGCTGACGCTTCACGGTGTCTGGGTCACTCAGCTCCTCGCTGTACTTTTCTCCAACAATCACAATGCTGAACTCAATCATCCGCTCAGTTACAGGCCTCATGAGATTCTCATCCTCCTTCTTTATCTCATTATTGATCTGGAAGAAAATGAGAGAAGGGAGAAGACAAGAGGTGATTTAGTGACTTTTTCCCTCTTTTTTTTTTTTTTTTTCCTGAAGAAATAAATCCACTTTACTCACTGCAGACCAGCAGACTAGATTCCTACCTATCCTGGATTTACTCCATGTAGAAAGCATCCCCAGATATATTTGCATGTAGAAATGGTCCTGTCAGCAGTCAGCACACTCCATTACTCAGCCTGGGTCCAAATATCCTCTTTTATGCGGGCCAGAAACTTCTCCAGCCACTGCAGACCTGGAGTTTTCTCTGGCCTATGATGTGGCAAAAACCCCAAGTTTCCTCCATAAATGCTGTAAGGACAGCAACACATTGGTTGATGACTGGTAGGCCAAACAGATGGCCTGACGAATTTATTTAACAATGTGGGAACTGCAGTCCAAAGCACAGCATGTTTCTTTGAGTCCCCAGCACACCTTTTGCCTTACGCTGGAATGGAGTGCTCAGGGAGCCTCAGGCACAGAGATGCCAACTAATGAGACAACCTAGTGAGCAAGACAATTTTATAGTATTCTCATGTTGCTGTTAGTTCTGTTCTCCCTTTGCACATTTAAGTGCAAGGTTATCTAGTTGAATGGAGTTACAAACAGAAAATCAGCTGGGTGGGACATTCGTCAGGCAATTTAAAGTGTGAATGTGGATACACCAACAGGTCACCTGAGCCTAATCAGCAGGGGGCTGACTTACCCAAAATGTACCCGTTTATCACAAGGTTCCTGTTTCCTGTCCCACTTGGAAGATGAACCTCTGCCAAGTTCTACATTCCCCATGTCCAGGGTGTACAAACACCCTGGGATGTTCAGCTTCGGGAACTGCCACGGCTGCTGCTAGCAGCAGTGAATTCCAGTCCAATTTTCATCTAACTTCAGTCAGTGAGCAACACAGGAAGAGCACTTCCTGCTTAGTTCCCTGGCATTTTACAACCAGGATACTATATTTTTGTGGTGTACTGAAAGGCAAGAAAAAACAGATCTTGTTTCATGGCTTTATTCTAGAACAAAAATTTGGAATTTGCAATTTGAGAGGGAAGGCTGGTGTAAGTTAACAAGAATGTCTTTGGCTATTGACATGCAACTGTTGCTTTTTCCCTATTAAAAAGAAAAAAAAAAGAGCCAGCAAAACACACTTTTTCAGCAAAACTGCAGTCTGTATTATGTATGGAGTCCGAAATGGAGCTCCACAAAATTTAGCTGCCACCTGTGAGCAACTTGTATACTATTTAGGGCCCCTCCAATTTTATTTATTTATTTATTTATTTACTTACTTAAGTAAAGTTTAAGTTTTACTTAAATTCTCTTCTTCCCCACACCCTTTTTTGACTAAACAACTTCATTAAGAACCAGAATGATTGGCACCCTGCTTAAAGCTGGTTAGTATTTGGCAAATATATAATTAGCTTGCATGTATCTGCTGCTCCTACATGACTGTTTGCAACTCCACATAGTTTGAGTCATTTATCAGTCCCTCAGAAACAAAAGTCCAGTCAACACGTGAGTGCAGAAGATGAGCTTTGCTCACTCTTGGTCTTGTAACCTGCAGTGCATTTTGGCTGTTCGGAGCAATGATGAGGTGTGAGGTAACTGTAGAGAGTGAAAACACTGTAGGCAGCAGCAATCAAATTCTGGGTTCTTTCTGATTTACTGAGTGGTCTTACTCTCTGCTCAGGCAGTTCTGTTTCAAAAAAAGAATAATGGTGTACATGGGACCAAACCACTAGTTTGTGGTACATAAATATAAAATCAGACCCTGGACTTGAGTCAGAAGCTGTCTGCCTATTTCATACTCAGTGTTTATTCCTGGAATCACAATATCAGATCTCAGCAGTCAGCTGTGAAAGCTCTAGCAAAAAGCACAGAGTTTGGCCCAGCTTCGTGTCATGGCCGTGCTAGGCTACAGAACAGTGCACAGTTAAACTCAGTACCATAAATCAGCTTCTACTTGTATGCAGCATGTGCAATTTCGTAAGCTCATCACTAAATCCAGTGAGAGTTTCACACTTACATAAAAACAAGTGCCAGCTGATGCATACTATTCGTTTGAAAAATTTTCTTCAGGGGGCATGTAGGCTGACAAATACCACAGTTGGAATCCAGAGTTTGGGCTTAAGTTTTAATCCCGAGGAGCTGTCTCCTGGAAGCAAATACTTCCCTGGGACCTATTTGGTGGTCAGCACTTTTGAAAGCCAGCTCACTTTTACAGAGGTGCTTCAAATACTTGCTCTAGGCTTCCCTGTGTTAGAGTTTTGTTTTAGGTATCAAGGTGAGGGTGATTGTAAGACAATAAATAAAAATTCATCTATGTCAGCAGGGAAAAAGAAGCAGGGAATCAGAAGGATTCTTCCAGGCTATCCAGGCTACCTCTGCTGCCTTAGGCAGCTGTACCACTCGGACCATTCTAACACTAGGGCAGCAATTTAAGGGGCATTGTGTTTCCATAGGAATAACACCAATTCAATTTCTTCATGGAGCTTTCAAAAGCCCTAGATATTCACTGTCTAGTTCTACATCAATATCAAAATCTTCACTTGACAGCTCAGCTGATTTGCTCTCTCACTGAGGGGGCAGCTACACTGCAAAGCCACTGCAAACAAAAGAACACCTACCTAGGAAATTATTTAAAAGTTTCTAAGGTTCATGCCCTGCTTTTTTGAAATCTTAATACAAGCACTCACAGTTGTGTCTGCATCTTCAGTTTCAGGGATGGTACCACCTGCAGGACTCTCAATGGGCACCTCATGAGGGGGAGGAACGTTGGCAGCTGCATCTGAGTTTGCAAGACAGCAGTAGTATTATTTTTTCTCATGTACATGTAGATACACACGAGTTCAGCAAGTGTAAACTAACAGTAACACTCGATTCCCATCATCATAACAGAAATACCACAGAAAACACCCAAAGAGCCTCAGAAAAAGCATCAAATATGCTAGTCAGAATCAAATGCTAATGTTCTAAGAGAATGTATTCTGGGCAACACGAAGTAAGTGCAGTAAAAATTGCACAGAAGTAATTTCTCAAGTAGCATTTTCAATTCATTTCATCACAAAATAACAGCAACATATAACCTGATCACCAGATCACAAACAGCATTATTTGGAGATGGAAGAATTCACAGCTCTCAAATCCACAAGCCATCAGGTTGTTCCATTTTCAAGTAATCAGACTTGACATAATTTAGCTGAAAACTGACCTCTCAGTGTGGTAACATCAGCATCCGAAGCTGGAGTTGGAGTCCCACTCCTGTTAAATAAAAGTAAAACCAAAAATTGAAGTTGGACATGGTGAGGTAGATCCATTAGCTTTTTAGTTTCCTGTGATTCTGCTGTAATACCAAAAAAGCACGTTGGCAGGAGTTTCTCATGGTACTACTTTGCTGATAGCTTCATAAAAATTAGGCTTTGCAATATTTTAGCTTTCTTTTGCAACTCAGATACCAGGTCATGTGCATCTCTGGGGATGCAAACTTTCTTTCATTCCAAGTGACTCCGAGTCCCCTCCAAAAATATACATTTGGCCTTCTAGTGGTTCTGTAAATGAAGTAAATGCAAAGACCACAGAGATATTGCAAAAAGATACCTGTAATGTTCTATAAACCCCCCAGTTTTAAAAGTACCTTACAGCACCCCAAAACATCTTATCTGTACTGAAATCACTGCAACAAGGTGGGGCCATCATGAGTTTTACCCTGCTCATTTGGAAAACTTCAAAAGCATCAGTTTCCAATTATTATTATCATCCAATTACTACATTCACACACATATAAAACAATGCCAGGCTAAATATGAAAAAGAAAAACATTTCAAATAAAAATCAGATGTAGACTGTTAGCCTGAGGAAAAACCAACAGCCCTGACATGGCTCTAACAGTAAACCCAAGCTCCTTGGAGCCAATTCTGTGAGCCCTGAGTCAAGTTACCAGGAACAGGAGACACACACTGTCAGAAATGGGTCTTTCCTGAATAAATTAAAAATGATTTTTAAGGTTTGTTATATTTTCAGTATATACTGCCCAATTTGTGAGATAGGAAACTTCAGTGCTGCAGAGAAATCAAACGCTAAATTCAGAACTCCAAAAATCATCAAAGTTCACTGCACTGAGATATTTCTCTCATTTCTACAGGAACTCTTTCTGTTATTTGTGGACATACTCTACTATAAAATAAACATGGCAGCAAGTAGTCTTCACTGTAATGTATGCAAGTGCTTATATTAACTGAGCCGTGCTTTCCTAGCCTTGCCAGGTTTTTGATTCACATACTAGGTCTTGCTGTCTGCCTTCAAACAAAACTCAAACCAAAGTTGATGGGTATTTTGCCTCCTTCAGGATTTATAATGAGTCTCTGTAGAACTCCAAAAAACAAAGGATTCCAGCACCAGCCAGACAAACAAGTTAGATACTGAGATAGATACCTGGACGTGAGCATATGATGAAACACATGACAGTGAATTCACGTCTCAAATTTTGTTTCGCCCCCCACCTCTCTCAGACATGCAACACTTAACAATAAACAGATTTAAGATCAATCTGGTTTATTTTTCTATTTAAACCAAGAAACTTTTAACCCATCCTTTCCCAGGAGGCATAGGCTAGTGCGCACATAATGACTACCAATGCCAAACGACAGCAAGTTCAGAGAAAATTAAACTGCCAGGGTGAAATCTACATAACAATGAGAAAATATTAATAAAATAAAATAAAATAAAATAAAATAAAATAAAATAAAATAAAATAAAATAAAATAAAATAAAATAAAAATAAAAATAAAATAAAAAATAAAAATAAAATAAAAATAAAATAAAAATAAAATAAAATAATCTCCAGGTGAACACAGCAGATTCAAGAGTTTAAACAGTACCTGCATATATTTGCTTAAACAACAAAAGCCTACGAGCTCTATGCAGGCTTTGAAATGTCCAGTTATTTGTGTCTGCTTCCATCTCGTGGACACTGCTACCTGTTTTCAGCCAGGCACAAGGTAACTCCCTACCAATTCCCCAGGAACTCGTGGAGAGATTCTCACGAATGGTAAGGCAAATTTTACGAGAAAGCAAGCATAATTCAGACAAGATACTCTCTCTGCCGTTGCCATCACAGGTACAGTCACAAGTAACTCATTCAGAAAACCTCAGTTGCTTTCTGCTAGCAACAAGTAATCAGTAAAAGGATTTACATTTTCTTAAGAATGCTGATTTAATTTTAGAGTTTCCTTATTTATGTATCATATTAGAACCAGATTCAAAACTGTTGCTTAATTTTCATTCGTCTGATGAAATATTTTCCAGTTCAACTCACTTAGCTCTGAAAGACACACCACTCTTACAAATTACAATAGCTTACATCTATACCAGTTTTACTTATTTTACAGCATCAGTAATTAAAGCATTTTAGTGTATTGTATTTAATGACGATATGTTCAGAAATAAACATGCCACTGCTTGTCAGAAGAGGTGAAACACTGGGAATTCACTTAACACAGACTCTTAATGTAACTAACTAAGGTCACAGAATAAAAACTCAACAAAAGCAAAGTGATGTACAGTGAAATAACGCTGTGACAAGACTTGTAGTGGTCTGATCCACTGAAGGGCTCAAACTCACATAAGTGCATCAGCTAAGGCTTTTATCAACCCCCTTTACTTCAGAAACAGACAGACAGAAACCTGACTTGCTGTGGCAGATCTAATCATGTTCTGAGCTCGGCCTGAGACCCACATGTTGGTCAGTGCCTTGTACAATTCATGGGGCCTCCAGGTTCTCCTGACCTGTCCCAGAAGGGACAGATCCCACCATGTTATACCTGTCACCTCTCTGCAAGGCATGTGCTGTCACAGAGAGACTTGAATGGCTGTTTAACCCAAGCGAGCACCTAACTTCATGCAGGGTTAGGCCTGGCTAAGGGCCAAATGCCCACTCAGCCATTTTCTCACTCCCCGTCCTCGCCAAGACTGGGCGGGAAACCAAGATGAGAAAGCTCACGGGTTGAGACAAAAACAGGAAGACCATTTACCAGTTGCCAATACAAGCAAAACAGACTTGGTTTGGGAAACTTAAGTCATCTTAATGCCAATTACAATAGAAATGGGTAGTGAGGAACAGACAGACATTAAAACAACACCTTTCCACAGGGAGGCACGGGACGGCCCCGGCCTTGCCTCACACAGGAGCACCACAACCCCTCAGCGACCACTCGGTATAATTTCACCTGCTTATGTACCACAAGATCAATTTTAACAAAGTTGGTTTTTGAGGGAAACACCCTCAAAGTAAGCAAGAAAAAAACAGGGAGAATTCTGTGGTATAAATTGCACTTCAGATAGAGGAACAGTTTGTAAATGGAAAAGCCTAAAAGAAATGTTCTAGAGTAGAGTACTACTTCCTGAGTAGATTACCAGTTTTAGACATATTATAACAAATTTTTCCAATTCTCAAAGGTCCCAGAGCACTCTCCCAGTCACTGACTTGAATGATACTTAGAGATGCTCAACAGGAAAACCAGCCTGCTTCAGTGCACCCAGCAGCAAAGCTCAGGCAGGTGAGTGTGTCGGTCAGCCACACCGACTTGTGCACTGGGTTAGCCATGGGCTGGGAACCACCGACAAAGCTGGGCCATTCGGCAACTGTGGAAGTGATGAAAATCCAGGGAAGAATATGGCCTTTATGTTTTAGAGTGTAGCAAAGCCATGGCCTGAAGCAGTAACAGGCCACATGCTTTGTCAGTACCAAAGAATACATTCTTACTGAGCTTTTAAATACAGGCCTCCAAGGCCTAGCCATTTTTTGGCAAACTTCTGCCTCATAACAGGCTGAAAATTAAAAGCCAAAGACTTAAATAAAGCCCCACAAAACACTAATCAATCTAATCAAGCAAGACCAGTCAAGAACTGAATTTGGTCATGTTAACAGTTACCACTTTCACTGTTTAAAGTAACCCTGCTATAACCAGCCTCACTTTATGCACAAATTTGTTTTTTCTTTTTGCCTTCTACTTACCCTTAGCATTTTAATGTTTCAAATTAATTAATCTCCTCAAAAACGGCACTAATACTAGTTATCTCTTAGGAAGCCACTCAAAATACTTATCACAGCAAACACACTGATCCCCAGGCTTTACTTTTGGTCATACTTAAAACAAGCAAGCCACACCAGCTGAGGAACTATATTCCAGCAAAAGCTTATGGTGAATTTGAGAGAAATAGGTATGAAATGTAATTTCTATCGTCCTACCTGCATAAGTCTTGCTCTGGACCACCTTGGCTGAGCAGTAAGCAAAATACAAGCGTATATACATGTAAGTATGGAGAGGCAGGAGGGAATATGCACAAGCAGATGTCTAAGTAGCAAAGTGCACAACACCACACTACATTTCGCTAGTTGGCAGAAATGACTAGTTTCAGATCACACAGGTGTGCTAGACACCTGGATCTAGGCAAATTTAGGACATTGCTCGTAAGGATCTCAAGTTGATTTGAAACAAATGGTGCTTATGGATAGCCCATACATTTCAGTACAGCAAACACAGCTTGCAGATACAGCCTATATTGCCTCTTTTCAAATCCCCTTGCAAGAACTTTTGCATGACATCAGTCATGTCACAAAAAGACTCAGCAGGTTCCAAGTCCACCAAAGAAGAGTCTTGTTGACCCACCAGCAATTGAAGAGCCTCAGTAAGTCCTTATATGCAGCCATGTCATGTTATTAAGGAGAAGCACCACTCTGGACCTGTCAAATGGTGCATCAGCAATACCATTCTCCCTCATTAATTTTTTTTAAGTGTATTAGTTATGATTGTCTCTGCATTTTTCTATATATTTTTCCTCCAGGCTTAACCATCACCTCAACTCCACTGCTGAAGGTACCATCTTCAGATCTATACTACAGGTTACAGATATTCATCAGCTCATTTAACAATTTGAATGTCCTGTGATTTGCTATGTCAAGCATTTAATTTTCTTAAACATTATTATTTCAGTGCTTATATTGAAAAGCCTTGCTCAAAGAAGGGAAAAAAATAACTTCATGGTCTGATTTTCTTCTTTTTAAAATTTTTAATCGCAGGTCCTTGAACTAAGTAAGTATGCAGTTGCAGAAGTATTTTTATCTAAGTATAGAATGGAAGACTGAGCCTTGTATTTAGATTCCTTTTCTTTTAAATTCTACTTGCACTTATCTTAATTTTTATTTAGGTTGTTCTTTAATTTTTACCTCTTTTGTTTTTAACTAAAGCAGGACAAATCTTTCATATTGCTATCTGACAGTAGGGAGCACAAAAGAAAATACACAACTACAGAGAAGCAGCCTGGAAATCTTCACATAGAGTAAAGCTGTGCAGATGCTCAAAAAATTTTGAAACAAACAATATTGTTGCCAAGTCCAAATGCAGGCAGAAAAGGAGTTCAAGTATGTTTCTACCCCACTGAAGGCAGTTGAAAAGATTCCGGCATGAAAGACAAACACTTTTTCTTTCATGAAGCCCATTTAGAGGAACAGGTTCAATACTTGAGTTGATGCGCCATCAACCATTGCTGCTACCGCCAATGCAGTATGGATCCTAAATTTGCCAATGTATTTCAGATCAGACAACACAGACAGAAAGGAGGAGGTCTGGACATGATTTATCATGCCTAATTTCACTAAGTCCACAATCAGCAAGTACCCCTCAGAAAAGACAAATGTTTCTATTTATTTCATTTTATTTGACATTAATAGCCACTTCTGAGGAACTGAAAAATAGCACATTATTACATTCAACCTTTCCAACTATCCCATACTCCTTGTATTTTCTTCTTTATGTTATTATTCATACAGCATTCATGAAACATCCTCACATAAAAGGTATGGTTTTCTACTGCAGCTTTTTTGTGCTACTCCTTTGCCTTCAGTTGATTCTCAAGATCCGGCTTTTGACTTTGCATGAATGAGACTGTCCTGACTGTCCTATTGTCACGGGGCATCCTCCAATATTATAACACAGCAAAATCCATTATGCAAAGTTACAGTGGCCTAATGAATAAAGAAATCATTAAAAGCCTTTAGCTGATGCAGTGCTCCCACATTTCCGACCTAGGCAAGACTCCACGATTTCCATTGGGCTGCTCTATACAGATCTAGATTGTGTCCCATATGTTACTTTTCCTTTGAGGTTTTCTCCTCCCTGGTACTTAGTTTAATCTCTCAACTCCTTAAAAGGCTAGGCTAGCCGAGCATTTAACCTACGTGCATGCAAGTGCAAGTCTTACAGGAACAAACTCCCATCCTGCTGTTACGTAATTGTCAGTAATGCCGGATTGTGAGTTATTCTGGGAAGTGAACCACGCGAGTACAAGACACCTTCCTGTAGGCTACACTAGAACTAGCTTAGCATTTAACTAGCTGAAACCAGCTTTTGACACCTAGACAGAGGCACAGCACTGACATCGTGGTAGGATATTATGAGATAAATTATTTAAGTCACAGCTTCAGTTCTACAGCTGATGATAGCTTTCAGCACAGTTACACTTTGATCTAGGAAGGCAGTGTAGCTAAAATAACCAATAGATATCAAGGCCCTGTCTTCAGTTCCAGATCAGCTCTAAATTAAGGAAATGAACCCGAAGTTCTTTTACAGAAAAAACATGGTCAAGGCTCATAAAAAGGAAACACTCTTTGTAGTCTTGTGTGCCTGACCTACACTCTAGAAGAGAAAACAATCCTACTGCAAAAATTCCTATGTTCTTATCAGTGAGAAAACAGACTGAAATCTAGGTCCCCAAACTAGTACTTGTTTCTACACAGTAATTCAAAAAAAATTGAGTTCATCAGAGGACCTCTGTTATTCTTCCACTCTAGGCATCTTCTGGAAGCCCACTGTCCCTGGCAATATACAAGCCTCATCCAAGCATTTCATCTAGATACTGAAAACTGGTGCTTTAGGGTAGGCGCTCCATCCCTTGAGACATGAGACCTGGGCAATTCCCCATTCTGATGGGGATGTCACAGCCAGGTTGTGAGACAGCCAGGTTCAATTTAATGTCCAGCCCTGCACATATATATAAATATTACATGTATACATGTATATATATAATATATTTATGTAATATTTATATATATATATTCATGCAATATATATTTATGTAATATTTATATATATACACTATATTATATATATAATGTTATATATTTATATATATATAAATATACATTATAATATATATATATATATATTATATATAAAACATTGCCAAACTAAATTATACAAATTTCTTTCTGATGCTCCATTATCTGGAGTAAATCTACCTGTTTCAAACTCACTATTTCTGTCTTTTATCGCTCTGTGCTATAGAAACTACGATATACAAGCACAAGGTAAACAAAAATTTTAACAGGAAAAAGATACAGCAAAACTTAAGTTTAAATTGGCAGCGATAACAAAGATCCCATCCTAAAGCTATGAGCAACCTGAAGTTATATATATTTGGATAAAAGCAGTATTTTTGAGAGAGAAGCAATATAGCTCCACAAGTCATTGATTTGGGTAAAATTGCCAATTGTTTGCTGGAGCCCCTTTAATGTCTGTCACAAGGCACTCGATGGATGGCTTTGACATGAGAGCAACATTAATCACTCCAACATACCTTTCAATCAAATGCTGGTCTTTTTGCATGGTTAGGATGTTTAGCCCAGTGCATGTAATGACTCTAGATATATTCGTGTTGACTAATTCATCTCATATAGCTCTACATTTACTAGTTTTCCTGAACAAGCACAATGAAGGATATAATGGCTTTTCAAATTCATTTTTTTTTATTTTTTTTCAGAGCCTCCAACATTCAAATTGAGGTAACTGCAACTCTGAATTCAGATTTACTGATAAATGAGATGTAGTTCCATTCACTTAAGGAGCCGGTCTACAGAACAACTGACGCTAATGGGAAAGAAATCATCCCATTAATTTTACAAGAACAAGATTTTTATTTTTGTTATTTTCTCTTTGAGAAAAAAAGCATATACAAGTTTGGTCAATGTTGCATTCTCAATGGAACAAGTTCTGTACAGATTTATACTACTCAATTGACCAGTGGGCTTAGGGGAGTCCTCATGTCAGAGGAAACTTCAGCTTAATAGGACAGAGAAAAAAAATCTTTTAGGCATTGCCTTTGCCCTTACCATCTTATGTTATTAATTTTAATTTATAATGTCGCGGTTAAAAAAAATCTTTGGGATGTCAGATGTTTTTTTAAGAACTGTTAAGTTACTACCCTTTCCAGTAAATGAATTATTCATTTGTCATAGCTTCACAGGGTCTGTAAAGCAGGAAACTGAAGCTGCTTATTTTTCAGACAAGTTCAGTACTAGGTTGTTTGGGTTTGAGTTGCTCTAAAAATAACCAGTTAGATTAAGTTCTGAGAATGGAGTAATAATAGTTTGAACTGGTTTGCCTTCCAGTTCAAAATGACAAAAATAACAGTTCAAGTTCAGGTTTGCTTTGGTAAAAACAAGTCAAAATTCAGACTAGTTTTCCTTTTTATTCCCTTGTTAAAAATGTGAGAAGCCCACACAGCCAACTTCCTTGTGTTTTTAGAGCACCTCTTTCAAAAGTTTTCTGAAAAAGCATTTCAGAAACATTCCCTTTTTTCTTGCTTTTTGTAACAGTGACCAGGTCTACCTTTACAAAAGGTTCACAGGATAACCAGAACACTAACACAATTACTGGGGACACATCTCTTTCTTGAAATAGATTTTCCCCACTAAACCTCTTCAGGTAAATAGCCTGCACACGCGCCTGACTGACAACAAGGTGATGACATACTTAAGCAAAAGTACAAGCCCCAGATTGACTGAGTTATTTTCAGCATGCTAGGATAGCCTGTGAGAAGTTCACATACAAGACAGGATTCCTCCAACATACTGAATACTTTTCTATAAGCCCTTTTGCACAGAGATGAATTTTGTTCATCTTCAGTTTGTTAATCAACTCCAGCTGCATCAAGAACTGGATAAAGGACTGATCAAGAGGCTATTTAAAAAGGGAGAATGACTTACCCACAAGACCAATCATTGCAGGAGCTGACAAGAAAGAAAAAAAAAAAGAGAAAGGGGTTACAAAATGTCACAACTCAACTCTGCTATTATCTCCAAACAGAATAAAATGCAAAACAAATGTAGATACTCACCCAGCCATCGCTTCCTTTGTATAGGACAGTTTCTGGAAAACAAAGAAACAGACCCTTATTACATTTGAGAATCAGAAGTGGAAGGAAGAAGTCAAATACAGTTTCTTTCCTCCTCTATGATGAAAGAATGGTCTTTTCTTTGTTCTATATTCATTTGCTAGGTTCAAAATTTATTGATGCAGCTTTTGCTGAAAATAAAATGCATTTCCAAGATACAACTGAAACACAGCAACAGACGCTGTAAAGAGCTTTAGGTTTGTCAGAAGATGCACTACATTTCTACATTTTCCTGCAGAAACAATATTCTCTCAACCTCGTGGAGGCTAGGAATGAAAACTTTTTCAGTAAGAGCTCTTAAGAAATACATTATTTCTGCTACTCATCTATTGATTTAAAACCATTTTTTCTAAGTACAGTTACAGCTTAAATTAATGTAGTAGGATTAATCTGAACACTTTGGTTAGGATTATACAAGTGACAGGGGTGACATTTTTTCATAAATTGATGTATAAAGGCTAAGGCAGGGCTACACAGTTGACAAATTTTCACCAAAATCCTCATAGCAGCGGTGAAATTGATTCCAGAAAGAGGTCACAGGAGTTTCTGTGGAGTCCCCACAAGAAGTGGAGGAGATTCTGAGCATTCTGCAGTGGAAAGAGTGCTGCTGAGGAACAATGCTGTGTCCTAATGCTGTACCGATGTAAACAAAACATAAAATACTTACATGAGCATTGTCCACACAGAATTTGCGTTTCTCACTGCTTTCTGGGGAAAATGGATTGTTTGGTGATTTATTGGGCTGGCTTTCTTTACACAATCAATGCAGGGCTAATAAATCTACTGGAGTTTTGGTATTTTCAAGGAATATGCATGGTGCCTGCACTCAGCTTCAGTGCACTGGTATATGCAAGGAAAAGAGAGACTGATTCCCTCTCTCCAAGCTTTTGGAAATTTATACACAAGAAGCAAGTCTTTTAGTAAAAGGTATTTGTTCATTAAAAAAGCAGTTCTTAAATGCTACTAAAACCAAACCCAGTTATTAGGGTCCCACGTTTTTTTAATACCAACAGGTAGTCTGTACTCAACGGCTGTGCTCCATAGGCCACAAAGGCCACTGACAGCAGAGGTCAGTATAACCCTGATCATTTTGTCATTTTGTAGAACAAGGAGACTCCCCAGCAAGGGGTATAATTGGCCAAAACTCTGTTGTGGGGTTGCCTGAGGAACTGGTGGCATCCAGCTTTCTCAAGCCCAGGTCCCAGGACCTACCCAGTACATCCTGCTATTGCAAAATCTTCTATCTGATAAATTGTAAGAACTGACCAAACCTGAAATGCCTCATTATTATTTTATAACAAACATGACACATTTTGTCTCCACATCTATATTAAAAAAAAAAAAAGCATCAAATTCTTCAGTCCTCACCCAGTTTTGTAGTATACTAGGAAAGCCTAATACTGCATGAATCGAATGACAGCCTCTTCATGTGGCTGGATTATCCCTTAATTCACCTCATTCAGGACAGAATATTCACTCAATGACAAATCACCTCTTTTGTGAAATAAAGTAACTTTGATGGATTACATGCTTTAAATGACTAAATGACCTGTCTTTTCGTCATTCTTTCTAAGACAAAATCTCCCACCGGATTTAACAACAGCTTTGTTTGAGAAATAAAGGTAAAGATTGTCACCCTTCCTACCTTTGTTTGCTTCCTACCTGTGCTGTGCAGCTTTATGAAAACAACAAAGAAAATGCACAAACTGTAAATTACAGATGATTTGATCAATGAAATATCAGGCATCCATTAGAATCCATATGCCACTACAAAACTTCTAGAGAGATTATCATCTTGCAAATTATGTCACAGGTAAAATCTCATGGTTTACTGTAAGTTCAAAAAAAATATATTATTTCAATACTCACTCTGAAACATAAGACTTTTTTTTGTATAACATTAAATGTATGTGTTTTTTTTGTTGTTCGTGGTGGTGGTGGTTTTTTGTTTTGTTTTGTTTTCAGCTGGAAATGTGCAAATGAAAACAAAGCATCCCCTGTGGCTAAACTAGCACAGTCTGCAACATGTTGTAGTGATTGCCTTCCTCTCCCTTAAATCTCTAATTTGCATTCCAGTTTGGGGTGAGGGCAAGCACTGATACACTTGAGTTTTAAGGCAAATAGGCACCTTTTCCCTCTAATTAGAAGCCAAGAGCTCCAGAGTTCTAGTTTGGGCTTGGTTTCTCACTTAGTACAGAAGAGCCTTTGCCAAATTACCTCGCCTCTCTGACTCAGTTCCATCATCTGCAAGATGAAGTTACAAACATGCTCCTACCTACCGCAAAAGGATCTGCAGGGATTAATTAACATCTCTACCCTTCGAGTACTTGAAGTCATCTATAAATAGTTCCACATAGCAGCGGTAGCCACACCACAGCTTGAAGGCTTGGCTTTTACTCAGTGAAGCTGCCTCTGGCAGATGCTTTGCATAAAATCAGTTCTCCTGAGACACTTGTAACATAATCTTACACGTACCAATTCTTCTAAAGCTGGGAACTGAGTTTTGTGTCAGTTGCACTAGTGCTTACCCTTCTCAACACACTGCAGTTAGTTTTATTTAACACAAAACTATCACAAAACTATTTAGAGTCCATAGCATTAAATACAGACTAGCATAAACTTGCATGCAGTACTGACCATATGGATGAGCTTCTCTTATGAACCTGCAGAAAAGCAGCTGTATCAGATACTCTTGCCTGATCCTAAGAGGCAAACCTTATGCACAGGAGATATCTTTCTTGGAGGCAATTCCAGGCAGGAGAAAAGGGTGGAGGAAATGTCAAGGAGATCTTTGATAATCTCATATTAGTTTAATCTCATCTATGCAGGACTGTAGCAAGCATGTTTGATTTAACCCACCCGTTCACATCATTTGCCATAGGAACATCATACAAAGAAATGATTCTTTCTTTGCCTGCCCTGGTCCCCCCCACAGCATGCTGCAGAATCGTGCTCTCACAGAGGCAAGGCCAAGGCATTAGTTGGGGATTCAAGGAGGTAGATAAAGTCCAGAACTGAAGCTGGTGTGAAAGAGCAGAATGGATAGCAGTACTCTGCGACACAGTCCTGACAGATAACGAGAAAATATTGTCTACAGTGAGCAAAAGCAGAGAGAAATGGAAAGCCTTAGTGGAAAAAAAGTAGTTTTAGCTACATCCAACTTGAAGTAAAGGCTAGAGATCCATGGTAGGGTGTCAGGAGCTAGCTAAAGGTCCAGTCTGTCCAGGAGGAATCAACTGCACAGCAGAGGTGAACTCCCAGCATAGAAATGATTCCTCAGCGTGTCTTCGGCAATGCTACCTAAAAACAGGATGCAAAATAGGGAAAACAACAACTCCAGATTTGCAAAGGAAAGGAGCTGATCAGACAAGGCTGATGAGGATGAAGTATTGTTTTTGAGCTCTGCATACAAAGAGATAAGCATAGACCTCACGGCTGACAGTTTCTGAACTGTGTCAGCAGTCAAGGGAGACTGAACAGCAAGATGTATGCTGGAACTAGACGAGAGTGGCAACAGAGAGAATTTACACAGAAACAGTTTTTACTACAGAGTTTAAGAAGTAGAAAGGAGATGAGGCAAGACTTGCAGAAAGAACTAGGGTTTATAAATTTGCACATGTGGGAAGTTTTGTGTTTTGCTGTCATTGTTTTATTTAAAAGTTAGACAAGCCTACATTTTGCAATGCAAGAAGAGCCAAAGTCAATAGGAGAATAGGAGAACAGTAAATGTGAGGGTAAGAAAAAGGTGAAGGAAATATGAAAAAATCACTCAAAGGAGGGTGATGGAGGAAAATTGTATCCTTAAGCAGGCAGGGAGAGAGGAAGGAAGGGTGTTAAAAGAACGGAAGAGATCTGCTTTTTTTTCAGATTTAGAAGAACATGGAGATACACTATATAAAGAAAAAAATATTATTGTATCTCAGTCAGTGATCAAAAAGATCCTGGAAACTAATTAAGACATTTGATTAAACCATAAGAGACACATGGTTCGCAAGGAGGATCAGGCAGAACACAACAGGCAGAGGAGAGAAAGCAGACAAGGTCTTTCTGCCTCACAGAAACCTTAGGCAGACAAAACCACCTACTGCATGAGGTCAGAAATTGCAGCAGCACTGGGAGACAGCAGTTAAAAATGACCGGGATCAATGGGGTGCTGCCTCCTGGCTTTGAACACAGCTCAGAATCCAGGCAGGATCGGATGCCGTTGCTACGTGCCCGTTTTGGCGTGCTAAAGGAGGTGTTTTGCTGCAGTAGCCAGAAGCATTTAGTCGGTGCTCCAAACACAGACTGAAACATACAGGGCTGCTGATGGACTGGAAAGTCAATACTGAACAAATGCACTGCTGAGTCAACACAACTGTAGTTTTTGTTTCTTGGCCCAGGAGCTTTCTGAGCTGACCTTTAGCAGCTCAGTGCCTCCTGTCACTGCTTAGGGGATTCGTTGCTTTCCTGTCTGCCTTTTGGCTTCCTGTCTGCCTCTTTCAGACAAAGCTGTATTACAAACTCTGCTGTCCGTAAATACTAGAAGAAAACAGAAGTAAAAAAAAAAAAAAAAAAAAAAAAAAAAAACAGTTTGGTGTTTTGCTCAACCCTAACGCCTTACAGACAAAGACGTTTGTGTTGTTCTGCTGAGCATCTTGTCTGTGAAGACAGGGCACTGGCGGAGCCTAGCTTGGGAGCTCACTGCACACCCAGGCCACCTCCTGATTGCACTCCTGGTGAGCAGGCGCCAGCAGTTAAAAGACACAACAGAAGCACCAACAAGTGGCTCGCCCTTAATCCTATTTACTACAATAGGCAGCATATGAAAATTCAGACCCTCATTTTCCTTCCATGACAAAGGTTGCACAGAAGTAAAGAAAAACTGTACAAAGAAATAGCCAGGGAAGCCAATTCTTATAGATGAAAGTCTTTCCTTGAAGAATCCCCAGAACACACAAATTCCTCCCCTAAGAACAGGGAAAGGAGGTGTCAAAACAGTTCCCCCAGCTACTCCAGAACTGTTGCATTATTTCTGTAATTTATAAAGCCAAAAAATGTGCCCTGCACCTATGCGGGTACCTCATGAAGAGATACCATAGCCCAGCTGTAGATGTTCCTACGAATGGCACACAGATTGCTCATTGGGCTACAGTGCCTCAATCTCACAGCAAAAAGCACGTGGCCCTTGGGAAATCCATTGATACTTCTGCTTGCTTTTCTCCCCTCTGAGATCTTTCAAAAACTATCTGGACTTTTTTTATTAAAGAGTAGCAGAAGCACTGCCTTCTGAGGCACACCTCTCTTACCATAGAAACCACCTGATGACCAATGAGTGTATCCAGCTACGTAAGCCTTCACCTCTACCAAATTAGTCAAGCTTCTTTGACTACTAGAGATTGAACATTTTCCTGGGGAAAAAAAAAAAAAAAAAAAAAAAAAAGCATGTGAACTGGGACCAGAGCTGCTCTGAGAGCTTGAACTGGAGTTCAGGCTGATAGCAGTAAGAATTTGCATCAAAAGTAAGAGAAATAGAATTGTTCTTTACCTGAACTAACCCACACTACGGAGGACATTGCAATACCTGTAGGTGTAATTACCAGGGATTTGAGGAAAGGATAAGGAATAAAACCACAAAGGAAGGCTAACAAAGTGTCATTTAATTGCACCACTCAACACAGAAAGTCTTCACCACAACAAAGTTACCATGAAAGCAATCATTTTGCTGAACTGCTGTTTATTGAAAGCAAACTCTATTGATTTTTTTTTTTTTTTTTTTTTGCCTAATTTTCAGATACGCTGAACTCATTTTGAGAGGGAAAATTCATGGCATGCAGCACTTCTGAAAACTCATCTTGTTAGTATCTACCAAAAAGCAATAATACTTAGAATAAGATTTAAGTCTTAGAATAAGACTTCCAGAAACTGCCAGCATACAGAATACAAAAAAGGTTGCAGATCAATGCTGGGGCAATAATAGCCAATATACAACACTAAAAACAAACTAAAAGAAAAAAAAAAGCAGAAATACTTTGATCAATTGCAGGCTTTAAACTAAACTGTTGAAATTAACCACAAATGATTCACAAGACACAAGAGAGCAAAGGAAGATTAGAAACCAAGAGTATTTAATGAAGCACCTAATGGCCAGATGAAGAATCTACAGGCTGAAGTGCCACCAACCACGTATGCTGCCTTCCTTCAGTGCAATGCAGAAGTGATTCTTCTTTCAAGCAACTGAACTGGTGGGCTATTCACACACACACATCACCCCATCACCCTACAGGGTACTGTGCATGCTGTGAAATGGCAGCCCTTAGGGGAGAAGTGCTTGGTGCTTTGTAGAATCAAGCCTAAGGAATGGAAAAGTATATTTGGCAACAGCTGACTAAGCAAATGAATGAACATGCTGTAATGAGAGGATAAAAATTCCCACAAATATGGCAATGGCTTAGCCATGCAACGTGGTCAACTCAGCCGGTGAAAGAGGCAAGAACAGGATAGGACACAGGGCTTTAGAAAGTGCACCCGGTCCCACAGGCTGAGCTGGGCCCCAGCTCTTAGCAACGCATTAAACTGGAGCAAGCAACTAGCAGGAGGAAGGATATTCTGAAAAGCAAGTCATAAGTGCTTTGGACTTAATATTCTGTTTGGACTGAATATTCTCAGAGCTGCTTTGAAGAGGTTTCCACACACTGCCAAACATATTATGCATAACTGCCTATGAGAAAGAGTGACTCAGTACTACAGAGAGAAATTAAATGCACACTCTGACCTATATATTGAAAAAATACACTGTGAGACCTTTTGAAGCTGGCTGACCTGGGATGGGACACAGCACCCTCACCTTCAATCTGGCTCAAATTTACATTGAGTGAAGGTGGTTGTTCTGTTTGTTTTTCAAAAAAGTCACCTGGTAGATTTGTGACATGCTGTGTGAAACACACTAGTGATAACATCAAATTCCCATTCGTGCAGACTAGCGTCCCATCAGATCAGCCCATATAACGGTCACCTTTTACTGACTGCTGAAAGCAAATAGAAGGATGAGCAGTCTTTTTCCAGAATATTGCAAAGCAGAGGGAAATATGTTCATCTACAGGAGAAAGGAAACCTAAATTACATGGAAATATCTGAATAAATCATCCAATGTTGACCACTTTTATCTGCTTTCCACCATAACATTGCAGGGCAATATCCAAATAGGAAAAACAGGAGCAGAAAATTAGATGCCTCATCCTGCATCCAAGAATCACCCTAATTTCTTTAGTTTAGCTTTAATTAATTTTAATTCATACAAACTCCTTCTTTTAGTAAATTCTCACTATAGATCACCTCTTTACCAAAATCTTACAGAAAGCAATGATACACTTATTGGGCACATAAAACCTGCACATGAATTTTGTGTGTCTACATCTTTTTGCAGTCTTCTAAGGACAACAGTACCATGAGACATCACAGAAGCAAACTTTGGCTAGCATCAACCTGTGAAGACTAGCAAGCAGGCTCAGAAAAAAAAAAAAATCTCTTTCCATTAACCACAGTAGTTTTCATACTCACATCCTCAGTGCTCATTCCTAGCACAACAGTCCACAAGAAAGCAGAAAGGAAAATGTCAGCATATCCATACTAGCAGAACGTTACTGATTCTATAGGATCATACATTTAAGAGATCTCAGGATTTCATAAAACTACTCATTCATTAGCTTCCAAATATAGGAGAAATTGTAATTTTAAAGAAGATCCATAAACCACCATACACATTAAGACAGCCTTTTATCCAAAGAAATTAAGATATCTACTTTATCTTAGATGTGTACAAAAATAAGTGTTTAAATTTGTAGTAAGGACTTAACTTTAAAATTTAATTAATTTTAATTCATACAAACTCCTGAACAGACATCTTCATATTGAGATAGTTTAAGTTTAGCATAATGCTCCTTTTATTTTCTTTAACGTAAAATAAGCTTGCTTCAACTGAAAAAACAGAATACACCAAGATACCCAGCAATTTATTAAATTATTTTACACTTGTGCTCTGCTTTTAATCTCTGCAGCTCCCCATGGTGACAACGTTATTCATTGCCTTCATAAGACATCAAAGTTTTTTGTGTATAGCCACAGTCAGGCTGCAGTGCACAGACATCACAAATCTACAGCAACGTAAAACATCCAACAAGTAATTTCACCATACATCCCAACAGCATCAGAAATTTAGCTCTGAACCTCTGGCTTCGAAGCACCACTTGAACTGAAGGCATCCTCATGTGCAGCAGGCAGGGAGCCAGCTACATGCTGCAGAGGGCAATGTGCCACAGCCTGCCTGAGGCCTTTTCAGACAAGGCTCTGGACATCCTCTGCTTGTAAGAAACACCTATTGAAAGCAACGTTCTCTGCATCACTGTTACTTTTCCATCCATCAGATCAGCTACAACTTTATGTTTGGAACTGATCTCTGAACTACGGCCCCAAAAGATGGGAATATTTATGCCTGTATATTTCCAGTGCTCCACACATTGCTGCCAGCCATAAGTCAAGCGGTGCTGTGCAATGGGACAGCGTGCCCTTGCTCCTGAGAAAATGACAACGTGGTGCTGCACCTACCTTCACAATCAGACTTCGGTGCTCCTCAGATTGACTGAAGTTCCTGCCCATTTCAAAGATGCTCATGGTTCCTTCCTCACAGAGGCTCATCCAGGTGTGATACTCCTCGCGCTCTGGCAGTCTATCCCAGAACGTCTTGAAGACCTCCCATACTGTTTCCTGACACACTGAAGGCACAAGAAAGGTCTGGTGTTAGTACAACAGGAGTGCTTCTGGGGCACAGGTGGTCAGGATAATACGGTCCAAATGCTGTATGCTTTTCAGTACATTAATATATACAATACAGTGACTATATCAACAACTTGTAAATGTGTTAGACATTAAATGCACCAATGATGATCTGGCAGATCTTCCACACTCGTACTACTTCCCTCCCTGATTTTTTTTACTGAAGTACTTATTTCATTAAAGAAAAAGAGAAGCGAAGTGAGCAAGAGAGAGCAACTTGCCTCCTGACAGCCATCAAGACCAGCAGTAGTTTGACTGAGTGAAACTGCCTTTGATCAATCAGGCAAAATTTTAGAAAATTCAGAGAACCAAAATAGTAAGGCAAATCTCCTCATGGAAAGGAGAGCTGGATCTTAACTTGTAAGAGCAGTAGTTGCACTCAACAAAGCTTTAGAAGCTCAGTCAGTAACAATTCCTTTGGACTCAACTTCACATAGAATTTAAAATGAATTTCAGGAAGTATAATTGCAGTAATCATTGAAAACTGAGGCAGTATGATGACAAAACTATATAATATGCTAAACTATAAGTCAATCTCTAACCCTATTGCATATATGCACTGAGAAAGAACTGGGTATCCGTGGCTGACCAGACAGCCTGTGAATTAAGGGTTAAATTATCTTGTATGCCAGATGCTTTAATCTCCCTCTTGAATGTGCTCTTCATCAATCAGAGCACTTGGTCACATACCACTTGCTTAAGTAAAAGCCTCTCCCTGACCCAGGATAATTGGGAGAGATGAAGATTTATAGGATTTTCCTTGTGTCCTGGAAGAGAACAACGTTGAAAGGAGAAAAACTACAAATCGCTTGCAGCAGACGCCAGCTTGGAGTAACAGCAGACAACCCTGCTTTTCAGCCCTAATCTGATTTCACTAGTTATATATATACAGTTTGGCAGAGGAGCACTTTGCATTAGGAGAAAGTCTTGACATCATAGGCAAGACCCTAGAGGAGAGTGACCGCGAATCTATATTCGGAAAGTCATTTTCGTCAATCAGCTTAAAAATGTGCTCCAGGCTGCCAAAAGCAGTACCTTACTACCATTTCTTCTTGGTACTCTGTATGCTGAATTCCAAACTGGATTAAATGTACTTGTGTAAAATTTAACACACAGATCGCATGGAAACATCCCTTCCTTCAGCCACGAGAGGGACATTTTTCTTACATCCAACGCTTTTATAAGTAACAACCTTAAGGAACTGTTTCATGTGTGCTTATACCCCTTAAAGTTTAGCTGATTCTGGTGCTGGATGGCACCAGGCAGAAAAAACTCTTTTCTCCACTCCAAATTTCAGTTTATCAGAGAAGACCATTTCTCCCCTGCAGAACTCTTTAGATATATAATTCTCTCTGATTTCCACACCCCTGAGCACATTCCTGACAGCTTTTTTACATGGAGATTAGCCTTGCAGCTCCTTGACATGAATGAATGAAAGAATAGAGTCTTCAGACTGCGTAATTACCTTTCTGTAATGTACTACTGCCCTAGCACCCCTCAGCTTCCAGGTAGCTAGCTTTATCTGTAAGGCACAGTAATTGGGTAAGGAGTATTGGAGATACTTTCAGTTTTGCATATGCATCTTTATTAACCAGAAATAAATACCCAATGTACAAGCATGGGACCCTCTCACATCCCCCCTCAAGCTGTACCGGCTGCCTCAGCAGCTGAGGAAGCAAAGGCCACGTTTCCGTACAAGTTTCCACAGACCTCAAATAATGAACCCATAATCCTGCTCAGGGATTTCTTGATCATGCTGTAGTATTAATAAGCTCCCTGAAGCAGAAGGACATCTGCAGTGTCCCCTCTACCATCCCACTCCTAAGAGCTGGGTGTCCAGGAAAAGACAAAAGGCTAGTTTCAAATCCAGAAGCCTATTCCAGGTAACACCACCCTCTTTCATTTCTTTGTGGGGAACTTGTGTCCTGCATTCTGACTAATGGGCCTTTTACTCCAGGTGTAATGCTGTATAGCAACAACCCTGAAATGAGATTATTCCCCGTGGCTGGGATAAGTCTTCAACACACTATCAGCAAGAGATGAAGCCATGGCAATGCCTTGTGAATACACCACAGTGGCACTGTCTAATCCTACAGTTTTCAAACTGCAATAGGCAAAGGACTGCTTTTCGAGTCACAAGTAATAATTGGCAGTAATAGTTTTCCTTAATGCTCTTAAATAAATTTAATTTCTCTTTTTTTTTTTTTTTTTAAGTGGATGTGGTGAGACAGTACCTTGCCTGAATATAAGCTACTGCTGTATGAACAGTTGCCCCAATCAGCTCCCAGTAGATTAAGGATTTGTTGTGTGTCCATTTGCCTGGAATTAGATGCTCCGCTCAATTCCAATCCCAAAGACTTCTGTGACATCTGTGGGGTCCGGGCCCACTAATCAGACATAAGCTGTCAGAATAGGGTCATATTTTCAGGGGATGGATAGGGGATGGCAGATAAGGGGTCCTCTCTGGCCTTTGCCCTGCCTTGGTGTCTCCACTGCAGCAAACAGTAACACACCAGACCACAAGGTGCCACCTGAGCTGCTTGTCACACAGTCACGCTGCAGCCTTGCTGACATGCAGTTCGTTTTGTCATTGTCCTCTTTATTCCAGCTGGGCAGGCTGTAGAGCAGGGGATTGCTTTGCAGGACAAGTTTGGGTTGCATGCAGCAAAACCCAAGAACCATCCCCAAGCGTGCTTACATATACGGTGTTCAAGAGCAAACCCATAACCTGGCTGAGGAAAGGACCAATTTTGTTTCAGTCTCTCTCATATACTTTTCTCATGTTTTGTAGTCCAAGCACAGAAAAAGAACAGTGCAGTTTCTTCAGCGGGGCCCAAATTATGCTCATATAAAGAAACAACCAGACACAGCTCCATCTCCCATCTCTCCTTCAGGTACGTCAAAGAGGGAGCCCGTTCTTATCGTGACATAACTGACGTGGCCACCCAGGGAACTGAAGAGACACTGGCCTCACACTGCGTTCAGTTCCATAATAAAAGTTTATATCCTTCTTTCCACTTAAAGCCAGAGCTCACCCCTGCGGTAGGTGTTGAAGTATCTGCCAGCCAGAGAGGTTTATTCAACCTTTCGTGTTGACAAATGCCTGAGAACTCCCACAAAAGAAAAACATGTTCTTCATAAGTAGATTATAAGCATGCTGAAACTATGTAGACAAAGCTTAGAGTTATAAAATTGCAAACAAAGTTTAAATGGAAGCTTCATCAAGTAACTATATTTTACTGTATATATAAAAAAAAACTCACCATTTTTCCTCTCTGACCTTCCAACAACTTGTCATTACCTGTGCCACATATACCATCTATATATTCTCATAATAAATGAAGCAATTTTTAACTAAAATTTAAAATAGCAACTCTGTCAAGCCAAAACAGAAAATAAAATAAAATGGGCATCTAGGAAAAGCACAGATTTACCAGTACACTTTTAGACTCGCAACATAACTTTGAATTTAAAGTGTAAAATTTTTTAAGATGGGGAATGGAAGAAAAAGCACAGCATCAGAGCTTACAATGAATGGACAGGAAACCAACAGCTCATAATTATGACTGAAGTTGTTTGCTTAATATGATACACTGTGTTAGCATTCTGCAACTATCAACCAAAATAATAATAATTTAAAAAAAGCCTATGGAACAGGCCTAGATTTTCCCAGGAATTAGGTTTTCAAGACTAGCTGCAAAACCTTTGAAAACAAACCAGCCAGCCCTGCCAGGATAACAGAGGAAAAGTTGAGCAAACCCAGCACTTCAATAGCTGACTCAGGGCAGCCTGAGGCCATGGGAGCAGAGCTCGTTTTTACTGCTAGATCTCAATTAAAACTTTCTCTGGTCTGCTACAGGGGTAGCCACAGTCACAGACTACGTGGGACAGCAGCAGCAACATCAGGCCCTGGAGGAGCTAGGATCAGGCCTCTAATCCAGGCAAACGATACTGATTAAATCATCATCAAATCGAGATCAATCTTTTAAGGCAGCGGGCTTAGAGCCTTGAAGTTCCACGTGGGTGGGAAGGTAAGCTCCTCTACAAAATGACTTCCTGCAGCCCATGGCCACGGTAATAAATAACTTGTATTTTAGTGCTAACCTGATTGCTCGGCTACTTTACAGTTTTCCTCTGAAGAATCCTAAAAATTAGGTTTAGAAGATAAATTCTCCCTGCTATAGAGATGTGATCATCCTGGTCTACAGGAAAGAAAGCAGGTACACAGGTGATGTGTGACTGACTGACACGACAAACTGCAATTCAACCCAAGAACAGAAAACAGATGGCCTGTTCTGCAATTCTCCACCAGTGTACTTTATGCATACATGCGGTACAATTCCTCAGAAATTAGAAGTCACTTAACCCATCACTGAAATGCAATCATCTTCAAGGTGAGAGAGCGAGACAAGGCAGGAAAAATGGAAAGAACGGCATGTTTGGCCCATGCCCTTGTGCAAATTTCCACAAAGTGTCATAGGCAAATAAAGTAGGCAAGGTCTTCATTCTTAAAGGCCATAACAGGTTTCAATGGCAACCTCAGAAAGCTGGACGTGTACTAAGACCATGTGAGTCTCAGCATACCTGCTCTGAAAGCCAAAAAGCCAAGCCCTTGGAGCTTATCTGCTTTAAATGTAGTGTTTACACTCAAGTAAAAACTTATAAATGATAAAGAATAATATTCTGAAAAGCTAAAGACAAATTGTGTTTCAACCAAATAGAAAATCCACATAGGCAGGCTCTTTTCTGTCCTACAAATATGTACAAAGGGGTGAAAAAAAAGCTGATTTGAAGTTTCCTTTCCTAAAGACATTATTACTCTTTTCAAAGTCTCCAGGTAAGATGTGTGATGAGATGATCCTTCTGTCTGAAATTCTCCGGTAGGGCTACCTCGTATGCACCTGGGCAGGATGCGGCGTTGCTCTGGCTCTAGCTTTACCACCCAGGACACATTTATCTCTCTCAAAGGAGAAACAATTAGCCTATTACATCTCAGCCCGTGCTCAGGGATTTCTGAGGTTAATAGGAGGGGCAGCACATGACAGCACCGGGCACCTAGCGGGGGGTAGGGTGGCTTTCTGGCCATTTGTCTAAGTGGGGACTGCTGGAGTTTAATCCCAGTTAAATCCCATTAGCGCTTCTTAAGAGTTGAGTTGTGTACAGGGGCTAGGAGCACTGCATCAGGCAGAATATTCTATTTTGAGGCAACGTGAGGACAATTCCTACTCCTCTCTAACGTCTCCACAACTGAGTGGCCTAAAGGCAGTGGGTTTTGAGGACTATGGTGACAGGGAGACTGAAGACACCTCCTGAGAGATCTTCCTTGCAAAGATTTCACTACAACTTGCTAAACAAACTAATAAAGACATACGCAGAGCAATCACCTCATCTCCTGGTGAAATGCTGCTGTGTAAGGGCTAAAACACAGCAGACCTTAAACAACACTTGCAGAAATCCAGGATTTTAAATGAAAAGAGTTGAATGCCGATTAGCTAATCCACATGAAAGATTTTTTCCTTGAATGCTGACATATTAAACTCTAGCACAAACTATTCTCACTGGTAATATTTCAGTAACTACAAAGGATTCTCTTTCATGAGAAAAGTCAAGCTTTTTAGAAGCAGAGCTGACATCTAATCATTCAAATGTAGAGGGAGGCAGAACTAGAGGTTTTACAAATAAACTTCAGAAATTTATCAGCTGAGTATGAGCTACGCACAACGTGTGCCAGGGGAGAGAGGGAAAGAAGCAGAGATGGCTCACGCAGCCAGACTCTGATTTATTGCTTGCTCCTCTGGCCAGGTAGCCGTCATGAATTTTGACTGTTTACTTTCATCATTATTCGGGACGATTTGAATAATTTGTAACGTGTAAGGTTTCAGCATCAGATTGAAACTTCTCTCTCAACTCTGTCCATGTGCAGAACATAACATTATTTCTGCTGCTTCGGTAAATACATCTGAACCAACCCAGGAAATGGGGAGAAAATCTGGATTCTGACTTTAATGTTAGGAGTTCAGTGCTACGCCCAAGATTACCAAATCGAGGGATTATAATCATGCACACAACTTAATTCCTCAGAAATTAATTTTATTCTTTCCAAGTACCAAAATGTCCTTGGCTCCCATTAGCTATGACACGCGAGAATACCATCCATCTCCTTCTTTGGTCAGCGTCTTTAAATAGAATCTTTAGGTCTTCAGCTTCATCTGAAGCTCTGGCTGACAAAAACAGGTCTGGAAGAGAGAATATCAGACCTACTCACGTGAAAATACAATGTTAAACAATACACCCAATTGTTTAAGGGAATGGATCACAGCAGGAAAAAAGGCAAATGCAATTTAGGGATAGTAGCCACCGGAGTAGTTACATCTCAGACATACCCAGAACAGCAGCAGTGTTAACCCTGAACCATCGTGCCAAAACCCCAATCCTTTGTTTTACTACACATGGAGGGGACAACAGCACAAGCCATGCAACCTCACAATTCTTATCTTGTTTCTGTTTTACTACTAAATCCGTTTTTCAAGTCTATTAAAATCCTCAGCCATCTACTGGCAACTTATACCAAAGGAAATGGACAGTCAGCATGGGGTGACTGGTCAATCCCATAGCCAGGAGTGGAACAGGTAGGCTTTTGGGCTGAGGAAGCGTGGCTATCTTTCATATAATAATTTTTATTTAACAGAGCACTGAGCCACTGTCTCCCTGTGAGCAGTAAAACCATCATTCAAACTCAACATTACCATACCCAGCACACTCAATATCCGAAATCCACGCTGTTAGACTTGCACTAAATCTGATTTGTGAAACCTCCAGTTTCCTGTCGGACACCCTTGTTTTCATCACAACAGTCCAGCTACCAACCACCGCTAGATTGACATGATTCTTCCAGCAGCAGCAATAGCACTGCTACAATTCAAAAGGAATTAATGATTTATTATATATTGTTGCATCTCGCTTTTTTTTTTAAGGCTACAAAAATCCAGATGTTGTAGGCGGAAAAGAAGGCGCATGCTGCTAAGCATACAGCTATATGGCGTAAGCACTTGGCTTAAAGCCTATGACAGAAATGTTCGTCAGTCTCTAATAAAGGTTTTAGCAAGCTAGCAAAAGTAAATAAAGCTATGAGCTACAGCTAGATAATTATATTTCCACCTGTTTCCTTCTAAGGTAGATGGAACAAATGTACCCCGGATAACCAGCACATGCAAATCTTTTTTTTTCCCCCAACAAGCTCTTATGTCAAAAAAGAAAAGAACAGTTCCTTCCATGAGAGCTGCCTTTTTTTGGTTGATAATAAAACTAAGGAAATAATAGATTTTATTAAAGCCACACTTTCAGAGAAAAACATCTTCTCAGAGAAAGTATGGGATATTAAAGTAATTCCTTACTTCAACAGGTACAGATTAAAAGTTTCTAAATATGCAGACTGAGGTTGGAAAAATCAATAGATTCTGGGTACCATCACACTTATCCCCCTACAGAGCTGTTTTTCTCATCACTGATACTAGCTGGTCCCTAAGAGCCAAACTGTGACCACAATTTTGTCTAGGACTGTTTGTTGACAGTGCAAAGTCCATCTTATTTTTTTAATCACTGTACTGATTTAGCTAGTTAGGAAAAATGTATTTTCAAGAAAAAGCTGGTATATAATTTGAGAACACTCAAGAAACAGCTTTGTTGTCTATCTGGACTTGTGCACAGTATTTGACACTGTCCCACATAACATCTGTGTCTCTAAAATGAAGAACCATGGATTTGACAGATGGACATCTCAGTGGGTAAGGAATTGGTGTGCTGGTCGCACTCCAAGACTTGCAGGCAATGGCTCCATGCCCGGGTGGAGACCAGTGATGAGCTGTGTTCCTCAGGGGTCAGTCTGGGACAGACGCTGTCTAACACCTTTGTCAGTGACATGGGCAGTGGGACTAAGCGCACCCTCAACAAGTTTATGGGCGAGGGAGGTGACTGCCCCCCCTCTGCTCTGCTCTCCTGAGACCCCACCAAGAGTGCTGTGTTCAGATCTAGGGCCCCCAGCATGAGAAAGAGATAGACCTGTGAGAGCAGGTCCAGAGGAGGGCCATGAAGATGATCAGGGCTGGAGCACTTCTCCTGGGAAGACAGGCTGAGGGAATTGGGGTTGTTCAGCCTGGAGAAGAGAAGGCTCTTTGTCAGGGGGTGTAGTGATAGGACAAGGGCTAATGGCTTTAAACTCAAAAAGGGGAGCTTTAGATCAAACAAAATTCTTCACTGTGAGTGTGATGGAGCTTTGGAACAGGCTGTCCAGAGAAGCTGTGGATACCTCATCAGGTGTCCAAGGCCAGGCTGGATGGGGCTTTGGGCAACCTGGTCTGGTGGGAGGGGTCCCTGCCCATGGCAGGGGGCTGGAACTGGATGGGCTTTCAGGTCCCTTCCAACCCAAACCATTCTATGATTGTATGAAAAAAGTAACAGCACCATCAGCTCTCACTTACCTCAGGTGCATTTACTCAGGATGTGATTAACCAAATAGCTATGATGCAGTGTATTGCTGCTAACAGAATGAAGATGACAGGTTGCTTGAACCAGGCCTTGCCAGACTTGTTGGTAATTATAATTCTCTCTCTCGTAGAGATCTTTTTCAAAAGTGTAACATGCTAAGGGTGAACAAAGCATCTCTGCTCAAGAAGTCACTGAGGACCATGGAAGCCAGAAGTCCCGTAGGAAAGCAGAAAGAAAGCCTAGGTGGACCTTTGGCTCAACCTAGGATCATTAAGTTTTAAATAAGCTTTTACAACCTAATTTACAGATCTTTTTTTCTTTACTATCACTCAGACTTTTGCTTACTTGGTATTTGCCTACACTCCTATATCACATATAATTGAGGGGTGACTGCAGTCAAAGTACATCGCACGGATCCTTTTGGAGCAAAACAACGTTGAGTGCTACTGGACAGACATAAACAAGACACTTGCAAAGCCTGTCAAGCTGCATAATCAATGTCAGTGTCTCACTCAGGCTGGGCACAAGTCGATCTTTGAATGCGGCTCTGATCCCACATAATTCCACTTTGCTCTCCAAATACATTCTTTATGTTTACTTTTACACAGACACTCAGTAACTCCTGGTTTTAATTGTTTTTCACTGCTCTGAAGGGAGAAATACAGAATGCATGATTCAAACTACATGAAGCCAAACCTCCCATCTCCAACGGGCCTTGGAAGAAGACGTGTCTCAAAAGACAAAAAGAAAACAAAGAGCCCAACTGACTCAAATATACTTCAAATACCTTTGCTAGGCCTAGATGCATATATACTGTGGCTCAAGGGAGACTTCACCAGAGCAAAGTAAAACTAATTCCTAGACAGTGGCAATAAAAGAAGCTAGTAATCTGCTTCTTTTTGCACTGGACCGTAAACAGACCTCTCTACAGACATCATGTTCTGTCACTTTAGTCCAGCTGTAATTTTAAATGCCCAACATGATCAAAGCAATGCAATATCATTAATCCAAATAACAATACAATACAAATGTCCCAGAGCTGTAAAGATCAGCCCATTTGCTCAAAACTGTCTCTTTAAGTCCCTGTATGGTAGCACACTGACACTAATACAGGCCTCCAGAACTTTATCTGGAAAGAGGAATTTTCACTCAGAGCGTAGCATCATTACCACAGCTAGTGCTGAAAAGACAAGTCTGCAAACGGGGCTCCCACAGCCGCGAAGTGATAGAATGGCTTTCATCTTGTGACTGCTGAGAGAGAGAGGCATTCATCTAGTGAGCAGAAAGGCTGATCCAGCACTCAAGGTGGAGGTGTGGGACACAGAGATTACAGGCTCAACACCCTGCCTCATCTCAGGCTTTGCGGAAGGCCTTAGGCAAGTCGTGTAGGGTAGAATTATTGGTCAAAGTGATTTAGTCATCAGTGATCAGTGATTTAATGTCATCGATGACATTAGTATGATGACATAAACATAACAGCAATGGGGGCACAAAAGGCGGTATGACCTTTTTCGATTTTTTTCTTAAAAAACAAAACAAAACACTAAGTTACATCTATTACATTGTAATAAATGTTAATTAGAAATGCAAAAACACATCTCTGAAGGTGTTTCCTCCACCTTTAAGTGAGCGCAGCTCTTCCCTGTTTAACCAATAGACTATGGGAAAACATTGTAAGATGCAATAAAGTGTTTGAATACTACTCTACAGAGATCCACAAATGCCAGAAAGCACTTTATTCCAATCATCTCAGACAGGACTGTTAAGATACATCACACTGCTGTAATATCCCAACTCACGAAAGAGGCTGTTACTGAGAATATTTCAGATTTTCAGAACAAATTCTTTCACACCAGCTTCTGTATCTTAAAACAAAGGTCTCAGCTCTGTTACACCACAGCCTGACACACGAGATTGGCTTTCTAGGCAAGAGAACAGCCAGCCACAGCCAAAAGACACGTGCACGAGAGACCAATGTCTCTGACTTGACTCTTCTCTGAAAGATCCCTTTCTGAGTTCTACTAGCACTTCAAAAACACTAAATAAAAACAATCAGCTTTGCCATTTAGCTGACTTGTACCTACTGCCCATTTTTCTGAGCGTTCAAATTGTTCTACGAGAAAGGTTGAACAACTATTAACAACAATTAAATGTTAACTGATTTCAGGGACTGAGAGTTTTTATGATATGAGTGTAGTCAGAAAGTGATTTAAAAAAAAATGAGCTCAGAACACCTGTCATAAGGAAAATTGTCACAGAAGATTATTTTTTTTGTGTGTAATAATGCATTTCCTATTGCATGGCGTTACGTTTAAAAGTTTCATCTATTTTTTATTACAAATAAATGCTATCGGTTTCCAAAGAGATGTATGATCTTCATGCTCACTTACCTCTGAGTCTGAAGTATTTCAGGTGGTTGGCAATAGCCTGTTCAATAGATTCATCGGGGCAGATCTTAACTCCACTGGGAAACAGAATGGACCGCTTCCTTCGAAACAGCAAACGCTTGTTGACCTGTTCAGCCTCCACCATGCCATTAAGCTTTTTCAACTCAGGAGGCAGAGAAGGGCTTGCTAACTGCCAGACACTGAGCTGAGGGGTTGGTGAAGCTTGATTTCCATCTTTACCTTGTTTTTCTTCTGCTGTAAAATTGAAACCACATACAAATTTCTCAGATGCGATCATACGTATCTTAATGCCATCGCTCCAATCTCTGATGGACATAACTGTTTTTTTCTGTTAACAAGCCAAAAGCTATCCATATGACTGCACTATTATAAACAAACTTCACTTCTTTTACAGTATCCCATCAAATAATAACATGCCGTAGCCCTGTGAATGCTGATGTTTTGTGTTTAACTTCCCTTTTGTGATTTGGCTTAAGCCAGTGGGAGTATATGTGTCAATAAGCATGTGCTTGAAAGTTTCAGGACAGGGAATGGAAGACATAATTAATGTAAAAGCCCCCTTATTCCATACATTCTTTCCACACTTATAACCTACGCATGAAGAAAGCTGCCTGAACTGACAGAAAGCAAGTTCACCTTCTATCATCATTTGACAGGTGCCTACTTGACAGCAGAGTGGGAGAAGAAAAAAAGGGGTTTAGCTTTTTAGCTCTTTTAAAATTTCCTCTCATGTGAATTGTTCCATATCACTTCAGAGGAAACTTTAGAGCAGAGGGGTGAATGTGTCTATTTAGTTTTAGTCTGACCATCTAATTATCTAACCTCCACAGACAGCTGACCTGAAATTAGTGAATTCAACCTTTCTGCTTCAACTGTTTCCCCAGAAAACAGCTGAAAAAGAATCAAAATTAATAATTAATTACAGAAAGAACAGTAGTAATTGTATGGCATTTTTCACCCTCCAGATTATGACTTCATTCTGCAACTTCAAAGTCAATAGCACCTTTGACTCTGATGACCAAAAGATGATGATTATTTTGATGCTAAATTAATAATCAGCTCTAAAGCAGAAGGTCACCACCAGATGGTATGTTGGAGGGAGAAGGGAACATCAAACAAGGTCACTAAGGCAGAACTCCAATCTTTACCCAAACTGACACATCTTCATTGTCCATGTAGAGGAGACAGAAGATTTGTTGTTGTTGTTGTTGTTTTTGGTTTAATACAAAATTACTAAAGAAAAAAGCACCAAATAGAAAACTCGCTTATCATTATTAAAGTCTCTCAAAGTTGGGAAAACTTGCATCCTGTACCTACACTCTGCTCTTAAAACAACAGTCATCTCTTTTGGAAATCACTCTAACAACTCCGTATCTACATCGATATCACAGCACAGATTTGAACAAATGTTTTTCTGTATTAGCCTCCTTCAGTTCAATTAAGAGACATTTTTATTTCTACACACTGCTATAGTAGGGTAGAACCTTGAAAACAAGAATATAAAGAAGATTTCTGCATTACCTGCAACTGCTTGAAGATCTCCTTTAATCACTCCCAAAACCAAAAGAAAGAGAGAGATTTTCCAAATGAAGGCAAACATAGTTAATTGTGTCCAAAAACCAATAGGCAAAGATGAAAAAATCCCTTTTAGCAAAGAGCTGTTGTCTTTAACGTCTCCTTGAAACAACCAAGCGCATTGCCCTTCTTGAAAATGTCTTGATGTCACATATAGTTAGTTGTCTTTGGAAAAAACATTAGGTAAAAAAAGAAGACATCCTTGGAAAGATCTTTTCAAGGAGAGTATTCCACTTCAGTGAAGAAACAAGGAAAGGTGATGGAAGTAAATGCCTTGGAGCTAGCAGATGGACTGAGACAATTTTTTAATTTTAATCTGGCCAGCTAAGCTCTTTACCAGAGCTTGTCATACCATTAACCGACAGTCCAAATAAGGACAGCACCTTTCACACTTAATTAACCATGTTTTTGCCTTGGCCCTTCAATTTCTGTCCATTTTTAAAATCCAGCTGGCCACAAAACATCAATGTGAGCACGCTACTCTCCAGCAGGTCTCAGTGAGCTTTATCTTTTGCTTGTACAAGTATATGTATCTAAAAATGCAGCAACTTGCTTTAGCAATGATGCATATGTGGGTAAGACTGAAGCAGTATTTCTGTAAGTTTCTGCTGGTGACAGAGGTAACACAGCCCTGCTGCCTGAGTCTGTGCTAAAGCAGGAAATCTTGTGCTGCTAAAACATTGGTTTTTGCATCCCACAACATCTGCTTCCCCCAGGATAAAATCAGGGCAAATCGCGACTCTTTCATTTCTGTTCAGATATAATCTGAGATGAGCATTAAGAACAGATTTGTGCTGATACCTGAAGAGGCGATCAGTTAAGAAGAGCTGCAGAGAGGACACAGGGTGTAGGAAAGCAGCAGCTCTCTCAGCTCCCTCCTGTCCAGGCGTCAGCTCCTTGTGGAAATGTGTACTGAGGCCAACCTGCAATGGCAGGCAGCATTCACACCACTAAAAAAAAAAAGTGGCAGGGCTGCCTCCTGGGTGGCATTACCTGGAACTAGCTGGATACTGCATTCAGATGTATCTGAGCTAACAGCTGGTTTCACTGAGGTGACTTTTGGGCAGTGGTTTTGCATAAATATTCCCAAGGCTTCCCAGATGATGGTCTGCTGAGCGATAGCACAGGGCTCCTGAGGTATACAGTGCTGACTCCTCTGTTCTGGCTGCTCTGCTGAACTCTTAATGATTCAGGTAACATTGATAATCCCTGACATTACAAACAGGACACCCACAGGAATCAAAGGAAACCACCCTTTTAGACTCTGTCTTATGACATCTAACAGACTTTGGCTGGTATTCTCGATACCAAAAAAAATGCTTTTCCTTTTTCCACAAAATTACTAAACTACACTTTATATTAAACCACTGAGCTGCTCCGACACCCTCGAACAGTTTTCTTAGAATCAGACATTTCAGATACATCAAACCAGCACTCTTCACCCTGGCTGGCTCGGTTAAGCTAGCTACACAACTGGCAGCAGCAGTACACACACACTACACCACACCGAAACTGTAAATTGAACAGTCCCTATGAGGTGAGGCATAGGAACAATCCTGCTTTCCTGCCCATAAACTTTTGAGGCTAGCTTGGGTACCTGTACTACAATGCTGGATTCAGCAACACACACCAGCCCTTCTTTAATCCTCTGCAGATGTGAGTGCTTTCATTGTCATGACTGCCATTGCTTCCATTACCCTGGGAAAATACAAATGATCAAAACTAGAATTACTTTACATACTTACAAAGGCAGAGGCTAACTCACCTAAAGAAAGCATGGTAACTAATCCTTTTAGAAAACATTCTCAGAATGTGTGAGCTTGAGTAAGAGTATGAAAAATAGTACGAAGCTTTCCTGGAGAGTTTTCATATTTAGTGTTGCTGGTTTTTTCAGCAACAAAGTACTCAAATGCAATCAGAATTTGGATAGTATAAAAACTACCTGCTTTATCTCTCTGTCAAAATGTAATAGCTTTCGATGGTACGGCTATGTCAGCCTCTGCGTGACAAAGTATTCTAAACATTTAATTTCATGTTTTTTTGTATTAGTTCAAAGCATCAATTTTATATTCAATGCTGATTTCAGCACTGCTATTCGAATTTGCAACAGCTACAAATCTCCTTCTAGGCCTTTATGACAGCAAAATGCATAGCTAAGAAAGCATAATCATCGTTTAAAGTTTATTAAAACAAGCAAAACAACTCCTGGAATAAAGTTTTCAAAGTAACCCTCAAAAACGAATGCCTCTCTTGATTTGGCTAGGACCTTTAGAGTAATGTGTTGCATAAGAGTACTGTTAATTCTTCATTTCCATCAGCCAGATTGCATCTGTTCAAAAGTATTTCGGAAAAGTATATTCTTGCTGGTAAAAAGAGGGGAAAGTAAAGACCAAGGTCCTGTCAACACCTCTGATAATAAAAAGCCAATTTTCTAACACTATATTTCTGAAAAGGATGTGATTATCCAATTCATAGTACTTTACAAGATAACAGTCCTGAAATTCTGCTATAACGCACATAGTTTAAATTTTAGTTTTTCAGATACACTTTATTCAAAAAGCTAAATCCATCCATCTGTAGCTAAACAACGCAAGATGAAAATATACCTTAATTAAATACTTCTATCAAGGGGTTGCATGATGGCTTAAAAGCTCCCTGTTTTTCAGGAAAACAGCATGACACCAAGATTACAAATTGTCTCCTGTGCCTGCACTACAGCAAGCGACTTCATGGTATGTGACAGGATTCTCCAACAAAATTCCTGATCAGTTTAGCCAAGACAATCAGGTTAGACTAAGTCTTTTCACTCATTAGGTTTCTGTGCTTGCTGTTGCCAGCATTTCTCCATGACTGCCTTTTGCTTGTGTCCCTGGTAGCAGGAGCTCTCTGGTGAACCATGTCCCAAGAATAAGCACGGCCTGAGGCTGCTTAGCTTTCCAGCTGAGCAGATCAGCCCAGCACGGCTTGTCCTACTACCACATCTTCCATCATCTAGTATTGTAAAATATTTGGACCAGAAAAATCAGGAAGTGAGGTCAACCAAAGTAATCTAACACTTCATTATTTACTCCGTCCATAATATATAAACTTATTTATAGCATTCCTCCTTTTCTGAATCAGGTGAATACATCTTACCTTGTTTGACAGTCAAAGATGATCCCCGTGCCTGTGCTTCATCTTTGGTGTTTCTCATTTCAATCCTCCTGGACAGATTTATTGCTGTTCGTCTTGGTTTTATTTGACCATCAACAGAAGCATTTTCTGCTCTTTTGAGATCTTCCATGTCTCATTCTACAATTCTTGCTTTTAAATCTAGAAACCTATGAGCCCTTTTTTTTTTTTTTGGAAGGGGTTGCCAGAGGAAATATTTCAACTCCCTTCACAACCAAGACAAGAGTGTTGCCATTGTAACTTTTGAGTCCTCCTAATTTTGTAAGGTATAGTACTTACTGAGTATTGCGACCTCATTTCAGGGTCAAATCCCAGGAGGGGAGTCCCAGAAAGAGAGAGAGATTGCTATGAATCTATGCCTGCCAGTTGACAGATACCTTTTAAAGTACACTCACGTTTTCATGATTCAGTCCTCCAGTGCTTGATGAAAAGAAGTTTTTGTTGTTGTTGTTGTTGTTGTATATATATTTTTCCTGGAAGATTTATTTCCTACAAGTTATTTCTCTTCAGCCTTGTTTCTTGTGTCACGCTTGCCAACAGTACCCTAAATCAAACTCCATGAGTCAGATCTCTTTATGGAAGCCAGTTTCAGGTCCCACACAGCCAGATTGTGGCAGTTTCTTTTAGCTATGTTTAACATTTCATGAGAACAATTGAAAACAAATTGCAAAGTATACATTAAAGAGCCCTACAAAGATTGGTTTGCTTTTAAGTATCACACCACTCTACTATTTCAGTTAAACAGGGATTGATAAACGAAATGGAGACACAGATGTGCACAAAGAGCCCTGAGTCTGTCCAGTACTCCGCATAAAAGAGCACTGCCAGAAGTTATCTCTAGAGAGCTCTAGCAATTAAAAAGAAGCAAACAAACAAACAAAAGCCACCAACAAAGGTACATGGAGTACAACTTGTCCCACGAACACTTCTAGTATTCACCACATTATCTGTTAAATGCTTATGGCTGGAACAATGTGGGCTGAGGCTGTTGGATCCATGCATTTCCCCAACTATCACTCAGGCTGTCCATACTGTTAAGCAGAAAACTGAAAAGACTACAGAAAACTATGTCTGACAAGCCAAAAAGCAGACTTGCTTGCCACAGACGCTGTGAACTAGCTGTGTGCCTTTTTAAGGACTTCAGAGCAAATAATCACTTTGAAACAAATTTGAATTAAGAGAGACATACTAAGTACATACCTTAAATGCAGTAGGATGAACTATCTTACACTTAGCTCACCAGTTATTTGTGGCAGAAGGGAAAAGAATGGTTGACAGTCGTGTTCAGCAACATCTGGAGATTTTAATATCAAATGTATTGGCATTCGCATAGCACGTATCTAACATCAATCTACAAAGGTAATCCTTTACTGTTACAAAATCAATTTAGAAAAGTGTATACATAACTTTTGTTTTTAAATATCTATAAACCAGTCAATCTAAAACAGAACAAATATTGCTTCATGATATAGACTAATTATACCGTAAGAAAAGTCCAAATTTGTAGTAAGGGAACGTTGAATATATTCATCAATTGAAAAGGTGTAGAGAAAGGGTACACATTTCTGCATTTTATCATTTATCTCTTATAATAAATACAAAGATTATCCGTGTAAGTAATGGTGGTGATGAGATTTATTGGATCTAAGTCACAAAAACTCTGGGATGAGAGGGACAGATATTGGTGGAGGGTAGTGATAAGGATATAGAATTAAAGCAAAACTTAAGTCAAAAACACAAGGTAATTGCACTAGGCTGCCCACAGTTGTACATAAAGTAACTGCACTCAGAAAATTAGGTTTTAAAATTGTTTCTATTCTCCAGAAGGAATGCTTCCTGGTTTGAGAAACAATGCTGGTTTTTGTCTTTTTTTTTTTTTTTTTTTTTTTGGATGACAGTACAGAACCTGAAATAATGACTGGATTTTCCAAACATTAGGTATTGGAGTTGCCGTGAGGGAAAGGGTCCTGAGAATTCTGTGATACCATAAAATTGTCCACACCTTTGGGTTGCCCTAAATTTTTATTTTTACTCTCTAGCCTACCTCCAGTTTTAACATCTCTGGTTTTGCAGATACACTTATGACACAAGGTGGTTTTGGTGTTTCTCTGCAACATGGTTCTTCTGAAGCTTACTGTGATACAAAGTTACTTACAGTGAGGAATAGGAGAAAGCATCCTCTTAAAACAGCCACCTTCTATCGTGTATAACTACAGAAAAAAAGTGTGCACATATCAAAATGTTATTAAAGTTTTCCATGATCACTGTCTGAGAAAAACTACATAAGTCTATATGTAGACCATGATAAACTTGTGCTAGTTTATCAAATCAAGTCCTGAGTTCAAACACTTGAACATTTGGGTATCTTTACTCAATTCTCCTGAGCAAAGTATAAATCCTGTTTGTCTAATACATAAATGTAATGTCTTCAAGATATTATATGTAATAATGTCCTTTCTAAATAAAAACAGGCTTTCAGTGAAATATCTCAAACTTATTGAGCCACAATCTACTTGCCTTTTTAATGCAAATGATGCCTTGATATTCACAGGAATAATTCCCAAAAATAAGGCAAAAAAGAGTAAAAACTATTGCCTGCATGTATTGTACCAGCATGTACTTTTAGAGCAAGATTTCTATAATTTGACATAAAAAAAAAATCACAGAAGACATTCAGAAGAGTCTACTTCTGGCTTTAAAAGATTTCAGATCTTACTCTCAAATGTCTTCAATTCACTGAAATCAATTTTTATGATGAAAATGCTCAGGGAGGAAAAAAATCAAAACTCAGCAGTCTCAAATCTCACCAGAATATTCTGAAACATGCAGACTATTTCTGTATGTAATCAGAAACCAAACTAAAAAAAATACAGCTCTAAAAAGAGTCAATATCAGATACTTAAATTAAAACAATACATAGTATTCATTCTATCTGTATGAACTGCAAAGTAGAGATACAGTCTAATAGGGTCAAAATCCTGTCTTCAGGCCTGACTCCTATGTGCTCATCCAGCTCTGAGCTATGTTTAAGTAGAATTACAAAGAACAGGCTCCAAAAGATCAAAATATTTTTACATCTTTGCGGCACATACCTGTACACATTTTCATACTCCAAGTAAAAAAATCAGTTAACAACTTACATGTATTAGCTTTAACTTACATATTTACACTTATCTACAACATTTTCTTTTCAGCCCATAACTGCATCCAAATTAAAATAATTCTTTAAATAAATACACAACAAACAAACAAAATACTTCTTGTGGTAATTTTTCTCTTCCTTGCAAGGTAGGAAGAGCCCAAATTCTGCTAAGCAGAGTTCTAGTTACTTCATACAGCAACATCTTTGCCAGGTGAATTGAATCTGGCTGATTCCATTTATTAGCTACTGCTGCCACTGTGCTGTTGAAAGTACAGTTGCAAGATCAGGTCTCGGATTTCTTCTCTTTTGCTTCTGATCAGCTGACGAGGAAACCACTTCTCCAGGTGCACCGGCTGTTCAAAGTTAACTATGGGATTCTAGTAACAAAAAAAAAAAAAAAAAAAAAAAAGAGAGAAATATTTACAGCTTGAATTTCCTAGAGTGACCTTCAAAAACATTTTCAAAGTCTTCCATTACTGCTGAGACCATGCACGCACAAACAAGTTACCACGAGACATAGTAACAGAGCTCAAAGCTAAATTCTCGTTCCTCTACGGTAATCATATACATACAAACCACAAGCTACTCATGGTAAACACAAAACACATCATTTCTCTTAAAGATACTTCAGTATAAGCTCATATTCAAGACTGATTCCAAGTACTGTAATACAACTGGACATGCACACTTCAGTCACAAGATGGGTACGATCACACTATTGGGAAGGGTCAAACATACAGCAGCCAAGCAAGAGGAGGTTCTGAGGCCTCACGCATGTTTTTTATTGTCATGAGCTGGTCTGTCTGATAGAATGGAACAAAGAAGCAAGAACACTGCTAGCAGGTCTAGCAGGCCATGAGAGGGGAAAATTCGGAACAAAAGAGGATAGCAAATTTAAATGGATGGAAGAGGTTGATAGCTCTGGCAATAAGACTGCAATACCACAGCTCAATTGCCAAAGTTTTTGTTTGTTTGTTTGTTTGTTTTTTTAGCTCCTCTTCCCCTTGTCATTCTTTTACCATGCTTATATTTCACCTTCTCCTTCCTGTGAATAAAGTATACAATAAATTGAAAAAAAAGTGAGAAACTACATCATGATGTGCGGTCTATAAGCCATGTTGAGAACAAACTACAACCACCTGGCCTTGCTTCTGCAATGAGAACACAGCCACGCTGTTAGAGAACGGGAAGCTCAGTAGCTTTGGTAAAAATAAAAAAATGTCTTGTACCTACACAATAGCTCAACCTCTCTATCAAAGAATAACTGAATGGATGAGGCTGTAAGAAACTTCTGGAGGTCACAGGGTTCAGACTCCCTGTTCAAGAAGGGCCAACTAGAGCAGGTTGCCCAGGACCTCTCTAAAATGAAGAATTATGGATTTGACAGATGGACAACTCTATGGGTAAGGAATTGGTGGGCTGGTTGCACTCCAAGACTCACAGGCAATGGCTCCATGCCCAGGTGGAGACCAGTGACAAGCTGTGTTCCTCAGGGGTCAGTCTGGGACAGACGCTAACACCTTCATCAGTGACATGGGCAGTGGGACTGAGCGCACCCTCAGCAAGTTTACGGATGACACCGAGCTGTGTGGTGCAGTCGACATGCTGGAGGCAAGAGATGCCATCCAGAGGGACCTGGACAGGCCTGGGGGAACCTCATGATCGTCAGCAAGGCCAAACGCAAGGTCCTGCACCTGGGCTGGTGCAACCCCAAGCACAAATATAAGCAGGGTGATGAGTGGACAGAGATGAGAACCACAAAGAAGGACTTGGACTGGTGGATGAAAAGCTCAACATGAGTCAGCAAGGTGTGCCCGCAGCCCAGAAATAGCCAACCATATCTTGGGCTGCATCAAAAACAGCATGGCCAGCAGAGTGAGGGAGCTGATTGTCCGCCTCTGCTCTGCTCTTGTGAGATCCCACCTCGAGTGCTGCGTTTGGCTAAGGGGCCCCCAGCATAAGAAAGAGATAGACCTGTTAGAGCAGGTCCAGAGGAGGGCCGTGAAGATGATCAGAGGGCTGAAGCACCACACCTACGAAGACAGGCTAGGGGAGTTGGGGTTAACTAGCCTGGAGAAGAGAAGGCTCCAGGTAGATCGTACAATGGCCTTCAAGTACTTAAAGGTGGCCTACAGGAAAGCTGAGGAGGGACTGTTTATCAGGGAGTGTAATGGTAGGACAAGGGATCACTTGTTTAAAACTAAAGGATGGTAGGATTTAGATTAAATACACATTAGGAAGAAATTTTTCACACGATTGAGTGGTGAGGCACTGGCACAGGCTGCCCAGATGGAAGAAGAGTTGGGGAGATTCTAGAGACAATGTCTGAAGCCCAGTGGCTGCAGATGTTTAAACTTATGTGCTGAACAGGAAAGAGAGGCTCCCTTAGCTCTGTGCATTCTCTCTTAAGGATTCAACCTCTTTGCAGATGCAGTTGCCTGCAGAGAGACACTCAAAGGCAAATGGAAAAGCTGAATGAAGTTCAAGAGGCTACAAGAGGACCTGCACAGGAAATACGTCTTTGTACCATCTGTAGGCCAGAAAAGTGTAAACTACATAGGATCCAAATACATCCATATAGTTAGAGATCTTAAATGTTTCAATGTAAATGCAGTATTAAACCACGGGCTCAGAAAAGCCTGCCTAAGAAACACAGGAGAAATTGTCTGTGCTCCAGATACAAAGACACCCTGCTACTACATGAAGAATGGGTTTTATCTATTCCTCATATGCCTTTGACAATTTTAGAGTCTGAGCATCATGTCTTCTATCTGAGCATTAGCCTAAGGAACAGAGGATTGAAGTAATGTGGGGAAAAAGGGAAGGTAGCTTCCATTAGTACCTGGAAGAAGCTTTCCACATATTGCAGCAAATACACCCCACAATCACTGCTGTTATCTTGTTTAGGCACCCGGGGACAGAAGTCAACCATCGTTGATTTACTGAATTCCCGACGTGTCTTTCGTTTAGCTTCCCATTCCACTTCAAGGTACCTATTGAAAAAAAAAAAAAAAAAAGACTAAGTTTAATGCATTTTGGGATACTTCTCCGTATTGTTCTGAAGCTGGACAAAATGCTAAAATAGCTTTAATCATTTTCTTTCACAGAATCTGACAAAGAAATTCATACTAGGAGCAACAAAATCTCCACTACTTAATATTCTATCACACTCAGATGCAGCTTTACCACATAATAATGCAATACACAAAGGAAAAGATGTGTGAATTATTTAAAATAATAAAAAAGTCATTTGCACTGAGTTTATTCAAGCTTTTAGGATACTATAACATTTTAAAAACCGAGCTTAAGGAAGAACTCAAGGAATCTTTCCTGGCTATCACCCAGATTTTGCTTGGGTTCAACCTAAGAAGCCAGCAGTATTTTTCTACCCTAAAAAAAATTAGACCATTAAAAATTCAGAATTCACCTTTTGAATAACTTCAGTTATAACTGCACCAATTATAACCCTTACATAATACCATTGACTGAGTGCATCAACTTCCCCATTTGTTGTCAGTGAAATAAATCATAAGGAACCACTTGTATCAGCTCAATGTTCCTAAGTTCACTGGGCCTAATAGGATTCATCCCTGAATACTGAAGGTGTTAGCAGATGTTATAGCAGGACCTCTCTCAATTATCTACCAAAGGTCCTGAGAGTCTGGGGAGGTCCCGTCAGACTGTAAACTAGCCAATGTTATCCCAGTTTACAAGAAGAACGCAAGAGAAAGCCCTGGAAATTACAGACCTCTTAGATTAACTTTAATACCTGGAAAAATTACAGAGATTATCCTGGTTACCACTGAAAGGCAGTTAAACGATAACACAATCATCAGGCCCAGCAAACACAGGTTCACAAAAGAAAAGTTCTGTCTCACTGATTTGATATCCTTCTATGGTAAGATCACCAAGGGAAAGCAGCAGATGTATTTTTCTGGATTTTACTAAGACTTTTGATACTGTCACCTCAGAGTATCCTTCTGCACAAATTGTCCAACTGTGAGATGAGCAAGTACACGCTACACTGGCTCCACGTTAGGCCTCAAAGACTCGTAGTGAAAGGGGCTGCATCTCGCTGGCAGCTGATCACCAGTTGTGTACCCTAGGGCTCAATTCTAGGGCTGTTTTTCACATTTTTACCAGTGATCTGGATGCAGGAGTGGCAAGTTTGCCAATGATACTAAACTGGGAGTTGATGTTGACTTTCTGAAGGGAAGAGAAGCCTTTCAAGAGGTATCTGAATAGACTAGACCATTGGGCAATCATCAACAGCATAAAGTTCTTGAAAGGTAAATGCCAGATGCTGCACCTGGGACAGAGTAATGCCAGACAGGGGTAGAGACTGGGAAACGAGTGGCAGGAAAGCAGTTGTGCAGAGAGGGACCTGGGGGTGCTGGCTGACAGTGGGCTCCATGTGAGCCAAGAGGGTGCCCCAGCAGCCAAAGTAAACTACAGGTAACTACAGCCATGGTAAAGTACATTTTGGGATGCATTCAATACAGCATGGCTAGCTGGTCAATAAAGGTGATTATCCCACTGTATTTAGCATTGGTATGGCATCTTAAAAATACCTTCCAATGCAGAACTGGAGGGGAAAAATTACTTCTAATTATTATTTATTCACAATTTCAAAAGACTGCTCACTTTACAATTTTTGCATTATATCTATTGCAGAACAAAGACAGCTTTCTGGCACAAATCTCTGTAATGCTGTTATAATATTGTTGTGGCTGTTTATGGGTTTTCTTTTAGCAACAGAAATACACATCTTTATAGAGGAAAGCATTTTGAACATAGAAATATGACCAGCAGTATCTCTTTCACATAATAGAAACTGTAGTTACTTACTCTCTCAAAACCTGAACTGTCTTCTGCACGGAACCAGCTTTCAAAGAATCTAAGATCAGTATACAAGGCCTGTAAACAATGACAAAAAATCAGTTTAGTGTTTCACTACCAACACAAAGATTTATTTTTTTTTTGTATACGGCTTAACAAGAGCATTAATAGCTGAACAAACCCACAAAAAAAAAAAAAAAAAAAAGCAAAAACAGACAAGTCCCTACATTTGTAGCTGTATGACAAATAGCTGAATTAATCACTGCAGAATTTCTTAATAAGCCCTTTAATGATACAAAAGTTACAAAAGTACTATGAAAACACAAACATACCTTTTACAAATTTGCCTTTTGGAACTACTCAGGGAGATCTGGGAGAAGAGAAAATAAAATTAACCTTACAAAAATTACAAGTATAAACCCAAATGTTTTTACAGATTTAAAGGTAAAGCCAGAAAGACTCCCATTTCAGAAAGAGAGAAACCACTAAGAAATTATTTTTTTTAAATTTGAAACCATAACATAGGCAACATAGATAGGTAAAGGAAGATGCCAGGCTAATTCAAAGTGCCTTGGACATGCTGCAAGCCATGCAAATAACAACAGCAGCTGCAAAAAGGATAATGCAAAATCATTGGTCAAGTCTCAGAGCCTTCAGAAATTGAGTAATACATTTCCTCTGTCAGCACAGAAAGGCACTTACTTTAGAAATACCTGCATCCAGGACTGAGGCAGAAGCAGCAATTTCATTGCCACCTAGTACAAAAGAACAAATGTATAAAGTCTTAAGAAAAGATTTCCTAACGGAAATATTTTCATTTTCAAATTCATGATTATTATCATTCAAAAAACGTAATAAAATATGAACTAATTTTGTTTCCCTTCTGAACGTTTCAAAAGCAAAGTTACCGTGGGCATTCCTTCCTGATAAAATTCTTAATGAAATCAAAGAACTTTCTACTCATGATGGGATCTGAGCAACCGCTTTACATGTCCCTTCCATTATTTTCCACACTTACTGGCAAAAGGAATGCAGTGCAGTCCTTGCTATGCATGGTAATACAAAAACATATTACATCTGTATAGATACTTTATAGATACTGAGATACTTTTAAAGACATTATCTCTCTCCTTCAAGGATTAAGAAAGTATTAGAACTATATACAACAACATAATTTTCTTATAGGTCATTTACCTTTTGAGAATAAATTTCTGTTTGCATCCATTTCTTCTTCTTCAGGAAAAGCCAACACTGAAGCAGTTACAGTGTTCTCACTCCCCTTCTCTGACTGAAGTGAATTCTGATAGGGACACTCCTCATATACAGCTTCTTCTAACCAAGGAAAACAGATAACTGCAATGTACCAATGAGACCTGCCCAGCAATGGGGAGAGGGGGGAAAAACGTCAAAATTCTATAACATTTGGTTCTGAAAAGGATATGAGAAATTTTTATAACACTGAGAACTCATAGACAACTGTTGGACAACACGTAACTGGTGTTGCAATGTTACTTCATGGCATCACACACAAATCCTCTCACTCACTTTTTACTTTTCATTATGGCATAACTGCAAAAAATAAATATTAATTCCTTCCACAGCAAATTATAATTCCCTTATCACCCATCCAACTGTAAATAAAATAAGGTAATAAAATAATCTATGATGGTAATCTCAGCTTTGAATACAGCTGAGGGTATGGCATGCCTCTAGCTTTATCTCTTTCTGCAGATACTTAACATATGCAACTCGCAATTACTATTCATCTTTGCTGGAACTTCCACATGCAGAACAGTTCTTCAGCCAGGCCTAGGTACAGTATTCCTCCTGCTCCTTTTACCAATAACACCATGAGCTGCTGGGATTTCTTTATAGAAATATAACTTGCATGGGAATCATCATAATTATATGCAATTTATTTTGAAATATATAAAAGCATTTTGCAGTAAAACCAAGAAAAAAGATGAATAGGTTACTGAAAATGATAATTCATAAATAACTTTTGGAAAGACTTTAAAATTACTCATTCCACACTTTGTGGTTACTTCTTCAAAATCTAATGTGCTCATTTCCAATTATCCAAGTCTACAGCCATAGATTTTAAATCATCGTAACATTCAAATATTTAATCTTTATATATCAGTAAAAGGTATTTAAAACACAGAGACTTACTCCTCATTCACAGGCACAAAGATATAATCTTTATTGAAGATGTTTATGTGGCGAGTCCATGTTCTTACTCTTTTGTGTCTTCTTTGTGCCGCTCTGCGGAAACCAAATGACAATTACTGTTCAGTTTTGTTCTTTTTAGCTAGACTAAGGTATGTGGATTGGTACTCCTACATATTCCCAATGCCTATATGCTTTTTCCATTTGTTCTTGACATTTCTCTGACAGAAAAAATATACCAGCAGAACATTAAGCCCAAGTGACTAAACCCAAACACAAAACCAGAATTTCCAAATGTATCTCCTGATTGAGAACGGCTACAGGCCTTGAAATACAGTGAATTAAGTGTCCGTCTAGTTCCATGAGAAGGTTACAGACAGTCCAGCCTTGTAAAAGGAATCAGACCAAGGCACAACAGGTTTCTTAACACGGACCATTTTGTCTCCACCCCAGAACATTCAGGGTCAGAAGACAGGCACTTAAACTGATGGGAGACATTCTTAGAAGCACAACTTGTATTTCTGAGACTTCTTTGAAAATACTCGAGAAGTCACATTTTTCCTTTAACAGAGGTTTCATGAGCAATGACTGTGACACAGAAACAAGATGGCACCCCTCTTTCTGCAAGTGGCCTCGTTCACCAAAAAAATGAAGAAAATGGGGACTTCATTAATAGAAAAAAGATCAGTTCAGGGATAAAAACAAACAAACAAACAAACAAAAAACTTTGACAAGCGTAGTGATGGAAACAATACAAAAACACTTGGCAGATGATCACTCCAAGAAGCTGCACTCTCAAACACCAGTGTTGAGAAGAAACTGCAAGTGTGCTACGGACAGTCCCACCGCTTGCACAGACTTAGCTGGAAGTGCAAAGCAACACAGGGTTCTTAAGCTCTTATTGACAACTTTTTGTGAAACTGTCCAACTCCGGGATGTTAGTGTAAAAAAATCCCATGTGTATACAGTTGATGTGCAAGATAAATTTCTTAGTAAAATATTGGACAGTAATTTATTATTAATATGTAGCATGAATTACGTGGTAAATCTAAAATTATTTCTAAATGTACAACTTCTTAAAATTATGTGCTACCTTGCAAAACTCTGAGTTTATAATAAAATTATCAAAATCTAAGTAATTGCCTAAAGCGAAGACTCTCAAAGTTGGAGAAAGGTGGTAACACTTTCATTCCTACTCTGTATGAATTGTGTACAGATTTTAATGAAAAAGACAAGAATTCTTAAATAGTGAGCAACAACATTTAACCACTAGCCCTTTGGAGAACAGTGATTACTGTTTTATGTGCTAATTTGGAGACAATCTGTGGAACGTCTGAATAGCAGCAACAAATAGCTTACTTCTGGTCAGTATGCCATCTGAAATTAACTTACGAAACTTTGGGATCTCCCTCAGAGTTCTTTTCTGTCCTGGTCAGGCACTTATAGAAGAAGCTACTAAATATGTGCGTACGTTCAGCAAGATGTTTTGGAGCCTTCTCCAACAGCAGGTATCTACCAAAGAAAAAAGAAGGAAATTGTTATATTCCCTTTTTAGAAAGTATCATTACGGATAAAAACAAGAACGATTATTTTAATGATTTAGCAAACTCAGATTATACTTATCAGTTGTCTTCACAGCTGCTAATCATGCCAAACTTTTCTGTCTGCTCTACTTTGAACAGGCACATGGATGGACACCAGCTACTAAGAATACAGGTACATTTATCTCAAGTTTGTGCTCTGGTATCAATGCCGCTACGTTTATCTTCAAAGTTATGTTTCTGGGCTTTTCAACTAAGCCAGGATTAAAAATCTGGCCAAATATAAGCCTATGCAGTGCTATACTTCTGCATTTTCAAAAAGCATAGAACAGGTTAGTAGTATAAATTGTCCATTTTATTTCTACAGGCTATGCACATGAAAGTTGACACATACATTCAGGAACTCGCTTTTTATGATTTTACCGTTGACCATTTTACTACCAACATTATCTTGAATGTTTACTCTGTAATCCTAGAAGGCCAAAATTTTAATGATTTCAATGATCTTAAAATTTTAGTCACACTACACAAGGTGCCTTCAGCTTCACCTGATGACTCATGTAACACTGTCATTTATCATACAGTTTGCGGCATGATGTAAACTGAAAATATGGGAAGAAGTCTAATTTAAAAAGCAGAGGGCTTTCTGCAGTAATTGCATTAAATTCCTTATTCAAATCTTTTTCTGGTAAGAAGGAGCTTTAGCTATTACAAGGGTCATGCTATGTGGTTTATTTTAGTTTAGAACAGAAGATAGGAAGGCTTCACTGTAACGCTACATCAAAACACTCTGGTACATGTTTCCTTTACCATTCCTTTAGGCTAGAAGTTTTGTCTGGCTTGTTATTGGTTACAGTTACTACTGACATGCTGGATGCCAAGCTAAATGAAATTCTTGCAGACAGCCCTCAAAAAAGCCAGAATTCTGCTTAGGTTTAAGTCAGCACCAGGAAAATAAATCTCTGCTTTAGGGAATGGTGGCCTACAATGCCAGTTCTCAAGAAGTTACTTTCACAAGTAACTTAAGTAGGATGGCATGAAGCTGCTAAGGCAACCACAACCTCCTCAAAAAGTGTTAGCTATGTTCCTTTCTGCAGGAGCCACGTATCAGAAAAATCCCTGAACTCTTGCAAAGAATAGCTGAGAATAAATTTCATGCAAACGTAGTAAATAAACTACCCAGTACAGACCCTCTGCTTTGCTCAATTGCCTGATGAAAACTGCTCAGCACTTTCTGTTTTGTGAGGTCCCCATGCAGCCTTTTTTCTTCTCCAGCTTTTCTGTATCACAGCCCTTTTGAGGGCCAACGAGAATGAAATTGGAACAGATAAAACTGCTAAGAGTATGCAAGAACTTTTAAAAAAGCCAAACTTACCATGTCATCATACTGTTTCTTTTTAAACTGTTATAGCATATTTAGTGACCGATATTTACAGTTAGAGTTAAGTCCAGATCAAGTCTGAGGAACAAGGAAACAATTAAGTCTATGATTACTTACTTAAGATAGAAATCAATGATGACATCATTAAGAAACTCCCCATATTCTAAACACTCTAGATCTTCTCTTGTGACTCCTAGTCCTCCTTTTGCAGGTGGGGGTGGATAAACAATCAGACTAGAAAATAAAAATCACATTATAACAGCAAAAAAAACATGTTTTACTTCACACTTCCTATTATGGCTGTTCTGCATGGAAAATAATTTCTAGAAAACAAATGGTAGTTCTTAAAGCCATTAACTACCTCAAAAGCCCTTCACCCAATACTAAGAGTGTTTACAGAAGTGTAAGTGTGTTTACACTGCACACTAGAACACAGGAATTTTGAGAAAGCTTTTGAAAAGGAAACTACTTTTCACCTTCACCTTTTTTTTTTCTATTGATAAAAGTAATTTACAAATGGTTATACAAAATGAGAAGAAATACTAGGGGAGGTACATACTCAAAAGGTATGAATGAACAGTAATTTTCTATTCACTAATACTCTGTTACTAGCTTGCTGCATTACACATTCATGTGCTCATTTTCGCATGTCTTTTGTTAACCAAGGGCCTGTAATAAGTAGTGAACTGTATGACCAACTAGTTATACAAAAATCAAATATGACAGAACAGTGAAAGAAAACATTTTTAGAGGAAAAAAAAAAAGACTCAGCTTAAGTTAGCAGTTGTTTTGCTGTGATATGGACTTAGGGGACACTCACAGAGGTCAGAAAGTCTCTACCCTCCCACTGATGCATCCATGATATGACCTTGCAGTCACAGTTTAGGTATTCCCTAACTTCTATGAGATTCTTTTTCCTTTCATCCTGTAACATCCATCTTGTTTGTTAACTATTAAGATTGAAACAGGAATAGTTACATTTACATTTAATGGTATTTTCAATTTCTGTAACAATTTTCATGCAACACTTTCAAATCAACTCAAACATGCCAGGGCTTTCATTCCATCAACTTTTAAAATCAATTTGCTCCATCTTCATCTTCTCATTAAAATGAGAGATACATACTTCGTAACTGCTCCAGTTTCTCTTACTTCTTCCCATTCTTCATTCGGTGCGGAGGACAGAGAGATAGAATAGCAGCCACTACTCTGCTTATTTGCAAGGGCGTAACTGGGCCTGGCCACTTTTGGGTTTGATTTCTACCAGAAAAAAAAAAAATAATAAAAAGCATCAAATAACTTGATATGTAATACAGAACACACAAAGATCAAGCCTGAAGCCCACAAGACTACACTACATCTCTGAAGAGGAACCTTGCTGGAGAGCAGAAGTATACATAAATGAGCATTTAGACAAATGTGCCAGTGCTCAGCCAAAAAAAAAAAAAAAAAAAAAGCTATGCCCCTTCAATACAGTGACAGGTCTTCATCTGTTTCTAACCACTCTCTTAAACTTTTTATATGCATTACTCAGCCAACTGAGGCAGAATTAGTTTTAGAGAAGAAACAGGGCCCGAAAGGGTGATCAAAGACAAGTATCGAACTGCCTTACTAGGAGCTGTGTATTCTTGGAAGCTTTAAAAATCTACTTAACAATTTGTCTTGAAGCAATACAGATTTGAACTGGAAACAGAACAGCTTTACTTTTAAGTTCCAAGTTTCCCACCCGATTGATGCGTTGTCTCTGTGCTTTTTACTGATGAGAACAAACACATATAATATCTGAAGTGACAATGATGTGGGGTTGTGTTGAGACATCTAACTATTCAAAGGGGGCATGCACAGCCCCAACTCCTTAGCAGGCTTAGGAATCCTTTAACATTTCAAGCTGTGAAGCCCCCACAGGGAAGCCTAGAGGTGTCTGGAATGAGTAAGATACACAGCTCCTCCTCTGCTGCACCCATTGACTTCTGCCTCAACTGAAAAATGGCTCCATTGCTATTGACTCCTGGCTTGCTGCCCTGGAGGCAGCACAAGGGCAGGGAATCCCTACTGGTTCTAAGCTTACACAACCATAAGTGAACTGAAAGCTTCAGTATTTGCCACTTACAGATGAGGTCTACACATTATTCCTTCGTGCACAGTTCATTGCAAATCTTGCCTCTTGTGAGAAATAGCAAACATTGTGTTGGTTTTTTATGCTATGGATAAATAAAACGTATTTTCTGCACCCGACTGATCTAAAACTTACTGGAATATGCAAATACCAACAAGTAGTGATGAATCAAGCAACAGCTACTCACTAACCTGAAATGCAGGCTCATGAGCATATGAGGTATTCTCTTTTGTGACACATAGCTTTAGTAAATCTTTACTGGAACTCATAAAAGAGCTTTCTTCAGGAGACAGGTCCTTAAACAAGGGTAAAGCTTGCTTCAAAGATAAAAATTCAGGGAGATCTGGTGCTCTGTTCTTCTTGCTTATGTCTGCAATTAATTCAGACAGCCTGGCTTCTTCTTCTTCAGTGAGTGGTTGGGACAACTCAAGAAAAACAAATTCGCTAGATTTGGCTGGAAAAACGAGAGAATGGATATTATTAACAATTAGGTTATGTGATAAATGCTTGCCTGCACATCCATAGAGGAGCCCAGAGAGACAACAGCAGGAGGAGCCCAAGCAGTATCCTTTCTGGGCTCACCATAAGGCCGTCAGCCCATCCACAAGGCCAGAGGAGCAGAAAGCAGACGTCAGGTCACTAGTGAGCCTCCACCCTGCTCACACAGGGAGGGAAACAGGATGAGACTGTTACTGGTGTCTGTCTTTATATGAACACTCTGTGCCTGTCTGTAGTATGCACTGTCAGCTGTGTATATGCGGGCATGCCTGCTGGGACTACATCTTCAGCCTTGCTACTGACTGAAGTGGGAGACACGGAGCTGCAGCAGCTTTCCCCCCTGAAGTTGTTTGATCTGGTGTGATACATTTTTCTCTAATGTTATCACACTAAGAAAGCAGAGCAGAACTGTAGCAACCATTTACACCATCTGTAAAACTACCACTGATCTGTGTCTACACTCATTTCAGAAGATTTACATTGGTGTGTATTTAAAAGGCTTAAAACGTTCAAGCATAGAAATTTAATAATTCCTGAAGGTTTCCACCAGAATAAATACATAATCAAGATACATAAACCTAATACTAAGAAATGTCCCACAGCTTCATACTTAGATACCACTCATTTAACTGGTAGCTGTGTCTATAGACACTACCAGTAACTTTGATAAACTCAGATCTAGAAAAGTGAAGGTAACTCACTGCTAAAACATCACTTAATGTCTCATGTTAAAGAACTCCTGCTCCTTAGGTAAAGTTAGCATTACATGCATTTTATCTTTATAGAGGTAGTGACTGTACAGGGTAGAAGTACTGTTAAATTTCACAAAGGCAACTCTGACATCATAATTTTGCTAGATGTCATTTTGTAATGACTTTGCTAATGTAAAAACATGGCATGATTCAAACACTCTGAATTAATTGAGCAAAAGTTATACTCAGTTCTTACAGACCTTCACCCTCAAAAAAACAAACAGAGCTAATCTGTAAGATCCTACACACTAACCATCCCATTTGGCATCTAGTCAAAATTTTCTCCAATAATAATCCAATTGCCTTGGCAGTGTTGTCAAAGAAACAAATCAACATTTATCTGCCATGCCATTCTTCTAGCATATACACTACTCAAGAGTAAGGACACTTACCATATCCCATTTATTTTTGAGAGAGGTACTTCTTACACAAGCCTAGTTTTTAAAGGCATTAACACACAAAATTGAACAATGTTACAAGATCTTTTATTTTATTTATTTATGTAGCAGTGATTTCCAATCACATTATGCTGTGTTTTTTTTTTCTAAGATGTCTTGTTATGCTCATATTTGGAAAAGCAGAACTGACTGATTTTTGTCTTAAAAAAGCTATTGGTTTTCCTTAATATTCCAGAAGTGCAACTGTAAAATAACTCCGTTATTGACATGGACTAGACCTTTTCATTGTGTTTAGGAAAAGTTATTACTCACATGGTTTGCTGATAACCCGCTTTCCTAATTGGGTTTCAATCTTTTCTACATAATCCGCAGACAACCAAAGGAAAATTATTGTTGAACAGCCACCATCACTTCTCCACATGCCAAACCTTCTCAAATCCAGGGTATCCACTGTCAGCTTGGTATTCTTATTAAGTGCCACTGTAGAAAATAAGATTTAAATTAACTTTCTTTCGCTACCATAGATAATTGAAGTCATGCATGTCATAGTAATTACATACTAGGACCTCAGTACTATTAGAGTGTATTAAAACTGTATTCACATATTTTATTCCTAGCACTATACTAAATGTGTTGAGAATTTAGTACTTAAATCACTTATATCAAACCAGGTAAAACAAAGATACCAAACAATAACACTAGAAGTTAAACATCATTTTCACGGAAGAGAAATCTTATTCTTGCTCAGAATAACCACAAATAATACATACAAATTTAACAAATTTGCAAGTCATGAACTCCTATTTTCTTTTGGTCAATCCACCTTAGAAATGCTATGAGATATAGTAAACCATACACCACCTTTGGATAACAGACTGATTGCAAATCCATACTTATGTTCCTCTTGGCTTTAATCAATCCATACATTTTTAATAAACCTTAGGGTCTAAAAACCCTAATCTGAAAGGATTAACGTTTCACCTCAAAAACATGATTTGGTACATTAAATACAGTTCAGCACTCCATATATGCAGGAATGTACAAGCAAGCCATTAACACTAAAAGTTACCTTAAAAATGTAAAAACCTGCTGTTATTAATGCTTACACTATAGACACCAACACTTTCATTTATTGAAAAATGTATCAGTGTTTTTGTGAAAGTAAGATTATAAACTATTCACAATATAAATATATGCTGTGCTGTACTCTAAAGATATGGTTAAGAGAAGGCTAAATAAAAAAAATTTCTTACCTTGAAATGGTATCGTAATATACTTGGTCATAAACTGAAATAAGATTAAAAAGAATATAGGTGAGTTTGCTTTTTACAAATTGTTTAAAACTAAGTAAGAATATTTTATTATCTCCACATCTTTTTCTGCTTATAGCCAAATAAACTGAAAACAACAGACCTAATTTGAGACTTAACATTGTCTATTTCACCTAAAACAACACTCTTATATATGTATTACAGAATTCAAATGACAGTGAGAATAAGCAGTAAGTTAGAGTTGCTTACAGACTCCTTAAAAAAAAAAATCAACAAAGATCAATGCTTAGACAAAAGGAACTTATTTTTAGATGCTCCATGATAAAGACTGTAAGTGTAAGCTGCACTATTTGAACTAATAAATACCACATAAACAGTCGACACTGGACAATGACCTCGGTATTTATACTAAGTTTTGCACTGAAGGCCTCTAAAGTTTCTACTTATGCTGCCACTATGTTAAGAAGACTTGGCTAAATAAAGAATGCTTTATGATCACTTGGACTGAAGGCTGTCATATACGCTCACAGAAGAGGTTGCTCTTACTTCACTGCAACATGCACTAAGAATGAGTTTTTTTTTCCCCCAAGGAAAAATTTTACTTTCCACCTAAAAGCATTGATTCTAAAATATTTAAACTGGTCCCTGAAATGTTTTTGGCATATTCATTTAAGAGATTTTCATGAGATGTTTTCATTACTGCATAAGAACTGCTGCACAAAATTGCTGTTTTGTGAAAAGCTTAAATTATTATTACAACTCAGTATTTCAATATGTCTAGCTATGAACAAAAAAAAAAATACACATGCTTATACTTTTATAACTGCAATAAATACAATGAACATAGTCAAACGCCTGTGGAAACTTCTGGAGCTGGTACTGCATTTAAAGTACACCTTCACTTACGTTTCTATACCCTTTTGAGTCACATGTTGCCTATGCACTAATGCTTTTAGTATCGTTTTAACGGTCTTTGAAGCTACAAAACAAAGACTTTTCTGTTTAAATGTTAACATCAGTGCATATTAAACATCTCAACTCTGATCACTATGATTATTTTATTCTAAAATCTGTACTATAACCAAATACCATAGCCAGAATTTTCATTTTTAAATTTTATCAAGATGTCACCATAATACATCAACTTACCCTAGCAGGACCTGTTGATAACCATTTATGTTTCCCGATGTACAGATTATCAAATTCAAAATCTAATCTTGGGTTCATCTGTTCACTAGGTTTGCTTCGAGAAGATAAGCTGATGGGACAATTAACTTCATCTGACTCTGTTAAAAGCTGGAAAAAAAAAAGTATATGGGCATTAAATGAGGCATTTCCCTTCTGCAGTCTTATAAATTCTGTTTTTAAGAATTTACTCCCAAAGCCAAATTCTAAAATAAAAGCCGTAAGTTTTTATCACAGTCATTACTGATAACCTCCTCAAAGGTTGAATTGTATCTTGCTCCAAACCTTCTATCGTCAAGATACAACCTTCTATCTTTTTACTAATTTATAGCCAAGTTTACAGCCAAGTAAAAACTTGTAAAACAGCAACAGAAAACACTCCTCTTCTGATACTGAAGGTACAGGATCCAATTCAATGCTTATGATCAAAATGATGCATCTGTGAGAGGAGGCAACAATGGCTCTCTTGGCCTGTTTCCGGATTAAAGAGATAGCCCAAATCAAGGTCAAACAAGGCAAAACAAAGCTCATCATGTCTAAAAAGGGGAAACAACTTTCATGGTTTGTTTTAGATTGTAATTCCATTGCTAGACACACAGCAAAGGAAACTTTAACCTATCCTGTTCTGGCGTCTACAAAGATGCTTCAACTTCTCCAGGCAATGAAATACAACAATGGACCAGATAACAAAAGAAACTACCATGAAATACGTTACTACAGCTACTCCTTGGCTGGGGCTAATGGTATCTGCACTAAGCATTTCACACTTGTCCTAATGTGCAAGCAGAAATAAACTCTGTATAAATAAATTAAAGGGATGGTATAACAATACGTAGGCCAAAAACTGGACTACCTGCTCTGTACAGCTTTCCACATTGTCTTCCAATGGCTTTTCTGAGAAAAGGACATCAGACTCTTGATCTGTTTCTTTAATATCAGTACTATTACCCTGCAGCAGTTCTATACATTTAGGTTCAGAAACTCCATCATTTGGTTCGGAAGATCCATCTTCATCATCACTGGAAAGGACAACTAAAGAGGGGAAAAATAGATACGTATACTATAAGATCCTGACTTGAGAATACTTCTTTCATTGTAGATTTCAGATTAGCAAAACCTTCTCTCTCTTCCAGATGTAATACCAAAAAACATGATCCCAGCCAGCCATGGCCTGTGTGCACAAAACTGTATGCAACAAGATGTACTGTGTTCTATCTTTATTATCATTTCGTACTCAATTTTCAAAATTATTAAAAGACTACTAAAAGAGATAAGCCGCAACATACCTGCTTCAACAAAGAGAGTACTTTTCTCAATTTAAAGATCATTAAAAGGCACAATCTTTATTTTCCATAGCCACAAAAGCCAGCTGCAAGATAAGGACTGGAATTTGAAAATCCTGTTCTCTGCCTTTTTTACCTTTTACCATCTGTACTCCAGTAGATTGTACTGGACAGTCTGTTCTCAATCTTTTGTTCCATATATTTCAATTAGTCAGTCATGCGTGAGCTCTCCCAGTACCTAAGCGTATCAACAGTAATAGTTAGCAACACAGATACAGTACATACTTGGGTCAACCGAAACAACTGGCCGATCACCCCTGCGGATTCTGTTCCGGAGCCTGCTCAGGTACTGTGACGGGTCTGCCTTTGATTTCCTGATGGCACTAATTTGTGTTGAAATCACATCCTCGCTAGAGGCAGGAAGCTGTTTCTCTGACATATTTCTGGGAGGAGACTCTGAGCCAGGTTTCACTGTGCAGCTGTGAACAGGGTTTAAATGGTTGTGGGAGAGAGTGTCTAATTTAGAGTCTCTCTCCAATGTCCGGGCAATGCAACCCTGCACCAGGTTAGATTTGTGATCTTGTTCATCCTCAGAAGGAGTTTTGCAGCCAGGAGGTGGAGTTGAACTCAATCTTTGCTCTTTCTAGAAAATATGGATCAGACAAAAGATATGTATTGTATATTTATTCCTTGGCCTTTCTGTGATGGTTCAGATTAGAGATCACTGACTTTGCTATGCACTAGATAAAATAATTATAGCTGATTCACTAAGTCTTTTTTTTTTTTCCTAAATAACTGATAAGAATAAAACTTTCGGGAAGGGTACGACAGACGGAGGAGGAAGAAGGAATTCACCATCCACAAGATTTCAGTAACATCAGGTATACCTCACAAATTTTGTATAGAAGTTCCCCAATCAGTTACACCGTCTGTGAAGAGAGCTTCACTTTAGCTAGATAACTTATTTCCCAAATTATTTTACTCCATGCTCCTGTCTGAAGGAAACACTGTCATTCCTCTCTCTCAACCTTTCTGCTACAACAGGCATATTCTAATACCGCGAACAGATGTACATACTCGCTCTTCTTGATGCATCACTGAACTCAAAAGATGTCACAGTTCTGCTAGATATCCTATTTATCAGTACAATTCTTGAATTTTGGATATTGCTACCGCTACTACAGAAGTGCATGCAAGTGCACAGCATGGGCAAACATGTATACAAATATATAAATTAAAATTAAATGCAACTTACAGGCTGTAGAAGTGATTTTTCTGGAATGTGTGCATTACAATCATCAGAAATATGGCCACTATATCTTCTTTTCCTTTTCTCAGAATCCAAAGAGCTTGATCCCTTCCAACTAAGAGAAGTACTGTTTGTGTTTGTTTTCCTCTTATCCAGTTCATCACAGTTCTTGTTTTCTGTGTTAAAAAAAGAAAAAGTGATGTAATAGGTTACACTTTGTATTTCTTTGCATATATCTTTGTATTTCTTGATATCTATTACATTTTATATAAATCACATGGCAGCAGACAACTTCCATGAGAGATAGTTCTTTTCTAATTGTGTGTAGTTGTCAGAACATATTCCCTAAAATAATATGGGAAACATTATCATCACAAGAATAGATAAGCATATAACCAAAGTCACTACTCCCAAGTATGAATTAGTGCTCTATATTCCGCGGTCTTTCTTTTAGTTTCTCCTGGATGCAACATTCTCCACCTTCCTGTTCGCATCCGCATATGTTACTAAACGGTATTGAGAAGACCGTATGTTCCCCCTATAGAATCAGCAGACAGCTCCTTATTTTCAACAAGAAAAAACAAATAGTCATGTAGTAGAAATTTCAGCGGGGTTCACAAACCATTTCAGTATTCCTAATATATTTCATTCTTGAGAATAAAGAGATTTATTTTTAAAAAATCAGGGTTATAATGATGTAGTGAGGTTTCTCTCAGTTTCTTTTTGTTCACAGATCCGATTCATCATGGCTTTATTCTTATTTAAAATCATAACTACCTGATACATTTTACCATACCTGTAAAAGCTTGGTTTTGAGAAAACATATATACTGCAACATATATTAATAATGCAATGACGCAACAACTATTATTTTATTTCTGTGCTCTGCTTGTAACACTAGACTTCAGAAAAAAACATATTCTCAGCAATCTCAAACCATCATATCTGAACGCTAGGTTATTGCTCATTACAAACCTTTCTTTTGTAGCTCTCGTCTTCTACAGGTGACGACATTACTTCTTTCTGGTTCCTTAGAAGCTTTGGTCAATTCAGACAGATCATCATCTGTCATTCTTGAGCAATATTCTGGCCTGTAAAGAACATTAACCAAGAGTTATCTTTAATTTTGAAAGAATACTTTAAAAAAAATCAACAGAAACAAGAGTTGGTTAGACAAATTTCTGCCTCTCAAAAGCAGGTGGAGATCAGCAAATGAAACACAAGCTATTTCAGTTCCCACTATGAAAATATGCAGATGCTCTGACATCACTAATGAAATGAATGTTTATAGAAGACGCAAGGAATGAAAATTTGACATGCTTGATACCAGACACTGAAATATTATTTTGCTGTAAAGTATGACTGCCATGAGAACACAGAACAAAAAAAAAAAAAAAAAAAAAAAAGAGAACAACAGTCAACTAATTGTATCCTTGCCTTTGAATGTAGTAGGAATGAGGCAAAGTAGTATATTTGTTACTTAGATTTAGAACTGCTAATAGAGTCCACAGGGTAAGTTCCTGCAACGAGAAAAGACTTGAAAACGAAGTTCCTGCTCAAAAGAGCCTGAAACAGTAATTTTGAAGGGAGTTGGAAGGTAAATAAAGGGATCTGAATGAGTAAGAAACGTAAAAGAAATAGACAGGGTTTACAGTATGGAAAACTAGGAAACCTACACATGTATCTCTGAGCTTGTACCTTCATTCTAAAAATAAGGACATACAAGAAAGTAATCATCTGGGGTTTTTATTTGTTTTTGATTTTTGTTTTTAATATATTGGAGAATATATAGATAGGATGCAGTGATAGCCTAAACCGTATGACATCCCTACATTTGAGTCTGATGTTGCAAATGTTAACTTCACTATTTTAGTAACTGTACTCTGGCTTCCAGTGTATGTATTATGAACATATAACTCAATATGGTATCATGTGATATTTTCTCACTGCAACATAATTACATCGAATATACAAGACTTCTCTTCTGAAAATTTACCAGGAAACTAACCTTCTTGACCTTTGCTTCATTTGCTGTGAGAGTTGGAAGATAAGAAAAAAAAAACAGAAGATTAAAAAGATAAAGGAATTTAATGCTCCTCTGCAAAATCTGTTCCCTTCCTCCTTTTGATACCTCACTTACTACAAAATGATTTTGTGTTAATCTTTTTATTATGTGTTTAACTTGGAATTTTGCAGTCCAATTTGCAAAGAGCTAACTGCTGATCATATGGGTCCAAACAGCTGAGCTTGGATCTGTAAAGAATGTTGTGAACCAAGGGAAAGAATACTCTTTGCCATCTTTAACTGGACAACCAAAATTGTTAGACACTTTCTGAACAACTGCCCAATCTTCAGCACCATATCTGTAAACTGGAGTTTGACTGCTCTTGGGGAATGCTGTGAAGGTAAATAAAGGTTTCCAGAGTGCTCTGGTATTAGTGATGAACACTACATAAACACCACGAAGGAATTACTAACTCTCTTGCCACTCGCCAAGAACCACAGATGTGCCCATATGCACAAGAAGAGTATATGGAGATAAACTTTATCATTCATTCTAGATATTGAACACGACAGAGTCTTTCAAAGAGCAGGCAGCTCTAGGTAAGGAATAGCTAGCCTTATTGCAGAAAACTTGATTTTGGAACCCACAACTCTACTTAAATGCTTGTATTCAGAACATGTAATCTGACTGCTTTGAATGAAGATACTTAAGTGTTTTTTAGATTTTCTTTTACATCAATATCATAATTGAGACATCTTAACAAGAAATAGGGCACTTTTCTAGGAACGGTTCACATAGTGGACTTCCCTGAACATATTTACTCTATATATACAAACTGTGCAGGTTTTATTTTTATTTGCAGTCTGCACAGATAGTTCCATTTACAATGCACCTCTTAACAGGTATATGCATAACCTAAGAGGCTGTGAAAGTATATTCTGAAGTGTTCTCAAGAGCCACGAGAAACAAGCATAAATTTAGACAGCCCTAAGTTTATTACATTTAAGACCCACCTTAAATTCATTATACCGGTAGATCAGTGGTGACTTAAACAAATGCCTTTCATGCTGGGTTGCAGTGAAAAAGCAATGCAAAATTCCCTCTATAACACCAAAAGCAAGAAAGGAAACAGGGAACTCACAACAAGTTCTAGCTGATAGAGGACAGTTAACTTACGACCCCCCTGTTTTGATCACACACAATTCTTTTACTTCATTTGTGATTTCCATAGCATACCAAAGTAACAATGTTCAGTACAACAGAATCTGCATTCTAGTTATTCTGATGCTACCAGAGAATCTCAACACGGCCAAGTGCATACATATGCATATCCATAATAAGGGGGAAGCTTTGGCTGCTCAGAAGAGACTCCAAAATCAGAAACCATGCCAAGTGTATCCTTGCACAGACAGGAACTACAGAGAGGTGACCAGGATCAAACCGTGTCTTTGCTGGAACAAACCCTAAATTCTCCATTTCCCACAGGATATGTATTAGAACTTGCACTAATACCCTGCTCACTGGGAGGGTAAAGTGCAAAATCATCCTCATGTGCTTTCCTGCTAATAATGAGCTTTTTAGTTCATGCATTAGAAAACTGCATTTCAAGAAAGCTAATCCTTCAAGCAACGAACACCACCAAATCTAAAGCAAGTTGAGGAAACCAGCTACTAAAAAAAAATAAAATTACTCAGACCCTTTTTACCTAAAAAGAGAAAATTAACTACAGCAAAATACAGACATTACTTAACCTAAATTAATATAGATTTAGTTGCATACTTTTATTTAAAAAGTCTGAACTTCCCTCTATTGGTATGTCGGTAATGGATTTCTGTCGCTGTTTCTCCTCTTCACAGGGTTACACTGAGCAGAGTGGTTATCAGCTGTTTCAGTACTGGAGAGTTCAAGCCATTCTTGTTCTTAATATACAACAGCCACCCTTCAACTATGAGCTTGAAAAAACACGCAAGATGCTTCCTTGGATGTAGAGCATTACATTAAAAAGTTGGTGTTTTCCTCTCTATGAATGCACTACCTCCCATTGTACAAAACAATACGAAGAAGAAAAAAATATAGATCTTAAAGATTTTGTAGTAAAACAAAACAAAGAAAATCTAATCCAAACTCCCCACCTACAATGTTCTCTAACATGTTCATGTATCAGAATGAGTACATGTATAACTTACTTTTCTCAAGATTTTTTAATATTTCTTTAATCTAGGAACTGTTGATTATTCCTGCCCCCACCAATTCTTCTTCTCTTCCTTCCTCATTCTATTTTCTGCCCACAGATACCTAGCTATTTGTTCCTGTGGATACTTTGCCGTTAAGCAAAGAGAAGGCCATAAAAGGCAAGAAGAAACAGCTTACTGTGAATTCAACTGCCATCCTGGACTGGAAAAAAAAAAAAACATTACATAATTATAATATCTACTTTCTGCTAGTTTTGTGTGTCAAGCATTACTGTGGTGTTCAATCAATGTAAACACAGGAAGAAAAGAGGAAAAGCAGATGCTAAGCAATGAGTGTGACACACACAGGCCTTAAACAGTGGTCATCTGTTGATGAGACTTACATCTCTGATGGATTAATGAGAAAAGAAATGAACAAATCACAAAGAGGAACTTGGCAAAATCCTGTACGGAAGTTACTTGAAACTATGTTAGAACACAATAATAGCAACAGGAAAACAGGACTCATTCTGGACACAAAACCAACTAAACTATGTTTGAATTACATGTCTGTCTTCAAAGATCAAAACCAGCTATCCGCTGGAAATGCAGATTCCTCTTCTGAGAGAAGAGTAGCCTCTTGATGTAATGCACAGCTTGAATCAGAATAAATGCGAAGTTAAAATGGATCGTCAGAGAGGGATGTTAGTTTGCACTCAGGAAATTCAACTTCTGCTTCAAGGCAGGAGTATCATAAAAATTGTTCCTGTGCAAATCTTTTCCATTGTAAAGTTATGTCATTTCAGGAAAACCAGTGATATCAGCACTGAGTAACATACCTTTCAGACAGAAATGAACTTTCATGAGGAGAACTTAATATTTGACATGTCTGCACGTTGGTAACTGATGATGAAGCTAGTTGACCTGATTGCAATTTGTCAGCATCAGATAAATCAGCATCAATTATTACGTGGCTGTCTATGTATTTTCTTCCAATTCTCGTCCTCAGGACATTCGTCAAGATAACTTGAGGTTGCCTGCCATATATATAACAGTAAATCATAAATACTGCACCAAAATCCAGAGAAAGAAGCTTCATGTTAAATTCATGCATTTTAGGGGCTTGATAATGCCCAACATCATCAAACTTCATTACTCTTTTCTCAATCCTCTAGAAACAAAATGCCACTAAAAAAATTAAAATCCAAGGTAAGCAGATAAAGCCAAAAAATAAAGGCAAGAATTTGTAAAGGAAAAGGCTAGGGAAATAATTTCACCTTAACAAAGTATTATTCACACTATGTTGCCTCTAATACATAATCTAAGTATTGTTTAATAACACTAAAGCAGCTCTAAAACAATTCAATCAATACCTGTATATATTTCTCTGAATTATGGAACAATCTTGATTTTCCTGTGAACAAGAAGCCTCCAGTAAAACAGAACCCCCTCAAGCAGTTAGTCAACAGGTAAAAAGGAGCACATACACAAAAAGTTAGCATTAGATTTTGTTCCCCCTCCACAACTTTCAGGGGAGATTCTACAATACAGAAATAGCGAGGCTCAGAAAAACAGCTGCAACTCTAAGAGACTAACACAAAAATAAGCTAGCCAAAAATATGAAGATGTTCACTGGACCACGGATGTATAAGAGCAGCACAACTTATTTTGCAAAATGCAACTGCAGCCAGCCTGTAGTACAGCCTTTGACTTACTCTCCTCCTCTTTCTCAAACTGGGTTTAAATTCTACCACTTCCAGTCCAAGTTATTTTGGATCATTATGTATCGTCATGGCCTTTTTCACATCTATTACAAACAATGTTGTCTTTTGGGTATCTCCTGCATAATTCTCCTGCTGCCTGTATTCACCCACAAATCACACTCCAGTACAGACTGCGTGATGTCTGGGGAGCACGCAGATCTCCTCCTGCATTGAGATGCAAATCTATTTTTAATCAGGAGGCTACATTAGGGACAGGCTGTTGCAAAGACTCACGGGTGACGTCCAATGATTTATCATTATAAAAACAATTTAGAGGAAGAGTGATACAGAAGAATACCATAGTCTGGATGCAACCTCCAATAAAGGAAGTCCCTAAACTGTTTATCATCAGAAGCTCAGAGAGAAACATCAGTGAACACTGGACTTGATATGTCTCTCTTCTGCTCCTTTGTGCATGTTCTTGTATTTTCATGTGTAGTCGGTAGAACAGTGAAAATACACTTGGTACCTTGCCTGAGAAAGAGGGAAGTTAAACGCAGGTGTGCTCTTCTTTTCCCAAGAATTTAAAATTTGTGTATCTCTTTTTGAGAGTCTAATGGCTGAATGAAATTGGCCTTGTCAGCGGTACAGGAACATCTATAAGTCATATGATCAGAAATCCCATTACAGTGCACCTGGTACCATCTCTCTCAATAATTACCAACAGGAACCAGGAACAACAGAATTCAACCCAGTCAGATGACAGGAGAATGAGAACAAATTTCACGAACAAGACAGCTGTGATACAACATAGAATAGTTACTCATGAAAAATAACTGCAAGGAAAATTATTTTCTTTAGGAATACAAGGCAAAGACAACGTACCTTTTAGACAGAAAAAGACTTTGGAGGGTAGGATTTAAAATTTGCCATATCTTTAGGCTGGCAACAGATGATGAGGGTGGTTGATTTGAGTGCAGCTTGCCAGCATCAGAAAAACTAGCATCAGTTTTAGGTCGCACCTGTGTGTATTTTCTTCCTATTTTCGTCCTCAGGACATTCGTCAAGATAACTTTGGGTTGCCTGCCATGCATATAATAATAAATTAATAATAGGGTGCTGAGAGCTTGTTAAGTCACATGAATTCAACACAGCTTTTCCATGAGTTTCCTGTCCCTGCATCATAATTTGTATATTCATTAGAATTAACTTCACTTTCCTGACAATTTACAAAGCAATTCTCTTTGAAGAGGAGGAATAACAACATGATCTGTTGACCAACCCATCCTTCCAGGGTTTCTTCTTCTGGTTATCAATGACTAAACAGATCCATATGTGATTCCGAAGTTGTTAACTTTCAGTACAGGGACATGGAAATGTCAATGCCTATTTGTTATTGCAAAACGTCAGAAGTAGTAACACCATGGCCTTACAAACTATTCTGAAACCATATTGGGTATTTTCAGGGAATGAAAACAAGTAGTCACTTTGTGACATCTTATTTTAGAACCACAGAGACTGGCTTCCACTTAACATTTAGAATACAATCTCACAGTCGTGAAGCTCCAACTGATTACATCTCTTCAATTTCACTGAAGAAATAACAGTCAAATATGAATTACTAAATTAATGAAGACTCACTACTATGATCCTTTAAACAGGTAGCTAAACTTCTGAGTCTGCTAGGTAGATACTGAAGTCTTGAAGGCCGGGTTAAACCACGACACCTAAAGAATTAATTCTGCATCAAGGTCAGTATCTTGAACAGCTTTCTTTAAACTGATAAGCATTATGTACCATAGTTGGTTTGTCAGGATTTATCCTAGATTACTAATTTCATTTTCAAACAGGTGGGAGTTGGACTGGTTTTCCCAGGACAGTTGTAAGAGCACACCAAAGCTCAGGCTAGCGTGATGGTTTTGAAAAGATTACCAAGGTAAGAACTCCTTTCTCGCTTGTGTGTCTAACTATGCATTTCCTTGTGTGTCTAGCTATGCATTTCCTAGACGAGTGGTCTCCAGACTTTTTTGAGCATGCACCCTATCAGTAGAGACTTTAATCACACAATGTTTATTTAATTATAAGTTATACAAACACACTATTAATACATAAAGTTAATAAACAAATACTGAAAAAAATGAGTAATAATGATAAAAACATTTTATTTCTTATTTATTAACGGTACAAATATTGTTTTCTGCACACCACTGGGTTGTCTTGCAGATCTCCTGAGGGTGTGCACCCCACTCTGGAGTCCAGTGTCCTGCATGACGGACAGTAAACTTAAATGGTTCCAATTCAAAACTAAGTAACTTAAGCTGAAGCATAGACACTGTCCTCCATTCTCTGGGCTTTTCTTACAAGTTTTTAAAGGAAAACTAAATAGAAGAGCACTGGTTTTGGTTCAGAAAGAGTTGATTTTCTTCAGAGTAGCTCTTGAAGTGCTTTGTTTTGGATTTCTGGTGAAAACTGGTGTTGGTAACACACCAAAATCATTACAGTAGAACACCATGAGACAACATAAATAAGTTAATGTATGGAACCTTCCACCCTCCTGACTAGAGTAATGCTAACAGACTATTTGGCAGAACTATTTTTTTTCAGGTTTCATTGTTGTATAAATAACAGGTTTTCTTTTCTTTCTATTTGACAAAGTCGCCGTAATTAAATTTTACTAAATTTAGCCTGAGTTCACAAGATAATTAGTCCAGTGGGAACATACATGGTCACAGAGTCTTCGGTTTAATTGTACGATCAGGACCTACAAAGCTAACTGAAAAGATTCCAACCCTTGAGGACTTTAACAATATCATAGTGACAAAAGAAAACCTACAGCAGGAGGTAAAGCAGTTAGAAGAATTTCCAGTGCAACTGGACTTCATTACCTATAACTTGTTCTGCTAGATTGGAAGCTTAAATCTGACATCCTTTGCTCTTATTCCTATCAGGTTCGATCCTGACAGGCTCCAGGTCCCTTAGCAATTTGGTTTAGTAATTGTTATTAAGACCTGAATTAGCAATGTTTGCCACTCCCTTGATTTAAATAGGCTTTATATATTTTAATAGAAATATCTTCACAAAAATCATCTTACAATTTCAAGTATACACTCATTTAGGCAACTAGCTTTGCACTGGAAACCTGCCTGGTAAGGTAAAAAAGCCTCCAACAAATAGCCAAATATGTATCTTTTTCTTCCTTGTTATCTGGACAGGTGACAGCATCAAACTAAGGCATCACTTCCTACATGGAACCAGTTTCTGACTGAAGACATTCACATGAACCATCTATTACAACCTATCTTCAGAGCTGTACAGTGCTTGCAGCTCTCAATGGCTTCCCTTTTTAAAAGGGAACCTGGCACCTGGTGGTATTTCTTGAAAAATCATGCAACTAAAAGTAAGCATGAAAGAAATGCAATAAAAACACCTACATTTATGCCAAAACCAATCTCTGCTATGAGCACTGGGACACAGATACCTAAATTACCTATTAAATTGTCTGCAAAATGAAGTGAGTAAGTGATGCAAAAGGAATTAAAAAAAAAAAAAAAAAGAAAAACTGATGCAAAGCAGGAAAAAAGCAAGCGAAGTCTGCACCAAGTCCTGCTGACAGAAAGCAACCTTGCACAACACTAAGACTGGAGGCATCTTGGTGAAGGAAAACCAAAACAGTGTTTTTGTTTCTACAGCAAATACCCATCTTATTTATGCCCTCTTCTCCACTTCCACACATACATGTAAAGATAATGAAAACATACTTAAAATTGTACGGATGGGAAAGAAAAAAAAAATGCAATGTGAAAAATGCTGTTAGCAGCTCCTCTCGAGTCTTAAATCACTTTGTGGGCAGAAGTATTACGCTAACTTAAGAGTGCAGGACGGAGTAATTCATATCAATTGGCAGAAAATGGCTGACCTCTACTGCACACGAGAAACAGAGCTCCAAGATCCATCTCCTTTCTCAGTGCTTGTATTTGGGTACAAATCAGTGTCACAACCCTTGGCTCCCATTTGTTCAGAACTATATTACAGTGCGATCAAAAGCAGACCTAGAAGCTACCAACTTCTCTTGGAATAAACAATGGCTTCACAACCATCTCCATTGCCAATATTCTTCTATGAGTAAACACAGATTTTATACAAATACGTATTTTAACAGTGAGATCCCATGTATCATGGCAGGGTCCCCTGTCAGCTCCTGTAATAGCTGAATACTTGTCCTGGGCTCACAGAATAAGGCCACTGATAGACCTGCTATATATCATCTACGTTTTTGCAGTATGTACACAGACTAGGTGGTCCTCAGCCCTTCAAAGCCCAAGTGAATAAAATGATGCACAATTTAATAATGGCAAACTCTCATTGTCGCATTCACTGACTACATCATGTGGAATAGAAAAACCTTTCTGTTGTCCTCATCCTCCTACTCTAAGACCTTGCCCTTCCAGCAATTCATTACAAGTCAATGTTTTAATGGCAAACATTCCAACTACCCTCACCGCTTTGCTGGAGCAGGAAGTTATTACGACCTGGATGCGTGCATCAGGGCAAGGGGAAGCACTATGTAACGATTGTCTCAGGGTGGTACTCGATTCAGTTGTGACATATTACAATTAATGTTTACAATTCTGAGCTGAAAGAATCCCATCTTATTTAAGTACTCCTCCTACCTTCCCCCAAAGAAAACTTAACAGACCAGGACTAGAAGCTTGAATTTCAAAACAACTATGTTGTTGTTGTTGGATTGTGTTTGGTTTTTATTTCCCTCTTAGAGAATACAGGAGTAATACAGCTGAGGTACGTGCATGTCCCTTGGCTTTTTTTTGCAGTCAGTGATAGTCACCCTTGGAACAGTGTCATCCCCTTCCCCAACAATAAAAAAAAAAGCAGCTTCATAAGTGGGATTAAAAAAACAAAAACATAATATGACCAATAAATATCATGCTTAACTTCCTGCAAAAACGCTGATCGGACTATTTGTATTTAACTAAAAGTTCTAATCTGTTCTGACACAATCACAAGAACATATAAGAGATCACCAAGGTATCAGAGGGACTATGGAATTAACACACCTTGACACCTTGTCCAGAGATCACAAACAACCCACCTCAGAGTCACTTTCCACCAGGCCCTGAGCAGGTATTCAAATGTAAGCCGTCACGTTTTATGACCACTTCCAACCCTCATGGTCCTTCCTCTCAGTAGAAGGAACAGAAGCAATGAACTACTACATTTTGTAATCCAGAACTTTAATTAAACCGTGAGCAAATGCGAGTTTGTGCTAACCCATACCTTTAGTCACTTCTGACTAAAAGAAGTGGCAGTAACAATGCTTAGGCAACACTTTAGATGAAATATACCTCCCTAAGGATTTGGTATTAGCTACCATTAATTAAGATCATACTTCAAAAAAAAAAAAAGCGAGGAGCTAAGAGTTTGCCTTGAAGACTTATTTCCTGGTTTCACAGTAAATGCGAGTGTGACAGAACACCTACTGTCACTATGCATTCTCATGATCTTTGTTTCTAACAGTCTCTCCTTACAATAAATCATTTATGACCAAGTTAAATTCCAGTCAGAAAACAGGGCAGAGAATGGGGCAAAAATCATGCAGTTATTTCCATGATTTATGAAACAATAGTTGCTTCATTAAGATAAATAAAATTAACTCTTTCATGAAGTCACTATGCTTCTTGGCTACTGTCACTGAATCTATTTCTCCATTTTCATTTCCATTTGTCTACAATGACTGTAAAGCTTCAGAGTTTTCTTGGACACTATTCAAGATTGTAAGCAGGTCAACAAACTGTAATTCCTCTAGTCAGTATTCCATTCTCATTTTGATGTTGCAACCTTGTGTTGAAGCAAAAAAAGGTATGGTTGCTTCGTAATTTAGTGTCATTACGTCACTGAAACATTATATTCTCCAAAGATGGGCTACCAGCTTGAAAACCATCTCCACATGACCCAATTAACTAGAAACCAACAATACCTGTATTCAAGAAAGATTACGAATTTCAGAAAATACAAACAGAATAACTAATTTTGAAATGGCTTCTTACCCAATTGATTCTTCATCATTAGAGCTGCATCTGTCACAGTCCCTTTGCCTTTTTCCATTTGCATAAGTCCCTCTGTTGCTGGCACTTAATCTCCACTGAAATAAAACAAATAAAGTTGTAAAGTTCCAACAGACCCAAGTGTCATAACGGACATTACACCTGAAAAATGAACAACGCCAGACATCGAAACAAGTCAACTGATCAGATAGAACAGAGATGCAAGGAACACATACAGCAATTTTGTAACATGAGTTTATTTACTATTAAGAATGTATATATTGCCTGATCTTGCTGGGAACTTGCTCTTTTTTCCTCCAGAATTAATACAGGACAATTCAATTACTCCCCTATCTAAAGGGAACACTATCCCAAAAAGATACTTTAATATTAAGCTTGTTTCACATAGTTGCAGTTTAGTGAGATAACCTCTACTTTAACTCTGTGAATTTAACCAAGTGACATTCCACTCACAGATGCATAATTCTAATTAGGAATTAGCTGAAGGTTTGATATTTGCATAGTGTGACAAAAGCAAGACCTGCCCTTCCCCAGGTCATCTTGCCTTACCAAAATGCATTTATAATTCCAAATTACATTAATGAAGCCCACAAACAAGCTGTTATTTCTGCAACTCCAGAAACCTCTCTACTCTATCCTCACATTTTTCATATAAAAGATAAACCAAACTGGAGGTTTGAAAATGATGCCAGTCAGGCTTAAGGCAGACCAAGTTATCATCATTTCTGTTTGAGTGTGATGTGAAAGGATGCCTGAAAGGTTCATGCCCACACATATTTTGCATGCTTTAGAGAATTCTCAAAGATGTGTACCAAATCATACTTTTTCCTTACCAAACTGACTGTAATGGAAAAAAAAACAACAAAAAAAACTCAGTTTTACAACACCTGGAAGCAAGAAGGTGCTTTCCCCTCCTTCTGCCTCCAAACACCATGTAGCTCAACAATCAATGCTCTGAGGTGAGCATGTGACAAACCTATATGCTCAAAACCAATGAAAGCTACACAATATTTTTTCTAATGATGTTGAGCCAACACTCAATGCTAAATACAGCTTGGATAGATGTTTGGTCCTGTGTACAGAATAAAGATTTAATTACAGTAACTCCTGAGTTCTCTCTTTTTACAAGAGAATATAAAAAAGACTCATTTATAGCATATGAAGACCCCTACTGCATGGAAAAATACGAAATACGTAGAAGGTAAGGAAAACAAGAAATTGAAGATAAGACAGTATAGAGGAAATAAGAAATGATTTTTCAATTCACCCAGTCCAGTCACCATTTTTGTATAGGCAGAAAGACAGGAAAAACTCTATACTGGTGCTACCTGGCTCTGCCTAAGAGGCTGCTGCTTTTAACTCCAGGGTATGGCTTCCTAGTTCAAAGCCCTACTACAACTGCATGCTCTGCTTGCTTTGTCAGTAAAGAACATAACAGGGCCTACCATGAGAACTGGGTCACATTACCAGCACTCCTGTAAGTTGCAAGAATTCCTAACTTTCCTTACCAGGTTTTTACAACTTCTCTGTAGAGGAGCTGTTTTGTCTAGCCACGTGGTTCTGAAAGCAATAAAACTGGCAACAAACTCTCAGTGTCCTAAGTTGAAGGAGTCAGGAGCAGCAAAACACATTTCTTAAGTATGGCATTTAAAAAAAAAAAAAGTGAATTTCCAACAGATTTTGTACTTGTTTGCTTCTATGCCTGACCAAGATAATCAAGACAATCATTTATGATAATGCCACTTACAGTCTTAATATGGAAATTAGTTATTTCTGCATTAAGACTTAAAATTCTATGAAAACTCATGCTGTATTTCAACTATTCTCTTAGAGTTTCAGCTCTTAGATACAAATAATAACCAACTGAAAACCGAATGTGAAAGCAACTTCCGTAGCATAATAAAAACAGCTTGGGTAAGTAACCCAAGTCAGAAAACAATGGAACAACAGAAACATGTACATGCCTTTAAATTCATGGTGTAAGAGAGAACTTCAGCACTTGAGATTGGCTTTAACAAAATGGAAACCTTCTGTCAACTCCATCTGAGGACCAACTCTGCTTTTTTACGATTTAGGCTAGTAACACAGCACAGGCTTCCATTTCTGTAGCTGTACACTTGCAGATACATTCCAGACCTACACACTTCACTTTCCTAGTTAATCCAGGTCAGTTACTGGTCACATAGGTATAAGGAAGTACAAAAAAAAATATCCAACCTCCGAACCAGAATAAAATACCCATGCAACTTTCCTACATACTTTGAAGAACTTCTCTTTACCTCTTTTAAAGGGTAGTCCCAATGGTGGGAGCCTGGGAGCCTTGTCAAAGGGGACTGAACTTGGACATCCTCTGACTTGGTGTTTGATTTCTTCTTTGGGATACGAGACTGAAAATAGAGGATGTTACACACATGATAAAACTTAATCTGCTGGTGCTATGAGCTGACTTACTGCCAGGTACAAAGTTCTTGTAACCATGAGACAAAAAGTTGCAAGTAAAGCACTGACCTTTGACTTGAACAATGCATTCTCATTGATGCTTCATCATAAATCAAGTCATACCACATGAGGAGCTAGTTTTAACAGATGAGATGTCTTAAAAAAAAACACAGGAAGACCCCTCATATTTCATTAACTTTACAATGACCTCAACTACATGCCCAAGAGATGAAAACAAATCTACTGGCACTGAGTTTTCTCACTGCCCTCTAGTTTACGTACACTATAGATTAACCCTCACGTATCAGTTTAAAGAACAATAAAGAAAAAACAAAATAGCTGAACCATATGAGGTTTGCTCACTCAAAAAAATATATCTTGTAATAGTATATTGTAATAGTATCACTGCTTTAGTATGATTATTTAGAATCGGTACTCAAAATACTATCAGCTGTTGTCATTCCCAACCTCTGCAAAAATGAAACTGGTATTTCAAATTTAAGTACTGAAGAGGAAGCATTTAAATCTTAGTTTACCAGTTCAAAAAAAAAAAATTATTGGCATTAAAAACAAAAATAATCAAGCTGAATTGCTGCAAGTTCATCCAGACAAGAAAAGTGTTACATTTTCTATCAAGTTGATTAAACCCATTAAATAATCTCAGCTAAACACAAGAATGGAAGCCTTGACATTTCTCCAGGTATCCTGAGATGTAAAGCCTTACCACTGCAAATATGACCAGATTCATGTGCATCAGCAATGGAATGCAGTGCTGATACCTTTCACAGGATCAGTATGTCAGCCAAGAAAAGGTTGAAGCTACTCCGTAAGATGGCTACTGCAAAATGCATTAATGAATTGAGTTTGATGGATGCCAGATGTCCTACCTTGCAACATGAAAGGACAAGTAAGGACTTTAGAAGAATAAGGCTAAACTTAATTAACAGAATCTGCATTCATCAGCTCCATATGTAGTCTTTCAGATCATAACTGAAGTACATGGTATCACCAATGAGATAATCCTTCAATTCTGTAATTTGAACTGAGAGTGCTCTTATTTTTCTCTTTAACTTCTTTGAAACAAAAACATATATATTTTTAGTGAACTTTCAGGCCTGAATTTCTATACTGTACCTCAACCTGCTTCTTATAGTCAAATACAATACCAGATTCCTTAAATTATAAAGGACGTAAGTGTAATAATACACAGGCATCAACTTTAAAGAATGAATTTTTAAGGATGGAAAAGATAATTTTTCATAATCAAAAATCTCTACAGTTAGGGGGCTTGTTTATTTGGAGAAATGGTTTACAAACTTCTCCTCTTCCAACCTGTGTATCAGCAGCAAATTCCTTGCTTCCGAATGCCACAGAAACCACTAGTCAGGCAACAGGTTATAAGCTTTGTGACAGCACGTAATTGAAAAAAAATTTAATATACATTTCATGTTACTGAGGTGCGGATGACCACTGTAATAATACAACATTGAGAACAGGTTAAGTCAGACTCAGAAAACAGAAAAAAAAACAGATGGACAGACAGAAAGGGATAAAAAGCATAAGATATGTTCATCAGCAACATTTCCACCTCACTGTATGTTATTTTGTAAACGTTTGCACTTGTTAAGATCTTGGTTAGTCATGGCCACAAATAACTTCTGGAACAAGCACAAAGTGAACAGGGACCCAACACAGGTCTGAATTTATGGCAATTGCAACGTATGCAAGTTGCATCAGCTTTCCTCTATGAGAAAGGGGCTGAATCAATGTATACATGCGCATACGCATTTAGCAGGTTGCTCATCCCAACCAGCAGTACTTTTCAGGATGTTCAGAGCAGTAGGAGCAAGGGTCAGGAATCATGTGTAAACAAGGCACTGGAAAGGGCTTCATTTCCAAGCCACCAGGCAGACCTTACCCGATCAAACCAGCTGCTGTGCCCTACAATTTGTTTTCATGAGTGCTGCCATTACGAGAAACTACTATTAACATAGATATTTTAGAAAACACTAGCATACAGTGTCTCTGAACACATCTCTGCAGAAAACCAGTTATGTGGCTCTTCCTCTTACTTAATATTTTAGATGTTGCTTGGAACTTAATGCTGCCCTGAAGAGCGTGTTTATGTTAAATCGGAGGTTAACCCTTTTGTGTATTAGTGTGTTCAGCAGCAGACATTGGTACTGAAGGCTGCTACATAAACCGGTTCTCAGAAAAGAGATTCCAGAGAAGTGAAAGCAGGACCACTAGCGAATGAATCTGGTTAACAAACACATCAGGACACACTAGGATAGCCATAGGCTGAAAGCCTATGTTGCATGTTGTAAATTGTACGACAACTTACATTGACTTGACTTGAAGATGACGTTCTTCCATCCATGACTTGCTTCTGAAAAAAAAATAAAATAAGCTTAGCAAACTGTATTTTATTTATTCAGAGGGAATTAAGATCACAGTAGTAGGTACTAAGTAAAAACGAGAAATTCCTTTTTAAGGAAGCCAGCACAAAGAAATTGACAGGCACTATACAAGAAAGGCACGTGCCTGAGGAGCGCTCTGGATTTTAAGTGCAAAAAGACAAGTTGGCAAAGTTTTCTCTAGATTTGTCTTTAGTGAATACATTTACTGCTTAAATTCACTTATTAGTCACCTAATAATTCAGGCTTTGATTACGAAGTGAAAAGGCATCACAGAAAGACATCTGTAATGCTACAACAGCTCTGATAACAATAACAACAAAACTCAAGCGTTTCTGTTAACAGATCAAAGCCTTCCTCAGGGGAAGAACACCGCTTCACAACTTCCAGCTCTCCAAGGGGTTTATTCTCCCTGTCAATACTCTACGTGCCTCAAAGAGGCATCCTACGACCTTCAAACCTCGCCCCTAATCTCCAGACCCCCCAAAAAGCCGGTAACACCCCTTAAGCCAGGCTAGGGGTGTTTCCCCAGCGGCTTCTCCCAGCCGGTGCCCTGCTGTCAGGCAGGGCGAGCAGGCCGAGCGGTGCCGGCCAGGCGGGGACCCGCTGACAGCCCAGGGGGCACGCGGAGCCCCCAGCCCCCAGCCGTGCCCCCATTCCCCGTTCCCCCGCTACGAGCGCGACGGGCGGACACAAGGGGTCGACGACATTTACTGCGCTCTCCCCTCAGCCTCGCAACCCCTGGCGATTTCGCTTTTGTGGCAGAGACACCCCACCTCCCCTCTCCTCCCCGTTGATCCTCCCTCCCCCGGCGGCGGTTCAGGTGCTCGGGCGGCCGCAGCTCCCTCCCCAAGACCCCATCGGGCAGCCCCCGCTCTCCTTGCTGCTCACCCAGGCCCCGGCGCCGCCTTGCGCAGCTCCCCCGGCTGCTTCCGGGCATGGCTCCGCCCGACCCGGGAGAACCGCCCCACAACAGCCGCCCCTTCGCCTCATCCCCCCCCCGTTTTCGCCTCACCCCCCCACCCCCGTTTTCGCCTCACCCCCCCCACGCCCGTTTTCGCCTCACAGGCGGCCCCTCAGGGCGGCCCCTTCCCGCCACTTCTCCCTCGCACCTCTGCCGGCGGCCCCTCTGGGTTTTAACTTTCTGGCTTATAGCCAAGTGTTAAAGGGAAAAATGAAAATAAAAATAAAAACCAACAGTATATAAATGACGTAGAGCAAGTGACAGCTGCGTGGTTGCACAAATCGTCCTCTGTCCGCCGAACCGATGAGTCGTAATAAAATCAGTAGATCTGGAAATCCGTTACAACAGTTGCAGCACGTGCTGACAAACGCTGAAGGGAGGGAGACAACGCTAACATTTGTGAAAGTACTATAAAAGACTCCTTTTTTTTTTTTTAAAGTAACATCCAACCAAACAAAACTCGAGTTTAAACTGTATTTTGTTTTACTAATTGCACTTACATCTCCATTTTAGTCAGAATCCTGGAGACGGATTGTTCCCTTCAATCCGTGTGCCTCCCCTGTCACACACACCGCAACCGCTCTCCTACCTCAGTGCTGAAGCCAAAGAAATCCTGCAACTGAACACCACCAAGATCAGCATCCAGCAACATAACACCCTCAGCTGATGTCTTTGGAAATCCCTTTACAATAAAAACTTTTTTTTTTTTTGTTAGCATACCTTCAGAATTGTAACTTTGACATGTAATTTTTTAAAATAATAGCAGCTGTTTCCTCTTGTTATTAATGATTTATATCAAGTAATGGGAAGCTGTGGGGAAAAAAATAGTTTTGACGCTTGTTTACTTTCACATCAAGGAGACTTAGCTTTAATTTATGCTCAGGTGTAAAACATGAGATGGTAACTGGTAACCTGGAAACATCTGAAATACTTAACACTTCAGATGGCCTCAAGAGTCGACAACTGATGTATTTCATAGGCACACCCCAGAATAACGTATAAAAAGAAAGGAAATGTGAATTCACATGGGTGTCCTTTCATATTATGGAGAAATTATTTATACCCCCCAGAGTCAAAAAGATCTGTATCTATGATGATGACAGATTTTACAGGAGAACTCTTGGTAGGTACTACTGAACTTTGCTACAATAATTTTTTAAAATAACAAATTACATACTGCTTCTATGATTTATACTCTAGTAGCATTTATAATATGCTAAATGCTGCACAAATACTAACCAAACTTAATGGTGAAACATCTTACAGTCTGAGTAGCAAGATAGTGTTTCTTTTTCTTACCCAACAATATTGTTTAAAATCAAAACTTATGACGGCTGCCAGAATACACATCCTTGAATACTATGTTTATATATAAACAATTAAACAAGCAGAAGTCAAAACTGATTTAGAAAATAGATTTAGTAAAAAGAAACTCATTTTGCAACTACAACTAAAACAATAAATTACTGTTGTGGCTTAACTCTGTGATATTACGAGAATAAAATGTTAGTCTAGAGAAAACAGTAAGGTTCTAAGGTGCTGTTCATCAAATGAATGCTCTTAAGCAATAACCTAGTTATTGATATTACTAATTGCTTCATAACTCTTGAGTTCACACCTTGAATGCAATTTGAGTTCAAATCTTGAATGCAAGTCGTACCTTCACTTCTACATCAAGTGTATTTTTGTGTACTTGCTTCTTGAAATCTTCTCAAAGCCTTTACAATACTCTGTAAAACAGAGATTTAAGTAGGTGTCCAGTGTTACATACACAGGGCTTAATTTGGCATCGTATGTTGTTGTTTTGCTTTGGAATTGGAAAAGCATTGCTGTCAAGAGTGGCTTGAAGAGTGTAGTAACTTGGTATTTGTAGCGTGCTGGAAAAATATGCCCTACAGCCTCCTACAGAGGAGGAGAGAAAGAGAGAGAAGTGCTGGATAGCAAGACAGCCTGTGAGGAAACTGCATTTACCAATTCTTATTTGTTTTAGGATGTTTTCTTTGTGCTTATCTCTTCCCCACAGACATCTTTCCTTAAGCCATGTGCATTTTTCTTACACTTAATTTTTAGGGAAAACAACATGAATATGTCCTTACTAAATATATTTTTATATATATGTCATACACATAAATAATATGTATAATCACATTTATATGGTATAGTTTATATATTATTGAATCTGCTTTTTATCCTTTTCTGAGTGTATTTTTAATTATGTATATATATGTAACGAAGAGGAGGGTAGCATTTTCTAGCTTATTCTCTATTAATTGAAGATGGAAATGCCCCTAAAGGGATGGCTTAACATCTCAAACCCTTATGGAGATGACTTAAAGGGAGAATGTATATGCTGTTTTGTGAAGAAGTATACTTTTTTTTTTTTTAATTTGGAAGCATAAGAGCTTATTTTCAATGTGCTAAGCAGCTTACTGAAGGGAACTTACATTCTGTAAAGGAGTTGAGCTCCAACACAAGCCATTTAAACAAAAGTTTTCAGATCACTTTCTGTCCTAGTAATCACCAATACCAAATGTTGTAGTTTTAACATAATCCATGTGATTTATTGCATTCTCAGTGATCCTGGTAGTTCAAGAAAAACTGAAAGATATATTGTCTTGTACCGACGTATTTGCCAAATATAACTTCTTACAAACCATTTGGCAAAATCCAATCAGTGTGTTAAATGATAGACACAGCTTAAAAATGCTTGTATTTGTGGGAATTGAATGCTAGCAAATATCTGTTAAACAAAAAAAATCTATAGAAGTATGAGTCTAACCACACCAAAGGTAATCTCATGTTTGCCATTTTACATGCACAGCAACAGTCAGCAGTAGATTGAACAGATTTGAAGAGTTATTGGGAAAATAGAAAGCTATGATAGACTAGAATGTTCTCTTGTATGCAAACTTCTTCCTGGTATAATTCTTATCTGCTGATCAGTCACATGAACTGACAAATTACTTTAGTTGAAACCAGAGGCCATAGTATAATCTCATGAAAAACTGCTGTATGGATTTGTATGTCTTCTCCTTGTTCCTGGCTCACAGTGGCTGTTTTATTCTGTCATTGATTCCACAATTTCCATGTGGCAAATGCTTACGAAGATGGCTAATAACCAGAGAGATTAACATCAGTGTACTGCTGTTGAAATTTAGCAACTGCAATCTGTAAGAGTCTTTACAAGCAGCTGGTTTACTACAGACCACCAAAAGCAATGAATGCTTGGTATGTAACTGCTTTTAAATGTGAATTACAACAGGTCATCTTTATGTCACTGATGTATGGAGATCTATCCTTATGTTGACATAGTTTTCTTAATTTGCAGTGGTTAAAAACAGAGCATGAACTAAGCTTGTGGAAACTAGTAGAGGGTTCAGAGTACCAAGAGCAACTGAAGTATGACTTCAATATAAAAGGGGAACTGAGGCATCTGGACACAAATGAGTCCTTTGTTTTCAATTATTACAAGAATTCACATGAGAAGAATCATGAACGCTATCAAGTCTTGGGACATCTGATTACTCAATATGTTTATGAGCTCCTGGAAAGAGTCTGCACACTGCAGAAAGTTTATATTCCTACTGATGCTACAGAGGATGAACCAAGAAGCTTCTTTTTTATGAGTGAGAAAGCACTAACAAGTTCCTCTAGCATAATTGTGCTTCTTCAGGACCGTGGAGTTTTCCATGCTGGGCAGTGGGGGCAAAAGACCATCATCAGGGAGGGCCTGAACCACGGAACTCAAATACCATTCATCAAAATGGCCCTCCAGAGCCATGGGGGGGTGATTGTACTGAATCCCAATGACAACCTTGTTGACCTGAAGATGGAAAGGGAGAGGCGAAGTTTTTCTGCTGGAGAAGAATCACTGACTTCTACCCAGTCCTGCCAGTGGATCCCTAAGCGGTGCAGCAGCAGCCCTGAGGAGCACACCATGTATGTATGGGATCACTTCATTTCAAAGAGTGCAGCCAAGCACGTGGCCTTCATTGCCCATGGCTACGGTGGCTTGGTGTTCGTTGACCTGCTTGTGCAGAGAAAATGGGAAGTCATAAATAAAGTCTACTCTGTGGCATTCATTGACTCCTTGCACAACATACAGCATCAGACTGGAAGCGATCCCCAAATACAAGAATGGATACTGAAACACTGCCGTGAATGGGTATCCAACAGTAAGCCTCTGGATAAAGCCGTGGGGTCCCTCCTGAAAGTGAATTGTCCTACTGTCTCTGCTGGAACTGAAAAGTATGGCTTAGCACCTTCCTGCTGCCTGCATGCTGTCTTTAAGTACCTGAAGAGCACACTGAAAGCTAAGACCACAACAGCCTTCACGCGTTCACCTATTGCAACCAGAGGCAGCACAAGTAAGAAGAGAGACAATAAATAAAGGTGTCCTGGTTTGGCTTTGATAGTAGTCTCTTCCTTTCATAACGACCCCTGCACCTACAGCTCTTGGCAGGGGAGAGCCTTGGAGTTGTACATTTGAAGCTAGTTTGTTTTTGAGAAACATACAAGTTAACAATTATGGAAAAAAAAAAAAGTGCTGTGTTGAAAGTTCCAGGTCACGTTCCTTCAGCTATCTGTGAAATTGCAAGTTGCACGAAATAAAGATGTTAAGATATCAACTCTTATCTGTATCTTCTTCTAAATAAACTTCCTGCAGTTTTAGCTCTATAATTAGATGAAACTATCAGCAAAACTGATTTGTTAAGTACATAGCTTTCAGTAAAAGTACAGTTCTGAAGTATATAAGGCATGCAAAGGAACCAGCACTCTGAATTATCCTATTGCCTACAGCAATATTACTTCTTAGTGCATGTCATACAGTGTTTAAAAACTTTCCAGAGCTGAAAGATCCACCTTCCTCCTTGAAATGTTCACTTGTTAAATCTTGTGGGAACTGAAAATGGTCCATGTCTGCAAAAGAACACTGAAGGGCGAGAAAAGCTTTTCCTACAGCATCAGTTCTCATCTCAGTCAAAAAAAAAAAGTTACTGAACAGTAATATTGGTTACAGAGAACAGAGTCAAATTGCCTTTCATATTTATACCTATTTGCAATTTTAGTCATGCCTGGTAACATATGAAGAAATTTCCACCCCATTATTCAAGAACAGATGGAAATGTGAACAGTCAGGTAAACGCTTCCAATAGCAACCACAGCTTTTTGAATTAAGTAAGATGAGCTGATGTTATATTTGAATGAAACTTAGAGTAAATAAGCTATTATTAGAATATACTGTTTAGTTCCTTCAAGAAAATTGCACTGGAGTTGCTGTCACAGTGCATGCAACAAGCCTGTTCTATAGCTGCCAGTCAGCATGCAACTCAAAGAATAGCCACTTACATGCATTCTACATGTTGAACACGTAGCTTTATTTACAAGAGAAGTATTAGGTGACAGAACATCTGTCTTCAGAAGGAGACCAATATGATCCTTCAATGCAAATACTTGAAATGTCCCACGGTGTCAGAAGTTGTTAAAAATGCTCAAAAAGTTATCTAGAATATCTGCCAGTTCCACAGTTCTTTCTCTCAGGCCAGCTCATTAAATTCCTTGGTAGAGAAGGTCATATTTAGGAATGTTATTAGGATCGATAGGACTTCTTACAATGAGCTTTCCACGCATTGCTCCACGGTAAATCACTTCAATAAGATCTATAAAGTCTTGCTTTGTTTTGAAGCTTCCTACAAATTTGGTGTGATCTGGAGACCTAAAGATAAGCATAAGATAAAGGCAGAATTGTAACATTAAAGTGTTCAAAGCAAAAAGACTTGAAGGTAAGAAGAGCTGTATAATGAAATTAAGGATTCTGACTTGGTCATTCTGAAAGAAACCCACATCAGTAGTAATGTCAGAGCCAAATCTGGAATATACTGTGACTTGACATCCTAAATCCGAAAAGGTGCAGCATTGCGTCTAAGATTTTACCCATGCTATTTCTTGCAGAGTCAGATAAATTTCACAACTGACACATACTTATTGAATTACAGCATATTTCAAAATACTTTTTAGTTTTATGTCCTTCTGCCTTTTCTCACAGTTATCTAAAGCAGATGTTGTCAAGAACAGTTTTCAAACCTTATGTCCTATAGACAAGGTAACCCAGAGAGAGACTGCTGATTATTACGGACATAACAGATAACATCAGGTAGGATGACATACCCATAGTCAACCTTCATGTGCTGTCCATTGAAGAAAAATACTGTAGAAGGAATATAACTGATGTCAAAATACTGGGTGTACACAGGAACGTTGTTCACATCCACCAGGTAGATGACTGCCATTTTACTTAGGTCATGAGCTGTCTTTGCAAGCTAAAAAAAGTGAGAAAGATGACAAATGGGTTAAGACACAAGATGGGAAAAGGTGGAAAGCTTCATAAAGCCCATTTCCATTACACCTTATCACTTAAAGCAGGGCTAGAATATCACCTTTTTGACTTCAAACGCTTTGTATGCCCATTACGATAACATAAACATCTGCTTAACTTTCAAATGGTTTATGGCATTATTTCGGTTTATATCTACTTGTCAGCATGCAATCACCGTCTTCGTAAGGCCCCATCTTTTCCAAAAGCAACACGACGTTCTCCTGTGCGCAACAGGTATACCCGTAGAGTTTGTTTATTTAAAAAAGGGGGGGGGGGGGGGGGGGAAACGCTCTTACAATATCATCGAGCTGCAGACAAACAGCATCGTTATCTCTTCCAAACCGGAGCACCAAAACCTTCTCCGCCACGCTTTTTATCGCCTGATCCACCTCCCTCTTACAGCTCAGCTTGGGCAGCAGAAAACTCATCGTGACAGACCGCAGCTTCCGCTGAAGCCCCGCACCGAAGTATTAATAATTAAAAAAAAAAAAAAAAGCGTCAAAAATTAAAGCAGCGAGCCAGCCCCTAACGGCGGGTGACGAGAGAGACGGCGCCTGTCTCCTCCCCGGGCATGCTCTGCCCTTTCCGCTGACGGCGAGCACAAAATGGCGGCGGCCGGCGGCGGCGGCCCTTAGCGGCGCGGGGAGGAGGCAGGTGCGGGGACGGGGCGCTGAGGGGAGGAGGAGGCCTCATGGCGCCCTGGAAGGCTCCCGGGAGGGGTCTCCGGGGACGCTCTGCGGTGCTCGGGGGAGCGTTAAGGGTCTGGCGTGGGCCGCGTTGGAAGTTAGGAGGAAGTCGTGTTTAAAAAAATAAATAAATAAATGAGAAAAGCGGTTATGGTGCTGCAGCTCTAGGTTCTCCAAGAGGTGGTTCAAACACTGCACGTTGGCTGCGTAGAAAAATAATTTGGTTGTTATCAAAAGCTGAGATCAGGTGTTCAGATTGTGGAAATCTGTCTTTCAGTTTCACTGGAGCTCCAGTAATAGAAGTTAATTGAGGAATCTGTCCCTTGGCTTCTGCAGTTGGATGGCAGACATTCTCAGATTATTAATTTTGTTGGGATGTTTAATACTTAGGTTTCAAATTACAAATATTTCTATTGTAACACTTAAGCATTTTCTCTTTGCTTCACACTGTTAGGTATTTTTGTTAGTTTTATCTTAATGAAAGTAGAAAATGAAAACATGGTCACAAATTTTGACAAGTTACGGTACCACAGAATCATTAAGGTTGGAAAAGCCTCCAAGATCATCTGGTTCAACCATCCCCCTACTGCCAGTGTCACCCACTATGTTTAAACGCACTTCATTTTTATTTAAATGCTTATTAATAATATACTCTTTCTGTGGCTCTGCATCTGGGCAGGTATGTTAATTATATGTTAATTCCAAAATAAGTTTAATTTGTTCTCCTGTACATCTGATTATTTTCAGGTGGTAAGTTATTGGGGGAGATTCTGAATTATATTTTGTAGAATCTTAAGCCAATTTTTATGTTTTGGCCAAATAATTTTTTTTCTCTAACATTCACTGAATCTTCAGATCTTCCTTAAGTAGATTTGCACTAGATAAGGAAAATATTAAACATTCTTTGTATTTTTCTTTCTACAAACCTCTTACATTTAAGTACAAATGTGTGTGAGATTAACAGCATTGTAGGTTTCCTGTCCTTAACTTTATGCAGCGATACTGGCTTCATAGGCAGTCCAGCAAAAAAAAAAAAGAAGATGGTCACTTCCTGTACTAGTTCTTTGTTGCTTCATTTTGTTTTTGTTCCAGGAACTGTCTAGCACATCAGGTATGGAATCTCATTTGGCTGGGATGATCACACTTTTTTTCCTCTGTTTTCTTCTTTTCCACCACCTGGTTAGTTGACTGTAAGATCAATTCACTGATCTGGTTCATAGTGTGGCCACGTGAATGTTTGCACTGCTGAGAGAGCCAGGAACAAGGGCCTCAGGTGTGTCTTCACTGGCAGTAGCGTTGGCTTAGCAAAACTGTAGTACTGGTAGTTCCACTACTTCAGTGACCTGCAATGTGGAAATGCCTTCAAGAATTAAAAAGCAAGTATTAAAGTAAAAAGGGAAAACTTGAGTACCAAAGTTTGCTAATAAACCTTTCTAACACAATAGAAAACAAAAATGTGATCTTCTTTAATACAAAGTTATTCCAGAAAATATTACTAGATGAAGCACCTTATCCATTTTCACAGTGTAGGCAAATTAGACCAGGTTGTGTTTTTAAAATAATTTCAGATTACATGCGGCATTTTGCTTACGTTTGTTGCAAAGGCTCTTCTTTGTCAAATGATAGGGGTAATGGAAATAGATCTCAGACAATACTTAAAGGCTGACTGCATTTTGAAGTGCAGTAAGTACCACTGTTTTAAGCAGTAGAGATAACCACGTCTATTTGTGACAGCACTACATACATCATTTTTGTTTAGAAAGAGTAGTAAACCAATAGTGGAAGCAGGAATTCCTAGTGTTCCCCAAGAAGCAACTTACTGTCTGTTGACATTAATAAAGATGATTATCTGTGTGTGTTTTCTTCATGACAAGCTTTCTGACAAGTTTTCTTCACCTCTTACGCTGTTTTGCAGATAAGCGTTTGACCACAGCACATGTCCAAGTATGCAGTCTGCTAACATGCTTCTGAAAAAGCTTGTAAGATATTCTGTCTTTCCATTTGCTGCACAACATGGGATGAAACAGGATTTGTTTTCACTCAGTAGGACTCTGATTTTATCACATTGCCTGAAGGAGGGCAGTTCACGCAGTCCCTCAGAAAAACTAGATTTAGATGCGTGGAAGGAAGTAATGAAATCTGGGTTGCAAGAAGTCAGTGTGACGGCCTCAGAGCCTAAGGAAACTTCCACTTTGGCTGCTGCACGTGAGATTCTGGAGATGTGGAGACTAGCTGGTAGATTGGTTCCAGAAAATGTCACTGAAGAACAACTAAAAACGTTTATAGAATGTCCTTCCAAGTCAGCCAAAAAGAAGTTCTTAAAATTTTTGTATCTTAAAGAACTTCACAAGAAAAGTGAGAAAAGGAAGACAGAGGAGAGAAGGGAAAGGAGGCTAGAAATGCAGGAGAGCACTTCAAAAACTGAAGAGCCCAAGAGGAATCCATTTTTATGCTTGTGGACCAGCTCTATGGACAGAATATACAACTGGAGGGTAGCTCAGTCAATGATCTTTGGCCAACCTCTAGTATTTGACATGTCTTATGAAAAGGATATGTCAGACAGAGAAGTAGCAAATACGGTGAGACAGTTGGTATTGAGTGAAAGTTGTAATCGAAGATCCGTGGATCCATTCCACATTCACTTCTGTAACTTCAAAGATGACAGCCTGTATCACAAGGAATTTATCAAACATTATAGAGAAGCGTGGGGCAAACTACTTATAACTGTGACAGACCAGTGCTACACAGATATCTTTCCGAAGAATAAGCTTGTCTATCTGACCGCAGATTCTCCCAAAGTCATGAAAACTTTTGATCATGACAAAATCTACATTGTCGGGTCTATGGTTGACAAGAGTATAAAAACAGGAGTCTCTTTAGCACAGGCAAAACGCCTGGGGCTGGAGACTGCAGCCCTTCCGCTGGAGAAATACTTGCTTTGGAGTAGGGGTGCCAAAAATCTCACACTGGATCAGATGATGCATATTTTATTAACCCTGAAGGATACCGGGGACTGGAAGAAGGCTCTGGAATTTGTTCCCAAAAGGAAGTACACAGGCTTTGTAAACAAGCCTGTGCATGAATTGAAAACGGCCTTAAACCTGATCAACGCGCTTAAACTTCGGAAGAGGCAGGGTGAGTTACGAAAGCAATTTGCAAAGAACTACTCCAAGAAGCTAACACAAAAGTAGAGTGCTGAGGAAGAAAACGATATTTGCGGGCAGGCTGTACCCTCCAACGCTCCAGTTTCTGTGGACTTGCGGAACTGTATTTGAGTATTTGTCACTAAAAATGCAATTGTTAGTCCAACTGAGATGACCTTTGTGAGGGGTGGTTTTGTAAATTGACCGTGGCGTGGGGCAGACTGGATTTATTTGTGCGTTGTTGGAATTAACGTGCGAGGAAGGAGATAAAATTGGCTGTTCACAGCGCCTGGCTCCGTGCAGTTGTGTGTGGGGGGGCGGGGAGCGGACCTGCCCCTCAGGGGCTGCCGTGAGGCGCCAAGAGGGGGCGCTCGCGCTCCCTGAGGCGCGGTGGCGCCGGAAGTGCGTCACGCCCGCCGCGCGTCGGGGAAGAAGGCGGGGAGGGAGGAACGGGGTCGCCCCGCCCCTGTGGCTGCGCGGGGGGCGGTGCGCATGCGCGGCGCGGCAGGCGGAGGCGGGGACAAAATGGCGGACGGCCGGGCGGAGGGCGACAAGGCGCGGCGGCCGCAGCAGCCCGCAGGAGGTGAACACGCAGCGCCTCGCCCCGGGAGGGAACGGGAAGGGAACGGGAAGGGGGCTCGGCGGCGGCCACGGGGGGTGGGGGGAGCCGGGTGAGCAGCCCCCGGCCGGGCCGTGAGGGGACGGGGCCTGGGCCCGCCTCAGGGCTGGCCGCGGCCCCTCAGGAGCGGTGCGGCCGCTGCGCTGCTGGCGCCTCAGGATCTGCTTTTAGCAGCTGCGGTACTTGTACAAGTAGAGATGCAGGGAACGTTCGTTGTGTGCCATTTTAAGCACCTTGGTGGCCTTCTTTTTCCTCTTTTTTTTTTTTTCTTTCAATTTCATCAATCCTTAAGTTTTCAGTCTGATTTTATGTTATTCCAACCTTAACTCGGATATTCTTGTCTTCTTGTGTACTGCTTATCATCAGTTGTCTTCAAATTTGTAATCGTGCTTCTTTCTCTCCTTCTCTCTCTTTTTTTTTTTTTCCCCTCATGACTTAAAATTGAGAAAATAGTGGCCTTGCAAAAGCTAGAGCTTCCCTTTGCTGTTTTTGGTTTAAGTATACCTAGAAACTGGTGGCACTTCCTTGATCAGTTAAAAGATTAAATTAAGCTTGTAAACCAATTAGCGTAGTCTCAACAGTGAATGTCATTTCTGATGATCGCCAAAATACGAACGGTAACACGTGATTTGGGGTAGTTCCTAGACTCTTGAAACCCTGGTGTTTTGTCTTTGTTTTTTTAATTTGGTTTTATACGTTCTAAATTCTAGTAATATAACCACTGGACAGCACCACTATATCAGGTGTTCATGCTGTCCTGTGCACTTCTTCGGTGTGCTGGAACGAGCTATGGTGCATTGACCCTAATGAAAGGTGTCGTTCACTGATGACATTTTAAAACAATTTAGTTTTTCTTTTAGCAAGTTTTTTCCCCTTAAAGTTAACTTAATTATGACTCTTCAATGTTTTTTATCCCCACTGCACAGTGGTCACAATCCCACAGACAACATATCCTGTGATGCTTTGCACCAAGCCCTCTTGGTCCTGTCACTTGGACCACCTAGGCGGTGAAGGTTGTCCACTTGTTTATCTTGATACTTATGAGGAAAACTCATCTGTGAAGCAGCTTATGATTACTGTGATCCATTAAAGAGCACTGGTCAGACTAGATCTCAGAATAGCGGTGCTTGTGGTAGGTGAAAAATGACCACCTGAGATTTCTAGGAAATAATGAAAAACCCTTAATTAATAAAAAAGTCTACCTTGGCTTGAGAAGTTAGACCAGTTTAATGAACAATATATGTCTGCGTTTATAACTGTTTGCTCTAGGAATATAATATTTCTAGACACAACTGTTCCCACACCCTCCCAATTGTCGTGAGCTCTTTATAGCACCTTCAGCAAGTTGAGTTTTTTGTAAGGAAGCAATTTCTTCCATCAGTCTACAGTTTGCCCTAAGCAGAGCCTGTCAAAAGTAGTATTTATAGTTCAGTGGTGATAGAACCTAATTTTGAGACCAGAGTTGCTTAACATTTCATAGCGAAGGGTGAGAAAACAGGTGTGGGAGTTGATACATCCAACCCTAGATTGTCTTAGACATGATGTTTTGCTCAGCAGTACTGAAGAATTCACAGCCAAAGCAGTGAGCTGCAGTCTAGTGCAGTTCAACTTCGCTTCAAGGTGGCCTGGCTCAGGAACCTGGACTGGGCCCATGTGCCCTGACATCTGGGCTGCTGCGATTGTCGTGTCTTACGAAGAGGCAAACTTCTAGACCCACAGTTCCCAAACTTTTCAGTCCAGTGTAACTTCTCCATCCCCTCAAATCACCTTACATGCTATGGTGTAAACTAATTAGTCTAATAACTTAATATTCTGCTTAATGTGATTTCATGGACAAGCTGTAACCAGCTTCTCAAAGCACTGCAGAGTGGTGTTTGTAAAATGCTGCTAAGACAGCAGCCAGTACCCAAGGTCACTCGTGTAAATGTTGCCTCTTCTCTTTCGTCTTTATTAATCACTTCTATATCTAGAGTCAAATTTCTAGTGGTGCAGACTAATATTGTTTTTTAATAGAGTGAAGTTAGAGATTTTTATTTCTCTGTGTGTTGTATATATGTTGTATAGTGATCTATCATCTTCCCAAAGGTGAATAATAAATCAATTTTTATTCCAATCACTTATTATCCTGATAACTAGAATAGTGAGGTAGAAAGGGTATATTCTGCTAATATGACAATACCAATGATTTGGGAAATAGCAGAAATATATATATACGTATATATAGATGTGGATAGGCAGTAAATGCACTGTGAATGGATGCCTGAAAAAATGCAATATTGAGCAGTTACAAGCTTAAACTGCAAATTGAGGCAATGTTAAGAAAAATTATATATGCCAAATTGAAGGATACTTCTGTTTTTCTCATTTCAGTTTCCTCATGTCCCTGTTTTTCCTTTCTCCTGACGTTGTGTGCTTCCTTTTTTTTCCCCTCAAAACTGCAATCTTGTTGACCCCAAATTCAGACTAGCCTCTCTCCCATTGCTCTGCCCTCTTTATCTGCTTTTGCTGTTAGAGAGCAGTGCCAAGAAATTTCTTCCCTGGTGGCCTGATTTTGCTCCATGTGGAGGGTCCTTTTCTCCGTTTCAGATGATGAGAAACTGGTGCTAGTTAGAGTTTTTCTTAGTCTGATAGTATGAATGCTTTCCTGTCCATTCTCCAATGCATGCTTTTTTTTTTTTTTTTTTTTTTTTCTCCCATCTGCTACTGCAGTGACTTGCTTATTGCAGCAGCAGAGAAATGTATTTTTGCTGAAGTGTTTACTATGTTCACCACGAGTCTTCCAAGGACACCTTTGTACCTTGGTGTAGCTGAAGAAGCCGTGTCTATAGGAGATGCAAATGTGATTCGAGTCATTTTTCCTCTGTGAATCATTGTTCAGCTACTGTGTTTTCTATGACATTGTGCAAAACCAGAAAAGTTGAAATCTCTATATATGTTTTTCTAGTGCTGATTCCTTCCTCAAGCAGAGCTTGGCAGATTTATTACAGATGAGATGTGGACAAGCAGTGACTTGAAACATGGTTGAGACAGACGGCCTCACTCTAGTCACTTCCATGGTCTTAGAGTTGTGCCAGACAAGCCTAGAGACTGGCATGGACACGTTTTTGTAAAAGTTGGGTAGAATTAAATTTATCTTAAATTATCTGCTGTAGATTTGGAATTGGGATTTTGATTGTGAAACCTTATCTGTTGCAACTTAAACCCTAAAAAGATTTAGTCATCTACATTTAATTTACTACATGAACTTTGACTTCCATACTAAATAAAGAGATGGTGCTTCAAGATTGTTTTCCTGGCTCGTACACAAGAAGTTCTTTACAAGTAGTGGAGTGCTTGTGGTTTCTTCTACTCGTTGTATTTTGCTGTCTACTAAATGTACATTGGTGACAACTGCTGTCACTAAAAACACCTAACCTATTGCACTCAAAGTATAATGCTTTATGAGGTTGCTGCTCCCATCAATCTGCTCAGTAAAAATAGCTCATCTTGGTAAGTTGTTTCGACTTCACCAGGACCTGAAGAAGAGGCAGAAAAACCTGTGAAAACTAAGACTGTTTCTTCCAGTAATGGAGGGGAAAGTTCGAGTCGCAGCGCAGAGAAACGGGCAGCTAATGAAGAAGCTGAAGACTTCACCACAAAGCCTGCCCCTGCCAAAATGTCCAAGTTTGGATTTTCCATAGGCAATCAGACAGCAAAGAAGACATCTGCAATATCCATCAAACTAGCAGCAAATGTAAGTTGTCTGAAGGCTTTTAATTCTCAGGAAAGTGTGGTGAAGGGGAAGTACTGTGGGGAGGCTTCCTTGCAGAAGGAGTCTTGAATTAAATGCGGGTGACTTCACCTAAGTTTAAGAAAGCACTGCAGGGCCGCATACTTTTGCATATGTAAGGACTTGCAGGCGATTAATCCCGGGTCAGTTGTCTCAGGAAGCGTAAGACTTCATGGAAATTAACTGCAGATCTTTGAACATACAGAATAATTTTGTAATGAGATTGGATAGTGGAATAATTTCCTGAGGGAAATGAGGAGACTCATTAAACTGTTCAAGCCACTTCGAAATGAGAGCTGGGAGCTCCGTTGCATGGGATGCTTAAAGGTGCACAAAAGCAAGTCCTCTCTGAGATGCCTAATAGGTCATCTTCACTCCAAAGATCATATTTTTGCATGGGAAAGGCTAGCTTGTTCTTCATAATTTTGCTTGTTACTTGCAAGGTCAGTGTGATTCATTTATCCTAGTGCACTCTTTTTTTAACCTTGTTGAAGGACTTTTTGGGAAGCCTATTAAAATAATGTGAAAGAGACGAGACCTCTCTTAAGAATTTTCATGCCCCGTGTTGACCAGTAAAGGTTATCCCTGTGCTTGTTTAATGTGAATCTGATGCTTCTCTTTATTATCAAAGTAGACCTGTGCTAGCTTAGGCAAGGACAAGCCAGATGCTGCCTCTATTTAATAAAGTTTATTTATACTTCCCATATCCCACTGTGCTGGATAGGTTATAAACCCTTGTCTGGCTTCAGTTCGGACTGTAATCATGAAAGGCTTGCACCTGCAGTGCCAGGATTTTACAGATCTGCAAAAAATGAAAAGAGTGGTTTGTTACATCTCCACATGGGAGGGAGATGTGGGCTGGCAGCATTCTGGGGTATAAATGCAATCAGGTCAATCAGACTTTGGAAAAATCGACAGAGCTGCCTTCTGAGCTACTAGCAAGCTTGGATTTCTCATGTAAGAAGCTATTTCCAGTGGCAGTAAATTTGGCTCCGGATTTTTGGCTTCCTGCGGTTAGTGGGTGACTGACAGTGCACCAGGTTTGACAGTGCTGTAACTCAACCGGTTTCCTTTTAGTCATTTCTGTACTTTCTTAGTATGCTACCTGTTCCTGTGGAGTCAAAGCTGTAAAAAATGACAGAATATTTACACATTATAGGCTGTTGGATGTGCTGTAGGCAGTTGCCTAAGGACTCGTCTGCAGTATCAGGTTCCAAAATACGAATGTATACAGAATGATAACCAATGAAGTCAAAATGGAGGATGCAGTGTATATGACTGATTTAGATAAGTGGTAGTACTGTTGCAGCAAACTGTTAATGATGATTCAACACTTTTTTGTAGTCTTACAGCAAAGACAGAAAGTAACTCAGATGTAAGTAGCCTGATACACTTGAAATAGAGGAGGGTATTTCTGGAAATGTAAAAATACGCTTTTCAAGGGGCCTTATAGTTATCAGGCCTCCATGGTGTGATGTGCAGTGATACTAGTTAAAAAGTATTGGATTGTTTTAGGCCAGAGAGCTGTTAAATTGTTAAAAGATGGGAAGGTAAACATATTCAGCTACCTGGCATTAATGGATAAGAAAACTCCAAAAGAATAATGTATAATAATAATAGTAGTGTAGTAAAACTCTGAACACCATGACTTAATGAAGTCCTGGTTTAATTGTTCATGTCATGCAGCAGAGGCTGTGTACCCCTGCAGTGTGCTAGGAAGTTGAGATTCACTTGTTTTCTTGTAATCTGAGAAGGCTCAGCTAGCTTTTCAGAGAGTATCTTGCACAAATGAGAAGCCATTTTCCCTTTCATTGGAGAGAAACCTTCACCTGTTTGATTAAAGCAAAAATACTTTTCCCTCTTGTTGCCCCCATCAGTTTAAATGAAAATGCTTGACTTTGTTTTACCAGGTTATTTAAAATGAAAAGGGGAGTTTTTTTTTTGATTGGGTAGACTTACTTTCCTTGTGCATTTCATCTCTTTCAGAAGCCTAAAGAGCCCGTTCCAACCCTTGCTCCAAAAACGCTTTCTGTAGCAGCGGCTTTCAATGAAGATGAAGATGTGAGTAATAAGGCAGTGACTGACACAACTTTGAATCCTGTTGGTGTAGCTTAGAGTTAGGTAGAGACCAGTGGGTCATTCAAGGTTTTTACACAATCGTGAAAACTTTCAGCTTAGAAACATCTGTCGTTTTTCTCTTTAAGTATGTACAATTTTGCAGCACTGTGTTGGTTCAAGAAATCATTAAACTTAAATTAACTTCTCCCTGAAAAAGAAATATACATAATTCGAATTAATGGTTGCTTTCTCTGGGTTTATTTTATTTTTTTATTTTTTATTTTTTTTTAAAAAGGAGCCAAAGGGAAGTTGTGCTCCTTTTAGTTTGAGTATTTTGTTGTCTTGTTGCTGCTCCATCTTGAACAGAGATGATCAAAGGAATTTGTACTTGTTACTTTGTGTAATCTTGTAGAACCTGTGTTTTTGTTCTAAATCAAATCTCTTTCCCGTGGGACAGCATTCCCCATATTATCACTGAAATGTTCAAAAGATGACAGCCAACCACGCTCTAAACTCTTTTTTCCTTTGTAGAGTGAACCAGAAGAAATGCCTCCAGAAGCTAAGATGCGCATGAAGAATATTGGAAGGTAGGTCAGCTGTGGTTTGCAGAAGGGTGAGCACATAAGAATTTCTTCAGCTCAGGTCAGGTCTTTCAGCTGGTTTACAAATACAGAAAGATGGGTTAGGTTCAAAAGTTTTTCTTCAGACATCAGAACATTTTATCTAAAATTTCAGCTGTAGATTGAAACGTACATTTATGTTTGCACTTTGGATCATACTTGCTGCCTTCTTTCTGAAGAATAAATTGATTCTGTATTAAACAGAAACTAGTTTGCTTCTCGAAAAGTATTAGTCAAGAGCTACAAATTGCAAGTGTTCATGCTTGCAAACTAAACTTTATATCTTTCTAGTTCCCTGTTTTATGAATTGTCCTGAAATAATGTAGTCTGCTCAGATTTTTTTAAACCCATGCAAGAAAAAGATGAAGATTATATCTTTCAGAGGGAAGAACAATAGCTGATGTACTTTTGAAATAAATGTATGTCATTCTTTTGCTTGACACACATTTGAGACACAGTCAGGTCAATCTTAAAGTAAACGTGGATGCTTCCAGAGAAGGCTTCACTTAAATGAGGGATGAATTTGGGCATATATATTTTAAAGAGTCTACCATAATAGACTGCTTTTAAAGGCACTCCCCTGAAGGCTTACTGCTGCTCAGTGGATTTTTTTTCTACAGTAGCAGACTTGGATTTTTATTTTTTTAGCCCTTAAAACAGATTCTTCGCTGCTAGCAGCAGTTACTGCCGCTTCCTCTGCTGCCGCATCTCCTCGCTCTCTTGGTGTACCACAGACAGATGAGTTCTGTGGCCAATTAACTGTTGCCAAACCAAGGGGTCCTGATGTAACTGAAAGAAAGATACGTGTGGTAGCTCCTGGCAGCAGGCTGGGCATGAAATCAATGTTTTCCCTTGTCCTGTTGCACCAATTACTACAGTTAAATTGACTTTCTCAGCTGATACTGTTTTTGCTTTTCACAGGGATACACCAACCTCAGCAGGACCAAATTCCTTCAATAAAGGAAAGCATGGGTTTTCTGACAACCAGAAGCTATGGGAACGAAATATAAAATCTCATCTTGGAAATATCCATGACCAAGAAAATAACTAAATGATGTGGATTGAGGTTTGGGGGGAGGGGAGGGGATAACATTAAAGGAACAGTTTCCTTTTTTAAGAATGGTATAAGACTATCTTTGGAGCCACTTTTTTAAGATTTTGAGTGGTACACTAATAACTGAGTTTGAAATTAGAGGTAATTTATGTTTTGTATACAGATTTCAAGGCATTTGCTAATTTTGTAGTTTCATGTGATTAGTTTCAAAAGGTTACAGATAATAAAGAAATTGGAGTGGTACCTTTTTAAGATTTTTTTTTTTTTGTCAGCGATTAAGGTGGATGAAAAAGGTTACTGTCTCTTTAATCAGGTTAACATTGAATGCTCTTGCATTCTCACTTCTGGCTCCCTCTTCCTAACAGGAGAAACAGTTGGCTCCTGGGAATACTGCAAAAGAGTGAGCATTGTTTGTGCTAGAAGTGTTACTGGACTATTAATTTGAATATGAATTTAAACAGGAAACATTAAGAACCTAGACTTTTTTTTTCTCCCTACAGTTAACTTTTTGTTTAGTCTCTGCAAACTAGGAATTACGTTGCTCTGAGTGGCTCTGGTAACTTAGCTCTAATTTTGTTTAAAACTTCATGTAGGATGTGTTACATTCTGTGGCTTGTTTCATCCTAAGGAAATGGGCCTTGTCTGTATATTAGATACAGTCTGTAAAGAATATTCACTACAAAGATAAATCAGTATTTTCAGTGTGCTCCTCTTAAATCATTAGCCTTGAGTAGTGCTTGTTAGCATTTCCTTGTGAATTAAATAGAGACTAATATTAAAAGCAGTAATAAGTGATACACAAAAGCCACCACCAAAAAGACAAGATAATGTACATTAAGTTTCCCATTTGGTTGAAATATTTTTCTTTACTATGCCTAGAAGGAATAAAAGCCACACCAAAAATCAGTAAGTCACTGCTTAAGTATGAAAAATCTAAGATGCACTTTCCCTGTCTTGCTATTTGAAACAAAATGCCTTGATGCCTGTGACTTCAGACACTATCAGGTTAAAAAAAAAAAAGTTGTTTTTTCAGTCCTAATGCTCCTAGGAAGTGTCAACTTCAGAAATAACTTGCTCTCTTTCTGTCTGTCTGCCTTGTGCAGTAATTCTGAACAACGATACTGGCACGGTCAGTGTAATTTCCTAGCTCATGTACTTCAGAACAGTGCTGAAAGATTTTAAATCTGGTAAGGACCATCTAAACTTTGGTCTGATTTGGATTTAATAGTTTTAAAACATCTTACTAGCAGAACTGTTTACTTAAAAATAATGAAAACTGACAGCAATGACAACAGACACCTGCAGAAACTGAAGGTTCTTTCTAGACTCAAATACCTGATAGTGTCAACCACTCAATTCATTTCAGCCAGGATCTGGTTGTAGAATTCAATATGTTAATTGCTTTCATTCTGTCTCTAAAGCCTCTCTTCATGCTAGAGTTAAAACTGCAAGAGCAGAAAGGAAAGTGCATCTTCAAGTGTATTTTTTTATTTCATTTTAGGAAAGCTCTGACCACTTGGACTTTTGAGTTTGTACGTTCTAAAAAATATTTTTTGTATTTTTGTATTGTATGTGTAATCTTTTTTCTTTTGAAGTCTGATGCAGTTGAATACCTGTAACTATTTTCTTTAAAAGCCTTGTTATAAACGTAACATAAAAATGTATACATTATTTTTTTTCCATAGCAGAAATCTTTGGTTTATTTAAAAAACAACAACAACAACGACAACAAAAATACACTAAAACTGACCTGGGGATTATTGGAGCTAGGCAAGACGAAGTGTTTTGCTTTTTGACTTTTTATTATATGTGGTTCTCCTTGTCCGAAGAAATGCCCATCAGGTAGTAGTAAGTCACTGTGAATAGCTAGTTTAACTTGCTCCTTAGCAGTTACTTGCTACCTTCTCAGTCACTTGTGTTGGGAGAAAGCAAAAGGGGGCTTGTGGTAAGAGGATGACTGAGACCTATTCATTCTTATTTAACTTACTGTCAACTGTGTCTTCCACGTCCTTGGCTGAAGTAGACGTTGATTTCAAGTTTCGTAGTACTTCAGCTTAGAATCCTTTAAGAGACTGCTAGGCAGAACAGCAGATGTGCTAGGATATAGCTTTCACATAAGTCACATAGCAAAAGTTATATTTATCTTATTTACTTGCATGGTCAATTAACGTAATCCTACCCCCTGTGAGAGACTGCAGCAACTTCTAGATCTGAGCTGGAGGTAAGCAGAGATCCTGTCTCACTCCAGGTATGAGTTCTACTTCCTTCTCAGTGCTACGTGGAAGAAAATCAAGTCAGGATTGCCTAAATTCACTCAGGAGAATGAGTGCCTAACACATTTGATCTTGTAACAACAAAGGTGTCTGTTTAGTGTAGGGCCTGATGCAGGAAAGAACTAATCTCACAAGAATTGTCAAGGAAAATGTTAGCTAGAACTTTGCTTGAAGTTCTGTGCTTCTATTATGACAGTCGTAGTCTTTGAATGAATATAGTAGTACTGGGGAAATATTTTCAGGGTTTTTTTTTTAATTTAGGAATTCAGGAATTGTAAAACTCATTGTAAGCTACCTGATTTAGCTATCTTAAGTGCTTCCAGGGCATTTGCAGAGACAGCTGCCTGGTATAGCGAGATATGTATGCCTATGAGTGGTTGAAACGTGTATCCATGCAACTTGTGCAGTTTTAACTCAGAAAGCTTTTGCTTGCTTATCAGTAAAGCTTTACTTAGCACCTGAGCAGCTTGTATCTTCAGCTAACATCCTGAATATTTTGCAAGTAGTGCAAACTGCCATGGCAACTGTCATAGTGTAGATTACCTAATTATTATATTCAGCCAATTTTGACCAAAAAACTATCGTGTCATAGTGTGTCCACTGGGGCATTAGCCACTGATGCATTCAGGCATTCGGGTGTGCTGAATTCCATATGCTGTGGGTAGTTTTATCGAAGCTTTCCTTGGGAGGAGACTTTGAGAAAAGTCAGCGTTGGTGGAAAATAGTTGCTTCTGCTTCCTGAAGAGGCAAACCGAGTTTTTAAGTTACTGGAAATCACTGGGGTCACTAGAACTCTTTTTAGGCTGCTGCAAGATAAGAACATAAATCTGTTTGGAGGAGCAACTGAATTTCGGGAAAGCTTTGTGGCTGCATATTTAGTAGCCTTAAAAGGTGTTCTGCAAATGTGTGTTCGTTTTTTCTTTTTTAATTATGTTTTTTAACACCCTGTGAACTGGGAAATGCCATGAAGGTCCTACAGAAGGGACGGTTACATTCCAAAATCAGTGATTTGTCTAGTTCCCATGCCATGAGATGCTAGAATAACATAAAAATTGGACAACTAGCAACTTGCTTTTTACTTGATCCTATTAATACAGTCCTTATTTTTTCTTTTTTATTAATAAAGGGATCTTCTGCTGTTCTTAAACTGCTGCATATTCATGTCTTAAAAATTACAGTGTTTACTTAGGGAAGGTGCTTGTTTAATAACTTTGAGCTGTTGTCTCAGGGCAGAGGCATAGGTATCTGTATAATTAGAAGCATAAACCTTGAGCTATTACACTTTAACTGCATATAACCTTGTTAAGTTTCTGTTTATGAATTTCCATTTAAAAGTTGGGCATGATAAGAGTCCAAGCAAGGGATTTAGTTACCGAAGTCAACCTTTAAACTCTACAGTGCATGCTTTTTGCAGTATAGGTCTGTATATGCAAGCTACCCTTTAGGGTAGGGTGACTAAGTAGGAGTGGTTGTCACAGCTAGCAATTAAAATATGAACTTTCTGATCCAGTTATGTACAGTGAGATTTTAAAAACCTTTGCTAATCTGGTGACAGCGGTTTTGGTTGTTGTTTCTTTTTGGATTTCCGAATGAAACAGATGCACAGATGAAGTGCTTGTGTTTTTGTAGTGAGAGCTTTGCTGAAGCTTGAAGTCCTGAGCCTGTGTTAATACTTTCCCTGAAGTATGAACGTAATAATCTAAAGTAATGCAAGTTATAATAAAGGCATAACTATCACTCCTCCTCTCCCCCAGCTTTCCGTAATTTGTAGTCATAGTCATTATGCATAAGCGTTGGTTGATTCCTAGTAGGGTGTTATAAAATGCTAATTCTGCCTTTGCTGTTGTGAAAGAAGTCTAACTGTAGTAGCCTTTCGTGTTCATACATACACCTTAGCATTGCAAACAAAGAACAGTAATCATGAAGCTGGCAGATAGCTTAGGATATTAACACTAACTTGCACTACTGCACAGATAGATAGTAACACTTAATGCTGATGCTTGTATTTATAAAGCAGAGCCCTTTTACTAAGAATATTACCCTTAAATAAAACCTTTCAAATGGGGGCAAGATTGAACGTTACTGATCTTGCTGAAGAGCCACGGTAGACTTGTAAAGGTATTTGACAATAACCTGAGAGTGATGGTAGTGACTGAAGTCATTCCAGGCCTTTGACCATCTTATAGTTTTAAAAAAAAAAAACACAAAAACACCCAAATAGCTAGCATGCTGTCATGGGAACAGGTCTCAATGGATAAGTGCTTAATAGGCACTAGGTTCCCAACAGCCAGTGGCAGCAGCAGCTGACCTAACCTATGGTAAGTCCATTACATGCATACTAGTAGGCCACATCACTTCTTCAGTACACAGCCTTTTGAATCCCCCCTTTTGACTGAATTATGTATTTCTAGTGTAGCCTAGTTACCTGTATAGGTCTGCAGAAGAGTTAATATGCTGAAATGCTAACCATTAATATACCTAAGTCTTACCATTTCTCTTAGGCCATCGGGATACACCATAAACCAACAAAACAATGACCAAAAAAAAAAAAAGGCTTTTCTGCAATGCCAATGTTGCCTTAGCGTTGCTCCTAAGAGGACAGGCCAGGAGGCAGCTTACAGCTCAGCCTTCAGCCAGGTGGGTGACTGGAGGACAACTGCCCAGAGCAGAGGCCAAGACAGAAGTGCTGTGTGCTACTGCCTTCTGTGTGGCAGCGTTGTACAGAGAAATAACTTAACTAAAAATGGTAGAACTAATGGTAGAACTGTGTTTTAAGTGAATGAGGAAAGGCCCCTTTACTACATGTTGCAGCCAGATTAATCCAAATATGAACATCCAGTGTTTTGTTAACATCATACTCTAGTAGATTGATGTTCTAACACAGTGGAGGTTTTCCTTTCCTTGTACAAGTTAATTTCAGTATAATTTTAAAAGTAGGTAGTACCATGTAGAAAGTCCCTGCCTATAATATAGAAGGGGAAATACTGAAGAGGAATGAACAACATTGTAACAATTCCCCCCCCCCCCCCCCCCCCAAGAAAATGTTGTTTAAAAGAGAAATTCATGGCAAAGCTTAGTTTATTTAATGACAGAAACCATAACTTTATACATCTAACACTAAATAAAAACAGCATCATGTACAGATCAAATTATATACAAGAGTTCATCACTATACTTTATAAATGGACAGGTCTCATGAACTTCATTAAAAAAATCAAATTAAATAATATCAACTGCATAGTTGCAGTCTGACATCAAAGAGGTTGCGGAAGCATAGTAATCATCTTAAATTAATAGCTTAGGATATCTAAGGAAAAACGTAAGGCAACCTCTGAAATACAGGAACAGCAAAGCTAACAATGATACTCCCTACTAACCTCATGCCCTTCTGAAAGATGAGGCACAGTATTCAGTGTTCAGCTTTGATATTCCTGGTTGAGTTCTGTTTATGAAACAAATTTATTTCCTTGTTTTTAAATGACAGGCTATTAAGTCAGTTGAAGTATTTCTACAGTGGCGAACAAGGCTCTGAAATTCATTTTCACTTGTTTCCTACCATGTATTGGGCAAATAAATAAATGCACCAAAGATTAAACTGAGGTGCTAATAATATTCTTCTTAAGTAACACGCTAAATATACAAATAATGTTCTAGCACTATTTACAGCTGTTTTCCCTTGCGATTTCATCACTCAATACATAATTACTTGTAAGATACAAATACTGGAATAAGTTTTAAAGGTTACCTAGCAGTCTATTAAACCTTTTTCCATCATAGTGGCAGTAAGAACAGTTAATTTACCTATGTGTTGTTTTTTTGTTTTTTTTTTTTTTTAAGCAGGATGGCTATCTCAAGATTCTTGACCATATAGATATTCAAAAATTACAGCTACCAGTTTGTGTTTTTTTTTCCTTCAAGTATTCATTTTAGCTTTACTCAGTGGGGTAACCAGAAAAAAAAAACACAGTTGGAAAGGGCTGCAGGAAGTATAAATAATGACATGACTTCTGTGCAGGACAACATTCATTTTTGAAAGAGTCATCCACAAGTTCAAATCTGAGGCAGGAACTCAAGCTACCTTAAAATTTCAACAACTCTTTATCTACATGTTTGCAAAATCTACAAAGAACAGTTCATTCTGTAGCTTAGTAGGCAGATATTCAAGTAGTTAAACATGATGGAAGGCAGATTCAAAGGAGGTGGTTACTTCATCATGGATTTTGCTTAAATTTTGCTTCGTGAATCAGTTTTAAGGGTTACAGCATTATATGCATACGATTTTAGTGACTGCAGCCTTAACAGGCTTCTGGCTCCTTGGATACCCTGCTGCTGTCAAAGTTGGAAAGCATTTAATAGTGCTATAGAAACTGAAAATAGTTTAAAAGAACACAGTTCTGGTTCTTCCTGTGTCTAGCACGTTCCATGATCTCTTGAAAGACGCTTATTTAAAAAAAAAGCAATTTAAAAAAACAAGAACAATTAAAGAACCCACACCTTGACGCGTGCACTGTACATATTATTAAATCAGCTCGGTCAAGCATGGCTGTGATTCATGCTTACTAGCAGGAAAGCCTAGGAAGGATTTTTTCCATCGATGTGATACAACACTGAGTAATTAGCTTGCCTTAGAAGTATTTGTTAGAGCATCTGTAGTAAGGTCTTCTGGCGACTCTTGTAATTTTGAGACTAATTCTTACCTGATGCTAAGACTTTCATAGTTCTTTCCTTTGACGTGGCTATGTGTCCCATCTGGGAGTCATCAAAGCTCTTCTCGTCAACGATATAACACAAGATCAGTTCCTAATGAGTGGGACTTCAGCATACTTATATGCCCCTTCTCACAAAAACATGCCATTATACTCCTATCAATTGAATGTTTCTGCATCACATTTAATGTAAGAGTATAAGCATCCAGCATTAGGTTGTCTGCTTTGGATATGTATAATGCAAACCATAGGTTCCTCTACACAACTGAACACCATTAACCTAAATATAGCTGTGCACGCAGGATGAAGTGTAAGCTCCTCTCACAAATAAGCAGCAGTTTACTTAGAGAAGTTGTCTCCCCTCATTAGGATATCCTCTAGAGAACTTCAGTTCCTGATCTCAGGGTACCACATGCTCAGACTTCATTGGAACCCCTTCCCTCATTGTTTTGAGGAACCATGAACCTGCCCCCAATGATCTGGAATTTAAACAAGTTCTTCACAACTAGGATTCGCTAATTGCGGATGGTGCACCTGCCTAAAGACAAAAGCCTCAGATTTTGTCACATAAAGCACGCACTGCATGGAACACTCCACCATTGCCTTGTTTTAGGGAGTAAAGAGACGAAACCCTGTGATGGTCATTCACTCACAAACTTGATGAAATGCATGTAAAAATAAGTAAAAAATGCTACCAACTGTACATTTCTAGATTTTAGTGCAGCCACTTTATAGATACTTTAATTTACAGCATGGTACTCCATGACACAGGAAACAATATTATTCCAACTTTTTTTTTTTAAATAGTTATGACCAGTGCAGATATCTTAGCCGTCAAAGCCTTGGACTACACTGAAGCATCCTAACTTTTGCCCTGTAATGCGTCGTGTAATATTTCGTAACCAAGAAATTCAGTACTGGAGATTAACAGTGCGGGTAGGTATCTGTAAGCCTCAGATACCCAGTTCATATTTAGCTGTCATGTATCGTAAGACCTCAGTCCCCTTGCTCTTTCTTATGTTCTGTATTCACTCTTTCTCTGCAACTTGGGCTACTTCTACCTCTACAGTTTCCATGGCCTGCGTGACTTCTGCCATTTTCTGTCCTTGCTGTTGTGCCAGTACATAATTTACCACCTGCATGATGCTTTGGTCAGAAAGAGTGGAGACTGATGTACATTCTTCAGTAGCTGCAACTGCTTCAATTGCTTCAAGTGTGTCTCCTGTCACTACTAGAGTCTCCACCTCCTCACCACCAACACTAATTTCAGTTTCTTGTTCCTGCACGTCTGCTGCTAAAATGCTGATGGCATGTTCCACCTGCGTCCCCTGGTTATGAAACTGAAGAGTATCTTTTTCCAACATAATTTTGCAGGGTACGTAGTCTCTGTGGAACTTGGTCATGTGCTTCCGCAGCGTCCGGGCATCTATGTAAGCCTCGTTGCAGACTGGGCAGACATACGGCCGTTCTCCAGTATGCGTCCTTACGTGACGCTTCAGGGAACGCGCATCAGCCCAGGCTACTCCACAAGTTAGACATTCAAATGGCTTCACACCTGTTTTCAAATGGAAAGCAAAGAAAAAAACGACCATCAGCATTTATAATTATGTATGCATGATGGTGAGAAATGACAGGGAGGACAGTAGTATAAAAGCACAAAGAAATGGTACAAGTAGTTCAAATTTTTCCAAACAAGAAAAAGATCTTACCATTTCTGTACTACAGTCTAACATAAGGATAATGCATTAAATGGTAAGATTATCATTTCCACAAGTGCTCTTGCAAACTAATGTCTTCTCATTACTTTTTTTAAACATTTCCTTTTCATGCAGATGCACTATCTTAAGTGCATAAAGCTTAATGTAAAATTAAGGCAGCACAGACAAAAACAATTTACTTCTGAAACCACGTTTTACTTATTAGAATATGTCACTTAGATTCCTAGTCACACCTCGTTTCTGTAAATCTTTCTATATACCTCTCAACAAATCAGCACCTATTCTAGTTAGTTGATAAGGCCATCTACAGCTTTTTTTTTCTTCCTCCTCCACACTACATATGTTCAAATTCTGCACATGGTGTTCGTATAATCTTATTCTCCCTTATAAAGTGCAAACTCTGTGGCCTGCATTATCTAATGGAGCATGTGGGTGGTGACAAGCACTATTTTAACTGGCTTTTAACTGACTTTTTCTCCATAGCAGTCACTGTAAGTTTAGGCTAGGTATCCAGTATCCAGGACGCATTGTATTTAGAATGAATCTCTATTCCAGTAGTTAGAGATATAACAGCTTTTTAAAAGGAGATAAGCTTCAAAAAATTTTTTTTTTTTTTTTTTTTATTTTTCCCCTGAAGATGCGTCTCTGTATTATAGACTTCAAACACAGCTGGAATAACCAAATACTGAAGATCACACTTCACAGCTAAAGTAAAAAATGCATATACTTTTAAAATTATGAAGTGTTTTCGTAGTTTCCCCAAACATTATAAAGCTTACTACTAGTTATACGTCAAGAAGTTAATCTCCAGTGGTCCTTTTTTTAAATTCAAGCCAATCACTCTCCAGTTTGAGGAATATTTTACTAGCCACATGCAACTTTCAAAGCACTACGTGCAATTCTTTCTTTGCCAGATACATATTTTTTTTTTCCTATTGCTTCTGAAATAATTTTTCTATTACAGTTTGAGAAAGACAAATAGTACTGGGACTGTGTGACTACAGTTTTAGAAAGATGCCAGCAGCATCTCTAGGAATCACCAGAAGAATGTTAATTAATCAGGATAAGCATAAAACTAACTGGACAATCTGTAAGAACTTGTGTGTTCTGCATCACAGGACACACAGATCCCAAGATAACCCATAATAACCCTTTTCTCCACAATGCTTTTAAGGGTAGGAGAACGCCGTAACTATTTGCTTTCTACATACCTTCATGATTGTTCATGTGCCTCCTATATTCCCGGAGCTGCGTGAATTTTCTTCCACAATGCTCACAAACTCGTTCCAGATTTTGTTTTGCTCTTCCTTTTTTACCATGTGTGGCTTTCTTTACATGCCTTCTGTACAAGGCTTTCTCATAAAATTCTTTACCACATACATTACACCTAGAGTATGTAAAATGAGAGTTAAAACCATTATCCTATGCTTAAAGTTTTTAAAGTAAAAATGTACTTGAATTAATGTAGGTAAAATTTAATGGGTATATTGCTTCATGACAGCTATTTCCATAAATAAAAATGCCACTGGACTGTAAAAGCCACGTTTTCTCTTATTAATAGCCACAGAACTTCCACTTACCATTCTAGAGAAGCAAGATTGCATACAAAGCATAACTTTACTAATTATACTTATCCTCTTATGACTTCACATGCGTTAGTCCCAGGATTGTGCCAGCAGATTACCAGTTTGACCACACTATTTGAAGTCATCCATCCACATTCTCAAGGTCTCAACGCCCCAGTCAAGGTCAATCAATCAGTTCTTGAACCACAGACTAGGCAGTTCCTTGGTGACTAATCTAGGGCTGTGGCATTATAATTTCTTACATTTCAGTTATTTCCTCTTACCTATAAGGGTCTGTGACAGAGTGAGACTTCACATGAGAATACCAGTCTTTCTTCCAACTATAACATTTTCCACAAAACTGGCACTGAAATGGCTTCACACCTAAGTGTTTATTCATGTGCTGCCGGAGATCTCGAGCTTCGTAGAAACTCTTTTCACACCTGTAACAGCAAAGGTTGTAGCATTCTATATCAGCAAGATCTTGGTAAGCCTGATTTCCAAGGCACAGAAATCCCCTTCTGTAACGGCAACTGAACACTTGGAGAAGAACTGTAGTGTCATCAATATTAATACAAAGCACAAACTCTTTCCAAACCAGGGGAAATTAAAAGGAAGAGCATCCTATCTGAAAATCTGGAATACCATTTGAGGACATTGTTCTGAAACATTTTTGTCTATTATGGATGATTATATTCCTTCTGTTTTTATTATGAGGATTAATCAAAGGCAGACTGGCTGAAAGACATCAAAAAGGTATATTAGATCTTAGGAATTACTCTGAGGGTTCTAACAGTTGTTTCCTCCCTTACCAAAGAGGATTACCAAAGAGGATTAAATAATAAACCAAAGATAACATATCTGGGTGTTTTTTTTTTTTTTTTCTGTAATGCTGAAGTATATTTTTTTCAAAAGTTAAAAAACAAATTCAGGATTCTACAAGAATGTATCTAAGATTAGCGATGTTCATTCTTTAGTGTGAAGTTTGAATATGTCTAAAACTAAATTCCTAAAGTTTTTCTTCATTTATATCTTCCCATAGTGTGACTACATAAAATAACAAATTTCTCTTGGTGTAAAAACTACAGGGGTAGTCCAGCCAAAAACATGCTTTATCTTTGAAACGTATTTTGCCTTACAGACCTCTTCTTCTACCTAATCTTCTACATCTCTTCCTCATGTATCACGACACACTGTATGACTTGAGAAAGGACAGAGTGCAGAGAAAGGCCAACAAGCAAAGTTATTCATGGACTTCCAAGTCCACTGTAGAGGATTTACATTTTGTAGCTCAACCACCTCTGGAAAGAGGGAATCTCTGAATTCTAACTAAGTGGAATCTGAAGAGAAGAAAGCTTCCATATGAGAACAAAACTTGTAATATCACACTTCACAAAGATTGGGTACCCTGGAAAGGTAAGAAAAAAGCCTTCTATGCTTTAGAGAAATTAAGTAGGTTATAGTCCCTGAATTGCCTGAACAATCTAGGCTAGGAAAAACAACAACAAAACCACCAACAGCTCCATTTCAAATGGGATTCTCAGGGATTCTGGGTTTCCACATCCCTAAGGGTCTTCACAGAGGTTGGTACTTGGTGTTCTCACAGACGGCGTATTTAGAAAATCCCTTAGAGAAGTATTAATTTCAAAAGTAAAAAAAATGAACCATGACAACCACCCTCTGACACTCACACACTGCTGTGATTTAATCTAATATCTACTTCTACTTTTAGCAAAGTACCTTGTGTGAAGCTTTATTTAACCGGGCCAGAAGCTCAAACTCAAGCATGGCAGGACGATTTACATACCAAGCCAATGTAGTAGAAAAATGAAGCCTACTTGTAGCTTAGTGAAGCTCTCTAAACCACTTGTGACATGAATTATATTCCTAGAATAGATCTAAACTCTAGAAGAAACAAGGGTTGTGTCTGTTTTGAAGGAGTTGAGGAATCAAAATACATTTTCATTCAAAGTGATGTTGCATCCATGACTACTGCCTTGAATATCTATTTTTAATATAACTCTTTCAGAACCAAAATTGTCTTCCCTGTTATGTTTCATTAACTACTTCTGTCCTGATGTGGATCCTATTAGCTTTGTTCTTGGCATTTTTGAGATCTACATTTTTAGTACTACAAACCACTCAACAAAAACACTGCAGACAGAATTAAAATGAATTTTCAGCAGTTAGGAAATATTTGTACAGCTGTACTACCCGAGATACATTACAAATATTTTTGATACAGGCTTTTCATTAATACCACAAGCTACATACAGGCAATCATAAATAGTACAGCCCCATTAAATACCTGTCAGTTTTCCAAAGACCTAACTGAGAGTTTGGAAATTAAGTACCACTTGTGCTCCTACAGGTTAATTGAAAGGTTCTCCTATAGTCTGCTTGGTCATATGAAAAACATCATGATTTGTAAACACCCTATGAAACACATTTTTACTGACTTTCAAGTAGTCATATAAGTTTTATAATCAGGTTAAAAATAGCCGGTGAGCCTTAATCTGTATCTGTAATCTAGATACTCCTGCACAGCTGTTTGCCAAACATAGTGTATATTGCAGTGCACACAAGTACATTACATCACAGACTTTAATAGGACATTTTCATATGCAACCAAAACTAACTATCAGGGTAAAGGAAGACAAGAGCAGGCTGAAGACCCTTTGTCTCCGACAATCTTACCACTCTATCTGTCCTACAGGGGAGCTTTAAAACCACAGGGCTACTTAGTACAGCTCCAAGTGCAAACATACTCATTAAAACATAACTGTATGAAAGTAGGTAACAGTTAAAAATTCCAAGGTGTTGCTCTCCAATTCATATATTAACAGAAGTCTCATTATTTTTTATAACACTCATGTTTTACAAATCTCATTGTAGGCCAATGAACTTTTGTTCTATAACCAGGATCTGCTTTTCATCTTGAAGCAAAATAAGGACAAAAACCACCCCAACAACAAACCAAAAGAACAAAACACCATAATAACTAACAACTTACTGAGTACACTGATATCCACGAACTTCAGGTTTTGGCTGGTGTTTCTTTATGTGTTTACTGAGTCCTGAAGCCCTGTGAAAAGACTTCCCACAGATAGAGCAAAGGTACTTGGATTCTCCTGACAAAAAAAAACACAAGCAAACAAGTTACAAAGCCAGGCCTCCATCTCTCTGGGATGCTTTGTGAGTGTTTTTTCTTCCTATGTAATTTATCTGAAGTAAGCAGAGCAGTGCTACAAAAAGAAGTTGGTTTAATTACACACAGATGGAATTTTCAAGTGTATTTTTTATGCGCCAATGTAGTCATAGATGGAAGGGAGAGTAACAACTCTCAATGACTTCACTGCATGTTTCTAAACACAGGGTACAACAGTATAGCTGATTAGCCATGAAATGTGAACAGTTTAAAAAACTGCCCTCATGTGAAAAACAGTTGCCTATTTTCATACAATACGCAATTTCTCCAGCAATGCGGCATTGCCTGTGGGTGACTCACACCTTGAATTTGTGGAACACCACTTCAAAAGAGGAGCTTTCAGCTCCAATTCATCTCTTCACGAGTCTTGAGTACTAACATAAATTCCTCCACTTTTGGTACAGGCTCTTCCTTCTGATTCCTCCCAACTCAGGAAACACAGACAACTTCTACATATTACAACATAGTTAAAAACTACTCGTCTTGGACAAAAGAAGCATCATCTTTTACATGCCAAGATCTTTCAAGATGCCAGTTTTTATAAAATTTCAGTATAAAACTTCTGAAATTAGAATACAAGTCCTGTACTTCTTAGTTAGAAGTACAGCCTTTGAACTGCTGTCCTACTGTAGAAGTTTTGAAGAAAAAGATTTTATTCCTTTGAAATGAGAGCTCTCACAGAAAATAACTAGTTCATAGATCACACAAACAGTATCCCATGAGAAAGTACACAATCTTAAAGACCATATAACCTATTAAAATAGGAATAAATCCTGAAGCATTGCTCATTTTTAAAAATATCTTTCCCTCAAGTCATTTAAAATAGCTGTGCAACAAATAATACATTCTTGCTTTAGAAATGTTTTATTAGTACAAGCAGAAATCTTGAAACAACACCCGGAGTTTCTCAGAGTTTCAATTTAGCAAGTTCTCCTCTGAAAGGACAGACTGAAAGTATAGTTGCTCAAAAATGTTCTAGACTCTTGCTTATCTTTGTTGAATTCACATGACACAGGCATAAAAAAGTAGGAACAGACTAACCACTACTCCCTGTTCTAGTATAGAATATTTGCATAATAATCTTAAGCTAAGATAAAATAAGCCCAAAGAAGAAATATAGATGAATAATTACATCTAAGTCGAGGCCAGGATGAAAAACTGCTTTATTTTTAAATTGTTCCTTTGGCATTAAAGAACAATGTTAAAGTTCACCAGCACACAAAAGCCATCCAAAGCAATTCTCACTACTTACCCGTATGAATGCTCATATGTTCCTGAAGACTTCTTTTAGTGACAAAGGACTTCTCACACAAGTCACACTGAAACTGTTTCTGTACTTCATGGAGAGCTAAGTGCATTTTTAATCCATGCTTATATGTAAAGGTCTTTCCACAAACCTAAAAAAAAAAAATCCATATCCAATCAAAGAGGACAAAAAAAAAACACAGAATATTTCAACAGATCAGTTTTGAATACCTGTTAGCTCCAAACACAATATCAACTCCTGTATTTCTTAGTAACAAGGATGACCAAGCCTGTGATTCCTCACCAGTAGCAAAAATGGTCCGTTAAAAAAGAACACTCAAGCAAAGACATTTTCTAGACATAGGAATATTAAATTCCATGATTCAAGCTTCCAGTTGAATTCTAGATTACAGTCTCGAACTACAAGAAATTTCATCAGCAATGTTATGTTATTTTTTCCCATTGTGAAATGACGTAAATTAACCTAACTTGTAGGACAGAGGGTCAATACTAAAGTATCAAATACATTACTGACGTGATTACCAAGTAATAGAACTTTCTCTTTACCTTGCATGCATGCGGTTTTACACCTGTATGTTTGAGCATATGTATCCTGAGAGAATAGAGCTTAGGTAGAGTTCTGCCACAGATATCACATACAAATTCCCGTTTAGTTCTCCCTTTCACTGAAGACATGCCTGTCTCTTCTACACTAGAAGCTGCAGTGTTCACTTCAGTCTTCCGTGTGTGTCGGACAAGATGAGCTCGCAGGGAGGCACCATACTGGAATTCTTTTTTACACAACTAGGAAAGAAAACATAACTTCAATCTGCATGCAGTATTTCAAAGCTATTTCAAAAAAGGTAAATCAAAGATTTTAAATGTAGTAATCTGATTGCATAGGTCTGTAATTTGACTCCAACAGATTTTTTTTTCAGGTTAATTAATAGAATTAAGCGTTGGCTTTTTAAGGCTACTGACAGAGCCGTTGTTCACTTCCCAGTAAGAAGTAACTCCCAGGATAATCTAAATACAACTGTAAATTTACCAGTAAGGTTAAAAGTAAAGCCCACCCAGCATCACGAGCAGCGCAGGCACTCTCATGCCACACGATGCTGTCAGGCCATGTGGCTGCACTACATTTTAGCCATTTAGATCAAGGCTCTGTCCGTCTCTGAAGTCTGTAAAGAAAATAAATGCAAAATACTAAAAGAGACAAGAAAAATAATTTTAATAGCAAGGTTTACAGACAAAAAAGACTTACTGGGCATTTATAATCTTTAGATCTTTCATGTTTTAGTGTGTGCATTATAAGCGCATAGCGCCGCTGGAACACCATTCCACACTCCGTGCATTTGTGCTGAGCTTCTACTTCATTATTTTCTGTGGTCTCTCTTTTGGGCTGTTTCATTTTTTTCCCTCTCTGTACCAGCTTCATGGCAACCTAAATTGGAAAAACATAACCAGTGAATGAACTTCTTTCAGAAGTACGAAACACAATGTAGCCAGTGATAAAAGCTTATGTTTCTTTATGTTACAGTAACATCACCCAATCTCCCTTAGTTTCTGTAGCCACTGGAAAGTTAAGCCTTTTTAGATCACTGAAAATCCAGAGAGATTATGGTAGGAAAAATGGTCTTCTTTCACAACCACAAGCTGACTGTAATTACAGATAGACAACTTACCACTTCAGATCCAACTAGCCCTCCCTGAGTAACTGGCTAAACACAAGCTAAGTGATAGTTAGAGAGGAACCACAAATACTTCCAGTCATTACTTCTATAAAATGTTTCTAACTAAGTCCTTCACTTCAGCTTTCCTTTTCAAGACTTACTTCAGAAGTTATCAAATTAGACATAAAAAGAGTGGCCTAATACATTCTTACCAGCCAGCAAGAACAGAGTTATTAATAACGTGTAAAAAATTTGACACTATTTAAGCAAAGCTCTTTCCAGTTAAGGGCGTTCCAGCTTGAACGTTTGTGTGAGGTATTGGCAGTGCTACCTTGAGCTGGCAATCTCATTTTCCTTTGCAGAAACTTGCTGTCATGTTCTTTAAAATCCATAGCTTAAGTGATCAGGCTGAAATTTCTTGTATCAAGTATCTCCCCTTCAGGTTTCTGAGAATAAGGCAAGGGGAAAAAACAGTACATTGCATCCCCATTTCTTCTCCCCATTCCTCCAACAAGTGAAATATCTAGAAATTTTTGCAAACACACTAGCCTTTTCTTGTCTCACACAAATAAACTCAACACAGGGACAACATTTTCAGACTCTTTTATGTCTTACTGTTGCTCTGAAAAGTTATGCAAACTTGGCCAAATTAGGAAGCCACAAAAATCATTTTGTCCAGTTGATGATTAATAAGAGCTTGGAAAATCACCCATTCATACAAAGCATGCTTTTATCCATGCCAACTGCAATTATGCTAATTCAAGTCAGCAGTATTTCCTTGCAATTTCTCTTTACTGTTATTCTTCCAGGATTAAAACTAAGAACTCAAGAAGGAGCGTCTATTTTCTAACACTTATACAACATCCAGTGTCATGGTGGGAGTTGAGGAAAGCATGAGACAAAAAGGTGAAAAATTAAGAGATCAGTTATGAAAGTAGAAACCTATTCCTAATTCCAATTCTAAGCAATTATCTAAAACTTTTTTATTCCACACGTGGATGCTGTCTGGAGACCTTCTCTATCAAGGGGAGAGGGTTTAAAAACTGTGAAGTTAACAGGACCTGCTCCTGAAAGAGCTCCCCCTCCCCAAACAGAGAAACAGAAATCACAAATATAGCTCAAATATTTGGACTGTGCTGGTTTTAACATCCGGTCTTCATAATGATCAGAGGTAAAAGGGAGACTAATGCTACAATTTCCATTTAAAAGGGTAACAATTTATACCTCTCAGTGCAGAGGGATGGATGTTACTTTGGTTTGCAGTAACATTGATTTCTCAAAAGAAGAAAACATTTAAAGCATTTGCCAGACAACGCTTGGAAATGGGAAACAGTCTTTTCAGACTGGTGTGGAAACAAAGGATGATTACCGCCAACAGGCTTAAACAGAGATAGAATACCTGCTGTATTGCAGATTTCGGATTTGTCTTTCTGTTTTGCAGCTTTTTTTCGATTCCTTTATGCAATCTGATATATCCACCTTCGCTAACAGAACGCTGGCGAAGCTTGCTTTTATAAGTATCATCCTGGCTGGAAGCCATGCTTTCTGGTTGTGAAGCCAAAGCGCTCTCTTCTTTACTTTGCCTGCCATCATTTTCCTTGAGCATTTCCGAGGAGTCTTCCGGAGCCATCTCTACATTTGCTTGACAGCTTTCATTTAGCTCCATTTCCACTTGACCGTCTGTGTCCATGGCTTCCACAACTGATGGCTCAGCCTGTCTGACAACCACAGTGCTGTTTGAAACGTTCTCCACCAGCTCTATTTTGATAAAATTTTCAGTTGTTTCACACTGCTCCAAAGGCTTTGAAAGGCCATCAGGAGTGGCTTCTGCAGGCTGTGGGGGCAGGAGGTGGGGCTGGGGTGCTGCTGCCTCCTCGGGCCCAGCAGAGGAAGGAGCTCCGTTCACAACTGCTGTCATTTCATGGGCTGCCAGCTCTGCTGGCAGAGGCTGCAGGAGGGGCATCTGCACTCTGATCTGCTCTGCTAAACTTTGTGTTGACTCTACTGTGTGAATGTCTCCCTTTTGGTACACTGTAATTTGTTTCTCTTCCATCTGTTTGTGCACGTTCTCACAGAGTTCAAGAACCTCTGACATGAAGAGGTGACGAGCAAGCATGGCCACTTCTGCCATACTACAGAAGTCGAAAGTTAATTCTGAAGTATAAGCAAATTCCAAGAGTGGGAGGAAGCTCGACTTGCAAAACCCTATCAGAAATAAAACAAGAGATTAGATCAAACACTGACGACCCCCTTGTTACACCAAAATACCCCAGGAAGGATACAACAGTTTGTCTTTGATACAGTTAAGCCTGAAATTAAGAGTGAAACACACTCAGGAATACCATTGAAGCCCCTCCATTCAGACTCAGTTCATTGCCATTTACACACAAAAATCCTCCTTGTATATATTGTGGAAGTCAAACTCAAGACAACTTTTTTTTAATAAGTAAAATTGAGGTAGTTTCACAATAAAATTCTGAAAAAGATTGTTTCAGGATGCTAGGAGGGCCACAATGTTTTTGAAGCAGATTAATCCTAATTTAGCTCAAGCCTTTCTGGGCTGCTACATTCAGAAAGCAGTCTGGAGTTAAGCAACAACTGATGTTGCAGAAAAATAAGTCAAGGAAGTGGCTACTGAAAAAAAATGTGTATATATAGATAAAAATGCTTCCAAAGAAGCATTTGTTATAATTTTCCACAGTTCAAAAAATCGTAAATGAAATAATGAATTTGGGGGACCTTCTGCACCATCATAATAGAAATCCATTGCTCATGCAAAGACAGACAGCTAAGAAAGTAATGGGAAAGCAACAGAACATTTAAGTTCTGTACAATATTCTTCACCACTTCAAAGTTATTTTTGGAACACTGACTTTAGGATTATCTCCCATCTTAAAGGTAACAGGAGGTTTGACAAATAAGCAGAAACATGTATAGCACTGTTTTCCAGACATGAGACAATGTAGTATTTGCTCAGCAAAACAGTTCTGTGAGAAGCTAGTGAACACCTCCTCTTGGTTTATTCAAACAGCTGGATTATGCCCCCTTTTTTTAAGGTCTGTGACTAATACAAGGAGAAAACACACCTAAGCAAGCTAAAAAAAATAAATAAATCCAGAGCTTCTCATAAATTATGAGATGGAATTCCATGGTCAATTCAGTATGGGAGATCAAATTATGCAAAAACAGGAGTGATCATTTTAGCATTAAAAACCATACAAAATACTTTTAGATTAAAAGAGAAAAAAACAAGATAAAATACTTGGTTGTCTTGAACACTCAAAAGAGACTGAATCAAACACTGTACACCTTACTTCAGATATTAAGATTTCTATCTTCAAAACCCACAACAATTCACCTGACAGATCCACTACAGCTTCATGACTAGTGACAGCTCCCTTTTCAATGAAGAGCTCTCGGAAGTACTCGCTGTTGGCTGCCAAGACAGATTTGTGAGCTTTGTACTCCTCTCCTTCAATCAGCAGAGTCACATCACAGAACTGATTGGAAAGCCTCTGCTGATTCAGTTGGTTTAAGACTGACAGACAATGTTTGGAAGATGACTGCTTCACAAGGCCCTTACTGTCAACCTGTCATAAACAACATTACGAGAACTTCATTACATTTAGACTCTGCCTTTGTAAGCATTCACACTGAAACACAGAAAAGGATTATTTGCTGCAACCATCAAAGCAGTTCAAGCCTGTACCATCTTACTATTATTTTCTCTTCCCATCCCCCCCACCCCCAAATTTGCCAACTCTTACCCTCCCCCAAAAAAGTTTAAACAGACAACTGGAAAAACGGGAAGACATATTCAAACAGTGCTTTGGACTGTATCTTCCAATGCTACAATGTGAAACAATTTCTAGATTCAAGTCTTTATATGTCTATAAGCCCCCAGTTACCATCATCAAGAATTTTATATATATAAGTACAGCAAATTTATTAAAGAACAGATACAGATTCCATGAGAAGCTCGTAAGTGATGCTTTTCTTATACTTTTGCAATTAAATTTCCCTTGGATCATAAACATATATATATATATATATAGGGGCAATTTTCTGAAGACCGTATATTATCACTGATTTCATGTAATATGTACCAGTCACCTGTTTTCACACACCAAATATATTTATAAAAATGTCAGATCATGCAGGATTATCACAGCAATAGAAAGTAACTATACTTTTAAGAATGCATGAACATTTAAATACGTTCAGATGTGAACTGCAGTACTTACAAATACAAGCTCATGCTTTGCTACTGGCTTCTTTTTCACAGGCTTTGGGGATGCAGCTGGGATTGATGCCGCATTACTTGATTCATCATCTGTTTCATTACTATCTTCATGAGATTTTGTATCCAGTCCAAGTTCCTCCAGCATTTCAGAAGGATCCGACAGAGATCTAGAGCGATCTAGCTTTTCCTGGCACTTGCTGCATTCTTTAATGTAATCTTTAACCTGCTTAAGAATACCTAAAGAAAATTAACGAAGCTTAATTAGGCTTCCAATCCTCATTCAATTTACCTTAAATTCACAATTAAATATGTAGGTGATTAGCCACAAGATACTAAGTGATTATTCAAGAAAAATGAAGTCAGCCACCTACACTTTCTTTTTATTGTCCTTACTGTAATCCACAGTTCATTCACAATCAAATATTTAAGATCCCTATATGAAGCAGAACCATCCCAGAAGGACATTTTTAAGCTAGAAAAAAAAAAAAAGCAATTTACACATTCACTATAAGAATCCCAAGACAATGAAAGCTGTAAATTGATCCTGCAATTAGCTCCACACAAGTGGATCTTGGTTTGTCCTCACTAAACAGGACAAGAATGGGAAGGCTTATGTAAAAGGTTTGTGCCAACTGGAACCGACTGAATTATAGGCGATGACACTGACTTGTATCGTTAACACTGATTTAAATCAGCTGTTTGGGATTTTTGGAGTTTAAAGAAACTGCATTCCCCTCCAGTACTTGATCAGGTGTAACTAAATTTTAGATACTCAACAGTTCCTAAGCTTAAGGTCCTATGAGATACCAAGGCATTTTCAGCATATAAAAGCTTTCAACTCAAACTCATTTCCATCACTAGGACGATATAAAAGCCTACAAAACCTGTGCCTCTATGCTTCAAAATCTATCACACCTCAAGAGACTTGCTCTGCTTGCAACATTCTGTACTGTGCTATGTCCCATCATTGCATATGAATCTGTGGAAGGATCGGGAAAACACAGACTTAAGGCAATGTGAGACTTGCCAACCCAAGACATCTGTGCCTGTTCCAGACATGTTTTATGCTTCCCTGATTCCAGCTGAAACCAGGCCTAGTTCTCAGGGTCTGCTGCCTGCAGACCCCACTGCCAACACCCTTCTCGACCCTGGGCCCCATTCCAGCTCCCTGGTTCCCAGCTACGGCCACAACAGATCGGCACCTCAAATCCATGAGAGCTGGACTGCAAGGATGGGCTGCAGCTAGAGCAAGCAGCCTACGCGTTGAGATAGAAAATAGAAGTACTATTTTTTCTATACTAGTTTTCTAATACTAAATAGAAAACTAGCTGAAAACGACAGATTTCTTACCAGTGGTTGGAAAAAAAAGGCAGGATAAACAGAAATTGGGCCCCAGGCAACTGAAAAGCTGGAGATTCGTTTAATGGATGCCTAAGAGTAAAAATAGAGCGCCAAATCCAGAGGGAACACAGGTACCACGTTATTGGCTCGGCCAAAAGAAGGCCACAACTGGGAATTTTGGTTGTTACACACGACTGGTTTCTAACTGCTGTGACATGACTCTGGTCCCAGCTGAGGATTGGGTCTGTGTTTTTATCCTCTCATGGGAGGCAATAGGGAAATGTAATGATGAGTGCAAAATTACAGTTAATAGCGGGTGTACTATTTTAAATGTGCACGCCTTCAACAAGCTAGTTGAAATGGGATTATTATCAGGCTAAAGGTGGAACTGGATCGCATGAAAGGGATTACCATCCTACACCAAGCACAGGAATGGAGAAATCCCCTGTGCAACACCTGGATTGGGACGGCTGCTCTCCGTGTTTCCCTACAGCTAGGATCACAGAATTGCAGAATCATTAAGGCTGCGAAAGCCCTCCACGACCACCTGCTTTAACTACTCTCCTCCTATCAGCATCACCCACTAAAACTCGTCCCTAATCACCAGGTCCAGCCTCTCCTTGCACCCCCCCAGGCACGGTGACCCCCCCCGCCTCCCTGCGCGACCCGTCCCAGCGCCTGACCGCTCCCTCTGACCAGAAACGCCTCCTTATTCCCAACCTGACCCTGTTATCCCCGCGGCCGCCGCTCACCTCTCCACCAGTACTTCTGCGAGAGGCCCTGCCAGGTCTGCAGCCGGGTGCGGTGGGCGCCGTCGGGGGCGAGGTGCGCGGCGCGGATGAGGCGTGCGCGGCGCTCGGCCTGCAGCACCACCTCCAGCTCGGCGAAGCGCTGCTGGTCGCGCTGCCGCCGCTGGTAGTAGAGGGTGCCGCCGCGCACCACGTAGCAGGCGGCCGCCTTGCGGATCTTCCTCTTGGCGTTGCCCTCCGTGCCGGGCGCGTAGGGCTCCCGCTCGTTGGTGAGGTAGCGCAGGATGGCCAGGTAGCTCTCCTCGCTCGACATGGCCGGCGCCGGGCCGCGGGGCGGGGGGGCATGCGGCGGGGGGGCCCCCGCGGGGGGAACGGGAGTTGCGCGGCCCGCGGCGGCGGGAGGGAGGGAGAAGCGCGGGCAGCGGCGGCGGAGGAGAGACAAAATGGCTGCTGCACACCGGGAAGTGAAGTCACGGCCACACGCGGGTGGCTGGGGAGAGGGGGAGGAGGGAAAGGGGAGGGAGGGAGGAGGGCGGCGCCGCCATCTTGGAGGCGGGCGCGGGGAGGGGCGGCCATCTTAGAGGCGGGCAAGGGCTGAGGGGAGGGGGCGCAGGGGGTGCTCCCCTCAAAACTGAGCCGTGAGGAGCATGGCCACACACACACAGCCCTCTGTCTCTTCCCCTGTCACATTTACTCATCCAGTCTCTTCCCACTGTGAGATATGTTCATCTGATTCGTGTCAGTATGGATCAGTGCTAGGGCCACATGGTGTGATGAATGTGACCTGTCCTACAGACCCTTGTATAACCACAAGTCTAATGTATGTAGCTCTTGTATCTTGCAAACGAATGTTTTAGCAATTCCTGTTAATAGAGAGCTTGAAGGGAAATGCAGTTGTAGGCTTTTCCTTGAAGTCTCTGATATCTGGGGGGTTCAGAATAACTGCTAACTATGATGATTAGTGCATGGGACACTATGCAAGTCTCTGCTGTCTGGCCAGGAGCTTAAGTAGATGGGGAGAGCTGAAGAACAACTAAAAGGCAAAGCTTGCAGGGGACACTGAACAAGTCTCTGACGTACAGCCAAGTTGGACAAAGGAGAAGGACAAGAGGGAGGAAGACTATGAGCCTTCAGCAGGAGAGACCCCCAGAGGGACCACCAGAGACTGATACGCATGCTCCAGTAGGAGGGTTTGGATTCCAGAAACTAATTATAATAACCCTGCTTTTTTTCTAGAAGTAGTAATGAATATGTATCAGCCTAGGAGCATAAAAATCAGCTGCTTGATGTAACTGGTGTGCGTCTTGGTGGAGCAGAGACTCCCAGCACACCCAGTGCTGTTTGCTTACCTCCATTCCTTTAATAAATTGTAAACTTTTATTATAGTCCTATTTTGAAGACTGAGCCATTTATTACACCATCAAGTGCTGTGAGCACCTCCCACCCCCCCCAAGTATGAGGGATGTCGCCTCAGGTCCCTCAGCCTCCGGGGCTGTGGTGCCTTGGTCCAAGCCCCCTCCCTGGTGGTCTCGTTGTCCTCAGCTGCCTCACCAGAACAGGCAGAGAAAGCCGAGACCCACCCCTCTGAGTTGCATAACCATCAGATACAAGTTAGAGCACGGAAAGTTCCAGTTACCCACTTTATTTCTTTATTTTTTAAACCATAGTGGACAAATGTTGGAGCACCTTTTCCCGAGGCTACAGTTGTTTCAGGACTGAGCTGGGTCAAGCAGCTGCATCTAATTAGACATGCCTTCAGCAAAGGGTTGGGCTAGGTGGCCTCTAGAGAACCGTTTCAAGTTAAATTATTCCACAGGCCTATGAAAAATTTAAGTATTAAATTTTTAGTGATAAATATTTAATAGCGGATCAATTAAGTTGCATTAGGTAAGTGCAAAGATTTCAATTTATGCATTTCTGTTGAATTCATTGCATTATATCTATGTTTGAGCTGAATATCCGGTGTTAATGAGTGAGGCACACTGTACGTAACTATGTATCTCATGGAAGGTGTTACCTGCAAGCTTCAAGGCATTAACAAATACTAATTCCTTGTATTTGACTATACATTCATTTCTATCCTTACTGGTATTTCAAACAGATTGTTTGTAAAAGCTTCTCTCTGCTTTTCAACTGAGGAACTTCATATGCAAGATGTTAAGACTAACATATGTTAAGACTAACTTTCACAAGCATGTATGTAGTGTCCCAGCTACTCACTACCACTATCAAATCCTGTAAAATTGTACCAGTCTTGTGTATAGTCATCACTAACATAGGCAACTTTCAGTGGTATATTCAGCCTTCATAAATTACTAAAAATTCCTTTCCCTAAACGGAAAGTAAAAACATGGAACATTTTTCCTTCCCTTGTTTCTAGCTCCTTCCAAGACTGTTAACCAGTTTAGAAAGTATCTTCAATTTATTTCAAAATAATGAGCAGCTCCTGTGCTCTTGATAGTAAAAAGAATAATTGTTCAAAAAGATACCAGTCCACTGATGCAATCACGCTGAAACTACTTAATTGGGTTGCAAGCTCCATCTGACTGGAACTTAGTTTATTAATGAAAACCAAGCATGATAGAACTCAAAACGTAACCCATAACCTAAAGCACGTTACTTTCGTTGTATTTTTTAAGCCCAAATGAACCACAGGAAGCACAAGTATGATAAAGAGCTTCTTCCTTAGCTAGTGTAGTAACATCAACAAAGCCCTTAAAGGAGCTGTAAGCTAGCAACAGTGTTGAAAGCCAAACAGTAGTCTGCTCTTATTTTCAAAAGCTGTAACAGCTGAACTGTCTGTAGTAAAGGCCTCCTCCTTACAGGCCCTGAAGTGGGTATTTGCCAAGTGGAATATTGTTTTGGATTAAGTGCATGTAGGTCTTACATGTGGCATCAGTTGAGATCCAAAACAAAGAGAGAAGGTTCATTTTCTCCTTACTTCCAGTAAGTCAAAGAACATTCCTTTGCTAAGGCTATTACTGCCCAGCAAAGCTAAGGGAAAGGTTGGAAACACTGCCTACCTGGCCTAACTACTGGATTGGAGAGCTGCATCCTTTACATGGAACATTTAACAAATGGCCACACCTTCTAGGAGTGGAAGAGAATGACTACGGGAACCCACGTCTGCATTCCAGATGTTAATTATGAGACTAAATGAGTTTGAAGTAATGCATACCGTCAGCTCCATTTTAAGCTCAGTCAACCTACTATCAATGTTTTTAGTACAACTAACTAGAATATGTTTGCAGAATGGTCATACTAGGTCAAACAACCCATTTAACTGAGGCAGAGCGTGAGGAAGGACCTTAGAAACTATCCTGTTCCTGAGAGGCTTCCAGCACCTCAGTGGTTTTAGTTCTGGACCCAGGAATTGCATCTCAACATTTGCATTTAAGAGCAATGTGATGTGTGAAACATCCATTCAATGTCTGAAATCGTTTCTCTTTTTATTCTCTACATCTCAAAATGATCTGCTTCACAATGCAAGAAGCGTATTGACCTTTTTACGTAACTTAAGAGATTGTACAGCTTCACAGCCCTTTAGTTTGCCTCATCAAACTTAAAACCTTATTTTTAAGACATTTGGTGTTGATGCAGAATAAGCTTGTACTCGTGCTATTTTTGTCCTTAGGCAAGAACAGCTCCTCAAACATCAGCTCAATCTTCCCTGCCACCTGAATCACTGCATTCATTTAAAGACTTATTTTCTAGCACAACAGATCCTCTAAAAAACTGAATGTTTTATGGCACGGGTGTATTAATCAGTCTGCAGAAGCATACATCATTATCCCTTAATTTTCTTCAGCATCTATCACACAGTTGAAGAGAACATGGCACAACTGATAAAAGTTGGTCAGGTGTTTATTCAGCACAGGTAACAGTTTGGCAAGTTAACGCTTTCCACCAACACGGGGAGCAGACACTTTGACTGGCTTCACGATCTTCTGCTTCGGCGCCGCCTTTGTTGGAGCCTGTAGAGAGAATAGTAGAACATGAGTGAGAACATGACTGCATTCTTGAAAGGGTCCCCATGTTACACTTAAGAATTTTTACAGAAATTAGGCAATTTAACAATCAGATTAGAATTAGAGTTAACAGATTGTTATCAAACACTGGAAGCCTCCAATATGTATGATGCCAACATTTGGTATTACAATAAGTAGTAATGAAGCATATGGTAGCTCTCATCAATATTTTGCTACCAAGTTTCTAATGTAACATCTAGGCAAGTTTTTAAGCCACTGGGCATCTCTGACATCTAATCAGAAAGTGGCTTTACTGTAACTTTTACTTTTTCTGGAAAAATCATTTTGTTCTATTCAGCTGTTCATACAGCTCTAACTCCCAGTACAAAAATTTGATCCACGTGCTTCCAGATCCAAATAGGTGAATAAATGCTTCTTCCGAACACAACTGAGAATTTCCAGTGAAGTGTGGGAAGAGTGCTGCATTACAACCTGGTATATTCCAGATAAATACTTTGTGGTTTCTGTCCGTCTACTGCATCTTACCTTTGCAGCAGAAACAGCTGTCTTCTTGGTGGCCTGCTTAGCCTTCTTGGCTTCTTTTGCAGCCCTGTTAATTCACAGAGAACGAGTGACAGTTAGTCATGCCTGCCATTCCCTGCTTCCTTGTTTCAGTCACGCTGAGAGCTCCCCAAGATCAAGAATGGAATGCATTATTTCAGGTTTATACTCTATAGTCAGTACCTCTTGAAAGACTACCACGTAGACAACAGAACAGTCTGACAGCAGCAGCATTTTCACAGAGGGAGAGGGTAAGAAGAGACCCCTCTCTGCTGATATGAATTTTTTGCTAAGAGTACACAGTATTACCTCCAAATATACTGATCCCCCTCACTCTCTTAATGCTTACGATACACAGAGTTCAGCTACAGTTCAAGATCTTGTACACCTCTTGTAGTTACATCAATAATCTCCAAAATGCCTGGCATAGCTCCAGTCACCCCTGCTGTCTCACCGAATAGCTTGTTCCCTCTGTGCCTTCCGTACTTCAGGCTTCTGATTTCTTTTAGCCATAATCTCAGCTAAAGATGCACCAGTAATAGCCCTTTGAAACTTAACAGCACGGCGGGTACGCTTCTTTTGTATCTCTTCCTAAAGTGACAGAACATGAAGACAATTAGCATCACCAGACATGAAGTAAAAGGCTAAATACAATTACAGCAACAAGCTGCAGCTAAGCATGAAGCTATTACAGAACTGCATACATCCAAAACGAGGAATAAAATTATTCTGTATGTAATTTCTTGATTTGCCAAAGCAGACTAATAAGCCATTGAGCATCATCTTTCTTTCTCTAAGTGAACTGGTCAGTGTTAAGAGTCAACATAAGCCTTTCTAACTGCTCTTCTGCTGTACAAGTTTCAGCATGAGCACTGAAAATACCTCGTATTAACATGCCACGTTTCTTCTATCCAATGACAACTCCATAGCAAAGACATCCTACTAGTTATAACGCAAAGTTTTCAAAAAAAAAAAAAAAGTTGATGTGAACAGTTCCTCCAACCATCATCCCCCAAATCATCTGTCTGGGAATATGATTTACCAGATTAGCAGCTCTCTATGCTATCACCACTCTGAAAGTTTATGAGTCCAAATAATTGAACAGTCCACTGATAAAACAGCATTGCCCGTTTCATGTAAAGCTTTTTAAGAAAAATTTTTGAACATACACCATTCATACAATTATTATACAAATACTCCCGATCTGAGAAAGCCTTCAAAGATGTGATAAAATACACATATAGTGCTATTCCTGAAGTATTTACCTTCCAAGTATAAAACAATATATAAATCTGTGTAAATACACCCACACTTCCTCCGTTATTGACCACTTTATTCTGGTCATATTGGTCATACTTCTGCTACCACCAGCATACTGAAGTTACCTCTATTCTAACAGATGTGTGACCGCACTTTTTGGGGGGGGAACACTTTAGAGGTGTGTTTGATGGTATATACTTACTGACTGCCCCTTCTTGTGCTTGCGCCTGTAGAGGACAGTCCAATTGATTTGACGGGGGTTTCTCTTGGAAAGGAATGCAGACTCACATTTTGCATTCAAGAATTGAAAAACCTAGAGAGAGGAGAAAAAAAAAGAAAGAGTATTTTGTGTAAATGTTACATTTATGAAAGATACTGTCACTTACGTTGGAATATTAAATAATTATTTGATTTAGTGCTTTACAACACTGATACTTTTTTATTTCTTCACACACCTAACAATTCTAAATCTTAGAACACAATTTAGTAACTTGAACGTGTGGGATTTTATTCCTTAGATTAAGGGACCTCATCCATTAGAATAAATTTTTCAGGCTTCATTTAATTTTCTCTCAGTAAGGCCTAATATTCTGATGTTTCTTCTCCTAACAGGATAAACAGCTTGTTTTTTCTGAGTGAAACTCACCCTCCGACCTGTGTGCAGTGCATTCTAGGTGCAGTGCCAACACCTGTATCCCCTGTGACACTTTCCAGCTGCCTGCTCTCCATTAGCTACGTGCTTCCAGAACGCATGAAGGGAATCAGAAACTGATGTAAGCACCGCCCAGAGGCCAACACGCAATCCTTTACGCGTTCTTACGAAATTAATGGATTAACTTGTTATTATCTGTTTGATTTTAAGTTTATATAAGGCCTAAGGAGATCAGCGGGGGGTTCAGTGGGCCCAGTTCAGCTGTCATTTCGCAGGAGATGCCGTACGAGACCGCTGCGTTAGGCTGTTACCCCTTAGGCCACTAATTAGGAGCCCTTTTTAAGGTTATTTTTAAGGTTATTTTTAAGGTTATCTTTAGGTCCGTGCCCGGCGCGGCGCTCACCTTGCCGTCGGTGCGGGCGTACCGGCGGCCGTGCCCGGGGTATATCTTGTACCCGCTGAAGCTGCACAGCTCCACCCTGCAGGGACACAAGAAGGGTTAAGGCGTTACCGGGGCGCCATGGCGGCCGGGGGGCCGCATCCCGGGCGCCGGATGGCGGCGGATGGGGAGGGGGCCGCATCCCGGGCCCGGCGGCGGCGCTTACTTCATGATGGCGGCGGCGGGCGGCGGCCGGGCGGAAGAGGAGGCAGCGCCGGGCGGAAGGGGCGGGGAGGAAGAGGCAGGGCCGGGCGGGAGCTGCGGGCGGGACGCGGCCCCTCGGCCGTTGGCCCGGCGGGGGCTGAGGCGGGGAGGAGCCGAGCGGGACGGGCCGGGACATGGCGGCCCCCGGGGCGGCGCCCAGCGGCGGTGAGAGGGGCCCGGGGGTGGCTGCGGGGGGCACGGCCTGGCACAGCGCCTCGGCGGGAGGCCGAGCGGTGCCGCGATGAGGGCAGAGCAGGGGGTAAATCTGTGGGGATGGCAGTGGGCAGGGGGCAGCACGGGGAGGCAGCCAGCCCAGGTCCCTGCGGATAACCAATAACCAGCGCTGTGCTTTTAGCTCTGTGTTGGAGCAGTCCTGACAGCCGGCATCTTAATTGTGTTCTGTCAGTTAAACGCCATGCTGGCATATTTAACATTTGCTCCTGCCTGAACGTCACCCGGTCTCTAGGATGGCTGTATGGGCGGGTGCTGGGTTCTGGCTTTTGACTAGGTACCACGCAGGGAGATTAAAAATTCATCTGATCATCATGCATACAGGCACCAAAACCCTTTGGCGAGACGCACTGAATGGTTTGGCCATGCAAGTCCTGGACTGGAATCTTTGGCCTCGCATTGGACATGTTCACTACCTGATAAAATAGTTAAATACTTAAGAGTAGGTTTTGCCGTAGCCAAGCCGCTAAAAGGAAGCGTGTCTTGAAATGTGTAATAGAGATTTTTAAAAGAGGAGTTGAATCTTAAGCTTATTTCTTCCACGAGGTTTAAGCGCCCAACTTTTGACAATACAGAGGTGCCAATTTTGGTTTCACAGGTTGAAACCTCCTCTTTGAGTTTGTGCTTAGACTGCACTTTCAAAAAATGGTGCAGACTAATAATATTTTTGCTTTGAAATAAAACGATAATAAACAAAGTAAAGTGATGAGGGAAAAAGAGGTAACTGCAGACTTTAGTTGAGTGGTCTAGCTTTTAGATGACTTGTTTGTGATAAGACTGTTTCTTTTCTTCAAGCTGAGGACTGTGGAAATTTCATATAGATGGGTTAGGTGCCATCATCTTCAGATACAGTAGTGGGGTGTTTGATGAATCTGTCCAGGAAGGAGAAGTTTGTTGGCCTGTATCCTCATAGGGTTTCCCATGTTCTTAGTGACTAGAGGGTGGAGGCTGCTTACCACTGTGTCAGGCTCCCTCCCTTTTTTGCTTTAATGTACTTATTTTTCTTAGGTGTTGTTGCTGCTATGGGTGGGGTGTGATCCTACCTATGTGTATTTGGCGTGTTCTGGGTTTGTCTGTAAGCAGGAATTTAGGGAGAGAGCTCCTGCATGTAAGAAGTTATCAAGCTGCTCAAAACCTGGAAGCTTTGACAAAATCCGAGTATAGTTGTCTTTGAAATTTTGGGTTTTGAGGATCACACCTTTAAATATAGCTGCCTAACTTTCACTCTGCATCCCACTTCAGAGAGTCTGAAGCTACTGACTTCCCAAAACTGCACTAGAGATCTTCACTGGAACAAAGAGCAGAATCCCCATCTTTCAATAACTGGATCAGATTTTCCAACATATGTAGCCTGAATTAATGTATTTGCTTCAGTTCTAAGTAAAGGTCATTTGTATCCGTGAATTAACTGCATATGTTATAAAAACAGTTCAGTTTGTCTTGCTTTGCACTTTGAGTACACGTTCTCATATATCAGGTGTTGAGTTTCATTGTGTTCTCTTTTTGTTTGATTTTTTTTTTTCATTCTTTTTCCTCTAAGGTTTGGTAGTTAACTGGTCAGGTCAAGGATTGCAAAAGCTGGGTCCAACCTTACCCTGTGATGCTGATACTCACACTCTGATTCTGGACAAGAACCAGATAATTAAATTGGAGCACTTGGAAAAATGCAGGAATCTGATGCAGGTCAGTGTTACTTGAATTTAATGTGCTACAAAATAATGTTACTGAGATACCACCTAAAGTATTCCTGCTTTAAGGCCACCTTATATAATTGAAGTAAGTCATCTGTTACTGTCTTCATGGAAAAATAAACAGCGGTGAACTGAAATAGAAAGCTTTGTTTTCAGTGTAGCTCTGCAGGTGGCGGTAGGTAAAGCTGTTCTGCTGGTTGCTTAGGTAGCTAAAATTAAACTAAATAAATCCTAGTGGGATGGTGTTAACGTTTAGAAAGGTCACTGTGAACTCTGATTTTTTGATACTTTTTAGCTTTGGAATGCTTGATCTTTGTAACAAAAAAAAAAAAAAAAAAAAAAACTTTGTAGTTTAAATAAACAAACAAACAAAAAAAGATAAACATGCAGACCTACAGACAGGACTCTCCCTGTTTGGGTTTCAGAACTCTTCACAGAGGAAGAGTATTGGTAACATTTTTGTAATTGAAGAGTATTGGTAACATTTACAGGAAGAAACAAGCCAGTTGGGTTAGGTTAACAATCAAATAGAAAATATAAAAATGTGAAGTGGGAGAGATTTGTTGTCTTGCTAATGTATTGAGTCATGTAAGCCCTGATGTTGCTAGAGCTTATCCCAAACTGTAATATCCTCAATTTTGAAACATTCCTTTTAGGTTCCTGGGGGTATTAGTGGTAACAGTGGTAAGCGTGCTTGCAAAAATCAGTGTGTTAATGCCCTTGGGACAAGGCTGTACAAGTCTGTTAACCAGCACTAAAAGTGCCTCCAAATAGGCTTGAAGTCACCTAAACAGCTTCTACAGCCAAGATAAACTGACACTGGAGATGTGGGTGTTATTGCTGCAGTAAACCCTCACTAGTCTGCCAACTTTATGGCTGTGTTACTAAAGGGTATTTTTAATCTGGATTTATCCTTTTAAAAGTTTGTGATTTACAGTCCTGTTAGCACAATAGTTTTTTTTTGAGAACAGTGAAATATATTTTGCCCTTTGCCACGGTGACAGTATGATTTTATACTGGGAACATTACAACAGTTTATACAATGATTTAGCAATTCTGATTTTAAAAGCTTATTTTCATATGAGATGTCTCCTTATTTATTCTCCTCTTTTTATTAGCTGTTGTTAGGATTAAGATTTCATCTAAGTTTGCAGAGTTGGGAGGACTACTTCCTTTGATCAGTAATTTATTGCCTGTCTCTTGTAGTTTCTTGTCTGTATTATTTGCTTGAAATTTGAATATATACATTAGAGTAGCTCCCATTGGATTGGATTTTTAAGCACTAAAAATAAAAGCCTATTCTGTCTGTGCACTTTAGTAGTTAAAAATGTTTCTTTTATTTGTGTTGATCTGCAGCTGTCTGTAGCCAACAATCGTTTGGTACGAATGATGGGTGTAGCAAAACTGACAAAGCTCCGGGTGCTAAACTTGCCTCATAATAGCATTGGGTATGTGGAAGGGCTGAAGGAGTTGGTGCATCTGGAATGGCTAAACTTGTCAGGAAATAACCTTAAGGTAAAGTACTCAGCCTTTTACACGTTTTCCAGAATGTAATGTAGTAGAAATTTGGGAAACACTGAAAAGGCAATCCTTAAAATGTTTCATTTCACTGCAAATAAATGTTCATTTCTGCTTCTGGTTTTAATGCGAACAAATGTTGAAGCTTTGTGACCCCTGGTCTGTGGAAGAAGACAACTTCTGGACAAGAATTGGCAAGCGAATAAAAATAAATAGATGGTTTGAAATTAAAATTTAATGAGAATTGGAAGGTAGCCCCCAAAATAGGGAAAAAAAAAATCATCTTTAAAATTCAACTGGTAAAAAATGAAAACAAACAAACAAACAAAAAAACTAAGTTCTTATTTTGGCTTAGTTATTTAGTGTTGTTAGCTTCCAAAATAATTTGTATTTTTTTTTACATGTGTTTCTATTTCATGATTAAAATAGGTATTGTAACTGACTTATTTTTGTAGGCCATTGAACAAATCAATTCCTGTGTATCTCTTCAGCATCTTGATTTGTCAGACAACAACATATCTCAATTGGGAGATCTCTCCAAGCTTCTGTCTCTAAAGGTAGTTGTTTTTTCTCTGTTGTTCTTAAATCCTTTGTGTAAAGAATTCTGCTTTGAAAACTTTTGCCTTTTAAAAGCATTTCTTATTCAAACATGCTAGCTCTTAAAACAATTTAATTTAATCACTAACTTATAGAAGGAAGAATGTTAAGTTCTTGTTGTTTTCAAGCTGCAGAAACTGATGTAGTGCTTCTGTAATTACTCTAATGATTTTGATTAAGATAACATGGTAAGATCTTTTCTACAGCACTCAGTTAGTTCTCTTGTCCTGTGATGTGGATCAAGACAAAACAGTGTTAACTCTTTCATCATGTACACTGCATAGAAGAAAATATTTTAAGCTACACTTTTTGTATCCATGGCTATGTACTTAATTTCTGCGTTTCACGAGGAAATTTTGCTCTAAATATAAAAACAAAATTGCCCTCACTGGGATAAGCAAAAACGATTCTGAAGATGCCAGACAGCCTTTATTATCTTTATTATCTTTTGTTCAGTGTGTATTGTGAACGTATTATCTGGAGGAAAAAAAGTTATTTGTTTGTTCTTTTGATCAAGCATGCATTTTAATACCATATTTTTACTTCATAGACCTTGTTGCTGCATGGAAATATTATAACTTCGCTTCGTACTGCCCCTGTTTGCCTACCTCAGAATCTGACTGTTTTTTCTTTGGCAGAAAATGAAATCAGAGATTTAAATGAGGTAAGATGTAGAAGATACCACCTTGTATTCAAGCAGAGTGATAGGAAATAGCTGGATAATTCTTTTGAGGATGTAAGTGAAATGGACTCTCAGCATAGATTATTTTGAAAAAGATAGGAACCTTTAATACTTTGTGTAATAACTACGCTTGCTCTAGCTGCACAAGTTGGGTAATTTAACTTTATTAAATCATTTTTTTAAAGAAATTTTGCCTTTTTTATTTTGTGCTTTCATATATCGATCAGGGATGTCAGAATGTCTAAACTTTGAGGAGAAAATTCTCAAAGAGCTTGCCATGATTGTCTGAAGGTTGAAAACTGAGCTGATAAAGTGTTGCAGATGGCTTCTGTAGCTGCTCAGCTGCTCTGTTTAGATTATGGTCTTTTTATCTCTTATTCAAACACGATGTAAGAGAAATGAATATCCGGACTGTGTTTTTTATCTTTATTGGGTTATTTTTGTTTTTTTTTTTTGTGTGCATGGTGTTTTTGTTTCCTTATATAAGGAAAAAAAACATGTCAGTTAGTCTTCCACATGAGAAGAAAAATCTTATTTGGTAATGCATTGGTCTCTTCTTCAAAATAGGACAGTGTTTCTCAGCTCTTCAGCTTGCTGTTGATTTGTTGACATCTCTATACCTGCTGCAGTAAGCTGGAATACTATACCTTTTTTTATACGTAAAGCCCAATTCCCAGATCTTAAGAGAAGCTAATGCTTCCCAAGGGCTATACTACTTACAGGAAAGTTAATGGGAAAATGACAGGAGTTGATAGAAGGTCCGTTAAAAGATTTTCACGTTTTAACAAGAAAATGTGATTTTTCAGTGTAATTGTAATGATGTTGTTTTGAGCAAGAAGTATAGTGTAACTAGGCAAATGTGGTACATCTTGTAATCAGTTGGTTCCCTCTAGTTGACAAGTATCTTCTTTTCTCCAGGTTTCTTTCCTGGCTTCTCTTTCTCAACTGGAACAGTTGTCAATAATGAACAATCCTTGTGTGATGGCCACACCTTCTATCCCTGGCTTTGACTACAGGCCGTATATCGTCAGCTGGTGTCTGAACCTTAAAGTTCTTGATGGATATGTAATTTCTCAGAAGGAAAGGTAACATCATGTTATTAAATCTCTAAAATTATCAAATCAAGATTTTTGTAAGCTGAAGTTCAGTTTTTACATAATAAAAAATAGGAAAGTGCTAATGATTTGAAATTGTCTAGCTAATGGCCATACGAGACCCCAGCCAATTAATGCTTTTTTCTTTTTTTATTTTGGTTACACTAGTATTACTATATAAAATCACACCTTCAATTAAATAGAATTATAAAGTTAAGGTTTGGTTTCCTTACTTCACTCACATTAGTACTTCTAAAAAGCAAAATTCTGGTAGCAATTCATCAGTGATGTCTGTTATTCCTCTCAGGTTTACAGGCTTTGATTTTGTAGAATGAGACAATTGGCAAATATTGAAGCCATTATCTTGGGAGAAGCTTAGGCATGCCCTTTTATAAAGGGTCTGATTTGTATATATTTTTTGTCAATTAGTTAAATATCATTTTGCTCACTTTTTTTTTTTAACTGTATCACTGCAGTCATTATATCACTGATGTCTGTATGACAGTGGAGATGTTTTCTTGAAGTTCTTGACATCAGAATAGTCCAGCCATATAAATATTCCCTGAAAATATCTCCATCATCAAGTATAACATGTTCCAGTTCAATACATTAAGACAGTCCAAGATATTACTATCTTATTCCCAAGTTAGTAAAATAAAAAGCTGCCTTTTTGGTCAGAGGGAAACCACTCCTGTTTGTTTCAGTGTATATTATGAATATTACGAAGTTCCTGAAGAGCTACCTGTAGCAATTCTAATTTTTTTCATTATTGATGGGGTTTTCTGTATTATTTTATATGGATATATTATATTGAGTTCTCAGATTGAAGACCATCATCAGTTTAACTGAGAAACAGATGGTGGCTGGAGACCCTCAGCAAGATTTGCTCTCTGTAGCTATTCTGTGCATTTGTGGGATCTTTCCTTTTTCTGTTAAAGTTGCTGATAATTTCAAAAAATTGAATTTTGGTTATAAAACCAAAACACTTAAAGAGTACACAGATAAAATAGAATGCACAGTGCTTGTCAGAGACTTTTTCATTTCATCAATGTTTATGTGAGGAATACTTCACTCGTTATTCTGGTAATGAAAATCCCAGTTCCTCCGGCACTGCTCATGTTCGAAGTCTTGGTTAGGTTTGTGGATTAGCTTGTAGAAGAACAGTACTCCAGGACACATCAGTGTGCTGTACATTAATTGTAACCATCTTCCTCCCTTCCTAACAGTTTAAAAGCAGAATGGCTCTACAGTCAAGGTAAAGGAAGATCATATCGACCTGGGCAGCATGTTCAGTTAGTCCAGTACTTGGCTACTGTTTGCCCTCTTATATCTACATATGGTCTCCAGACTGAAGAAGATGCCAAACTGGAAAAAATACTAAGTAAGCAAAGGTGAGAACTTTTTGTTTTTCTGTTACAAAATGCAATTGAGAACACAATTGTATGTCTCATTACGTTAGATACAATAGCATTTCCTTTCAAGTGTTTCAAAGCAACAGTTAGGGCAGGAGATGGAAGAGTGGCAGAGGTACAGGATGAGGAGCAAGACAGCAGCAGGAGTGTTTTCCTGTTTGCCGGGTGCCCTAGAGGCAGTCTTGAAAGTGGTTTGTGTTAGGACTGTGTTTAAAATAGGCTACCTACTCGGATGTTTGTTGCAGAGACCATGAGTAAATCCTCAAAAAGGAGCAGATTTGACTGTTGTTCTAATTGTAAATAAAGACTATTGTAGTACATGGGTGAACTAGCCTCTTCTTTTTATTATTAGTGTGTTCTTTTAAGGTTGTCCTTTGAGGGGCAGTGTTCCTGATGATGCTCTTGACAGCTTTTTTATCTGGAACCGTGGCTCTGTCATTAGAGGCCAAAATAGGTCCTGCTGGTTATGCAAGCAGGAACTTATTTTGCTAGGGACTGTGCAAGTAGATGTGGAGCGTTACAGTCATGCACTTTCTTCCTGCGGGAAGGTGAGTTAATTGGAATTAAAACCCAGAATACTTAAGAACACAGGCATCACTATTTGCCAGGACCACTACTGATAATTTTATTTTTTTTTTTGCTAAAAGACTAGAGTGGAAGACTCAGTGGAGCAAGCTAAATAAGTCATATAGTATGGGTAGAAAGCTGTACAAGGAGAACTGCAGTATTTCATCCAAAAGGGCTGGAAACGTGGGAGCATCTGGAAGGAATTGCTTTGTCAGTATAGACTGATCTTCAGGAGGAAACTGCAGACATGTAGGGGCCATTTCAGAGGAGAAATATATACACGCTTAATTTTTAACGCCAGTTGACTTTCTGATGTCTGCCTCATGGTCTTTGAATTTAGCTGCACTGAAATTACGTTTGTGTTTTCTCAGATTGTAAAGGATGATTATATGTTTGTGGCAACACTGCTACTTGATTTTTGAAAAGGGTATCCCTGTACCCTAATACTTGACTTAGTCATTTTCAAACATAAAAAAGATCACGTCCATTCCTAAACTCTTTGCATGTACAAACACAGCATGTTCTGCAGCAGACACTCAAAGTATCTGCATACCTTGCTTGTGTGTAGAGATACTTGGTGTTTTTTTTTCAGTTGATAGTCAGAATTGCATGCTGTTTTTTGTTTATTTGTTGTAAGTTACAAAGAGGGAGAAGGAAGGGGAACAGAAGCAACGTGTGCAAACCCTGGCCTTGTGAGTAGTCCTATTGATGTCTAGTAGGTGTAGGAGTACGTATAACTAGCCTCTTGTTTTAGAATGGTTTGATTGCTTGTTTTCTTTCAAGTAGTTGATAGCTTTTTAGATGCCTTCTATATCAAAGAAAGTTAAAAAGAAACATAAGATCTGTTGGAACTCTGTGTTTAGGCTCCACCAGAGGCAGCTGATGAATCAAAACCAAAATGAAGGACCACCTACATCTCCCACTCCCAACAAGACACAACCAGTTACTCACGAACAGAGCAGTCCAGCACAGCCACCACAGATAGTTCTTGAAAGTGGTAAGATGTAAATCTGAACCTGTGATCTTACCGGTAGAAACAAATGTTTTTTGACCGCAGATAGCTTTCTGGAGAGAATTTTGAAATGAGGCCCTGCTATTAGTTTATTATTTTTTGGAGATTTTCAACTGAAGCTGTAAGTTGTTCTCTAAAAATGCATTCTATGGTTATTCATGTCTTGAAATGCTAGTAAGATGGCTAGGTAAAAAAAAAAAAAAAAAAAAAAACAGTCCAGTAAATGAAAATGTTATTACTTTGGCTGTTCCGTCTGATCAAAGAGTAACTGCTCCATGGGAAGGCAGTCTGTGCAGTTCACTCTACTCATTATTTGTGAGGCTCATAGATGTTGCTGAGATGAATAGCTACTATCATTATTGTTATGTAGAAGTAATGCTTGTCATGATTAGCGTTTGGGATCTTACACACCCAGTTTCTAACTATCTAAAATAAACATGTAAATCCCTATAAACTAAACTGTGTTATTGAAGTACTATGACTTCTGAATATGTCTTTCTACCTATCTAGAACGTGTCATCCAGAAGAATTGTTGGGTTGGACCAAGTGCGAATGATGATCATTCCTATGCAGTGAAGAACACATTTCTTCTTGAAAGAGATTGTCACAAGGAGCTATACCTTGAAGATATACAGACTGATGAAGACAAACTCAACAGCAGCCTGTTGTCGTCAGAGTCTACTTTCATGCCAGTTGCTTCAGGATTGTCTCCGGTGTCTCCTACTTCAGACCTGAAGTTACATGGGATCAGTTTGGGCCTAGAAGATGATGGTAGTACACTTACTGAATTTGTGAAAGGTGTAAATAGAGAAGAAACAGCTAACAAGGACAAAAAATGGGTTACAAGAGAGCACTCTAACAAAGTGGCGGGAAGTGTGGAAACTGAAGAGAATATAATAGAGAATGTGCAGGTACCATCTTCTGATCCAGTAACAGCTAACCAGGCTGATGCTAGCAACTCTTCGGCATCCTCTGAAGACCAAGTTCTGCATGGTCAGCCCAGCACCTCACTAGGTGCTGAATCAGGATTTACAGCTCTCTGTCCTGACCAGGTGGCAGGAGAAAAATCAGGTTCTCTACCTGCTGTCGATGAAGGTGCAGCTGAACTGCAAAGAATGACTAAAGCAGCTACCAAGCTTCAAGCCTGCTGGAGGGGATTTTACACAAGGAACTTTCATCCCCGAGCCAAAGAAGTGCGATATGAAATTCGCCTAAGCAGAATGCAAGAGCACATCATTTGCTTAACAAATGAAATAGAAATGTAAGTTGCAATCATGCTGTTGGTATTCATATCTGAATTAATATAAACGTTGCCCCAGGATATTTCAGAAGAGTTATAAATGGGTCTAACTATTCACAGTAGAAACTAGCACTAGTAATATAAAACAATGGCTACAGTTAAGGAACACTTCCTGTAAGATGTACATGGTCTGCACATAGCTTTTCATCCTCTCAAAGTGCCCTCTATGAATGGGTTGGGTTAGAATCAACTTTTTCAAGTCCTTTATTGCCCGGACTTGCATGTTTTGCTGCACAATCAAAGTAGCAACAGTAAAGAATGTTTTTTTGACTTGTCTTATGCCAATTACAAAGTTTCTTTGTTAAGCGTCCGTATAGAGTCATTTCTCTGTCAATGGTTGGAAGGATTCTCCCTCTGTCTTGTGTGATACAATTATAAATGTGATTGAGTTTTATGATGATATGGATCCATGTTTTGAGGAGATCATTGCCAAAGTTTTTAAATATGTAAGATATAAATGTTATATAAATAATGCTCCTAAGATATTAGTAATTCAATAAATATGCTACAGCAAAAGGGAGGAACAATCTTAATGTAACTTTGAAAAATAAATGTGTGCTGGAAATTCAACAACTGGATATTGATGACAAGACAGGCTGCAATAACGTTAATTGTTTTCAACAATTCAGTCTTATAACCAGCCATTTCTGTGCTTTCTTGTTCATCTTGTTTACTGAATGTTATTTAATCTAGATAACTTTGGATGTATGTTCTTGCAGGCTTAGAAAAGAAAGAGAGGAAGATAAGATTCAAAGGCTTGTACAGGAAGAAGCTGTCAGATTTCTTTGGAACCAGGTAAATAACTTCAGTCTTCTTATTTTTCTGCTTACACGAGGATTGAGAAGGTATTTCATACTGGAGATCCCAAAGAGACAATGAATATAGTTCATTCTTCCAGTTACGGCTCATGAGAATCTTATTGACATGTTTTTGGCTATACTAGTGTTCTGGGGATAAGTTATATTCAGAAGTTTTAAGACAATAAACTGGCTCTGTAACTAAATGCTAAAATACAGCTTGGTATGAAAAGGAGAAAATTGAAAGAAAACTAAGCGTTGTAGACTTGAAGACTGATGTGACTGCTAGATGCTCAGGGCAAATAAAACAGCATCAAGCTGTGTCACTTCTGAGCAACTAATTTCTAAAGTAGGTGAGTTATTAACACATCTCTTAATAAGCCGATCTTAAAAAACTGACTGTTTTCTTAAGAATGGGTTATTTCCTAAAGGTTCCCTCTCCTCTTTTTAGAGCAGCTTCCTTTTTATTCAGGAAAATAAATTCTTTACGTGAAACAGAAGGCTTGTGTGCTCTGTTGTATTTGGTGTCTAGTTTAAAAGCTGTTAACAATGGGAAGAATATTTTGTCCCAAAAATATAATGACATGTTGGTCAGTTCACTTGACCTTAAATCTTATACAAGTATTTTGTTGCAGATTGCAAGAAGTACTCTACAGACTGAAGTACTTCTTAAATTGCATTTTATAACAAAATTCTTTTTATACTTTACAGGTTAAATCCCTTCAACAATGGCAGCTTACTGTTACACAAAATGCAGGTGCTGCTTGGCAACCGGGGATCCCTCCAGCCAGTAATTCCTGTCCACCTGAACCATCTGTTCGAGCGTCCACTCTTGAGCAAGAAACCCCACCAGATGTTAGTTCTGCTTGGTTAGTTCCAGCTAGTGATGTTCTTCAGGAAAAGTCTTGGTTACAGTTCCCGGATTCTGGTTTTCATTCTTCTATGGCTGATCAAACTCACACTGGTGACTTGTGTAGCTCTGAAAAGAGTTTGACAGAAGGAACTGAGGGTTCTCTTTCGGTGGAAACTGTCAAACGATGTGGCAATAATAATTCAGAATATTCTTCAGATGTAGAGGAGGGCCATGGGGAATGTGGACAAAGTAGAGAGAGCTCTAGTAATGAGCACGACAACAGACTCCTACAACAGTATTTGAAATCTGTTCAGCAGCTGGAAGAGTCAGATGAAGGGACGAATTGCGATGATGAAACAGAGGGTAGCTGGCCACAAATTGCTGTTTCAGCAGAGAGCCAAGATTCTTCATCTGACATGCTCTCTGTAGATCTCCCTCAAAGTACATCTTCGCCAGCACGAAGTGAAATGAGTCAGACACCAGAAAGCTGCAAGCTGAATTCAGGAATAGGTGAAGGGAAGCAAACAGACTGTGATTCTTCATTTCAGATGCTGCATGTTGGGATAGCTGTATAGTAGGATCAATTCCACCAAGGGCAGGGGCTAGGGATTCAATTTCAGTTTCCTTTCTTTTTCTTTTTTTTTTTTTTTCATTTATACGAAATTTATTTTTCATGTGTGCTTAGGTTTGTTTTCTTTTTTTTTTTTTTGGACTCACGTTAACAATATTTTAATGGCATTTTATTAATGTTGCTGAGGACTGATGTGAACTGTGCTAACATGAAATCACCGAAGTTCTCAGTGACTATCATTATGCACTTTATTTTCAACCATGTAACTGATATACTAGTAACTTGCTACCTTGAAATTAACTCTGAAGACTGGGGAGCAGAGGAGAGAGTTTACTGTGAATTCACTACAGTGAATGTGTTAGTAAGTCTTTTGATTTTGATTTTTCTAGAAAACAGGACCAAGTCCTTACTTCACAAAAAGAAAGAAACAGTATGGAAACAAACAGTTAACACAGTGTGTGTGCATTTGTGGATTAAATCTGATGAGAAAGATGAAAGCAGTTGTTTGACTTTAATGAGAGTAATTTAGTCAGGGTTTCAAATATTCATTCCATGAAACCAGTGTCCAAGGCAGTGACTTCTTTTTGTCTTTTACTTGAAGTTCCTGGCTTGGAATCTGATCAGTTACATGGATTCTGAAACAAGGACTTAGAGGAGTCAGACCTTAGGAAACTTCAAACAAACTTTGGCCTTTGTTTTCCCTGAGGTTGAATTTCCCAGTTCTTTCTCAGGTAAGATGCAAAGTGGAACCAGTAGCAGCCTTTTACTAAATAAGTGTTTCAAAAGGGCATGTATCTGGGAACATAGTTTCCAAGACTAAACTGCTGGCTTACAGCAGCTGACTCGATGACATGTTTTGCCTCCACGAGGCTGCTAATGTCATTTTGGGATTCAGATCTGCATGGCTTTCTAGACGTGTATTTGATCACAGCTCCTACCTACAGGTGTAAATATTAAAAGCAAATGTCATGATTTAAAACTATTCTTTGAGTTCTCTTGGTGTTTTTGTTCTTGTTTGTTTTGCTTTGTTTTTCTGCAAGCAATAGGACTTGTATTTTGCCCAAGCCCATTTAATTTTCTTTTATTTTTTTTATTTTTTAATGGAAAAGATTAGGCTTCTCAGTATACAGCAAAAGCGTAAAAGGAATTTTCCTCTGCCAAGCAATTCGTAACGGATGCTAGTAAAATAAAAATTGACATGACTTCTAGGGGTATGTTAGGTTTGCTAATACTGTGTAAGAAAAATCACTATGCAAGAAAAATCAAGTATTTCAACAATTTGCTGGTGTTAATTTGAGATCAATCGTGCCAATCGTACAAGTACAGATACAAACATGTTTGCATATAACAACACTTCGAATCCAGAGATGAACTTCTGGTGCTACTGCGTCCTTGAAATCAACTAGCGCTGTTCTAAAGTGACTCTTCTGGCCATGTTACAGTATCATAATTTAATTTTTGTAAAAGCTTTGGTCGCTTGTCTATTTTAGGTTCTGAGCTGAAGTTTACCCCTACTCAGGAGTTTGGCGTGAGGCCAGTATCCACTTGAGGCCTCAAAGTAGCCTTTATTTAGAACATAAGTGGTGTATTGGAGTTCTACCAGCCATTGGCCCGGTGGTGCAGTTCACCTTGGAAGAATAAAGCTTGCCTCTGCATATAGAGTAGCCATCATCTTTGTGTTTTTTTTGTTTTTGTTTTTTTATTTCCCAGAAGTTCTAGGGCACTAACTTCTCAAGAGAGTTGTCATTGCAGTCTGGCTGACAATTGACTTCATTGCATACGTGACAGCATTAAAAAAAAAAAAAGGTGGTATGTTCTTAAATTGCTGTTTTTCTAACTTGATCTAGTTAACAGCGTATTAGTGGTATGACCATATTCATAACTAGGTCTTAGGATATACGTGCTTTGGTATTGAAAGAGCTATAGGCGCGTGAATGTATCACAGCATCTAATTAGCTGTGCAAAGTAATGTATAGGCTGCTGGCCATAACCTTGTCCTTGGAAGGTTCTCAAGATGCATTTGCATCTCCCATGCTTGGAGATCTCTGCATTTCATAGGATTTGGCTCCTTGACCATCAGTCTGTTACAAAGATGCCATAAGCGCCTTTAAAGATCTCATAACGTTTTTTTTTTGTTTTGTTTTGTTTTGTTTTTTTTAGAAATTATTTCTGTCCCTGAAGCAATTTTTGAACTGTAGGTTCTGAAGGTAGTGGCTAGGCATAAGGAACAAGCTCCTTTTTGTGGCAGGGTGCTGGATTAGCATATGCAAGAGCTGGGAGAAACTAGAGCGCTGTTGGATGAAAATGTTTCACTTACTGAAGATACTGATGGGCCATAAATATTCTGCTACTTTGTATTAGTGTCACTTTCTCTGCAGCATTAGAGGAGGAACAACTTCAATTTTACAAGTGTTAAAGGATGCAAACTTGGTGAAACTAATATTTTATGGAAACCCTAGAATTTCTTGACATGTTCTCTATTATTAGGGCTTATAAATGCAAGAAGATTGATTTTAAATAATGCTTAGGTCAGACATTGCCTTTTTTTAACTTGTAACCTCTATATCCAAAATCAGCTTTTTGAAGAGACAGCAAAATGTGTACCAACATATAATCAGATTTGTCTTACTCTTGAGAAAGCTTGGAAATATCAACGACTTGTACTGATAAGTAAATTTCTTATGTATAAGATCAGTTGCCTAAATGTACATGAATCAAAAGAAATTTTGGATTAGTATTTATAGAGTTAAAAGTAATTTCTACATGCCTAAAATACTTTCATCCTGGCCATTACAATACATACAGGGAAAGACGTTACAAGGGATTCAGTGGAAAAATAAGTAATCAAATCTGATGTGTACTTAAAAAATGGCTTTTTTAAATCCATTTTGTGCTCTCAAAGAATCAGTATATAGGAATGTAGTAGTTTAATACATAGTTTACTCTTGTTTGTGTATGTAAGTTACCTTCATCTAAGTATGTAGTATTTTTCCATGGATAGCAGTGTACAGTTTCCTTTGGACATGATGGAGATTTGATAAAAGAATCAGAAGGCCTGGTATATGAAAATCCCTGCCAGAAATTTTCCTGTATTGTATGTCTTTCAGCATTTTGCTTTTGCAAGGCTTCATGTTCAACAGAAGAATGTACTTTGTAGAAGGAAAGCTTGTGTTTGTTTTGTGGACTGACTGACCCTCCAGTGCTGATGGAAGAGATTTGTAATGGTTACTTGTCAGGCAATGTCTGCTCTGCCGTGAGTACGGTTTAAGCGCTTCATTAATTTGCTTTGTAAAGATTGGCTAAATGTAGCTCAGACTGACTGTTCAGAATGATAAACTGACCCAACTGATTTTTGTCCCTAATGAGGTAGTTGGCACATACAAACCTCTCTCAGTTAGTCTGTGGCAGACATGACTCTTTTACCTGCTCTCTTGAAGGTGGGCACAAGGAGGAAGCTGGAAGTGCATTTATATTTGACTTCAGGTTGAATCTTTATTGATGGTAACATCAACTCTCTTACGATTGTTATTTCAGGTTTCTACCAAGTATGTTTATAGCTTACAGATATTTCAATCTTCCATGTAATGAAGAATGCAATTTTTCTACTGTATGTAATATTTGATAGATACTGTTTAGATGGTAGTTTGAAAAGTAGAACATTAATGAAGAATATTAATGAAGCAGGCATGCTCACATTTTATATTTCAAGTTTGTGTTTAAGGTATTTGGATTGTATTGATTTCTCTGTGTGTTTAAATAACTTCTCAGATGAAAAACACAAGGCGATGCTTCGTTAATGAAAGTAGGTAAACTTCTGTTTCTGCCTTCTTCCATGAAATGTGCTGTAATGGTCACAGCTCTGTTCTTCATACTTCTCATTTAACATTTAGCTGCTGAATGAATGCAGTGACTAACATTTTATTGTGATGACTATTCCTGTGTGGTGCTATTTTGTAAACAACATAAGCATGTGTTGCAAGGATGGGATATTCAGAAGGTTCTGAATGTTGGCCTGATTCTGCTTTTGTTTATTTCAAAGAAGCAGGGTCTTACTTAACTTGAGTGCTTGTGAACTGGCTGTCTAAATCGGGATTTATCATATTTACATCTTCAGAAGTGTTCTTATGCCACAAAGCAAGAAGCAATTAAGATTCCAAATCTGATGTTGTTGCTTCTAGAACACAACTATCTTAAAGCAAATACTTGAGAAAGTCTTTGCTAAACTAAATTGTGGAAGTCTAACAGTTTGTTTATGTTTAAGTTCCTTAAACAACCACAGGCTCTACTACTTGCATGCGGCAATTTAAATAATGCACTTAGCAGCCAGTCTGTCTGTATATATGATTTTTTCCCCCGAATAATGTTGTATGTTATTGAACTTGCAAATGTTTTTTTTTTTTTTTTATGAATTTGTAAATATTGTCTGAAGAATTCCAAGTTTTGTCTCTACTCGTAACAGGTTGTTTGAACAAAAGTAGAAGATACATTCCTTTGAGATTACTTGGTTACTTTTTACTGGATTTGAAGCTATAGTGCATCACATACGTTTATATAGTGCAACACATACGTTTTCCTGAGAGGATGGAATTGTAGCATTTAGTGGGGACTCACTGAATGGCGAGTTAAACTGGTCACTCACTAAAATGTTAAAGTGGTCAGTTCCCCCTACTTTAAGCTAATGGAAGAGACACTTTATTTTCCCTTGTTTTATTAACATTTTTTCTTTTTATTTTGAGGACTGTGCCACCCAAATAAACAAACATCAAGTGTTCTTGAAGTCTCTGAGAAAGTCTCCTTTTGTAGTTACAGGATCTTGTTTTTCCCAGTTTGGCATACTAGGATAAGTTACTGGAGGGGAAAAAAAAAGTTTGCTTTCTATATACCTGCCAAAAAGTCAGGACCTTTTCTGCCTATTTTTAAAATGCTTTCATTGTTTCAGTAATGGGAAAAAAAAAAAGCACAAGATCCTTGATGGTTATGGAAAACCATGAAACAGTATTCATCAAGAAAGGTGCTTTATCTCTTGGAAAGTGCCACACCAAATTTTATTGTATGAATTAGGAGCTCACAATAAGAAACTTCTTTTATGGCTTCATTACAGTTATAAGTAGATGGGCCAAATTCAGTTGTAGCATAATTCTCCTGAACTAAGTTTTGTTGAGTCTTTCACCAGTAGTACTCTACCTCTAAACTAGAATCTGGGAAAAAAAAGAAAAGAACAATTAGGCATTGATTTGTCTTTCTGCTTCTCACCATTTTCTGTGAAGACCAGTGGGTAGTTAAATTGGTACAGTTAATGTTTTCTACAAGTGTTTAAATTTCTGAACTTATTGTTTCTTATATATTTTGTTTGTACCTATGAGTTTTGACTTAAATAAATTATTTGTATGTTTACTGAAAATGTTAATTCGTACTTTATCCTGACTTGTACATCTACTAGTCACATTACAATTGGAGGCCTCTGTTGGAGACTGTTCAGAAGTACAAAGTCATGGTGACAAGATAAGCATTGGCACTTATGACTGGGTACAGCTGAGGCATGTAGTGGCCCAATGTGCTGAAAACAGTGAGTGTGAGGTAGGGTACTTTGAATTTATACCCAATTTGCTAGTAGATGTCACTGAAATTGGGATTCATTACTTGCAGTCCTTTATTTCTGTCACGTTAAAATTCCTACTGTCTTTGAATTAAAAGATGTGGCAGTATTCTGTGCAGAGTGTTCTAGAAAGAGAATTAAGGCTATCAGCTTATTGAGAGAGAGACAATTGCAAAGTATCTTGTTCCCTCTCATGCTAATTTTGTTTGGATGGATGCCTGCTCTTTACTTAAATGCAATGAAGACTGCCTAACTGTCGTTCAGGCTTCAATAGAAAACAGTTCAGTCCAAGAGCTCAGACATGAAGCCAAGTCATGTTTTCCTGCAGAACAGTCACCCCAGTGGTAAAATCTGAAAATAACTTTGCTTTGCTTAACTGTCATTTCAAGCATAGAGATTAGCAGGTGTTTTTAGTATGCATTTCCACTTTATTGCACTGAAGAAATAAGCTGAGGGTTTTAAGCAAGACTCTTCTTGTTCTTTTGTGAAGATATTTGAAAGATAGAAATGGGCATAGCTGAGGTGACTTAATTTCAATCCTTAATAGGACAGCAGCGGTATTTTCTCATGGAGTAGGGTTAAGCCTTAAAGCCATACTATGGAATCCAAATACTGTGTGTAGTGGGGCAATATCCATAACGCTTTAGGAGCTTAGGCTGAAGGTCACTCTAAAAACTCTGGTTTTTAGATTCATATCAGTGATAACATTCAAATCTTCAGCTAGAGCTGAAAAATAAAGGGATAAATAATGTATATCTAGTGGGTAGACCAAGTTATGATCAAATAAGAATAGTTTCTTTGAATTGTATCACCTGACATGCCTTACACAGGCTCTTTTGTGTGTGTGTGTATGACAGTGTGGCTTTAAAAACTGTTAATTTTATATAACAGTATGTCCAAGGTGGGGTATTTTTCCCCTTCACTTAGGTGTTACAGTTTAAAAGCTCCTTTTTTTCCTCTACTCTAAGGTTGCAAATCACTGTGTCCGAGCATGGCTTGCATCAGCACATCATTGCTTTCAAGCTATGGTACTGCACATATTGTCTGCTTTTTCTGATCTTTGCAAGATGACATTGACCAAGGGAAGAAATGGCATAAAATTGTGTACAGGATGTCCTAATGAAACCAGTCATAGCCTTTGACTTGCACAACACTCTAATTTGTGAAAAGTGGGAAGCCTGGATCATGAAGGATGACCTGGAAAATGTAAAATCTGGCATTATGTTGAAATTGTTCAATGGTTGGACTGAAAGTTTTATTGCTTTCATTACAAAAACTTAACCATTACAGAAACCTAAACAATTCTCATACAATGTAGGGTTGTGAGGAGCAACAATCTAGCAGCCAGGGCCATTCTGGTAGCATTGTGCTGCCTGAATGCAGTTTAGCAGTCTTTCTGTTGCCTTTTCCTGTCAATATTTCCTGTCAAGAGAATTCCAGCTGATACAACAGTGCCTTGACAACATGCAGCATGAATTTCTGTTGTGGGAGGTGCAGGGAAAAGGAGCTGAAGAGGTTACTGCCCAAGTGTGAAGAGGCAGTGGGACCTGAGGAGAAACAGGAACTGATGTCCAGATGTCCTTTATGTCCAGAACTCTTTCCTCTGCTCATTAGTTTCCTCCCCTCATTAGCTGCTACAGCTCCTTCAGCCTGAAGTTAAAGGTCAATGTGTTCAATGTGTGTGCTGTTGTAGCCCACGTTGTTTCAGGATCCACTCTACATCTATCTTGTAGTGCTGAGTTCTCCAACACAGAGTTCATTCACTTGTCCTCTCCTCATTACTGAATATACTGTGTATTATTGGTGATATATCATATATACACCAATATACTGTGTATATTGATATGATATATATCACCAATAATATCACCAATATACTTGTGTATATTGGTGATATTATTGGTGATACATATCATTGCTGATCCATTACTGAATATACTGTGTATTATTGGTGAGAGGAAGACAGTAGGGTCAAGGGCCCAGCATAACTTCACCATTCTGCACGTAACTGGGGAGAAAGAAATAAGGACAGATTATTTTCCATGATTTTTCTGTACTCATCACAAAATGCTATGCCCTTCCAGGAGGGATGTGAGGTGAAGTGTAGTGGCAGCTCCTGAAGCTGTAGGTTTCAGGGCCCAATGAAATCTAGCTGCTGCATGTGGAGCAGCCTTTACCAGAGCCCTTGATGTTCAAATAACTGAAAAGTAAACAGCCTTTACAAGGTCCCAAGAGCATGGGGGCAGATGTTCGGTGATCAATATATGGCCTGTTAGACGCAAGGACTTACCACTTCAGAGATTAGAGAAGCACATTTGATTCATTGTTAGGCCTTCATCAAGGCTAATTACAATAACAACCTAAGAATTTATGGATAAAGTGGGTGTGGGGATTCCCCCTCATCACTGAGGGATGGTGAACTGTAAAATGAGGTAGAGAATAGCACAGGAGTATTTATTTCTTCTGAAAAGAGCCCACATGGTTGTGGTGGTATCATCTTCCATTCCCTCACCCCTGACATCACTTCAGTTATATTACAGAGAGAGGCTCATGCCTAACATTTAATGCACTAATTAGATAGTTTTGCCTCAGGCCTCACTTTAACCTGAGGAGTCTGTAGTAGAATTAGAAGCACAGTGTGGCTCAGCAAGGAGGGGTGGACAGGTAACGAGACAGCTATAAACGTGGTAGATAACATAAAGGGAAAAAAATACAAAGGATCTTTCAAGATACGATATTTTTTAGTATTTTGTTTCTACAGCAAGATAAGTTTCTGTGTTCTTGACTGGTACTGCATAGTACTAATAAAAGTTGGTGCCTGTTGTGGCTTTGCTTTCCATCTCTACCACATAATCACTGCTGCAATGTGTGGAAAGGAAGAGAAAAGTAGCAGCCATGTCCCTTAACTCATTCCAAATAGCTGTGGCTAATGCGGCCGCATGCAAGAAAAAGTAGTTAATATTCATAATAGCTAAAATTTTATGCTTGTGGCAGTATTTCAGCTGCATGTTTTCAACTTATTTGTGAAGTGAGCCACTTACTCCTTAGTAAACTTATAGGTGTGCCTTTAACCTGTACACATGCAAGCAGTACCTAGTATGTGGATGTTTTGGAAAAAGCAATCCCTAAACTTACAAAGTGTTTATGTGTGATGGCAAACCCAGTTGTGGGGGTTTTGTTACCAGCCCCGGAGTGCCACATGGCTGTGATGCTGGGGCTAGGCTCCACTATGGCTGCGTGCATGCCCTCAAGCACTGAAGTCCTGCTTCCACCGTGGCTCATTTTGCCCATTTCTCTCCGTAACACCGAGGGCTGACACTGCTGAAATTGGTCCTGCCACAGCCCTGTCCCTGCGCAGGGCTTGGGGCTCGGGGCTGGTAACGCCACCCCACACAGGCGCTGGCAGGCAGTGCTCCACGCCAGCCACCCGCAGGGGCCTGGTGCGGCTCCAAAATATCAGGGGCGCTTCTCAGGCCCCTCTTGGTGCTTTTTCACCCTCACGTTTCCCCTGGGGCTCGCTCTTGCCGGTCGCAGCGGCCGCCGCAGCGCAGGGCCCCTCAGGGGGCGGCCTCTGGCGGCGGGCGGGGCCGGGCGGCGGCGCCATGGCAGCGGCGGATGGGGTCGGGGGCGCCGGGGGAAGGAGGGGCGGCGGCGGGGCGGGCCGAGGGGCAGGGGACGGGGACAGGGGACAGGGACAGGGGACGGGCCGCCGCCGCCTCCTCCTCATGTTCTCCTTCCTCATGGCCCGGTGAGGGCCTGCGGCCGCGGGGCCGCCGTGGGGAAGAGAAACTCCGGCGGGGGGGAAGCCGGGCGGCCTGAGGAGGAAGAGGAGGAGGGAGGAAGAAGAGTAGGAGGAAGAGGAGGAGGAGGAGGAAGAGGAGGAGGAGAAGGGCTGCCGGTGCTGGGTTTCTGTGCGGCGGCGGAAGGTGCTTCCTGCCGGGGCAGCCGAGATGCGAGCCGCAGGGGAAGGTACGCTCGGGGGGATGCTCGGCTCTGGGGGGAAATGCGGCTTGATGACAGCGCTGCCGGCGGCAGCACCGCGGGCTGGCTTGCTTCCCCTATCCCCGGGTCGGGGGCTTCACGCGGGGGTCGGGCTCGGTGCCGGTGTGCGGCGTTTTCCCCTGCCGGAGCTGCTGCCGGAGCTGCTGCAGCGCTGCCCGGCTCCGGAGGGTGCCGCGCGGTGACCTCTGCCTGCTGCTGCTGCTGCTGCTGGGGCAAGGCTCCGCTCCAAAATCCCTCCCGATGTGCTCTTCCGTGGCCATCGCCACTATTAGCGGCTTTTCTTAGGCATCTTCGCTGCAGGGCTTTGAGGCAGCCGTGCTAATGTGTGCTACGCTGAGCTTATTTGCTTAGAAAAGTGTTGGGATGCAGCGCTGACAGCGTTTAGTGACTTTATTTTCAAAGGCAATTCGGTAAGGGCATCAGAGAACTTGAAAACCGGGCATAAAAATGGCATTGGGCTTGTGTTTGCTTCTAACCTTGCGCAAAGTGATGCCTGCCGTCACTTGGAGTGGAGCAAAGCTGACAGGAGTAGCACTTAAAAAGCAGAAAATTCAAAATTATAAGTCTGAAGTGAGAAGCTTTATTTATTTATTTATTTTTACCTTAAAAAAACGCCATGGTTTATTGCATAAAATGAAAATTATTTTTACCGTTAACAAGTCTTAACTGCATGTTATTTTGTCTCACTGGAATTGCATCATCAACATATCAGACTTTACTGAAAAAAAACTCTGTGTATATATATATATAACATGTATATATATAAATGTATATGCATATGTATATGGTGTTTCTTTTTTTTTTTTTTTTTTCCCCTTTGTTGTTTACAAGGATATTTTCTGCCTCCTAGGTGGATGGATCCAGAAAACACTCCAAGGATAGGATGAGAATTTAAGGCTTTTTGTCATACTTGTGCACTTCTATTATATAAAACATGAACTAGATCTATTATTCATGGCTGGTGGAACTGAAAGTATGCTAGGGCCTTTACTAAAAAAAGCTCTAAAACCATGTAACTGCTTGTTTTAGGAAATATGATGTTTACGGAAATATGATTTTTTTTGAGCAAAAACTATTTTTTTTCAGCAAGACAGCTCTGTTCTCTCTCATACATGAAACATGTATGAACAGGGGAAGAGCATCTTCAGTTACAGGCTTGGCAAGCTGGTGAATAAGAGCTTTAAAATACGGTTACGAGGGGAGGGGAACTGCAATCCACCCAGCTCATATTAGTTCAATTCCAGAAATAGTTGCCCAGAGCCAGGAAAGGGATCAGCAGGAGAGCACCTGAAGAACAGCACAAAGGAATTCCAGCCACTTCGTCCAACCAAGTGGTTTAATTAGGAGCCCAACTTAAGTGCATCTACCTAAATTCACGCAACGTGGGAAATATTCAAGAGGAACTGGAAGACTTAGATAAGTCCCAGAGCTATGATATGACTGGCCTCAGTATGATGTGGTAGGGTGACTCACGTGCCTGGAGTGCTGTAGTAAATGGTTACGGGCTCTTCAGGAGACAGAAGCAGGGAAGGAGAGGAGGTAAAGTAGCCCTGTATGTTAGGGAATGCCTCGACTGTGTGGAGCTGGGTAATGGTAATGAAAGGGGTGAGCCTCTCTGGGTAAGAGTCAGGGTAATGGCCCATAAGGCTGATATTCTGTTGGGAGTCTTGTAGACTGACCAACTAGGATGAAGAGGTAGATAAAATACTCTACAAACAACTAGGAGGAGTCTTGTGATCACCAGCCCTTGTTCTCATGAGGGGCTTCAACTTCCTGTTGTCTGCTAGAAATACAGCAAAGAGGAAACAGAGCTTGTTATAGTGTGCAGAGAATAGCTTCTGTATGTGGGTGGTGAGGGAGCCGTCGAGGGAAGGTGCCCCGCTTGACCTGTTGTTTGCAAACAGGGAAGGGCTTGTGGATGGTGTAAAGGTCCCAGAGCAGGCTGTCCTGATGCACTGAAAATGGAGCAGCCTGGCTGACCAGAGAGCTTCTGGAGTTTGGGAAGAAAAAGAGTTTATGAACTCTGGAAGAAGGGGCACACAACTGAGGGCTATAGAGCTGTTATCAAGCTGTGCAGGGAAAAAATTAGAAGAGCCAAAGCTCAGCTGGAACTAAATTTGGCTAGTGTAGCAGAAGACAATAAAAAACGCTTTTATAAATATATCAGCAGTGAAAGGAGGCTTAAGGAGAATCTCTGTCCATTGGATATGAAGGGAAATCTAGTGATGAGGATAAGGCTGGGGTACCTGATGCCTTTTCTACCTCAGTCTTTACTAGCAAGGCCAACTGTTCTCAAGATACCCAGCCTTATGAGTTGGTGATGGGGAGTGAGATGATGCCCCTGTAGTGTAATGGGAAACTGTGTGACCTCCTACATGTTTTGAATGTCAATAAGTCTATGGGGCCAGATGGGATTTGGCCAAGGGTACTGAAGGAACTGGCGTAAGTGCTCTCCAAGACAATTTCAATGATTTACCAGCAGTCCTGGCTGACCAAGGAGATTCCAGTTACTGGAGGTTAGAAAATGTGATTCCCTTCTACAAGAAGGGCAGGAAGGAAGATCCAGGGAATTACAGGCCTGTCAGTCTGACCTTGGTACCAGGGAAGGTCGTGGAGCAGGTCACCTTGACTGCCATCACACAGTAAATTTGGGACACTCAACTGATCAGAAGCAGTCAGCATGGGTTTATGAAGGGCAAACCTTGCCTGACTAATCTGATCACCTTCTGTAACAAGGTGGCCCCCTTAGCAGATGAGGGAAAGGCTGTGGATGTTGCTTACATGGATTTTAGTAAAGTGCTTTACCGTCTCCCACAGTATTCTTGTGGAGAAACTGACTGCTCATGGCTTGGACAGGTATACAATTTGCTGGGTGGAGAATTGTCTGGAAGGCCAGAGAGGGTGGTCACGCATTGGAACAGGCTGCCTAGGGAGGTGGTGGAGTCCCCATCCCTGGAGGTATTCAAGGGAATTAAGGATATGGTACTAAGGGACAGGGATTAGTGATGACTTGTCAAGGTGATGGTTGGACTTGATGATCTTGAAGGTCTTTTCCAACTTAGATGAGTCTATGAATCTATTTATGATGTTTGGCAGTTATGATTGATCCAGGCAATATTTGGATGGAGTAACAAAAATATGTGGGGGTAGTCTATATGGCCTTTCTAGGTGCATGAAATGACATACTAATAACTTCCAAACTTATTAGTCTGGCTTTTCAGTGATTTGAAGAGCATTCTCAGCAACAAAATCTGAAATTACCTTTTTCTGTGTTATATTTGCTTCTGTTCCTCAAAGGGTCATATATGGCCTTAAATTAGCACTTCAGTTTATTTAAGTGTATTCATCATCAGTTATTGTTCAAAACCCTCGTTGATATTTTATGCAAGCTTAATACTTTACATTAGCACAGAATTGCTCCAACAAATCTGCATTTTTGTTGCATTTTGTCAGTTTGATACTTTCGTTTTAATGGGTGTCTTGCTCTTTTGATGCTTGTTCATTAGTCAGAGATGCAATCTCTGTAATTCTCAGCAAAGCAACTGCAGTTATAATCCATATAATCCTCATAAAGCAATTTCATATATGGTCTCTTTTGAGACTGTCCTGGTTATCTGGTAATATATTTCAGGTTTTTACTCTGTGCTCATATAGTGAATGATTTAATTAGCTAATTTTGCTATTTAATATATCGCTACATTTAATTTAAATTTATGCAACATTATTCATATAGTCTTAATAAATACTATAGCTTTTCAGTTAAACTATTTGTAGAAAGTTATGCGAAGTTTATCTAATCATTTGATTATGTTGTTGCTCTCAGTGGATGTTTGCATGAGTAGCGCTGTGTTGAGAATATTGGATTTAAAGGGACTGCTCTCTCCTTGCAATCTCTTGTGTGTTTCCAAGTTTGGAGCTTCTCCTTTTGCAAGAATGGAACTCATTTTGCTTGCAAAATGACTACATTGAAATTGTCACTTTTAAAAAGGAGCAAGATAAAAGATTCAAACTTAAGAAGTATTAAGCTGTGAAAGTGGTTTATCAACAGTTGCTGAGTCTGTGGTTCTGTAACAGACCGCCTATCACCTAACATCAAGAAAACATTATATTACATGAAAGTTAAGTTTTATAAAAGCATGGCTATTATTATATTTTGTGAAATCAATCTTGTATTCTTCTAGAAGTATTTTGGTTTTGTATTTACCATCAGAGCTGCACAAGAGTACAGGATGCAATAGGGATGATTAACAAAATAAGAGAGGATAGTCTAACGTTAGAGAAGATTTCTGAAGTTTTCATTCAATTTTAGTGTATCCAGCTCTGGTAGATATCTTCTCTTGAACTGTTAGGTGTTACAGCTATTTTCTTCTCTCTCCCCAGCAGGAAGTTAGAGAAAATACCTTTTATCTTGCTTATCCAGACTTGCTTCACAACTCAGTCCTTAATAACAACTTCTTGGGATCTCCAGTCAGGTAAATGTGGGGGTGCCTAAAACCATAGGTTGCTGCTAAAAGTCTTGGGCTCACAATGGCTGGATGGTCACAGTGTGGTTGCCAGAAAGAAATCTCTCACTCTTTTGATGTTTCTCTGTCAAATGCAGATGAGATTGGCTTTATAATGTTTTGCCTTGATATGCTTCAGAGAGTTAGTACTGCTCAGATTGCCACAAATCTGTTTTGACTACCACATCTATTGTAGCCCTTTTTGCACTGCGAAGTTTCACCATTTACATGTTTCTGGTGTTAAAAAGTACGTCTGGCAATATTTTTAGCGCTTAATATAATTTTTGCAAATGCGCTTGCAGGAATGAAGTGGAAGTCAGCTGAACTCACTTGCGCACTACTGAGACGCAATGACAGTCGTGTTTGTGGTGAATGGAAATCATGGCAGCGTCTAACATGGGAGGGAAAGACATGAGTGGACAATGTGGCGTGACTCGTTCAGACTGCAAATCTTCTGCCTGCTTATGGCAGTACTGGCTGTGGTGGTGCTGGTCCATAACTTTTTTCAGTTAGAGGTAAGTGGAGACTGTTTCTTCTGCAAAGGGCTTGAACAATGTTTTTCCTTTCTGCCTGTAACACTGGAGTTGTGACTTCTAGTCTTCTCCAGACTTGCAGTCTGGTTCCCTGAGCGTCTCCTGGTATGTCATGTACTCCAGACCCATAGTCATCTTAGGCATTCTCAGCTGATCTCTTCAGTTTAATTCTGTTACTAGGTGTCCAAAAATTAGACATAGTGTTCCACATATGGCTTCGCCAAGGTTGAGCTGAGGGGAATTATCACTTCCCTCAGCTGACTGGTTGTGGCCTTGTTAACTCATCGTCACAAGGCTAAGCTGTTGACGTTGGTCAATTTACTGTCCACCAGAACCCCTAGGTTGTTTTCTACAGTCATTTGCTAGCTAGCTAGTTGCTCTCCCGCCTGTACTGATGCAACTTCTCTTAGCTTTTTCCTTTTTTCCTCTGCAGTGTCTGACTTGCATATTTATGTGTTTGACTTATCACTTCAGTGCAGGCGTACTTTCAGGCTGCATTAATCAGTAATCATGTATTCCTCTTGCAATGTCTTTTTCTTCCTGGCTAGTGATGCCCAGATAAAGTAATGCAAATGAGGGACTCTAAAAATCCTTTCTCTTTACCTCCCTCCCCCCACCCCAAATACATTTAGATTGGAAGAGGTTCAAATAGACAATAAAAATGTCTGAGAGATCTGAAATCACATGTGGCACAGGAACAATAACTAAAGAACGGATGTTTGTTGCCTTTTCCAGTAGTAGTAGAGACATGAAATTAAAATCTGCCAGATAAAATAATGCCTGATTCAAAGGAAGCAGACATTTTTCCCACATAGAGTGAAAAGCTGCAAAAGTCCTTGTAGTAAGACTGGATAGCTGATTAAAAACACATATTCAAAAAGTCTGGATGAATTTGCAGAAAAAAACAACACAACTATTAATAGTTATTAAGTGTAAAGATGTCAACCCTGGTGAAGAAGTCCTTAAATCATACATGGCTAGATGATGGATAAGGCTTCAGAGGAAGCATCACAACATGTTTGATCTTTATTTTTCCCCACATACTTGCTGTTGGAAACTACTGGAAGGTAAGGTAACGCATTTGAGGGACCTTTAGTCTGAGTTAGTATGGCCATTTTTGTATAGTGTAGAAGGCAGCTGTTCTTTTGTTGTCTTGTGCTGTTTTTCTATTTTATTTCATCGAGGTTGTTGAAGGAAGAACAGCTTTGATATTTTGAAACCTAGCCTATTTCATTGCTTTCTCTTTTAAAATTGCTTTTCTTAGAGAATAGGGCTATGACAGAGCTAAGAGAGCGAAAGGAAAAACACAGTAAAGGCATTCACTCTGTGCTTTTTATTGGCACTGTTCATGACAAGTATCTACATGGCTTTGCTGACCTTTATATGTCTGATATACCAAACTCATTTTTGTGTTTCTGGTAAATCTTTGCACTGTAACATGCAACTTTACCCTCTTCACTTGTCCTGACTTCTCTGAATGGACCTGAACTGGTGTTTGTCTCTATTTTAGGCATAGCTTTCAGGCAGGCTACTATAGGTATCTATGCTGACTCTTCTCAGTTAGGGATCAAAGCCAGAAAAAGTTCTAGAAAGTTTTCACAGATTAACCATAATGAAATCCAGTCAGGCTCTAGAAGGAAGGCTTTTTATCGATTACTGTGGAGAACATGTTTGCAAATGTATCAAACATTCTTTTCTTCCCACAGATCATTGAGTTCATCTGACTAAAGCTAAATACTTGAAGGCAATTCTTGGTTAGCCCCCAACTAGCCTCCTTGGCTTTTTTTTTTTTCTTTAGGACTTTACTTTATTTCATGTTAATAATCTTCAATCTTGAGTCCTTGAGTTACTAATGATAAACTGTCAACAGTCCCATGTCTGTCTGGAACCTTGCTTTTTTAACCTTGTTTTGAAAAAATGAAAATAAAATCAAGCTGTCCACAAAACATTTGATAAGCTACTTATTGTTTGATTTGCTTCTTAGTATGGAGTCATTCCTTCCTTGGCAGCTGACCATTGTATTCTGGCACCAGGAAAAATATATTTTTGTTTTCTTCTTAATTTTTTTTTTGCAAACATGGAAAAACATGCAAATGGAAAATGTTCAATAATTAGTTACAAAATATCAAGTTATTGATCAAAGTATCGAGGAGCAACATCTTGGTTTTAGGTTACAAGGGTGTTTGTATTTGTGTACCAATTGCCTCCGAAGTGATAGAACCACTTCAGGGTTGGCTGTGAGCATTCTTTTATTTAAAAATACTTAGAAAAGAGACAGTGTGTAGGAACAGGGAAGTGTCTTGCAAGAACAAATGAATGGTTGAGTGTGAACGGCTGGAACTGAACAAAAGAACTACACAACAAAGCTTTTTATTGTTACTCGTAAATGCAGATGCCTACAGGAGATAAGTGCATCATCTTGTTCTGATTATTGCTGGAACACTTGTCTGTCAGATGGTGGCTTTTTAGGTTTGGCTTTGACATTTGGAGAAACTTAACACCCACTCAGTGCTGTGAGACAGTAAAGGCAATGAACTGATCTCATGCCTGTCTTAGAAAACATCTAGGGATAAAGTCCTTGGTAAAAATACATAAAATAAGATGACTGGCCTTTCAGTAAATGGGGTTTGTTCAGTTTCAAACATTGTCTGCTGCATTAATTAAGATTCTCTATTGGATGAACTACTTTTTAAACTGCCATGCCTGTCGTCTGAGAATCTCCTGTGATGTTTCCTGCTCTGATGTTAATTGGGACACACTCAGGTTTATGGCAATTGCTCCTGATGTACTAGGCCAAACCAACAGTTATGGCTGATGGAGGATATAGGACTTTGAAATATAGATGGAGTTACACCTTTTCAGTAGCAATTGAAATATTCATCGCTTTCTTTTTTTTATAATCAGCCACCTACGTTCTTGCACTTAACAAGGACAAGTGTTCATTGCAGGTCTAAACAAGTCCCTGGTAACTGTTCTAGAATATGATAAAATCAGAGTTGTTTGACTTGGAAGACCAAGATACTTTAAAGATCATCAACTCCAACTCCCCTGCCATGAGCAGGGGCAACATGGCAGGGACATAACTCTGAGAGTGTGATTGTCAGGCTGGGCTTTGATTTAAAGATCAAAGCCAAAATTTCTTTAAGTTTCTGTGATTCTGTGATTCTGTAAGTGGTATATTCTTTATTGCAGCGCTGGATGCACGAGGGATCCTTCCGCCTATCGTGCATGTTCAAAGTGACAAAATATCTCATATTTATACAGCGAAACAATGAATATTCAATTAGCAGCCATACATAGTCATTACCTAACCCCGCCTACCCTCGCTTCGTATTCTAATTAGCTTATCAGTCCTTGCGCTTGCACAAAAGTCTTCCAAGAATTGTGGGCCGGGGTCTCCAGGATGTGGGCAGTGGTCTTGGGGAGGAAGGCTGTAGGTCTTCCTCGTAATGCACTTTTCACCTTTGCTTAATAAGTTGTTTTCCAAGCTGTAAAAATGCTGAGTTGGCTTTCAGTTTAACTGAGGGTCGGCAGATAACAGGAAGTCTCAGTTAACAAGACAAGACAATTGACTCAAGTTATCTCAAGTCTCAGCCTGACTAATGGTTAACAGATACTGGGATATTTTCAAATAACAAGATGCTTAAACATAACAGAAGGTCTACAGATAACAAGATGTCGTTTACTTTGTCCTTGCTAACTTTTAACCACAAGTTTTATTCTATCCTAAAGTGAGTTTATACAATATCATTCCACAAGTTTTATTCTATCCTAAAGTGAGTTTATACTATATCAGCTTATACATCATGCTTAGTTTTTGCTTAGTTGGCAGCAGGAATGCTGAAAGTTGAATAGTTGAGGTGAAAATTTCATTAGCTCTTCTGAAAATGCAGCTTCCTTTTTCCCCTGCTTATGGCGTATCTCTTGTGCGCCAGGAACAGCTTGTGGATTTGTTTGTGCTTAATTAAAGTGTAATCTATTCTGTCCTGCCTGTTTACTCAGTAGACATTCATTAAATTACTCTGTGATTACATTTGTGTTCTGGTTAACTTTAGGATGCAGCAAATAAACAGATGTTAGGAACTGCACTCAAAATCAAGACATTTTGAATGGAGTGCATATGAAAATAAAGCAGGGCAAGCGTTATTCAATATGAAGATTGCATTAAGAAGTAAAAGAGTCTATATAAGATAAAGGAAGAGGACTCCTGAGAAATCTTGAGCAATGCTTTTTATCTGCCCTACCACAAGAAATATGATTGTGTTTTTACTGCTGATTAGAGTAGAGAGCCCACAGCTCGGCATGGCAGGCTTCTGACTGGACTCAGTATCACTTTTTACCATGCAGGAGTCAGAGAGCTTTGTAAATGCCAGTGAAAGAGGGGATAGGGAATGGAGTGGGGGTAAACTGAGCTATCAATCCACTTCAGGGCAAGCCATGCATGTCCATAGAGAAAGGAGAGTTTGAGTTCTTGTTTGGAAATGAGCCTGAGAAGCACTCCCAAAAGGAAGATGGCTTGCAAAGCTTTTCTCTTCCAGTCAAGGATTTTCAGTATATGAATTGACGCTGAAACTTTCCCTGCCTTCACTGGAAAAGTGAATCTCTGTAATATCGTCTCCTGTGAATACTGTACATAGTATAGCTTGTTTTCACACATTAGCATATAATTCTGCAATAATACAGCCTTGTTTGGGCTTGGAAGAGAACTGTAAAGATGAACAAGGATGGTACAGAAAGAATGGTCCTTCAGGATATGGAAAAGGTTTGGATTTACCTTTGTGGAGAGGGTGTGGTGTGGGTTGTTTGTTTGTTTTTCTTTGCCTTCCTTCCTCCTTGAAGACTGACTGAGGAAGTTATTTGTGGTGTGATCAATTCTGCTTTACCATAACCTGGAGATGCTTGAGTTGAGGTGACAGTGCTTGTCTGGGACCTCAGCTGCATACAAGTGAGGAGCTTTGGCCTGGTGCCGTAATAGAAATCTGTGTAGGTAGACTGTTTAAGAAACATTGATTTATATTCTCTGCTTTGGTTTGTGACTGTGTGAGTTGGCTCAGTGTTCTCTGCACTATTTTCTACTGAAAGATTTAGATATGCCCTTGGAGAGACTTCAGAAAGGCTAGCTAGGTCATAAACAACATCTTGCAAATCTTGGACAGAAAGAATAGGTTAAAAACTATGAATAAATTTATATAAAGTTAAAATAGTGATAGGTCTGTTTTTAAAGGGTTTCTTAGATAGCTGAGTCTCTGCTGTTCATTTGGAAGCATATATATATGCTTCCATATATATATATATGCTTCCATATATATATATATATATATATATACATCTTTTCCACCCCTTCCCACTCCCACCTCTTGAAGAGCCAGCCTAAAATATTTAAACTTTCTCTTGAGAGTGTACACTGAACCCGAGTTATGCAGACATACCTATTCTCCCACATCCCTCCTTTGCTGACTCAGGCATACTTACCAGCCTGTTGGATGTGTTTAAATATATGCTTATTTTTTAAAAATCTTTCCATGTAGTATTATCTATGCCATGTATACACTTGAACAAAAGAAAGGAAGACAACAGTAAGGTATCCAAAGACTGAAACTTGGCTTAATTCAAGAATGCATGTAGGCGAGATTTAAAGTTCATCTGTCTTTGAGATTCATTCTCAGCTTTGCCTGCAATTTACTGGGTTAGTAAAAGTAACATGCAGAGATGTTTGTATTTGTGTGTGATTCTGTTATAAACCATAACTAAAACCAAACCAACAAAACAAACAAGAAAAACAACAAAAATCCACACCGTGTGTATGCATGGGTGCTTGTTAATTTATCTTTTATAGCTAAAACATAAATAAAATATATCAGTTTACAATTTCATGTTTAGTTGTTAATATGGAAATCAAACAGAAACTTCTCTATATCTGCCCTACATTAGAATGTACTCAATATCCTCTTCCTCTAAGCTGGTCAAAACCAACTTCCTATGTAACTGGCTTCAAAAGCCTGTTAGTTTGTTCCTTGTTAGGTTTGCCTTTCCTCTATTAAAAAAAAAAAAGGCATTTGAACAACTCAGAGATTCAATTATTTTTATTTCAATAAGTCAGTCATCGGTATAGTAAATATACTAGGGGGAGCTACTCAGTATGTACATGTGCTACTTGATGTGAATGTGATACTTGATATGGATTAAGAAAGGTTTGATATGGATTAAGAAAGGTTTGTACCAATGAAGAGGTTTAATATAAGTGCTGGGGATTTTAGTATGTTACTGAGCAGTAAGTTATGGAGGAAGGGAACAGAAGAGAGTAGGTAAGTACAATCAGCTTTTAAAGCTTTGCAAATAATGCAGTTTAAAAAAAAAAACACAAAACTTTAAAGTCTAAACTAGCATAATATCTGATGTCATATGAATAATACTTTGTATAGTTTTCATCTTTGCTTGTAAAAAGATGTCATATTTTGTTTCTATATGAAATATGGATAACTTCTGTTACATATACCTGATAATTACATACTTACTAACTGCTGATGTTGTGTATATTCAAGGGGCAAGTTTAGCTAACTAGAGGGTAGAAGCGATGGGAATGTGACCAGAGAAATGACCACAGCTGCTACATGCAGCAGGCTTCCCTTGACAGCATGACCAAAGGGTGCATTGAATTAATTTGCAGCGTAGTGTCTCAAAGAAAGCCTATTTCCTTGCATTATGTTGGGCAGCTATTAGACCTCATTGTGCTCATTGTGGTTTAACCCTGCTAGGCAGCTAAGCACCGTGCAGCTGCTTGCTCACTTCCTTATCCCCAGTGGGATGGAGAAGAGAATCGGAAGGGCAGAAGTTTAATTAAAAGAAGAACAAACAACAAGCAGCTTGTGGGTTAAGATAAAGATAATTTAAAGGTTTTTGTTTTGTTTTGTTTTCTTTTGCCACCAATGTGTTTTTAAAAGTAGTGTGATGCAAAATTTAATTGCTTCCTACCAGCTGACTGATGCCCAGCCAGTCCCCTGAGCAGCAGCAGCCCTGGCAAACTTCTTTCTCACCTCCAGTTTTTACTGCTGAGCGCAATTCCGTGTGGTATGGGGTCTCCCTCTGATCAGCTGGGGGTCAGCAGTCCTGGATGTGTCCCCTCACTGCTCCCTTGGCACCCCCAGCCTACTTGCTAGCAGGCAGCTTGAGAAAGAGAAAAGACCTTGATTCTATGTAAGCGCTGCTCAGCCACAACTGAAACACTGGTGTGTTGTCACTGCTATTTTCATCACAAATCTAAAACATAGCACTATATGAGCTACTGTGAAGAAAAATAACTCTATCCAAGGCAAAACCTGCATAGTGCTTTAAGAGTAAAGCATTATTACAGTAAGAAAATTAAATTTGAGTTATTTAACTATTTAATCATATGATCTTCCTTATTTTTTTCACAGTGCTGATATTTACAGGATGCACTAGTAGCAACAATACTACCCAAGAAATACTCAGTATGCTTTATATAAAAGCCTCTTTGCTAGAGAAGGATAAAATTATCTTTGAGTAACCGCAGATCACACAACTGTTTCTTTAGAAATTCATGGCCAAAGTAATAGATTTGTGTGTTCTAGTAAAGCTGCTTCATTTGGTCAGCTTCAAAACTATGTAAAACAAACTCCAATTCTGAGGGTCATGCCTTGAGAAAACATCTGTTATTCACAGTGTTTTATTTAATAGAACAGTTTCAGGTATTCTTTTCCCTTCCCAGCACCTGGATGATGACACGGTTTCAGGATCAAATTGGATAACAGAAAACAATGACCAGCCTTCTCTATCACAGACAACTAAAGTTACCAGGAAGCCTTACTGTGGTTATGAGCAGCAGACTTTGTCCAAAAGAGAACAAGTGGAACAGGAATCATTGCTTGCTGCAATACAATGGCCAAAACCCCCCGATGACAAAATTGCTTTTTTACAAAGCACTGATCCAGTACATAGCGATTTTGTGATTGTGAAGCCTAGGGGGTTCTTCAAGGTGGGTGATCAGCTAGAGGTGCTCGTTCGCATGAAGGATTTCCAAGGAAAACCCAAGCAATACGGTGGAGACTATCTACAGGCACGAATCCACTCTCCTCTGCTGAAAGCTGGAGCGACAGGAAGGATTGTAGATTGCCATAATGGCCTTTACAAAGTCTTTTTTACGTTGCTTTGGCCAGGAGAGGTCAAAGTATCTGTGACACTTGTCCATCCAAGTGAAGCGATCCAAGTACTCCTGCGTTTACGAGAAGAAAGGCCTGACAGGGTCTATTTCAAAAGCTCATTCAAGTCTGGGAGGTATTCAGAAACTACTGAGTGTAACGTATGCTTACCTGGAGATCTTCCAGTCTGTAACTTCACAGATCTATACACGGGTGAGCCATGGTTCTGTTACAAGCCACGAAAACTCCCTTGTGCCAGCCGAATCAGCCATGCCAAGGGTGGATATCAAAAAGGTCTTCTGACACATGAGGAAAGCCTTTTTTTCCAAAGGTATGTATGTTATTGACTTTATAGGTATGCAGTCAAGTATTTATTTTTTTCAAGAGAAACTTTAGGTTACTGGACAAATATAATAGATTGCCAGCCTTAGAGGGGGAGTGTACCTGAAGGAGCAGGTGTTTGATGTGAGTAGTTGAATAGTCTCTTCCCCTCCATCCAGCCGTGCAAGAGTACAGTAATGATAAACTAAAGAAACTTGAGTATAGCTCTCTCTATACGCTTTGCATTCAGTCCTGGGCACACCTGCTAAATTTCACACGAGTATGCTGTCTAAATCTGGTGGTGGTTTTGAGGACTGTTTCCTTATATTTGTTTCCACACCTATGCTTGAAATACTGATAACAATGCTTTAAGAGTTATTTTTGGCAGAGTCTGAACTATCTAAAAAAAGGTCCAGGCTTTAAGCTTATTTTTGCACAAAGTATCGATTGTTTTTATCCACAGCAAAGGACATCCTTAAATGTAAGGCAACGAAATGCTCAGTACAACTTCAAAGTGTTAGGCATAACTCTAAGTCTGTCATGAAGAAAACACCTGGCAGAACAAACTGCTGAACAATAAGTTTGTAAGTAAGTGGAAATGATTTGTGCATGTTATGTAAGGTATCAAATTAGATGAATTTCAGTCATCTCTTTCCTCTGGATTCTGATTTTTTTAAAAAATACCTTTAGTGCATGGATGCACATGAGGCAACTCCTTTGGCCTCTACCCTCAGCTGAGATTAGACAGCTACTGTGCTGTGTCAGAATTGTAGGTGTAGGCTACTGCCTTGCTCTCCAAAAAAGGTGGGGAAGTGAAGTGTTTCGTCTGTATGTCAACTTGAGGCTTGGATTGGGAAAGACTTTAGGGGAGCAGCTCTGTATTGTTGAATTAGGGGAAGGACAGGACTGTTCCTTATGAAGTCTCTAAGTGGAACTTTTGGCTTGCCGTGGCTCAGATGTATCACCTGTAAAATATAGCTGATATTTATATTGATTGGTGATGCTTACAAAGGGGAATGTGACATTTCCTTAGCTTTTTTTTGTTTTGTTCAGCTTTGAGATTCTTGACTGAACTGGCTTATAGAAGTTCTCAACAGTTAATTTCTTAAATGAAGAAAAATATCAGAAGAGCGTTCTCTGTGTAACAGCATCAAAAGTTGAAACAGGATCTTAGTATTAAAACTCTGCCTTTATCACGGTTTTACGGTAGGGATCTGGATGCAACACAAAATCATCAGAATTCTTTGATGTCCACAAACAAGCACTTCTGATGGCTCTTGGTGTTTAGGGGGATGGATGAGCTTTGTCTCCATGTTCAGCAAATTGCAGTGCTGCTGGAAGACCTTGCTGAAGTGGGTTGGATGTTGACTGGTACTACTGTTATCCCCAGAGGCAGGTCACACCACCGATAGCGCAGCCCAGAGCTAAAATTGCAGGTGGCAATTGTGCTGGACTGCCGCAAGCTCCGCTATGTGCTGTGGGATTACGGAGGCTCAAAGTGGTAGCCGCCTTGATTTGAGGTATTTACTGTGGTAAGCAGCTACGGAGATCAGGCAGAGCTGGGAGCTGCTTTTGCAGCACAGCCTTGCAAGTGGTTTGCCTCCAGGCAGTGGTACACACACCACAAGCTGGGAACTTCCCGTCCTTGTGGTTAATCCCTCAAAGCATATAACATACTTCTAATAGCTTGATAGCTTTATCTAGGTTTGTACCAGTGAAAATGTGCATGAGATTTGTGTCCTAGTGCTCTTAAATCTTGAATGCTGCCTCAGAACGGTGGTAGTGGTCTTAAAGAAATTGATACATAATGCATTCAGCTAGATGGAGTAAACTTAAATACAAAAAAATCTTATTGTGAGCCCTGTGTGCTTATTTGAAGTGGATTAAGAAAAAGTGATAGTGATATTAACTTCAAATTTACAGCCTAATAATATTAGTATTTTTTTTTGCATTCAAGTGATGTGAATATCAAAAGGCCGATACTCTCCAGTGGACCTGATTCAGTGATTGTAAAGCCCAGGCCGTTTACAGGTAAAGTGAATTTTATAAGGTTCTTGTTTCTAATTGATAACTAAACGTATAATTAAATCTATAAAAAGAAGTAGAAGCATGACTAGTAATGGATATCTTTGTTTTCATAGCATGGAATAGAAATATACTTTAAAATTTGTGTGTTGAAGATTAAAATTTTTGGGTGCTACTGTAAGGTAAGCTCAGGGCTAATAGCAAATTTGTCTAAAATTACATACATAAGTGTGATTTTTAGAAAAAAAAGCAAAAAGAAAAGCAGTTTTCTGTTCTTCTGCCAACAGTGTCTTTTTTGGCATTTACTGAGAGGGAAAATGTCTTAAAGTAGCTGTTCTACAAACACTCTGGTTAATCTAGCAAAACTGGCTGTGAGGCATTTCCTGTTTATTTTTCTTCGTTAAGAACTTAATGTAATAGATTTTAGACAATTTGCATTTAATTATTACTATCACTTGTGTTACCACAGGTTTTCATAACCTAAAGCTGTGGAACAGAACCTCAGTTTTCTGTATGGTGTGTAAACACAGAACAAAAACACAGTCTATGCTAAGTTAAAGGATTTATCTCATTCATATTCATATGTGTGCTTTTTATGCCTCTAAAAACCCTGCATAAAATGTGATACGCAGAGAATTACTTCGTAATTGAAAGGTTTTCAGATGTTTTTCTGTAAGGCTGTAGGAGATTTTAAAGGTAGAGGTCATGACTTGAGCAATCAAGTCTTAAAAGAAAGCAGCCTACAGCATTTCTTGATTTTTAGTTCAGCTGTTCACTTAAAAAAATCTGCTATTAGGCCAGCGGTATTTCCACCCTTCTTTCTCCAGACCCTTTAGATGAGATGGCTTTTGTTTAATTCTGTGTTTTCTCAGAGAAACTGCTGCACATCTGAAAGTTGATTATGTTACCCTTCTTGCAGGGTACAGATGATCAAAGCCTGTCTGCGCTTCCTGAGGATTAATGATGGGTTAGAAAGGGTAGATAGGAACGATACAATATTCCTCAGGGAAATTCCTTCTACCAGGAACAGGCTCTGAATAAGTCAATTCAATACATTGCAATAAAGATTGCTGGTGTATGACTCTTAGGACTGATGCATACTTAAATTCCTTGTACTGTTGTTTTTGCACATACATTTCTGTTTGCGGGTAAATGTAGATCAAGTTTATTTTTAAAATTTAATTTTTCTGAAATATAAGCTGCTGTCTATTCTTGATTTCTAACTATTCAGAACAGAGCTTTTACCTTCCTCCTTAAAATCCCAAAGTAATGTCTCTTTGAATTCTGGAGCAAAACTGGTATGATACTGAACACAGATTTCAAATGTCAGAGTTAGGTTTACTGTGATTTTACAGGTTGTTCTAATATCTTATTTTATGTATTTTTTGTATGCCTAATTTTAAAATTAATTAAAAAGGTAAAAAAAATGCAAAATGTTTACATCAAAACTTAAGAAGCAAAAGAATTGAAGTTGTGAATTTGCATAATGAATTCATCTTTAATTACATGACCATATGATGGGGTTGTTTTTTTATTTTTTTTTTTCTCCTTTGTACGATTCTTATTCCATGCAGATTAGATGAGTCAACGTTATTAGTTGGTTGCTTTTGTGTCTTTTTTTTTTTCTTTCTTCATCAGCACTGTTGCCTTATTTGCTATGTATTATTTAAGAAATTATCAAGATAAGATTTTAGAACAGAATGGTTTGGGTTAGAAGGAGCCTCAAAAATCACCTCTTCTGAACCCCCTGCTGTGGGCAGGGACACCTCTCACCAGCCCAGGCTGCTCAAAGCCCCATCCAGCCTGGCCTTGAACATCCTCAGGGATGGGGCATCCACAGCTTCTCTGGGCAGCCTGGGCCAGAGCCTCGCTGCCCTCTGAGTGAAGAATCTCTTCCCTATATCTAATTTAAATCTCCCCTCTTTTCATTTAAAGCCATTATCCCTTGTGCTATCCCTACACCCCCTGACACAGAGTCCCTCCCCAGCTTTCCTGCAGGCCCCCTTTAGGCACTGGAAGACTGCTACAAGGTCTCCCTGGAGCCTTCTCTTCTCCAGGCTGAACAACCCCAACTCCCTCCTTCATAGGAGGGGTGCTCCAGCCCTCTGATCATCCTCTGATCATCATTTTCTAACTGCTTTTTCTGTAGTAATCAACACTATAGTCTTTGTGTTACGCAAACACAGTGGTTTGCTTTTTACGGTGTCCCTATAAGGTTTAACTAGCCTCTACTGATGTAAGACACAGAATTTTGCGTAGAAACATAAAGGCCCCAAAATTACAATTAGGGATGGGTGTTCAAAGATGCCTGTGGCCTGATTTATTTATTCATTAATTTTCGTTTTGTTTGGATTTTGAGTGTGTAAATAGTTTGCACCTGTGTTATAATGAAGCATCCACCAGCAGATGACTCTGGGCGCTGGAACTCCCCTGCCAGTCCTCTACGTAGTTACAGTGGGCCCTGGCATGATTTTGGCCACGTTGTCATGTGTATTCCCAAACAGCTGCAAGCTGTGACAGGCCAGGGGCTTTTCTTAGCCAGGTAATCTCCATGCCAAGGTGTGGAAAAGTGTTTTAACAGATGGATGTGGCTGGTCCCTGCTACTGGTTTTGGTGCCAGAGAGCAGCTCTGTGCTTGCTCAGTTTACTGCCATAGAAAACTTCTCTGTTCAGGCAGTGGCTTTGGGATTCTCTGTGTGCCACCGTGAGTCAGCACATTCCCAGGCCCTTAGGTATTAGAACAGACGTGTGGTAAAGGAGGAACATGTTCTTAATGACCTCAAGAAAGTTCGATGTGCTTGTATCGCACTGGATACTAAGAAAAATAAGGCCATTTTTGACTGATGTAACCATGAGATTGCAGCTTCTCTTCCTGTAACCTCTGGCCCTTGATTGCAGCATGTTGTCCAGCTTCTGCAAGGTGAGCAGGAGTCCTGGAGAACAGATTTTCCCTGGTGTAGTCTAATTGCTCCTTAGAGGGCAACCTACCCCAGGCACCGAAAGAGGAAGGGGCTAGATAGCAGAGAGAAAGTACGAAACGCTTGGAATTAAAAATTAACATAATTAATACATTCAAAGGGCAAATAAAATTATTGCCAATAACTAAGTCTGGCATTTCCTAGTTTTGGAGTCCTTATGATTGGGATTTCATTCTTACAGCACATGTGGTTGGGGCAGGCATAGTGTCAGTGTGGGGGATATTCAGTAGAAGGATTTATTTATTTTAAGCAAATATGAGCGGAATCAAGTTGCCCCCTTCGTGTTTTCACCTTGGGGTTGGGGTCTGGTGCTGCAGTGGGAGAGGCTGCTCCTGTAGAGCAGTGTCAGTAATGCACAGCAGCTGCTCATCCTCTCTGGTCGGCAGGCTGGCCACTAGAGGGGAGAAGTGCACTTTGGCGCAGAGGATTGCAGATGTTGGCAGGGGAGGGATAGTGGGGCTTCTGAGTTCTGGGATCCTGTCCAGACTGGAAGAATCATGTACTCTGCTGATCTTTCTACCTATATTCCCCTAAACCTTCTGCATGCATCCAAGTTTGAGCATTTGTGTCCAGATGTGCAAAATGTCAGATACTTCTTTTTTTTTTTTTTGAATTGTCATCAAAAATATACTTCAACTATAAGTGGTCAAGCATCAGTAGGTTTCGCTGCAGAAATAGCAGGGAAAATATTTGGGCTTACAGGAATGTATTGCATTGAGGTTTTTGATGTTGTATATCATATTACTTCGCTTTAAACTGTATATATGGCCATGACAGTTATGGAGGCTTTGTTTGTTGTATGTTAATTTAAGAGAAATTTTCTCTTCCAGATTCAAGCACTATGGACAGAGCTGAAGATCCCACAGTTTCCCCTTCTGGTTATTACTATGAAGATCACTGGAGGCCAAGAACACACTGGATCCATCATTTTAACAAGTCAGATGATATAAGCAAGTGCTTACAAGGGAAAGTAATCCACTTGTTTGGAGACTCTACAATAAGGCAGTGGTTTGAATATCTGACATCAGTTGTTCCAGGTTAATAATTTTTTTTAGCTTGATTTTATCCTTAAAGACCTTTGCAAAGCTTTATTTCTCCCATGTCAGACACAGTTGATCTTACTGGATGATAATGACAAATCATTAGGAAGAGGGAAGGCCAAACATGGTCAGAAGTGCTGACAGAAAGTCAATCAGTCGTACATTTGAGCAAACATTGGAAATTTGTAGGCCTTTGGGGAAAAAGAGCCACAAGTTATCTGTAAACTGTCGACAGAATGTTTCACCAGTTAAGGACAGTACTGCTCTTGTGAGTTAGTATGTGGCCATGAGGGGGCACAACAAAACTCATGTAGGGTGCTTGTATAAGGCTTTGCAGTAACTTAAGTAATTTTGGAATGAAGTGAAGTAACAGAATGACTTCAGGAAGCAAGTGACTTCCGTTACTGATGATTGGTTTTGAGCTCTTTCTTCCGTTTCCCCTATTTTAACTTTTCCTTAAATAACAGAATTTCAGTAGCCAAGTTAAATATTCCTCTTTCACCCCCACCCCAAAGTAGTTCAATTGTGTTGAAATGCAGACTTTGAGACTCCTTAATGTCGACCAGTTGAATTCTTCTTTAAATGTAATGGAGTCCTGGGGTTGCCAGAAAGGTTGCCAAGAACTCTGGACTCATAGGGCAGCGGTGACTGAAGGGGTCTATTCAGAAATTTCCCTTTTTACAGGAGAGGAACAGTTTGGGAAAGCTAAAAAAAACATTGACAGCCTTTTGAAGGTATAGCGTGCTGTCCTGCAGATTTCCATACTGACAAACTCCACTTTGGAATACACTTAAAATGCTCATCTTCAGTTTCATTCTGGGATTCTTAGAATTAAGTACTCGCTAGTATACCGCTACTATTGCCTTGTGATTCTAGTCTCTTGTTGATAGTTTGATCTCTTATGCCATCTTTTGCTAATGTTTGCTCTTGGGTTTTTAGATCTAGTGGAATTTAATCTGGGGAGCCCCAAGAACGTGGGCCCTTTCATGTCCGTGGACCTGAAGCACAATATCCTACTGAAATTCCGCTGTCACGGGCCACCCATTCGCTTTACAACCGTCTTTAGCAGTGAACTGCGCTACATTGCCAACGAGCTGAATGGCATCGTGGGTGGGAGAAACACCGTGATAGCCATAACTATATGGTCCCACTTCAGCACTTTCCCCGTGGAAGTGTACATTCGGCGGCTGAGGAACATTCGGAGGTCAGTCATTCAACTGCTGGATCGCAGCCCCAAGACTTTAATCATCATCAGAACCGCAAACGTTCAGGAGCTCGGGCCAGAAGTGAGCCTCTTTAACAGTGACTGGTATTCCCTTCAGCTTGATTCTGTCATGAGGAAAATGTTCTCAGGAATTGCTGTGCACTTTGTGGATGCTTGGGAGATGTCTCTGGCTCATTACTTGCCACATAACTTGCACCCAAAAGAAGTAATTGTTAGAAATCAAATAGATGCATTTCTATCTTATGTGTGCCCTCTGCAAACTTAGCACAAGTAGGTATCCTATGTCACATTTTGCTGCGGCTGAAGTAAAGCTGGTTTTTTGTCAGAGCTATGGAGTTTTTGCTGGATGGTGTGAAAGAGCTCTGGTTACTGTATTTGTGTGCAGTAAGAGTGGCTGGCTGCAACTCTGGTAGCTCTGAAAGATTGGAAAGAAGAGCTGGGCGCTCAGGCTGTATCTTCCTGTAAGGCTGATTCCCTTCAGCCTTACTCTTTTTATCTCAGATTATTACAGAGCACCTTAAATTAAATTGACAAGATTCACTAGGGAACTGCGTGGGTTATTAGCTTTACTAGTTGTCTGCACTGTATGCTTAATCCGTACAACACGGAATCTGTTGCATGGGCCTCGCTGCTCAGAACTGCCTCGAACCTCGGGAATGAGATTTTGGGATCAGTCTTTCCCCATGTTCCAGAGTTTGAGGGGCATCCCCTGCAGTCTGCTGTCAGCCAGAGAAGCACAATGTCTGTTCTCGTTTTCCTAGTTAGAAATATGAAGTGGGTGTCTTAAAGCCACTAATATCAGTCAAGGAAGCACAATCAAAATGCCTGTAGTATTAAGCCATCAATAATGGGCTGAAATTCAATAGAGCACACTAGTTAGGCACCCTTGGTGTTTACAGATAGCTGCTAAATAATGCAAGTAGCCAATATTTTGGTTTGGTTTCCTGTACTACTGAATCTCTTCTGAGCTTTGATACACTGTCTACTTCTTGATTTATCTGTGACAGAGAAATGTGTATGTTATGATCTCAGTGAAGACGCTGTCTCAGGCAATTTCTGCAAGTTGTGTTAAAATTGCAGGCTTGCCTACTTGAAGCTTGAGACATTTCCTAATGAAAATGATTCCCTTCCTTGTTAGATAAACATTATGCTCCTGCAAAGCTGAGCTGCTGTTCCGTGCTTTTGTACATACAGATGTCCATTGCGCTTGTATGGAAAAGCCAAGTTACTTGAATGCACTTGATGATGTTTTGCAAATGGGTACCAGCGTAAGCCTGGCACACGCTAGTATCATGGCCGAGCGATGACGTCCTCCTTTCCTTCTTCTGTTTGACCATTTTCCATTTTGTCACTTCGTCAGCTTCACTGCTGCCAGTATAAAGAGCGGAAAAAAAAAAATCCCACCCAAAAGCCAAACACACACAGGATTGTCGTTCATACAGATGCTTGGTAAATGTTTACTTTTTTTTGCCAGTGTGAAAGCAGGTGGCTCTTGGGCCTCTCGCAGCAGTGTTTGCTGGTGCTAATTTGACTGAACTTGTCTACAGCTGTAATCAGTAACACTTTGTTTCAGTGTTTTGATTAAATTCAGGCCCCAAATTATGTCACAGAGGTGTGTTCAGTGTTGTCTTATTTCTGGTCCCACTCAAGCCAAAGGAGGGCTTTCTCAGTGGCTTTACTGAGAGATACATCAAGACACATGGAGCGTTTCACAAGAAATTTGTAATGCTTAAAGAGAATATGGCAGTTGATTCTTTGTGAGCAAACTGTGAAGATGAAAATTAATAAATGGGCTGGTTGCACATACTGCAGTAATTGAAATAATCTTCGTATCAGAAGTGTTTTACTCTCCACCAGGTTTGGTGCTATGTGTAGGAAGATTGTGCTGTTATTGCTGGAACTTGAAGAGAGCGAATGCTACTAGCTAGAGGAACAGTGTTTTGATGTTTCGTTCATTTTAAAGGACAGCTGAGGACTGTTTTAATACCAAATGTAAAGGCTTTTGGCATGTAAAAGTCAGTAGTCTATATATAAACTTATTTTTTTTAAACGTTTAAAAATGACCAGAGGAGTTGCATACGCCAAAAACACATTTATTCTTAGCTTTTCAGATCAGAATTAAGGCGGTCCAATTTGCCAGTTACTACTGACAGCTGTCTCACATAGTATCTGCCCATGTATTAGCTTTAGGTAAGTGTTTCTTACTTTAATATGTTAATGGCAACTTATCCGCAGCTAAAAGGAGACCATTCATGTCTGGGAAGGTAAGCCACCACAATGCAAAATGACCGCTTTCATCTTTTCTAGGTGTGTTTTTTAAAATGGGGAGAGTATAAGGCTTTCATCCTGAATAACAAATCTATCCAAATAATGTTAAAATAATGTTAATGAAAATAGGACTGCAAACTTTTACTTTGAAGGATACTATTTAATTTGTGGACTAACCATTTGGTTTTCCTCAAAAAGCCATATCATCTGTAGAAGTGTTCTGGCAACGTGTTTCTTCCCTGAATGTTTTAGTGTTCACTGGTGCTTTTCAACAGCAATGTTTCATCACTGTTAGCTATCGAAAAGATAAAAGAATGAATCTCTTTGGATGTTACAACTGAAAGAAAGAGAACTGTCTTGCTGTTAGCAAATATCTAATCACAGTCTGATAGAACCTCTACCTTTTAGATTAATTAGATAAAATTATTATTTTTTTTTAATAACAGATTAACTTATAGGTCATGAACTTGAGGGAAGTTGCCAGTTAATTCTTTGGGCTCTGGGACAAAGGGAGAAAAAAGGGAGAAACTGAGGAGTGAGTGATGTTAAAAGACGAAGACTGGGGACACACTGCTTCTGTCATTCAGTTGAGCTGGAAGCTTGTTTTCATTTCTATACTCCTTTTACCCATTGCACCAGTTGTATATGTACTGTGTGTAGAAACATAATCAGAAGCAATACAATATTTTTAAATCATTTCTTTGAAACCTTTAAACTCCTAAATGGATTTTAATGAGGACTTAAGAGGTTGGTTATTTTTTTCAAGTTACTTAATAGGATATAGGACTGGAATGGAATTTCTCTGTTGTCAGTTAAGTGTTTTAATTTACGTGGAAAAAAAAAATTCATGAGACTTTCAAAGCCCTTTTCATTCTCTTCAGTTGAAGGGAACAAACTATTAATTTTTGATATTTTCATTCCCATCCTGAGCCATTTGATTATTAACCTTTCAAAATGGAGGGTTTTTTGGTTATTTATTTAATTATTCCACATGCAACTCAAATACTGGTGGAAAAGGCCTTGTATTTTAATGAAGTTTATCAGAAGGCTTCCGACAAATTTATAAAATATACATTCTGTATTTTACAGAGTAGACTGATACCCAGTGATTTTCTGGTATTGGTAGTTTGAGAATCTTGTTTTTCATATCTCATGTTAGGCAGATTTCATGATTCCAGAAGTTTAGTCAAAATGTTGTTCAAGTTCTTGATAAAAGAGGATAAAAAGCAGTAGCTGCTATTGCTTTTTTCAATTTCAATTGCTTCTAGTTTCTTCTGCTACACAACATTATTGCACATCTTATTTAAGATTCAAATTAGTGTTCTTCATTATTCTTACTTGTTAAAGGTAGGCATTTCAAAAACAGGAACTTTCATTACTAGAGGGTCTGTATGGCTTTTTATGTACTACAGATGATGCTTCCATGCATATGTTACAAAAACAAAGGGTTGAAGTTGTCTTCTGGGAAAAGTAAGAGTATCGTGTTTTTTTTTTCACATTGTTTTTTGTTGCAGAAGTGTGGGTTTAAACATCTTTCCACTCAAGTAAAAGCAAAAAAAATGCCTGTCACAAAATACGTATTTAATTTATAAAGCTCTTGTTCAGGTCACTTCTTCCTGCTTAGTTTACACTCATATTTAGACTGTTTGGAAGGCTCTTCTTATCTCTTGGCAGCAGTGCGGGGCTTCTGTATATTAGAAAAATAACTTGTTTTCAAAGTTTTTTGTTCCATTATATGTATATTATTGAAGTGCTTACAATGCAGAGAAGGCTGCAATGCATTTTATTTCCTGATGTGATCAGAAAAGCAATTCAAATAGCCAAAAAGATCAAAGAATAAAAAGTTCATAGTAAAGAGGGCAAGTTTGTGCACTAAAATTGTTTTATCTGATTTAGCATCAGTTTATCTTTTTGCCCAAACCCCACATAACTTTCCTTTTTGTTTTTATAGCTGCTCTAGAAATGTGTCATATTTCCCTTAGTTTTACCTATTACATTTTGTGTTGCGTGTTGGTTAGAAGTTTTATACAGTGGTTTATAGATTAAAATCACTTGAAATGTTTTTTTTTTCTTTTTTTTTTTTTTTTTTTTCTGATGATGTATATTTGGCGGGGATTGATCTGCGCAAGTGGCACAAGCCTGGCATGAGACCTACTGCTGAAACTTGGTGTTTCCCTCCTGTCAGCACAGCGGTCCTGACACGTATGAGAGCTTTGTACGTAACAGAGTTTTCTTTCTTGGAGGGCATTTAAAGGCCAGATGGCCAATGGAAAATGCTGAAGCCATTTCATTTTAAAAAAGCAATGTGAAAAGCAGAGGAGATGCAGTGTGCTCATGGCTTCTCTAGCTTGGAAACAGTTTTTACTCCAATGGAAGAAGTCCTGCAGTGCCTGGCTGCATGCCTGCTCCATGCCAGGACAAAAGGTGTGCTTGCAGGGTCACGGGAGAGGGAAGGAGCTGCTGCACAGCACAGACCTGAGAGCTGCTGGGGTGGCTTCAGGGCCAGGATGGAGGTGATGGGGGCACTGCTGTCGAGTTGCCTTGGGGTTACATTGCAGCCAAGATCGACAAATGTGAAACAAGTCAGCAGGGTGCATTGCCCTGTGCACTGATTTCCTGTGTGCACAGCCAGTAATGCCCTGCTTGACTTGGAAAAATCCCTCACCTGCAGGTTCACGGACGCTGTAAGAGAGTATGCTGAGGCAGGATTGCAAAGCGTTTGCACTGTTTTTCTGTTCCCCTTCTTGTTTGACGCTGACCACTGAAGGAAGCAGGGTATGATGCCGTGTCCTGTGGTGTGATTTAGGGTGCTGCTCTTATGTGAGGTTGTTCCTCTAAACAGAAGCAAGTTCAAGCCCCAGCCTGCTGCTGGCAATGCCACCTGACAGCCACTAAGTGAGTGACAGGGCAGTGGCAAAGTAGCTTCCCCTGTGTTTTGCTCTGGAAACTGAAAGCAAAGCGTACTGCCATTGTATCCCACCTGCTCTCTTAGCCAAAAAAGGAGCAGAGGGGCTGTAAAGCCTAAGATGTTTTTCAGTGTGGGGTGAGATCAAGCAATGGACATGCTTAGAGATCCAGTGGGAGCGAGGGATAGGAAAGAGGGGAAGCAAAGAGGATAGGAAGGAAGGAAAAGAAGGATATCATGTAAAGGTCTTGTCCTTTGACACTAGGGAGATGACCAAATCCCTAACTTCCCTAATGTGAATGTTTTCAAAGGCAATGCTGATTGTGTGGGATGGAGTCACTGCTTGGATATAACACTCTGAAATATATATTTATATATACATATATATTTATTTCTCCACATGCAACAAAATGGAACAATTCTTCTCACCCAGGCTGCTTTTTCTCTACTCTACCTCCCGTAGCGCTCGTTTGTTAGGTGTAGGCATCGCTGCAAGCCTTTCTGCCTGCAGCTTGTTTACACAGCCACGTATACTAGGTTTTCACGTGTACGTAGACATGGCAGATAACAGAGGTGGGGAACTTTCTAAAATAGAACCAAAACATTTATAACCAGAGTAAGGAGCAGTCTGCAGACAGGCTTTCATCATGTGTCATGTGCTGCTCTGTGACTCAGAGAAGGTGAATAACTTGCCTCACATGACACAAGTGCCTGGCACTGAAGGGACTGGAACCTGCATGGCCGAGAGTGAGCCTGGAGCCCTGCAGTGCCAGGCAGATCAGTAGGAGGCTCACCGGGAATGGCAAAGAGCTGAGACCTTAGGGTTTTTGATCCAGTTGAAATGGGTCTTGTGTTCATCCTGTGGTTTAACACTGCATCCTGAGTTAGCAAGATTTTGGATAATTTCCAACACAATCACTTTCCTATTTACAACACAAGACCAATGTGTTTGAAATGAGGGAAATGTTTCGTTATCTCCCTGAATCTGGACCTGAGTCTCACCTGAAACGTTAACAACAGTGCTAGTCACCCAGATCTGAGCTCTCCTGTTAAGTAACCTAGCCCTGGCAGTGCCCCTCAGAACTTAGCAGTGATGAAAATGCTGTCCAAGTTACTGCATCCTCCTTCACTGTTGGTTTTACTAGCCTCTGGTGGGCATATTACATACTTTTTGAGGGATGAAATAAGCTGGTGTGCTTTCTGGTTCTGTCATGGAGAATTGCACAGGAACTTCTCTGCATGGTGTGGAGCAGAGGGAGGCTGATAGAGAATTAAATGTTTGAGTTGTTTTGTATGAGCCTCACATGCGGATTGAGCACATACTAAACCCAAGTGAAAGTATACCATGCACTGCCCCATGTCCCAGCTCTGTCAGCTGGTATGGACTTAACAGATTAGTGAATCATTAATGCATGGAGCCAGAAGAGGGTTTTGAGGCCCTGAAAAAGAGCCGGGGATGACTCTCAGATGAAAAATATGAGCCACAATGTAGTAGTCTTAAAGCTGATGCTCATTTGTTTTTTTCTAATTCCAGAGTAGCTGTGTCTTGAAAACGAATGGCACAAACACCACTGGATGAACCTCTTTTATTTGGAGCTCAGTTTAGAATGAAGTTCAGTTGATAATATAGATGTTGATAACTTTCTGGTAGACTGTCCTTCTGAGGATGATTTTTTTTTCCACGCTAAATGTTCTGTTAAATCTTTATTTTTTCCCCACCTGTATCACAAAAGCATATGGAGGAGTAAACTGTAATGGAATAGAAGAGCCCATCTCAAATCTCTTTTTCCTGCAATGGGGAAAAACGTGTCAGACTGTGTGATCTGACAGCAGGTCCATGCTATGGCTGTCTGCATTCCTCGCTTCAGCCATCCATTAAAGATTTTGTCTGGCCTCTCCACTTGCTGTTCTCTCCTTTCCCTGGCTGGCCCTGAAAATAGACAAGTATCTATGAGCTGCCCTCATGCTTGGGCCTTCTGCACATCTGCATGAGACTGGGTTTTGTGTTTTGTTTGTTTATTTATTTATTTAGGTCCAGCTTGATAAAGGGCTCTTCCTTTTCACTTTGTCTAAATGTCCATCACTTTTTTTTTTTTTTTTTGCAACGGTGGGGACTAGGTATGTGACAAGCACTACTGCTCTGCCACAGCAGGGCAGCTTGCTCTGAAGGATCTCCCAAAAGAGCTTCAAGGTGGGACTTACTTATTTGGAGCTCAACACGTGGGAGGCATCACAAAAGTACCTGAAGTAAAAGGCAGAAGAACCAGGACACGCTGAAACTTTTTTTTTTTTTCTTTTTTTCCTCACCATCCTGCACTCAGTTCTTTCCACTCCTTCCTGCCCTCTGTTTTTCCCTGGGACAGGTGAGTCACGCTTTCCAGTCCTGTCTGCCCTTTTTCTCTGCCTGAATCAGATTCTCTCAGGGAATTGTCACTTGCCACTGGTAAGGCAGGTATTTCTGTCTTAGCTGTTTCTTCCTTCTAAGTTTTTTCTTCCCTTTCTGTTTCATCTTTATCGATAGTTTTTGCCCTCTGTGCTTGTATTATTATTTGTTTCTGCTCTCTTCTTTTTCCCTTCGCAGCAATGAGTAAAGTTAGAAATAAAAGATTATTTTTATAAGGAAAGATACTGTCTTAAAAATCTAATAAACAAATCAAGAACTCCAATAACAAGCAAACATTACAATTATTTTCATTATTGTAAAATACATCCAACATATGTGTGTTTTCCAAAAATTTCATATCCACTCTTTGAAATGTACATTCTGAGCCAACAAATTTATTGCTAACATCCTGCTGTTCTTCCATCCTGATTCTTTTGTCCAACAAGTACTGCTACAAGTAGATATTTTGATTTCTGACTGAAATCATGACTCTTCCTGCTGTGGTACACATCAGCTGTTTGTCCATGGCTTTGTCACTCTGCCCTTCTGCGCCCCAGTTTCTGTTTCTTGTCCCATTTGAATTTTCCTTTTCTTTGCAGCAAGGACCGCCTGTTTGTCCAGGTGAAAGGCAATCCTCCTAACGCTGACCTCTGCGTTTGCAGCTGATGATGAGTGTCTTCCGTGGCTTCAGGAGACAGAGCTCCCGAGCTGCCCTGGTTCAGCAGGCTGCCACGCCTGGGGAGAAAGGGTTGGAGAAGGTGGATGAGCAGGGTGATGCTCCATGTGCTGCTGCCATTGGTGATGTAGGTCCATCCGTGCCCTCTCTTTGCAAAGAGGTGTCTCGGTACCCTGTGAAGGCTCTGCGAGGCCAGTCAGGTCTCCAACTGCAGCTCCAGGAGAGAGCTGGGCAAGGGTTGGCCTGGGGCACTGCCCTACCACGCGTTACATGAGACTGAGGGCACCATGGCCCTTCAGCTACCAGTCAGCCAAATGCCAGCCCTGGCTGGAACAAAATCGCCTTATTTCAAAGAAAAGTATTATCTGTTGAACATGTTCCAGTGATATAATGCATCTGAGAACAGGAAGGTGGAGCCCACGCAGCATTTCCTGCCTGCAGGCGGAAGGTTTCAGAATGATCACCTTTGGGAAGGAGTTGTACGTCTTTCAGCTTGGTGAGGCAGGAGGAAGGTGGGGGTAGTGTCTGATGGTGGTTTTTATTCTTATTTTTTTTTTTGAACACTGACATTCCAGTACAGCAGGCACTGGGGATGCACAGGGCAGAGGGATAAGTGGTTAAGTGTTTTTACCTTGTTGGTAATGGTGTGTGCTAACTGCTTGGGAAAGGTTCATGAAAAGCATTGAAGCCAGGGAATGTTTGCCCTCAGATCTGGATGTCCTCCCCTTGCTTGCCCTGTTTAATAACCATGAGACATCCTGGCATGTGCCACTGGTGAAAGGAGTCAAAAGGCGAGGGTGAGTCATGTGGAGCCCCCGTCCTTTTAGAAAAATCCTGGAACTTCTCCCGTTCTGAAGGTTGGTGTATCTACTGAATCAAATGACTGTTTTACATCTGATGCATCTATGACTAAGTGAAATACTTTTTTGTTGTTGTTTTTAATCAGGCTTCTAATTGTGTAGTTTGCACAGTGTAGGTGATGCTAGCTTCTGTGAAACTCATCCCAGCTTTTCCAAAGGCAAAATCCCACTGAAATCCAGGCAGTGTCCAAAGCGAGGTGTTTTTCTGAGCTCTGACTAATGAAAGCTGAAGCTGTTTTTTGTTTGTTTGTCCTAAACCCACAGGACACGCTTTCTGTGTGACTGCTGCACAGGCACTCCCTTGTCCAGATCACCCTGTAGTGCCGTGACAGGAAAGAGTTATAAAAACTCTTCTTGCGGATGTACCCGCAGTACTGCAAACAGAAGCTGGTCAGGGAAGAGAACCCAACTGTACCAGGAAAGAAATCCCGCAGGGCTGCACGCTGTGAATTTCTGTTCACCCCGTTGTTGTCAAGACCTCTTTCACTGTGCTTGCCGTAAAGCTCGCATCAGCATTTTTCTAGCCCCTATTTGGCAGCATTACGCCAGCCTGGGGTTTCCTGCCAGCCTCTTTGGCAGGGGAATGTCCCTGACAGGGCTCACCCTGCCTGGGAAATTCCACCCTGCACAAAAAGTCCAGGGAGCCACTCTCACATCGCCCTCCTCCACCCTCCCGCTTCCCCTCACATGTCATAACATTCCCCCCGGCCCTCCCCAGTCAGCTGCGGCCAAAAGATAAATGGTGCCTGAGCCGCTGCCATAAAAACCAGCCCCGTGGGCACCCAGCCTGGAGGTGCAATAAACTTGGGACAACTTGGGGTGTCTTTTTTTTTTTTTTTTTTTTTATGGTTTCATGACCAGAAAGCCAGAGTAAGCAGGACATTTGTGAAGGGGGAGGGAAAAAAAAAAGTTTCCCTGCTGCTGCTTCTCTGTTTCATACCGTTAAACCTCAGAGGAACTTTTCAGTCATTCACACAGATGGGGCCATAAGGGACGATCAGTTGCCAGTGGGGTGCAAGGAGCTGCCTTGTTTTCTATAGAGCTAACTCTAACTTCGCTCGTCAGACATGAAGGTACACTATTACTCTACTTGCCTTATTCTTTAAAAAATGTAATTATTGGAACTATATGGGTTTCTTTTTATTGTTTTCACTCTTAATAGCTTTGCAAGCGGCTTGTGCTCTGTCTGCTGATGTGTGCTTTGGGGTTGGGTGCGGAAGAATGGCTGGTTTTTGGGAAGGTAACAGGCAATAAGCGTGAGGGGAGAAACCACACGGAGTGGTGAGATTGCTGAAAGCCCAGAGTGGAGCTAGGGATGAAATGCAAGTGGGACTAGCTACAGGTTTTATCTCTAACCAACTGGGATGTTTTGGGCGATTCTCTCTGAAATAAACTCTTTTTCATGGGATGGTTTAAAGCTCTGGAGAGTTAGGGTGGATGGGAAGCGAAGCTCTGAGGGCATTAAATAGAAGAAACATTCAGTGGAAGCAGATGTTCTGCATATCTGGATTACAGTTTCTTTTCTGGCTGCTAAATGGTAATTTGGGGATAGCATAGCATCACCAGCACACCACCCTGCCCAGACTCAACGGGACAGGAGTAAAATTGTTGTGGTGCATTCAGAGGGTGACAGCACAGCAAAACGTGTATTAAAAATAGGGATCTATGCCTGCCTCCTTGTAATTTAGCAAAACTGTGGGAATGAAAAGAAGTTTAACGAACCCAAACTTCACTTCAGAATTTGTTACGCTAAGTGGTTCAATAAACCAAACCGTGAACTCCTTTTCACCCCGTGAGGGTTTCTCTGGCTTACCACGTGGGGCCGATTATCGCAGCGTCCCCATCCGTTACCTGGGCCTGCACCTGCTGGGACGGGAGGCAGCTCGGCGCTACGCTTCTGGCACAGAACAGGACGTGGTCTGCGTTTCAGACTACCGTAATTTGGGGTATGGCTGTACCACAGCATCACATGAGGCTGGCGTATGGCATGTGGGTATTTTCAGCTGGGACGTTGTGGCTTGCCTGGAGGCACACAGGGAGCAGGGAAAGGGCCGTACCCTGGACACTCCGTCAGCCAGTCTGGGGGCAAACGTCACCTAGGGACATGGGGAATAGGGCCGTGTTCCTGCTCCAAGTTACACTCTGGTATCAGCTTTGATCCTGGGGCAATCGATTTCTTTTTGGCTGCCTTTTATTGACTTTCTTTACGGAAAGCCACGTGTTTTGCTTTGCGTTTAATGGAAGTCGAAAGGAGGAGGGTGCGTGTGTGCGTGGGAAATGCCCTGGGGTGCCTGGGGCTGTCCACTGGCGAAGCTCTGGGCTGCTTTGGGCCCTGGAGCAGCCTGGCCCTGCATACTGCTCTCCTGGCACATCCCTCCTGTCCCTGGCCTCCTGGAGCAGCAGGGGGGCACGGGTGGCCCCAGCCCTCCTGTCTGCTCTGGGCCGGGCCTCGCTGCTAGCCCGGGATATAGGGAGCAGCAAAATTCAGGTCTGATGATGCTGCCAAAAAAACTGGGCCTGATTTTTGCCTTCCCAGTCACATGCTCCTGAGACAAAACGGGTAGTAAGGCAGAAACTAGAGCTGCCTTTAGTTCTGCTTTCTTTGTAAGAAATTGGCAGGAAATTAAAAGGAAATTTAAAAATCCACAGCTTAGCTTCTGTGAAAAGCAGTGTCCTGTAGGACAGGATGTGTCTGGCTTTGGTCGGTGTGTCTTCCCAGCTGAGAACTGAAGGAGGGAGCCAAGGTGTGGGAAGACAATTTTACATGATGCCCCACTGAATCAAAGGGTTCATTTTCAAATTTCTTGATATTTTATGCTAAGTGCTGCACCATTTAAATATTACTGTTTTTTGTCTTTACTATCCATTGACATGGATTTCTTTCTAAATGCGTAGCAACTGGCTGTCAAGCACGTAGAAGCAAGAAGGGCATGGCATTAGTATCCTTTTCATGATATTTATTTTTCATATTTATGTTGTTTATGCAAGTGTAGGACTTATGTTGCTGAGACACATGCAGTAGCAAATTCTGACCTATAGACAGTGGTGATGTCCTGGTTGAAGATGATTGCACACGTGTATCTGAGGATAAAACCTGCCCTAGAATCTGCAATTCATCCCAAGCACCAGGAGTTTTTATACTGCCGCTTGGAATAAACCTAGCAATTTTCCTTACCATAGTCAAATTTGACTTATCTGCCTTGGTTTAGGTGCTTTCTGAAGTGAAAATATTTCCTGTTTATTGAATTTTTGTCTGACTAATGGAGGACGATTCCACAGCTGAGTTTCAGGACTTTCCTGAGGTCAGATAGCCATGTGATTTGAAAGTCGGGATTTCTCTAGTAACTGGAAGTCTGAACAAAGGGCATTTAAAATCTGTAGAATGAAAACCGTAGTGAAACAAGGTTGTGACACAAGACACGAACAGCAAGGGCACGTGCTCCAATAAGCTTTGCATTGTTAACACTTGTCTTTTACTCAGTGTTGCCCTGTTTCTGCCTGGGATTTCCTGCACACCCATACGCTCTCTGGGGCTGAGTAGATGCTCGTGTGTGTAAGCTGTGTAGGGCTGTGCAAATCAATGCTGAGGCTCCCTGCAGGTGTTGACCTTGCAGCACAACTACAGCACGGCTGACCTGCATGCATGCTGTCGGTATGCCTGGGATGTTTGGCCAGGTGTCAGCCCAGTTGGACCTACTGTGCTGTAGGTGTGACTGGTTGCTGCATCCAAGAAGTGGACAAAGTTTCAAAATCTGCCTGGACGACATTTTTTTGAGCAGAAAAACGTGTTTGGGAAGCCTAGTTGTATGGTAACCTTAGCCTTGGATAGCTTACCCATTACTATCTAAAAACTGAGAGACTAGAAATGGTCCTGGGTAAACCGTGGTTTGAAAAATGTTGTCTTTCTGGGTTCAAGTCTCACTGAGATAAAGCAGTTTTTCCTGTACTAAAGAGTTGGATGGCGATGCTGCATTCTGTGAGACATCTCTGCATTCCCTGTGAGAACGTGATTTTGTTTTACTGGGGATTGAAGTGGTCTTTGTTTGTGGAAGGTACAAAGACTGAAACTGAAGTCTGCTGGAGACAAACTCACTGTCGTGGCTATAGCACAAGCTCCTGTCTCTGAGAGCAGACAATAAACATTACTGTGGGGTTATAATGACAGATTTTGGCCCAGGTTGGTCACCTGAGTTAGAAGGGAAAAGACCTTCAGTGTGAGACATAAGAGAAGCTCATGCTTGCATCTTTAGACCTGTGATAAGGCTCCTCAACAGCACCGAGAAACAGCACTAACTCCCTTTCTAACTAGAATACTGTAAGAAGTAAAATATTTTGAGGCAAGAACGTGCACTTATTTACCTCATCTATGTACACACCAGTATCCTTTCCAGCTGACATGTGACGTTGTCCTTTGCTATGGGGAAAAAGCATCCTGCTCCATATTTATACGCTGTGACATCAGCAGTGCGTGTATTTCTTAGCAATGAGTTCCTACTGCAAGGTGGTAATGAGCTAATGAGATAGAGCAGCTTATGAGAAAACATGACTAACCAGGGCAGTGAGTATGTTGAGAGGAATGTCCACAAATACAAGGTGTAAAGGGAGACTGTTTACTGGTAGAGAAATCAGATCAACTTGTGCAGCTTTGTAGTACTCGCTGTGTTTGGCATTTCTTTTCCTCCGTACTGATTTCAGCTGCTTTATATACACAGTGTGGAAGAATCTATTTAAGAACAACCAAGGTTTTTTTTGAATATCAAACAACCTGGGAGAAAAAAGCCGAAGTGAGGGCATTCTTTGGATCAAAGCAGCAAGCCCCAAAAGATACATGGTAAATAAATAGTCTGAATTTTCCTTTAATATGAAGAATTATACATGTTCCCTTTTGAAGTTCAGGCTAATCCTAGAACAGTAGTCTTGGAGACCAACATTGAGGAAAAATGTAGCAATACAAGTATAGCGAACAGGTTACAGACACAGGCTCCTCTGTACTAGCTTTCAGAGCAAAAATGTGTCATGGACCACTTCCAATTTGCTGACAGGTAGTCTCTTAAGATGTTAAAGCAAACACACTTATTGATACTATAGAACAGTCTCTAGGATTGAAATAGTTACAAAGCTTTTATCTCCAGTTTTCTTGATGCTGTTCTAAAAGCAAGTTCGATGTGTTGGACTGGAAAATGGAAATGCTTCTAGCACACAGAGGTGTGGCAGCTGTGCTCACACACCTTGACTCAAAGTCTGTAGCAGGAGGCTAATTATACCAATTTGAGAAGAAGCAACATTTGACATCCATACAGTAAATATTCACTTGCATTAAGCAACTGGATTGTAAACTACCATTTTTATTTTCAGTTTAAGAAATACCACAAAGGTCATACAATTCCAGAAGTGTGTTGCAAAACCAAATCTTTGTTACTAGTAGTTTGTGCTCTGCCACTTTACCTAAAGGCTCGCCCTTGTTCTGTGCTGCCACTTAGGACAGACTGAAGAGAGTTTAGCCCACTCCCACACCCACCAAACTGGGGTCTGCTCTGAGAGCTGTCACGCTCCTGGTGCTCCTTGCTCTGTTGGGAGTCACGGAGGCAACTTACACACAGTAAAGGCAAAGCTCTGCTTCTGGGGCTTCATTAATTTACTTATGGGTTTATTTATTTGAAGACCACATCGGTTGCTGCATTCAGCCCAGTACGTGCCCCAGGACCAAGCAGTGCAGGCATACCGATGCTGTACAGGCTAGCCCTTTCCCTACAGCAGGCTGGCCAAATATATAAAGTGTAACCCTTTGCTGTGGTCTCTTTCAGAGTCCTCCTCAGGACATGTTTTCCTTTTTTTTTTTTTTTGACTCTGACTGCCAGAAATAATGTGTCATGGCCAATGCTGTGCTGCTTTTAAAACAAGATGTTGTTGCATGTGTGACCTGGAGCTACAGCTCCGAGGGGATTTTTCTGAGGGGGAAGATGAGGAAGGACACCTTTTTGGAAAGTAATATAAAATAGAGGAAGGCAACGGGCACAGCCTTGCCCACACTAACTCTAGGGAGCAGTCCCGGAGCAAACCATGCCCAGGTTTCAACCACAGGAGCTGGTGTCTTTGCTTTGTAAGAGATCCCAGAACTGAGCTCATGTAAGTGCACTGTTACCAATCCTGAGACTGGGATATGAGAGTAAACTGTGGGGCCACATTGTTTGACCACACAGAAGTAGGGGCTAGTTTCATTAGATTGGCCATCACTTACATTTGAAGCTATAGCAGATGATGCAGGGTGTTGAGAGGAAGTATTTGCAAGCATGCTCAAACCTCTGTCTAAATTTTGCAGCCTAGATTTTTCAGAGCAGAGAGTGCGCAGTACCTCCTCTGTTACCTGTGCCGCGAGGCTTTGCAGGGCTCATCACGGCTGTTTCTCTGTGTGACGTTAAGGCAGTTCTGTGGGAGTTTTCTTTCCATCTTTTTTCCTGCCACTTCGCAATATGGTCTGGAAGTCCCCTTCCCCTTCTGGCTCAGGCAGTAAAGCTTGTGTCAGAAAGCATAAACCAGAGATGGTTGAAAGCTGGACAGAAAAATTTCTCCCTCAGTCTGAATTTATGTTATCGTTATTAAAATGCTGTTCTCAGCATGAGGACCCAGAAATGAGAGAGTATCTCATGGTTATAACAAAAAAGGGTGTTGAAAATAATGAAAGTGTGTTTTAACAGAAAATCCCCCAAGCACTGAAGAGGCTTTTTGATTTTACTTCAACCTAAGGCAGCAGCTGAGCTGTTTCCTTGTACCAAGGATACAGTTATTTCAGGCCTAATGGATGGAAAAGCCCAGTACAGCATCTCTGTTGCATATCTGCTCAGTGCTGGCTCTCAACAGGATAGCAAAATGAAGACCTAACTGATTAATCTAGATGTTTAGTTGGTAGCAAAACTCCAGGGTGTCTTTCAACCGTTACGACTTTTGCAATGAAGGGAGAGGCCCCAGACAAATGACTGCAAATTTTGAGACAGTAGTGTTTTTTTTGTTGTTTTAATCTGAATTTTCAGATCCTTCCGAAGTAGCTCCTGGGTGTGCACAAGTCATACACCCAAAAGCAGTGATAAAAGTTGTTTCAGTTATCAAGTGTACGGGTATAACCTAACCAAGACAGATTAGATTTAATTAAACTGGTATAACCTAACCAAGACTGATTAGATTTAATTCAACAATACCTGTTCAGGCTTTATTCTGCAGTGAGCTAACAAGCTGAGGCTTTGGTCTGAAAACAAATACATTTTGTGTCTGAGTGGTCTGAGATATGGATATAAACATATGTCACTATTTGCAGGTGTACTTAAGACAGGTTTCAGGACAAATGTTGCTCATATTGGCCACTAGTTGGCATTATTGATACATCGCAGTATATGTAATGGCGCAATAAAGACCTGCGAGGCCAGTGCTTGGCAAGCTGAGGCATCCTCCTCTGTGCAGGCCTCTCAGACATCAGCTCTGGAGCTCGCTGGGTTATGCTGCATTACCCTCAGCCAAAAGAGGATGAAACTGCCTGCTTTGCTGCGCCCTTGCAGCTCCATCCCAGCCGACATCCCTCCTCCCTGGCTTGTGGCTGTCTGTACAGGCTCTGCCAGCTCTCCCGGCAGGAGAAGAGGTGACGAGCACTTCTGGTCGCTACCCTGCCCGGAAGGAATTTTCTTAGGCTGAAAACGTCTGCCGGGCTTTTGGTCACTGTGGATGTTACGTGGTGTTTGGGCCAAAAGAAACGTTCGAGGTCTGCAGCATTAATAATTACAATTTGTAAATGTAGCAATAATTTGCCAGTAACTTGCACGGAATACTTTGAGAGTTATGAGGTTGCTGGGAGCCAGCTCATCTTGTGCAACATGGGCGTGTGTATTTTTGAAAGAGCCTTTTGTTACAGAGTTTGGTGGAATTAGACTTGTCCTAATCTGCTTTGACTGGGAGTAGATTTATGTCAAAAGACCTGATAAATAAGATTTTGCTGATGAAACAACCATGAGTTAAGGTATCAGAGTGTTGCCTGAAGTGGATTTTGCTTAGTAAAATGAAAGCAAGTCAACAACTCAGACTTCAGTAGAGTTGAAACTTCGGAACAGAAAAAGAAATTCCACACCCTCTTTGCATTAAGGTAAAAACCTCATTAAATTGTTTTACAGAATATTTTCCATTTATATGTAGAGGCTAATCTTCAATTAATCAGTTCCAAAACGATTACAGAATAGCAACGATAAAGATGTTGCTCATCCCTGCCTGTATGTGTTCTGAGGGCCTTCCATGACCTAGTAGAATTAAAATGCGTGGAATACACTTTTGGTTTGACATTCATTTTTACCCTTGGCATTTTTAAGGGAATTACAGACAGCTCCAGCACTAAATCTAATTCTTTCAATTACATACTTCTCGGATTCGTGTTGTTGTTTGGTTGTAAGAAGACAAGATCCAGTCGGATCTGCCTGCAGAAAGCTGTGTTACAGATCCTCCTATCAGTCACCGAGTGCATAAAGCGCATTCGAGGGTTAAGGGATCTCTGATCAGCAAGTGCTTTTTAACAAGGAAATGCTTAAAGTATCTACCTAAGGCTAAGGTATCGTAATTGAGATCTAAGGTTTGGAGAACAACGGAGAACAATCTTCTCGCATGTTTAAAACATACTGCCTGATTTCACAGATCCTTGCTTGCATAAAGAGGTTCACTGAAACCAGTGAGAACACTCAGTTAGGAGATAGCTGCTGATTAGGTAACAAAGGAATTTTTACCTTTATTAGACTATGCTATTTCAGGCACAATGCAGTGTTTGACTTGCCTTCATACGTCACATTTGCAAGTTTTACTGTGACTGCATAAATTTGTTCTATGGCTTAAAAGCACACACAGCTTTCTGGAGTAGGAAGCTGTAGATAACTCCAAGTGAAACCCTGTCTTCACCTGACAAGGGAAGAAATGTTTGAATAATACAAAATAATTCCCTCCTGCCTCCTCATGGCTGATTAATATAATTTCACGTTGCACCTGTCCCATGTTTTTTAGCACAATTAAAACATGTATAATAATCTAAATTATAGACCTCCAATCTACATAATATGCTTTAGAAATACAGTGTTGTTTTACTGCATATTTTTGGGGGCAGCCACTGTGCTAACAACATCCTAATCACAATGTCGTGCGGACAAACACACACGCTTGTTTTTTAGAAGACGATGACCTTGGTGGTAGATGAGAAAGGAGAAACGTGTTTTTTGGAAGATGGGGGGAAGTCTCCCTGGTGAATGCGGGTCAGAAGTCACCGGTGCTGTTGACATTTGTCACAGGCGCACAGTTTCACCCGCCTTTAGTTTCGGCACCGTGTGCCTTGCCCACTCCTCTCTGCCGGGCTCCGGCTGCCTCACAGCAGCCTGCTGCAACCTGAAAAACAAACATTTTCCGAGCCTGCCCGATGCCTGCTCCACGCTCGGCGGCGGCCCAGGGCTGAATCCCCCGAGCTGTGCCAGAGAATGGGGTTGGGGTCGGAGGGGAGGCCTCGTCTACCCGCTGCCCACCCCCTCGGGGCCGCGGGGGCCGCCTCGTCTACCCGCTGCCCACCCCCTGGGGGCCGCCTCGTCTACCTGCTGCCCGCCCCCCTCCCTCGGGGCCGCCTCGTCTACCCGCTGCCTGCCCATCCCCGCCCCGGGCGCGGCCGCGTCCCGCCTCCCCCCGCCGCCCTTACGGGAAGCGCGGCCCCTCCCGGCCCCGGGCCCTCCTCCGCCGGCGGGGAGGAGCCGCTATAAGCCCGGCCGCCGCGGCCGCCGCCCCCCAGTCCTCGCCGTGCCGCCCCGCCGTCCAGCCCTGGCCGTGCCCGCGCCCGCCGCCGCCGCCGCCCCGCTGCCCGCCGCCCTTCTCCGCCGCCGCCGCCCGCCGCCCCGCGGCACCGCCATGATCGTGGACAGCAGCCGCGACGCGGCGCCCGATGGCGGCGACGCCGGCGCCCTCAGCAGCCCCATCAACCTGGCGTACTTCTACGGGGCCTCGCCGCACTCCAGCGAGGGCAGCTGCTCGCCGGCTCACTCCGCCCCGGGCTCGCCGGGCTCCGACTCGGACCTGTCGGTCAGCAGCCGCGGCGGCGGCCGCCGGGACTCCTCGCGGGGAGGCGCCCGCCCCGCTCTGCAAGGTGCGGCCGGGCGGGGGGCGAGCAAATGGCGGCCGGGGGGCGAGCAAATGGCGGCCGTCGGGGGTGGTGGTGGGGAGGGGGCTGAAGGAGACCCCCGCGTCTGAGAGGGCCTGGGAGGGTGACGGGAGGGAGCGGTGACCTCAGGGCCGGTTTTGGGGTGATTTCCAGCCTTTCGACAGCTGGCGCTGCGATGGGAGGTTCCGGCGTGATTCAGCCGGAGGAAGTGGCACGGAGGGGAGTGCGCTGCGGGGCTCGGCGCAGCCGGGGCGCAGGGCTCTGCCGCGCTTTGCATCAGTGTGTCTCCTCCTGCCTTTATTTCTCCCCTATTTTATTTCTTAACCACTAATCTCGGCGTTTCGTTTCGTGTCCCAGCAGTGGAGCAGCACATGGGGGGAGGAAAGCAGCACAGGGGCCCCTTCCAGGGGGTCCGCGTGAAGAACTCGGTGAAGGAGCTCCTGCTGCACTTCAGGAGCAGCAAGCAGATGTCCTCGGGCACCGCCGCGGAGGACTGCAAGGTAAGGAAGGGCATGTGCCAGGGCTGACATAATCGGGCTGAATGATTGCTGAAGCTGGCAAAAAAGAAAAGGGGGGGGAAAAAAAAAGCATGTGATAGAAGTAAGTTTACGGCTTTATCTGATGTGAATGAAGTCATTGTTTTTCCCTTTCAATACACGGTGGAAGAACAGAGCCGCCGGAGGAAATTAGTGAGACTGTTTACTGTAGGAGAGGGAGGCACTTAAATGTTCTTATTCAGCTTTATTTTCCGAAGGGAGTTCAGACCAAGATGCGTTTGTGTTGTGAGACAGTGGTAGTTCCCTGTTAACTCCTCTGAAGTCATGCATTTTAAGAGCAGGGAGTCTTTCCAGAAGAGAATCACTTGGCAGCTTGTGGTACTGCTGCATTCCTCTAGCATAAAGGCGTATCCCAATCTGGAAAGATAGGAACAGAAAGGCGTAAGAAATGTTTGTAAAGAAAACCCTCTTTAATCTTCCAATATCCGTTGAGAGTATGTTTGAGCTTCCTAGTTAAGTGTTGCCACAGGAAATTTTTTGCATAGGAAGCTTTACAGCATTTGAGAGAGGTAAACTTGGCAGGTTTACATTAAGAAAAAATCCTGACACCTCACTAAGGACGTTGTCTGTCTCCAGATTTTCTTGAGTTCTGCGGTATTGTAACAAATAGCTTAAAAAGCCTTAAGAAAAATGGCGGTTTTCGTTTCAGTTCCATAAAACTCTTTACGTTTTCTAACCTTAATTAAAGTAATTAAATTAGGGTTACATTGCCATGTTACTAGGTTTATTCTAAGGTATATTCTCTATTTATAGAAGCAAGCTTCTGTTTTTGTCTTCTTTTATTTTCCCACTGAAATAACATTATAATAATGGGATAATCTAGATTTTTTTTTTTTCTCTCAAAAGGCACAAGGAGGATTGGTGAACTACGAACAGTACACAGGTAAGAAAAAAAGACATATATATATATAATATATATACTACCATTATATTTTAAAAGTAGATAGTAGGAATAATCTCCACGTGGATTGTGAATTCCTTTTCTTTTCAGCAGAGCTGAAGAGCATCCTGGGTCACAGTGGCAAAAGAAAGGCTCCTGAGCTCCTTTCTGATGGACCTTCTTTCAAACGCCAAGCTAATATTCACCCACACCTCCTGGTAAGCTTGGACTATTTTTTTCTAGTGCTTTTTGTTTTCTTTTGGGTAATCAAAAACTGCTAGCTAAAATAATGCCTCTAACTTGCTGGTACTTGTTTGGATTCTTTTTCTGACAGACACCACCCCAGACACCGACTTCAATGGATAGCATGGAGGAGACGCATAAAAACGAACCAAAGCATGACAGCAGTTCTGATCTGCTCCAGAACATTATAAACATTAAGAATGAGTCGAGCCCTGTTTCTCTGAATACAGTGCAGGTTAGCTGGTTGCACGGTGTCTCCAGTCACAGTTCGCCTGGTGAGCAATACCAAGACAGTCCAGGAACACAGACTTTTTCCCCGTCCCAGAAGTACCAAGCATTCCAGGATCACACCTCCCAGAATATGCTTGATCCTCCCCAGCATTACCCGTTTCCTTCATCGCAGAACCAGGAGTTGTCACAGAGCTATACTTCGGATGCATCTCTGGAGTACAGGCCCTTTTCTGCCAGTGACCAGTCTCCCAGCTACCAGCCGAATACCTTTGAGAGCCATGAACTGCAGTATTGCCCTTCACAAAGTTTCTCCTCCCTCCTCAACGATTCTGAAGGCTCGGAGAACATCTCTGCTCCCCTCCAGCCGCTGACAAGTGCCCACCCGCAGTCTGATGTCAGCTCCCATGCTCAGAATTTCAGCTTGGCTCCCAATAATATCTGTGGTAGTCTTGAGCGCAGCATCTCTTTGGCTGCTTTGAATGTCTCGCTACCACACCAAAATGTTGCCAGAAACACAACGCAGCTGGGCAAGTCATTTTTTCAGTGGCAAGTGGAGCAGGAGGAAAACAAATTGGCTAACATCTCTCAAGACCAGTTTCTCGCAAAAGACTCTGATGGAGACACGTGAGTGCTGTTTATCTCAGTGTTTCCCAAGTAGAAGGTTGGGGAATACTTCTGTTCAGGTTTTGGTGGACTACTGGGTTTTAATGAAAGCTGTTTTGATAGTAGTGCTTGTGTCATGAGCACAGTGGTTTCGGTAATCATGGTCTCACTGATGGGCTGTGATGCATGCAGTTGCAGCACATTTGGTAGATAAGGTAGTTGTATCATCTAATTTCAGGTACTTATTGTTAGATTTTTATCTAGTAAATTGAGAGAAAAAGATTCTAATTTAGATGTTTGAAATTACCTTGGGAGGAAGGTGCTTGTGTTCCTGTCTTAGTCACCCAGAAGGCTGAAGCTGGCAGTATAGCACCCTTCCCATAACGATCTCTGTGTCTCTGTAGTGATTTGAGCCCCAGGTTGTATGGTTGTGTAACTGTTTTCCCTCTTCCCTGCAGCTTCCTTCACATCGCTGTTGCCCAGGGCAGACGAGCACTCTCCTACGTTCTCGCAAGGAAAATGGCTGCTCTGCATATGCTGGATATTAAAGAGCACAATGGCCAGGTGAGGTTCTCAACGTCTGTGCACCTGATCTGTGCACCTGAGTGCTCTGCATGTCTGGACCTTGAGGAAAATGTGGTGAAATGCTTATTTAATATTAACCCTGAGATTTAGTCTGCATACTAATACTAACCTTGAGCTATTAATACTTCTTGGGATCACCTTGAGCTGGGAAAACTATACGCTCAACTTCATTTGTCCTGGCTTCCTGGTATTCATAATCACTGCTTAAATAGTACCATGTAGCTAGCTAGGCTTTGTGTTTGTTTTAGTTGCTCCTTCCTGTTGGAGATCAGATGACTAATAGTTGAAATTTTCTTCTCTATGTTTGCAGAGTGCTTTTCAGGTTGCTGTGGCGGCCAATCAGCATCTCATTGTGCAGGACTTGGTTAGCTTGGGGGCTCAAGTCAACACCACAGACTGCTGGGGTAGAACGCCATTGCATGTTTGTGCTGAGAAGGGACATGCCCAGGTCCTTCAGGTGAGAAGCCCTATTGTAGCTCTTAACTTGGTATTAGCTGTTACAGAAAATTCCGAAAACACCACGCTTCCCCTTAACTTTCTCTCAGTAGCCTTGTAGATATGTCTCAGGGCTCGACAGCCGTGGTTTAAAGTAAGCTTGAATTCGACTTTTAAGGTTCTTGCCAGTGTTTTGGAGTAATGTGGTGGAATCCTCTGCTACATCAAATCAGTAAATAAGGTTCTTTTTAATGCTTTTATTTATTGCAACTTTGCAACAAGGCTGTATACAAGCTTGAGGAAGCAGTGTGTGGTTTGGGTAGACCTAAACATATGCCTGTTTCCACTTCTGTAGGCAATCCAAAAGGGAGCCATGGGAAGCAATCAGTATGTGGACCTTGAGGCAACGAACTACGATGGTAAGTAGTTTGGAGTTTATGACTTAGAAAGTTACTGGACGTTACAGTGTTTTATAGCTGCTGATGTGAATCTAATTCTGGGTGAAAAGCAATAAAATGGGGTATTGCTTTGCCAGGTTGAAATTGGCAATTACACTCGAAATTGCGCTATGATTGGCATATTTGTCAGCTAAAAGCATGGTTATCTGCCTGTTGGGATCTTTCCTTCTTCTCTCTGACTGATTGACATATTTGGCGCAGAGACTCTAGATGATAATGGGCTATTGTTTAAAATTTGTGAGTGCCAGTAGTGTATTAGTGGATAGAGAACGCAGAATCTCTGGCACCAGAGAGCTGCTTTAATTGATCCTCTTTTCCATGCAATAACTCGTTCTGAAATATATATATATTTTTTAATTTTTTTAACAAAGTATATGAGAAGAGATTAATTAACCTGCTAGCTGATTACTCCCCATAAGTTGGTACTTAACTCTTTGACTGACAACCCAAATCCTGAGCCATGCAGGAGCAGTCCTTATCACTTGGAAATGTGGAAACAAGCAGCCAGTTACTAATTCTCTATTGCACTCATTTGCTAATGATGATTTTATTTTTCAAATTAAGGTTTGACAGCGCTGCACTGTGCTGTTCTGGCCCATAATGCTGTGCTGCATGAACTGCAAAACTGTCAACCACCTCACTCTCCTGAGGTTCAGGAGCTTCTGCTGAGAAACAAGAGCCTGGTAGAAACCATTAAGACTCTGATACAAATGGGAGCTTCTGTTGAAGCAAAAGTGAGTAAAACAGCTTTCTGTAAGGTGTCAGATCCCAAGAAAATAGGGAAGCAGATCATGTCCCTTTATCCCATGCCACATCTCAGCCCACTTATTACAGAGGAAGTAGACTGATTTGAAAGCTTCCTAAGCAACTTGTATTTTAATTTACTCAAGTGGAATGAAAATGTTGCGTTTATTAAGAACAAGATATTATCAATGCAAATGAACCATGGGAAAAGGGAGGTCACAGTCTAATTTCTGGATTAAGAATGATGCTACACCAGTTGCAATTGGTTGTGTCTTAAAAGTAAGAATATGTTTGGAGCATTTTGAGGTATCTGTAGTAATAGGGTGCTGATGATACCCTGTTCTTAAACTGTACATTCTAATTACATGCTGCTACCTGTCCAGTTTAGATCAGTGTTGGGCAGATCATTAGTTGGTATAACACTTGTTTTTTTGGCTATGTAAGTTTACTGCTAGATGAGGTGTGGTCTGTTGTTCATTAGATGATAATATATATATGTGTAATATATATATATATTCAGACTGACTTTGAGTGTAAATACTTCTGTTCAACACTCGTTACTCTATCTGTTTTGTTTATCTGCATGCTCAAGCTGGATAGGTGAAACTAAAAGTTCCTTTCTTGATAGGATCGCAAAAGTGGTCGCTCAGCTTTACATTTGGCAGCAGAAGAAGCAAACCTGGAACTCATTCGTCTCTTTTTGGAGCTGCCCAACTGCCTTTCTTTCGTTAATGCGAAGGTATGGTGATTTTCCTGAGTGCATATATAATCTGGAACGTATGTGAGCTGGTCACTATAAGTGTCCTGAAACCCTTGCCCCTGCCATTTCTTCATGGTATTTGTCTTCTCCAGGCTTACAATGGCAACACAGCACTTCATGTGGCTGCTAGCCTGCAGTATCGGGTGAGTCAGTTGGATGCGGTTCGCCTGCTAATGCGAAAGGGAGCTGATCCAAGTGCCAGAAATTTGGAAAATGAGCAGCCAGTTCACCTGGTTCCCGATGGCCTTGTAGGAGAACAGGTAAACAAAAAAGAAAGCACAACACACTAAAATAACAAGAACCAAAAAAAAACAAACCTCAAAACCCTCCTCTCCCCTCCTCCCACTGCCAAACCAAAAGCTATATTCTTCTCAACATTTTTCAGGTTTTGAGTTGTAACTTAAGGAAAAGATTTAGCAAACGGCATTTTCTTCAGAGGTCTTTGGTTTTAATGTTAGGATCAGAAAGAATGTGCAAAGACCTGAAATTGTAGACTTCATTTGTAGCTTCTTTTGTCCCACCTCAAAAGCTTTTATGTCAAACTAGTATTGAGAGTTTATTTTTCTCAGTAACCTTGAGGAATATGGGAGGTAATGTGCCTTTTCATGTTGATCTCAGTATGGCGTAAGATCATGTTACGAATTAGGATCAGCAACAAAAATAAAAATTTTGAGGCCTGAATAACAGATGAAGAAGATAGCTCTTTCCTAGGAGCTGTTGAAGTACATGAAAGAAGATAGCCATTGAGCTAAGGAGCTAATAACCTAAGCAACTCAGTAATTCTATTTTATTTACTTGGTTCAAGTCTTGTAGAATTGGATCAATTCTTGTGTAACTGAATTCAGAATCTAGTCTCAGATAAATGAGGAAAGCAGAACTAGAAATTATTTTTTAATTTGTTTTTAAGTTTCTGACTTCAGGATGATAAATGCTAATGCTTTTGTCTTTTTTCTCTCCTCTAGATAAGACGTATCCTGAAAGGGAAGGCGATTCAGCAGAGAGCGTCGCCATTTTAAACTCCATGTTTCTTGGAGTTTATCTACTTTACACTCACTGTCAGTCAGGCAGTCCTAATGTATCTGTAAATAGACCATTTGCCTAGTGTTGGCAAATGTTAGTTGTTTCTATGAAACAAAAGTATTTTGTTCACTATCATATAGTGGGTTATGTACGAGTTAAAAAAAAAAAAAAGAAAAAAAAACAAACAAACAAATCAACAATCAAATTCTTCCGATCAAATGGGAATGTTTTCTTCCCATGTATGTGGAAACTTTGCATGGATATCTGAATTTCATAGCTACAGCAAGACTGATTTATTTTAAACAGCCATACAGCTAAGTTCTAGACAAGGATAATTCTACAGTAGTAAATCTTTGTCTGGAGAGGGCTGATTCATGACAGCATTGCAGAGTTCTTTGTTTGTGTTTTTAATAACACTTAAATACTAAGTGCAAGAGAAATCAAGTATTTTTGAAGAGGAAATTTTATTTATATACCTTTGTGGCTTTCTTCCAATGTGTTGTGCAGGATTGTACATAGTCCTTGGTGTTTTTGTACAGCTGTATAGTTCTGAATATCTATTGATAGCTTGGGAATGATCTGAAGAAGAAAAATCTTCTCTGATCTCAAACTTGCAAGTTGCATATGGAGTTTTAATACTGGTGCAAATCGGGTGAGTTCTGTTATTTTTAAAGACTGAAGACCAAAATTGCATTTAAGATGGATTGTCCCTAGCACTGATTTGTGCATGCTTTTGGACTTGTTAATAAGACATGAAAAGCCATGCTTACTCAGGGGACGATATCAGCTTTTTTTGTATGCAGTAGAGGGCTTTTGTTTTGAGAGGACAGTAGATTGAGGGAGAAATGTTGTGACTTACATAGTGTATATAATTTTGTTATACTTCAAGGAATATGATCCTGATACAGTGAAAATATTTTGCATGTACTTAAATCTTGATGCATGTTGAAATCACTCCATGTTCCTTATACTTAAATACATGTAAGCCCCACTAGTGTCAGTAGGACTTAAGCACATGCCTACGTAGCTTGCTGAATTGGGCTCTAGTTAATTCTAGAGATTTAGTGTTTCTCACCTCCTAAGCAGAGTTAGTCCATTCACGGTTTTACCTTATAGGTACAGTAGATAGCAAAGCAAATATTTGAAGTTAATGTTTTTCTATTTTTAATAATTAATGGGTTTTAATGCAAAATGTGTTCTAATGATGCTGTATGCTTGTATTCTGTTGGATAAAACTGCCTCCCATCACTTAGTCAACAATCCACACTGGGCTGTAATCCAGCAGGATGTTCTTTGTATGGTCTTTGCTCTTAACTTGTTCTTGCATCACACGCAATTCTCTTCCATAACAAGTTAATTAGTCTGATTTTGCTGTTTTGACAAAGTATGTCTTGTAGACAAGCTAAGTGGAAAAATCTAATATTCTGAGGCCTGGTTGTGATGTATTTCTTGAAGGGTCTCCTGTATCTTGTGTTTGAATAAACATGTTACTTAAACACAGTTGTGGTTACTGTCTGTGATTAATACTGATGATGAAATCAAGATTGAGATAAAACTGATACAGCACGGTGATATGCGAGACTGGTGAAGGTTCATTTGTGAAGTATGAGATGGAGTTGCCTTTCCATCCCCCCGGTTGTTTACTCCTTGTTTGATGCTTTTTTTTTTTTTTTTTTTTTTTGTAGCTGGTGCTAGGGCATTTCAGGTCATTCATTGTGTGGTTGTATTGCCTCTGTATTTGGTATCTGTGTCCCAAATAGAAATAATTAATAGTCACTAAATTGTCCCATTTGTAGGTTTTTACCTGACCAATTGATTCCTGTCTCATAGAGGAATAGAGAATCCTCTCTGGGTGCTGCTTTTGTCCCTATGTACTTGAAAGAATAGCAGTTCTGACAATCTCAGCTTTTCCCTATCATTTCTTTGCTCTGTCTTTGTTCTGACAGCTCAGATTTGAGCAGTAAACGTAGTGCTGATGGAAGTCTGTACCAGTAAAGCTATATGCATTAAAAGTGTACATATAAGTGATAGGCCATTAAAAGTAAGTGAAAGCTGTACACATTGGAAAGACTGCCATCGTTTCATGAGTAAAAGGGTGGGCTCTGAGTTGACCATGACCTTTCAGGAGAAGAAATGTCATGACAGACAGTGCTTGCTGAGCATTGAGCTAGGGAGATAGCAACACACAAAAAGCAGATGAGGTACATAGACCCTAGGAAAGGGACAGAGAGGGAAAAAAAAAAAAACAACTTCCATGCTACTTGTATAAGCCCTGCCCCCTCCTTAATTGCATACAGGTAGGGTGTCCCCTCAGGTAAAAGTGTGTTGGAATTGGAAGAGGCCCAGAGGTGTGGAAGAGCTCTACAGGGAGGAGCAGAGTAGCTGAGGACACTTCAGCTGCAAGAGCGGTGACTGACAGCAGATAAAACATCATATCAGGCCAGAGAAACTGGATTGGGATTAACTGCTTGCTGTGCCTTCCACTATAAGAGCCAGAGGCTATTAATGAAGGCACCAAGTGTACAACAGACAAAAGGATGTGATTTGTTGAGATAATCGAAGAATGTTGTAGAAGCAACATATCTGCTGATCCGGGGAGGGACTGGGTGGATACCTAAAAGAAAAACCTTTTTGTGAAGGGCTTCTCAACAGTCCTCCTTCTGTTGAAGGGTGCTGGGGGAGTACTTGAGGTACTGTAAGATCATACAGGCTTGCTGTGTGATTAATTCCCCCGGGGATTTGTTAATGGGCACTCTTCTGGACGAGATAGTGCAGCGAACTATGAACTTTTGCTCTAGTTATGCTTTTAGTGTTTGACAGCTGCAGTCTGGCTCCACTGATAGCAGTCACACCTTTAATAAGAAGAAAATCTGGGGAATTCATCTTGTGGTCAGTTGAGTGCTTCAGGGGAAAGCTAGCAGATCTTTTGGTCTGTCCCTGTTCTGTGTAAAAAGTGGTCCCTGGAGGCCTCAAAAATGGCCTCTGGTGCTGAGGTAAGGTGATGGAGAAAAGAGGCTGTACAATGTTTAGCAGATAAGACTATGAAATGATGATGGAGAGTGGAAATGGGATTGTATTTCTAGTTACAGTATGCAAAGAAGAAATGGCACCTGTTGATGTGAACAACTAATTGGGCCTAGATTGCATTGAATATGCTGTCATCTGAATGCACCTCTCACTGTTCACCTGTGTGAACTCAAGTCCTTTTTTGTATGAGGAGCCCAATAGAACAGTTCTCACTTCATTTCCCTTTTATTTATAAAAGGTGATTACACAAAAAAAAAATAAAAAAAATAAAAATGCTGATGAGATGCTGGCCTTCATATCAGCTGGATCTGACTGCCTGGCACTCCTTTCTGGGTGTTGTTTACTGAGTCATCTAACAAAGGCTAAAGTACCTTGGGCTCTTAAGGGTGGCAGAGCATAAGCATGCACTCAGTCTGTGCTAGGGCATAGAACAGGGGCTGCTGGTGAGAGGTGTTTAGCAAGTGGTGCTGTACTTTCAGTGACACTTGTGCTGCAGATCTGTTCTTGAAGGCATTACATGTTTAAAAAATAATAATCCTGAGGGGAGACCGAAGTGTTTGGAACATATTTAACCTGCCTAGAGCTTAATTCCATTGTCTCAAACTCAGTAGGCAATTTCATAAGAAAGTATAGTTACCCTAAATGACTCATTTTATTCTACCCTATAATACTGGGAAGTTTTGGTGTATCTAATATGATATGAATAGTTATTAGAAATTATATTTTTTTAGTGAAGGGCAAGTGGCATTAGATATTTAGCAGGCTAGTGGTGTTTACCTGAAAACCTGCGGTGCTGGGAAAGCACTGAATGGCTTTTATTGACTTGGATGCAAGCACGTCATTTATTTCTCTGTTTGGAACGGAGGCAAAAGAGACTCTGGCTTTGGTCCGAGTAGGGATATTAAGACATATGGAGCTTTGTTCCCAGGATGTTTCTGATTTGTTTGTCTAAGTAAGCCAAACCTCAGGAAGGGTTCCTTTTTGATATTTGTGGATGGCTCATCTGGCTGGAGTTGGGGAAGGTGGCAATTCATGATTTCCAAGAAATGCGTTCTGCTTTTGGGGATGGAAAAAAGTACATTTCCCACATCTATTGCTCATTTTATATATTTATTAGAAAAAGAAGACATATCCAGGAAGTGCATTCTTAGAGAGGTTGGGTGTGGTGGAAGTAACTTCAAAGGTACAACATGAAGTGCTTGTTCTTCTCGCCTGACAGTTTGCTTATCTGGTTGCCTTTCTTTTAAAAATATATATGCTGTCCTCTGTAAGACAGGAGCTGAGGATGATTAAAGTGCCCTGAAAATGGAAGTTAAAGAACAGGTTCCTGCAATTAAATACCTGGCAAAAATTGATCTGATCTTTCCGTGCATTCAAAACAAATCCTCCTATTGTTATCTACTACATTTCTTGGGTGTTTGTTGGAGATAATGGCCCTGAGATACTGATGGCTTGTAGCCCTGACTTCTCATCAGGTTGATTAAGCATCAGTCAGTGTCCAGCACTGTTACCTATCACTTTTAAAGACTAGGACAAGGACCAACAATGCTGGTGACAAGAATGATCTATGTCTGGGAAAAGCAAGTAGCACCTCTGAAAGTTGAGACACCTCTTAACAAGCATCCGACCTCCCTTCCCCACTCCCTCCAGGATGGCAGTGAGGGCTCACCTGGCTGTGTTTTGCCACTTTGAGAGGAGACCTCTTTAAAAATCTTTGAATTTCTGGAAAATTAAATACTATTTTGAGAGGAGAAAGGTTTGGTTTGCTCAAGGGATGGACTTGCTGATATTTTTTGCTTCTAAAGGAGGCAGAACTAGCCCCTAATTAAAGTAGTTCCTTACAGCCAGCCTTGGTACCTGGGAATGCTCATCTACCTATGTGGCCAGCTGTGTTTCTTGGCAAAACGTACCACTGTTGTTAGCTAATGGATATGTCTAATCTTTATTTATTTATTTATCTATTTATTAGGATTGGTCCACTGTTAGCAAAAACTCAAAATAGCACTAATGAAATTGGGAATTTCACTAGCTCAAAAATGCTATGTGAGAGGTTGTCTCTTTTCAGATGCTTTGATTTGGGGATTGGTTCCTCCTTTAGGAACTTACTTTGGTTCTGTGGGGGAAAGGTGGTGTATCCTGGGCTGTGCTTGTTGACTGTGTATTTGTTTCCAGCTGTTATGATTGATTAAGAGGCTGACTCAGTAACTCCTTGGGTTTTACTTGATAAACCTTCCTCTTAGCTCTGAAAACTTGATCTAGGCTGTTTTGAGAAAGTGGTTGTTGCACTAACCAATCTAGACTTCACACGTGGTTTTCCTCTTAGTTTCTGGTGAAATTTCTCCCCTCCCTTGCTAGTCAGAGAGCCTGAGGGAAAGATGACTAAGGTGGTGCTTTAGAGTTACGAGTGGGAGCAGACAATTGAAAGCAGTTGCCCATTGCTTCTGTAAACTTGTCTGGGCTGTGATTTTGACTGGTGATGAATCTGAGTGAAATGTTTACATCAGTGCAGTGCAGAGATGTGTTCACATATGCTTCATGAAACCTTGTAGCCCTGTTCAGATGGTCTCAGATGGTATATGCAGCTCACAGTACCAAGTGCTGCATGGGGATGGTTTATAGGCCTCAGCTCCAAGATCTCCTGGTCAGTGCTGAGCTCTTTCCATTGACTTGGCCTTAGAGAGAGGTAGAACTTGGTTAACCTTCAGCTGTGGCTCCTTGGGATGGTATTAAGTCATTGCCCATGTATCTCTTGGAGCCTTTCTTGGAAGGCCCAGAGCTGCCTTGAAGCTTTTGGGGTGCCCCCAAGCCTGCGGGGAGAGACAGGAGGATGTTTGCACTTGGTGAGCATTAAACTCAGGCTCACCGTAAAATTTCCAAGAGGACTGGGACTAAACATAAACACTGCAGTTCGTGGCCAACCAATGAACCCTGCTGAGCTGGGAAGGTGTCTTGTTATTATCCTCAGGCAGACCACAGGCCCTTGCCCAAGGACTTTCATTCTACCAAAACCAACCCAGTAAACGATGCCAATAAACTTGGGGTTTTTGGGGTGAGAACTGGAAATTTGAGGTCACAACAATGAAAGATCTTGCGAGATGCTTGAGATGCTTACAGTGCCACCTGTGACCTTGTCCTTTGCAATGTGCTGCATTTTGGTGTAGCATGTAGGAGTAAGAACTGAGTCACCAGTTGTAGCCCGCATACATTTTGAGGGGAAGGGCCTTAGCGGCAATTCGAGGAAAAGCCTCAGTATGGTAGCATGCTATTATCATTATTCATCAGGAGATTTCCAGGTGGCTTCAAAGGACAGTCAGTCATTAATTGTATCAGCTAGATAAGAAACCAGAGGTAGAGAGAAGCTTGTCTGAAGAGTACCACAAGAGCCTCATCCGAAGGCAGCGAAGGCTTCCAATTACTCCTGCAGTTGCCTGCTCTTTCTAAATTTACTGAATAATGAAGTGAGCAATGACTGAGCTGTAGGTCATTGACAATCCTTTTGTAAGTTGTTCATGTCATTTGTACACTCACTTTGGGAGACCCTGCATGTGATACTGCTAGGCTTGCCAGACTGTTCCTGGTCAAAAGCTCAAGAACGAGCTGCAAACTTTTCAGGAAAAAGTTTCACCTTTCACCTTTCGAAACCCAGACTGCTAGAACAGGAAGAAGGAAAGCAGACCTGGATCAGGAAAAAGTAGACCTAAGCAAATTTAGTGTTACTGCTCTAGTGAGCTCTGAGCTATCCCCATGTCTCTAGTTACTGCGTTATGTGAACATCGAAGGCAAAACTGTGACGGCTTTTTTTCTTATGTAAGGTGCATACATATTTGGACATTTCACTACAAGAAGGATAGTAAGTTGCTCCAGTGTGTGCAGAGGGGAGCAACAAAGCTGGTGAAGGGGCTGGAGAACAAGACGTGTGAGGAGCACCTGAGGGATCTGGGGTTGTTTAGTCTGGAGAAGAGCAGGCTGAGGGGAGACCTCATGGCTCACTACAGCTACCTGGGAGGAAGCTGCAGCGAGGAGGGTGTTGGTCTCTTTTCTCAGGTGACAAATGATAGGATGTGAGGCAACAACTTCAAGTTGCACCAAGGGAAGTTTAGATTGGACCTTATGAAGAACTTCATGGAGAAAGGTGGTCATGGGTTGGAACAGGCTGCCCAGGGAGGTGGTGGAGTACCCATCCCTGGAGGTATTGAAGAGACATGTGGCCATGGTGCTTAGAGACATTGTTTAGCAGCAGACTCAGTGTTACGTGGATGGTTGGACTTGATGATCTTAAGGGTCTTTTCCAACCAAAATGAGTCTATGATTTTAAAAGCTGGTCATAAAGCGTGCTTAGTCATTAATGGATTTCTCAGAAAAGAATAGCGATGATTCAAACTGAGAAATAAACATTTACATTACTGGTATGAGCTTTTAAAAGTGCTTTATATATTGCCATGAATATTCTGACAGCTATATGAAACAAGTCTTGCTTTTGGGATGGGGTAGCAAGATTCAGCTCAGGATGTGAATGATGCACTAAAAGTTATTATGCTATCAGGTTAGCTATTCTGTTGTTCAGGATAGAGTTCTCTTAAAGATAGTTAAGATAAATAATATAAGTGTCTTTAAAGTTAACAGATAAGAGAGGATGCTTTACTGCCTAGGAATATACAGCTTTTATCCAGCTCTGTCCTTGCCCATCTCCCTCATTGCATGCTGGTACAGCTTTTCAAACTTTCTCACATATGTCTGAAGAAGAAAAATGCATATGTAGAGTAGGTTTAGAATATAGATCACTTTATTTTTGTACTCTGTAGGAGAATTGTATGTATATATGCATGCAAAATGTAAGTATGTAAAATGTATTGTGTGGGAGTACATAAGACTGCAAAACTCTTTCAAGAAGATTAATCTTTTAATCCAGGAATACTTCATTACTTCAGAAGTTTTTATTTTCTTTTGTTAAAAATAGAAACTTTTCCCATACTATTCCCTTGAATTTGCAAATGGAATACACTAGTAAAAACATGTAGTAAAAAAAAAAATCTACGTGGAATAAAATTCAAGTTTCTAATGGTTTTCTGTCCTGAGAATGAACACCAACATAGACTCTCTCCCATGCCTAACACGGATGAAGCATGTCCTCAGCAGCGGGTGAGGACCCTCGTGTGCTCCCTGCTTCTCTCTTGGCTGTCTCTGTAAATGCAGAATGTCCACATGCCCATGTGAGCTGGCAAACCCTGCAGTCTCCTCTTTCTGTTCCAGTGAGGAGGACCCCAGGAAAGGTGTTTTTTGTGCACATTTTGGCATGGGGGGTGGAAGCGAGGTGGGATGGCTGAGTCAACATTGCAAAGGGCTGATGTCCTGCTTGGAAAGTGTCACACAGCGCACCAGCAACTTCAGCCCTCATCCAGGACTGCAACCTGCCCGTGCAACCAGTAGTGCAAAGGCAGATACCTTTGTACTTTATTACAGACACAGTGAACAAAGAATTTTTTTTTCTTCCTTAGCTGTCATAATGTAATTCTGTTACTGAAGTGGTTTTATCTGTCTACTGATGAGCATGAATGTCGTTAGCCTCTTTCCCACGGTTTCTGCATCGGTGTCTCAGGACACGTCCCTTGATTTCGGAGCAGCCCTGCCTTTCCACACCCAGCGTCCTCAGCTGTACATTCAGGCTGGGCCATGGCAGAGCCCAGGGAAGGGAGATCTGGAGAAAACCTGACCGCAGGTGTGAGGTCACTGGGCACTGACCAGCTCCACAGCTTGCTTGGGAGCAGCACGAGCTGGTGTTCAAGCTTGGGATGCTCAAGCCGGGACACAGTGCAACTGTTCCCTGTCAATCTGGACTTTATGGAGTAGAAGCACTACTAATAAACCTTTCTAAAAATCTTTTTGCTTCTAGGAAGCTGTCAGAAAGAGCTCTAGGGAAGGCAGCATGCTCCTTGTGTCCTCCTGCTCCCAAACTAGTGCCCAGGCTCCTGCTTCCCAGCTACAATGGGAGGACGGACCTGTGCTCTCCCAAGAGGTACCTGGCTGGCACTTCCTAGCTAAGGCTGCGAACATTAAGCCTTCTTGCCCCTTCCTTGTGCTGCCTTTGCTCATCAGGTCCAGGGGTGGCACCTTCCTTCAGGGGCTTACTAGTGGCTGCTGACCCCTGCAAATCCCCCCATCGCCCCTTGGAGCGGTCAGGGGCTCGTGACAGCCTCTGCCCTGAGAGCTCTCAGTCTAGACGCTGGGTGCGGAGACGAGGACGCTGTGGGCCCCTACTTCAAACAGATGAGTCTTCCCTGGTCGCTTGCTTGTCGTCTTCCAGAAGCCTCCCGGCACGCTTGGGGAAGATTTGAATAAGGAGAAGGGAGGAGGCCCGGCAGCCCCATGGGGGGCCTCTATCAGCTTCTTGCTGGGTTTGTGCACAGCCTGAACACTGCTGCGCTGTGGTCCTCGTTATCATGCTGATGGCTCCAGTTCTTGCTCTGCCTGTTTGGTTTTGCCCTATTGTTGAATTTATTGCTCCTGGACTCTTTACTCTTGTTGGCTCCTGATAAATTGCTGCCTCTTATTAGCCTTAAATTACTGCCTCTTACCAACCTTTAATTACTTGCCATCATATCTTGGTGCCACATCCTCTTAATTATTGCTCCCATGCTTCTGAAGACTCCTCCTTGCCTTTGCTAAACCCATTAGCCTTGCTTTCAGCTTGCTTTGGCCACATCTCTCTCTGTCCCTGCCTTCCCTATCTCTCTGTGTCTTGCATAGATCCTATGTGGAGTACCATGGAGCCCCATCCTTTCCTGGGAGTATTGCTGGTCTTACTGCATCCTCCCTCTCTTGTCCTATGCTCCCAGATTCCTGCTGCGTAGCTCCTCCATGGCCTGCACCCCACTGCCATTTTTAGGGCTGGTGCTGATGGATTTCTTTTGCTCTGTCTTCTCTCTCCCTCTGCTTTTTTACATCCTCGGGTGTCCCCTGTCAAATTTCACCCATCCCTCCTATTTCTCAATTAGCTAGTGTTTTTTCTTTTCTTCGTCGCTTTTGTGGGAAATTTTTTGCAAACTTCTCTTTTGCTGCCAAACTTCACTTTGAGACCTGCTTTTCTACTCAGAGCTGCTGACAGTTCTTTGGTGCCTCTTCTTCTAGGCAGCTCCCAAGGGTCTCTCTCTCCTATTGCATGTGGTCCACCACATTTAACTGTGCTACTTGCATGTCTCCTACTTGGTCTCTTCCTTGGAGTGCCATGCTTGAGCTCATGTGGGCAGATCCTGCCTCTCCTGTTGCCTCCACCCCTGTCCCTCATGGTGCCTATGGCACCCCCTTGCTGGTTCCAGCTGCTGGGTGCCAGTCAGACCCATTTTTCCAGCCTTTACCTATGTTCCTCACCAGATCAGGCTTTCTGCCTTGTTCTGCCTTGTGCATTCAGTTTACAGTCACGCTCTCTCTCTCATGCTCTGTGTTGCTGCTCCCCAAGTTGTTTCCTTTCCCAGCCTCACCTTTGGAGCCATTGTCTTCCTTGCCCATTTTCCCACTTGTGCAAATCCTATTGGCTTAAGTTTTCCTTTTTAACCCCATCAATGCATTTTCTTATATGTGTCTGCTCATGCCAAAATGTTGGCTGCGGAGAAGACAAATTGAAACTCAGGGAGACAACAAGAGGAAAGTGAAATGGTCAAAGCTAAAATTAGCCAAACCTTGCTGATTTGCCTAGAATTAGCCTATTCCACCGTCTTTCGATGATGGAGCCTATTCGACTCCTCTTTGAGTTGCTCTGGTCACAACCCATTGCTAGAACATCAAGTGTCTGATTCTGTCCCCCATCTGAGGGTCCCAGGGCCTATGTAGCCCTACAGCCTTTGTCCTTTTTGGCTCAGCCATGCTGTAGGCTAGCTATAGCCTGCAGATCACCTCCTGCATGCCCTTCACATGGGACTTTACTGTTATCTACAGTATCCACTTGGGCCTGCTTTGCATCCTGCCTCTCAAGACAGGGCCCAGCAATTGCCTGGATGTTGCCATTTCTTTCCCTAGTGATTGCCTGTGAAAAATTCCAGCTACTTCCTCTGTGCACCCAAAAGAGTTTTCTTTGCCATGTCACATCTTCAGAGTGGCTTCATCAATGCTGTTGATGGAGTCTGGGATCAGGGAGTCCCCTGAGGTGCCCTCCTCCTTCCAGAGCTTGGCTGGAGCTGTCAGTTCTCAGGACCTGTCTGCTTGATCCAAGTGTTTGGTGAGATTGAGGGAATGATTCTGCCTATGTAAGTCATTAGTTTAACTAATATTGTATCTCTTCATTGTAAAAATGCTCTTTGAGGTCGATTAATGAGGAGTGGGTGGAGATAAAATGAACTCTGGTTTTACAGGTGAAACACCATTCCTTTAAAACAAAATACTTGTAATGTTACAAAAAATAAACCCACTTAAAACAAACCTCCACTTCTTCCTGTGGGGAGACTATGTCTCCCACAGAAAATTGTATTTTCTCCTGTTCTTTTTTTTTTTTTTTTTTTTTTTTTGGGTGAACAATGTATTCCCTGCATGTTTTTATTTGCCTGCCTTTGGTCTCCCTCTTTCCCAAGTGCTAACACCTTGGGTCACCAGGATGTAGCCTGGTGCCTTTGAAGTGCATCTGTTGCATGGCATGAGATATAGAAATGCTGCGATATCTCTCCTTATCAGAAAGCCGTTAGGAAAGTCTACATTGGGATGTTCTCCTGAATATAAGTTTGTCTTCCAGGTCTATCAGTGCAGCTGGGAGCTTTTTTCCAAGCAGAGGCGCCTTGTGGGAAGCCAGCATGAGGAAGCATTGCATCATTTGCAGCCATCCCCATACCCCGTTTGTGAAGCCACCATCATCTTTTGATGCGGTACGTGTAATGCCATGGCTGTAAGGGTGGCAGGGGGCAGGGATTGCCCATCTGCTCTCCCTGACCTCAGAGCCACAGAGCTCTGTGCTGCAGTGGTGTCAGGCTGCCTCCTGCTTTTTCTCCCTGATTAACCAGAAAGGAAGGCTTCACAGGGCAGTTCTGCAAGCACCTGGTCATGCTGATTGTTCCACAACCCCCTTAATAAAAAACACTTGTGAGCAGCATGGCAAGGTGCCTTTTTTGCAGCCCCATGTGCCCCTGCTTGGGGTGAGGACAGGCTGTGATGCTGAGGCCAGTGCCTCAGCTGTAGATGAGGAGCTGAGCAGAAGATGGGTGAGCCGAGCTAAAAAAACCTATCACCTGCGTCTGGCCTCGGCCCAGAGCCCGTCTGCCTTGGCATGCTCTGTGCTGGGACGGGTGAGGAGCAGGACGGGTATGCGCGGGGGAAGATGCCTTGGCACCGCGGCCTGTGCCCGCGGAAGCGGGTGGGAGGTGATCTGCGCCCGGCAGCTCTCGGCGGCATGGCTCGGCTTGCTGGGCCCTGCCGTGCCAGGCCGGGGCCTGGCTCTCCGTGCTGTTCCTCTCCCGTTTCCCCTTCTCTGTGTTGCTTTTCTTTGCTTCCCTGTGAGCTAAGCCTTGTTTTGGAGTTGGTGCTGAGGAGACTGGTGTGAGGAGAGGTCCCAGCAAAGGGGAAAGAGGAGGGTCTTAAACCCTCTTGTGCCTTTCCAGCACTGCAGCACCTGCCTGGGGTGCTGGTGCCAAAGATGCAAGAGAGCAGGGATGGCCGGGGCTGATGAACGATTGTGTGCTGCTTGTCTGCTGGGGAAGTGTGGCTGTCACACGTGGCCGAGAGGTCTGCGTGCTGGGGACCAAGCGTGGTGCTAATTGTCATAATGCTGCGCTGGGCCACTGGCGTCTCCCGAGTGAAGGCTTGGAAAAAGCGACTATCCGGGCGCTATCAGGAGACATGCAAACGCATGTAGAGCCAGCTCACGCACGGGGCAGGGAACAAGCGTTCCCCCAAGGCAGGAGTGGGTGGGCTGCTGGCTGCCTGCGCCTGTGGGAGGAAACACCCCGGCGTCTGCCCTGGCTTGAGAAGCAGGCGAGGAGATTGGCTTTGTAATCACGAACTGTGTGGGGGCTTCTGGCAGCCCTGCCCCATGCTGGCTCATTCCTCTCTGTGAGGATGCTTTGCTACACTGGATGAGGGGGAGAGGGAACGGGAACTGCCATCTCCTCTCCCTTTCAGTCCAGTTTACAGCATGGAGACTGATGCTGGCACAGCTGGCTGGTGGGACAAGATGCCTTAAAACAGTTTTATTGACTTCTTACCACACCAGCCATTGCTTCAGCCACAAGAAGATAGTCACTTACCTCCCCAGTGGTAAATAACAAGCAGCAGGGGGTAGCTCAGGGCCAGGCATAGGGCTCTGCCAGCCCCGCTCTGCACCGGTGGGAAAGGTTGAGAGGTGCTGGGAGCCAGCAGCACCCTCTGCCTTGGGCACCAGGCCCTCGGGCTCGTCTGCTGCTCTTGGCAGGAGTTTGGGTGACTCCTCACCGCTGTCCCTCCTCCAGCTACATGCAGCTGCCTGTGTGCCCTCAGGTGCCAGTGTGGGCTGGGGGTTAGTGATGCTGAATGGGGATGGTCTGGGGAGGGATGTTGGGGCAATACCCCCCAGTCAGGGACAAAATCCTTACTTTGATGAAGGCTGTTTCTCTGGACAAAGCACTTAGGAAAATCTGTGTTTTCATCTGGGAGAGCTTGGTATTGACATCTGCAGGGTTCCAAGCACCAGCAATTCTTTTTTTCAGGACAGGGGGCATCACAAAGCAGTGTGAATGGACCCAGCTCCAACTCCTCCAGGGATTTGGTTTGAGATGTTTGGTTTTTCCTCATCCTTCCTCATGACCATTCCCACCAATTGCTACCACCTTAGCTCAGCCAGATGTTGCATGGCCTCAGTAACTCTTCCTCTGTACTTTCTTATTTTTTTTTTTTTACAGGGTTATTTTCAATGTGGACACACATTGACTTCACTGACTGCTCACAAGTTCTGATCATCTGCGAACCTCCTGCCATCATAAGAGATGAGTCCCTGCACTGCAGGATGGGCATGGATGAGAGACAGCATGGGGAGGAAACTGGCTACCATGCTCATCATCTTCTCCCAAAATTTCACGGTGAGGGTTTTGCTGGAAATGAGTTGGCCTAATGTAGCAAAGTGACACTGATTGGAGGAGTGGTGCAGCTGCTGCATCTGGGACATGGTTGGAGTTTCTCCTGAGTTAGTGAAATCTTGAGGGAGCCATGTGTCTTCTCTGGGATGTGGAAGGAGTTGAGGCTTTGGACTTGCTGCAGGAAGGCACAGAGATCTTTCCTCGTGCTTCTGAAGGGTTATGGCAAGTGCAAGGAGTGAATAATGCTAGTTGGATAGCAAGATGAGGTTGTAATTAAAGCTTCTGACCTCCTTGCCTTGCCTAATTTCTCTTAAATCGAACCTTAAATCTATTTTTCTTTTCCTTACCTAAGGATAAATGCAAAGTGATGCAATTAGATCCAGTGGAGAAACAAATTGTAGAAAACTGATCAGAGATAAGAATCCGATCTCATCTTCCGTAAAATGGTGGTCTTTCAGCTGCTTCCTTGCCCTGGCAAAACCTCAATTGCCAAGGGGACCATTTCTTTATCATTGCAAGATATTGTTCCTCCTTAATTTTAATGCCCAGAACCTCTATCCAAGGAAATATTTAGCATGTGCAAAGCTTGCACCCAATGAACTGGGACAAATTCCCCACTGCTGTAATCATCCCCTAGCAAAGCTCCTTGCTCTTGGGTACATGGGATGCTCTGGTGGGGAGGCTGCGGCTCACCAGAGCCCCAGGGCTGCCCAGGTTGCTTTTCCCACAGCAAGTCACCCCCATGAAAAGCTGTCCAGTTGCAGTGTGGGCACATGGCTGCCCGTATTCCCCAGATGAAAGCAGAGGTGAAAGCAGCTTGTGTCTCTCTTCCACACCTGCACGTGCAGGCAGGCACAAGCTCTGCCTCGGCTCTGCCTCTGTGAGCGATTGCTGTCTGTGAGGGCCAGGCACCTGGCAGGGACCAGGCAGCCTTGACAACATGGCCACGTGTCCCAAAAACCCACCACAAAAGGTTGATGTCCCCTAAAGAGCCCTTGGCTGTGCAAGAGTAGCTTAGATTGCTTGAGTTGTGCCCTGGTGTCTGGGGACTGAATTAGCTCCCTGCCTGCAGACAGGAGATGTTTTACACCTGGGTTTTGGGAACCTGGCTGTGAAGGGGAGACTTACCTGCCTGCTCTGTTGGAGGCTCTTGGGGAAGCCTTGGTCAGAGCTAAAGAGAACAAAACTTGGCAGGGTATGGCTTATGGTCCCTGTGCGTGGAGGGGGAAATGAAACCTTTGTGCAAAGATATTACAGCTTTATTGTAAGGCTGTTTTTGGCAGCCTTCTGCAAAAGTCCCCTTGATTTGTGTTTCCACTTTCCATTAAGCAATTCAATTGAATTTTGGGAAAAGTTTAATCTTTAATGCTGCGTGAGTAACTGTAGTTAGCTCTGGTCAGAGCACTGCTGCTGGATTCCAGCCCTTAGTGGATGTGTGCAGGCTGACAGAAACAGCCTGCAAATTCCAGTGAAGAGTCAGACATTTTATCCTGGTGCTTTATTGCAAGTGTGGTGTTCTGAAGATATCAGCTGGATGAGATTTGTAGGTAGAGGTAACATCTTTTATCAGAGCAGCTGTTATAACTGCAAAAAATTAAGACAGTCTTTAGGGAACAGAGTCATTCTGTGCTTTGCGGTAGCAGGCATGAAAACTTTTTTTTTTTTTTAATCCACCTGTACCAATTAGTTGAATAAAAGATAGATTTGTAATCGTGCACTCCTGGCAGGTAGTTGCGTCTGTGCGATTAGGACTACAACAGAGCACAAAGTATAAAAGTAGCACCTCACCAGAAGAAGCTCTGCAAGCACACAGCCAGTGTATAAATCAGATCAAAGCAATAAATTAACCTGTCAAATTCAATAACTCAACAAAGCACACAGTCCAAAGTTCAGGTTTGTTTAGGCTTTTATTGCCTTCTCAAGACCAACCATTCCGGTAAGTTGCTGCTGTTTGGGTTTCTTTTGTGAGTGTGTGTTTTATAGCAGTGTTATTTCAAAGAAGTAATAAAACTTCAAAACCGGACTTTGAGTTACACAGCTGGTGCTTGGGAACCGAAATTTTCGAAACAGAATTTGTCTTTATCACCTGGATGGTGTGCTCATGTTTGTGTGCGCAAGAGAGGGAGCAGGAGGGAGATCTTTACATATCTACATCATCTTGAATTTCAAAGGGCTTTACAAATCTTAGTCTTCCAAAATCTACAAAAATGCTGTGCTTTGCATATGATTATGTGAAGCTCATTAGTAAGGGTACTAATGAGCCTCACACACCCGAGGCAGATAAATGAGGTTCCAGAGTAAAATGATTTGCTTAAGGTCAGACTCCTGCGAGCTGACAGCAGAGCTGGAAATAGAAACCATTGTTTCCCAGTGTCTTGTACCATATTCCCACGGAGGGAATGTTGTTTTAAAAGATGAAAACATTGCTGTTTGTTCATGCTCTTTCACTTCTTGTGCTTTCAGTGTAATCTTCACAAATGCAAATGTGCTGACCTAGAGCTATATAAGGCCTTCATTAAAACCTCTCTACAGTATCAGGCTTCATGCAATTGTATGAAGCAGAAGGGATAGCACGATCTAACAATTCCCACGCCTTATAAAATGATTGGCCTAGTTTCTTTAAAGTGGGTTTAAACCATAGCCCCTGATGTGATTTAAGGCGGAAGCCACGCTATTAATTGCGTATCTTCTGCCATTAAGGCAATGAGTTATGGGAAACTGGGGGAAACGGTTGTTTATCTTCCCTGTGCTAATAGACAGTTTTGCTTGGTTTTTATCTTTATGTTTATGCTGTGACAGAGCACGCTGACCTCATGCCTCCCCTTTGCCTTGAGGAGCTGTGTTTGGGGTGGTGCAGCGTGGGTGCTGCGCCTGAGGAGCCCCATGGTGGGCACTGGGGACACAGACACCTGCTGAGGTGCCCCCCAGCCAGAAACGGGGGATTTTGTTCCCGTTTGGGATTGGAGACAGGCAGTGTGAGGGAGATGCCGAGGAACTCCTGGTTACTCCCTCCCAAGGGCACCATGCTCCCATTGCTCTGGGTTTTACCCATGGATGATGAAACCTCCTCCATACACTTGCCCTTCTCTTTACGACCTCCTCTCCTTTCCCTCTTTACGTACAGCATGCCTGCTCCTCGTTTCCCTGTTATTTCTGGAACACAACCAGTTGCTGGTCCTGTCAACCATTTGGATCGAGTCCAGCAAAAGAGTTTTTGGCAATTCTAGGCTTGCAGGGAAGACTTGTGGCCCAGAGAAAAATAAAAAGATATATATACACATACATATATATACATATATACATACACATATGTATGCATTTATACATATACATGTGAGAGAGAGAGAGAGTCTGCCCACAAGCCTAATGTGAGTGTGTGTCTGCATTTTTTTGGCAGGGTGCATGTGACTGTGCGTGCACATTTTGTGCTCCCGTTCCAGGCCTGATTCCTCCATCCTCTTGTACTCCTGAGCTCATCTAAAGCTTGGATATTTGGGACACAAAATCATTCCTGCAGAATGGGTGGCGGGGCTGGGGAAGCCGTCCATCTGTCCGTCCGTACAGCACACGTTGCACTAACCCTTGCCAGGCAGATGCTGTTTTCTTTGCGAGCAATCACGTTGGCGTGGGGATTGCTGGCAAGGGGAGCGCAGTGAGCACGAGCAAACAGTTTCCTTGCTGCTTGTATAAACTGAGCAGACGAACGCACAAGAGCTCATTCTCCTGCTTATCTCGCTGTGGCTGAAGCAAATGGTGGCTGTGGAGTTCAAATACCCCGCGTTTGATTAAAATAGTTTTTTTTTTTTTTTTTTTTTTTCCTCAATACACTGAAACAATAGCAATAAAAGCTGTAAAATTGTGTTCTTCTTTTGGCACCAGCCCACTGTAAACAGCAAGCTACCGGGCTTAATTAGGCAATTCTGTACCGTCGCTTTTAATAACTGAATGTTTGTCTCCCGGCTATTCAGGTGGGCTATTAGTGATATTTAATATTACTGGCAGTGTTGTTGCACGCTCTGTGCCAGCGCTGGCAAGGAACAGTGTGATTCTTCCAGATAACAGAACTGCACCAGCATTTTTCTGGATTTAACTGAGAGAAAGGCCATGCACAGAGACTGCACGCTCTTCTTTGGCTCTCCCTTTTTTCTTGTAAATGTTTTTCCAGACACCAAAAGGGTTAAGCAAAATAATTGCAAGAATAAGCGTGTCGCTTCTAGTTTCTGTTATGGCAAACATCAAAATGTATTGACCTAAAAGGCAAATGTTGATTGAAGCAAAAAACTGACGTCAAACTCCAAAGCGCTCTGTATCTTGATGTTTGGCACGTGAATACCGTACTGTTTGCATCGTGTGAAATACTTAGGTTGCTTTTAATTAGATGAGTGATAATCTGGCGATTGTGGTTCTCATTTCAAGTGTAACAATTTACTGCATGACTAATTCTTCTGAAAAAATGAAATTGTCAGCGACAATCCAGAGGGCTGAGCAAACTGTTAAATGACGGCAGTTTATTCTACAAATGACACCAATGGGTTTTTCAGAGGAAAAGATTTGTATGCTCTTCTCTTCCTAGTCTGACCAAATTCTTGGGGAGATTTTTCTGTGTGTTTTGTACCCGTATTTCCTCCCCCTTTCCCCAGATCTGGCCATGGAGAGCTGTTGGTGGATGAAGATTTGGACATCTGGTCCCAGTGGCATCCTTTCCTCCTGCAGGCGTGCTGCTGTAGCAAAACCCTGCCTCTCCTCTGTCGCTGGTGAGTCTTAGCTGGGGCATGAATTTCAAAACAACCACGGAGCTGCAGGTCGTACAAATGTCCAAGGTGCTCAATGCCATGTGAGTGCTCCAGGTTATTTTTCTCTTTCCAAAACATGCTGGGCTGACCAGAGGGTACTGGCCGTACGAGTGATGCCTGGCACCAAGCAGGAGGGTTGTGTGAGGGATGCAGAAGTCCTGCATGGGGATTTTGGTACCAATGTGGGTTGCCTGCCCTGGTTGGGAAGCTGACGGTGAATGAGCTGCTGTTTAGATCCGGTTGAGTGGGCACTAATCACAGGCTGGTGCTGACTTCTGCCTGGGGCAGGCCCATATTGCTGACCCCATGGTGGTTTCTGTGGGGGCTTTGGCCATCCAGGAGGAGGGCACCTGAAATGGCTGCTGGGTGATTGCTCTTGGAATTTCCTAGAACTGCTCAGGAAACTGGAAAACATTTCTTAGAAACTATGAGCTGCGATGAAAGCAAGCCACCTTCTGCTGAGAAATCTGGTTTTCTATGAAAAAGCTTGACTGCAGCAAGAATTTTGTGGGAGGGGGCAAAGCCAGCGTGCTTTGTGGCTGCTCTGAGAGGAAGGCATGGGCTGGGCTGTCCACGTGGGATGTGGTGCACATGTACCTGCATTGCTGGTGCTGGCCCAGGCTGCATCCCTTGTGCTGACACCCCACTGCTGCCTGCCTTTCTTAGCACAAACTAATGCTCCTCAGCTCCTCGCTCTTTTCTTCTGTCCTTAGGTTTGCACAGCACTGAATTCTCACCCAGGAGCTGGGCAGCTCTGGGCAAGCTGGCTGGCTGAGAAGAGAGTGGAAGTGAGGTTCAGACCCTTCCAAGCATCATGGATGCTTCAGAGAGGTTTTGGTGTAAGAAGATGTTTTTTGACTGGGGCCTTGATGGGGAGGGAAGGGAGATGTGAGCAGGAGCCATTACTGCTTTCCAGCAGTGCGCTAACTGGTAGATCCAGCAACTGGTAACTGGTAAATCCAACGCTCCCGAAGGTGAGAGATGGGGCTGGATCCCAGACAGTGGAGGTGGACGAGAGTGTTTGGTTGGAGCTGCAGGATGTGAGTGTCTGGGGACAAGAGATGGCCGGGAGCTGGGACGTTTGCTCGGGGGGTGCGAGGGTGGTGCGTGAGGGGGTGGTGTGCCTGCAGCTCCTGCCAGCGGCCATGCTGGAGCAAGCTACGATTAGGATTAGACTTGCAAATCTCCTGAGAAACCCTTGGGAAAGCACACACTGTGATTCATAGGGCTTCTCCCTGCATGCACCACACAGAGGGCAAATCCCGACCGAAGCCCTTGCTCCTGCTCTGATGGGGATGGATTCTCCAACCGGGAAATCTGCACCTTCAGCGTCTGGCTCTGCTGCTCAGCCTGGTGTTGCATCTCTGCACGTCAAAGCCTTGGGCCTTGTCTTTACTCAGCCTTTGTGTGCTGACTAAAGCTTGTTTTCATTTTTATGGGCCCCTAAGTGTGGATAATTGAATTGTGAGCGTGTCCTCCAAAGAAGCAGTGAAGCAGGGAAAGGCCTGGTGGAAGATGTAAAAAATTGGGTGTTGATTTCTTAAGATGGGTCTGACCATGTAAATGGGCTTGGATTGGTTCCCCTCCTTTTTTTTTTCACCCTGATTTGGAAGTGGAGACTGACTGCTCTCACAGAGTGTTGCTCTCACCAGCCCAGTGCTAACCCAGGGTTAGCGTGAACTGAGGGGCTTGGAAGAATGACTTCATCTGAAGGTAGTTTGGAGCTCTGCTTTTTCTCCTCTGTGTTTAGGGTGTTCCCATGTCCCACTTCCAAGCTCTTTTTCTCTTTCAAACTCTAAAAGGAAGAAACGTTAATTAGTAATTTTTAATTAAATATAAAAGATGACATTCTCAAGCTTCAGCCTACTTCTGACAGGTTATGTGTTAAAACAGATTATCAGGCTACATTAAAAATACATGGGGTGTGTTGGAAAATCCTCAAGGCCTTAATGAAGAATTTAGGCACATTCACTAGTTTTCTTTGGCTTTGAAGGGTAATCTGCAGGTTTTTCTTTTAAAACAAGGATTAAGCATTTTTCCAAGTATTTTCAGGCATTTGAGCTATGTGGTAAAACAAGATCTCCGACAAACATTTTCTTCTGTTTTGCAGTGTTTCTCTCTGTGTTAGGTCTACTGCCTTCAGGGAAAAGTGTGGCAGATGAGACGTGTTTAACAGCAAAAGCTAGCTGGAGAATCCCAGTGCCTTCTCTGGAGGGGAATAGTGAAAAGGACATTCAATGCAAAAAGAAGCAAATTGGAAAACCTGCATTTTCCCTCCTTTTTCAGGTGACTTCAAGTGTGACACATTTCTGTGATACCAACCTGTTGCTTCAGGCTACTGTCCATGCTTGTGGGTCTGGAGGGAACCCAAACATGATGCTTCAGAGGAGGAAAGTTTGTAATCCACAGTAACCCAGTTCTGTAACGTGGCACGCATGGGGTGAAGAAAACGGGAGAGCTTATTTCCAAACCTACCACATCTCTCATTCGAGTACTGATCATCCATTTTGTTAAGAAATTGTGGTGACGTATTATTATAATTTCCTAGTGTTGTGCAAAGCAGAAATTGGGTCTATGGCAATTTAATGGCAGGCTTTTGGTGATTGCTTTTGTGTTTAATATTGCAAGGTAAAATGCAACTGGAGGCAATAAAAGGAGGTGCTTTAAATACAATGCAGTTAAAAATGAAAAGCTCCTTGCAGGAGATGGGGCTTTTGCTGTGTCACTGGGATCATGAGGCATGAGTCCTTGCCTGGGGTGGGAGGGGGTGATCTTGGTCTCAGGCTCTCGAAATCTCAACACCTGGCTGCAAGTAGCCCAGGTGGCTTTGCTTCATGCCCTGCTGGGTCAAAATGGGGTGTCATGCCATCTCTGTGCCTGGGAAATCTCTGGGGTGTCCCACTGACTTGTGCTGCATGAGGTAAACAGCCTGGCTGAGGATGCAGAGCACGCCCGGATCGTAGCCCAGGTCTGTCCCTGCAAACTTATCTCGGTCACTGAAGGCATCTATTAAACTCTGACTCACCTCGCAGAGGCACAGCCCGCAGAGGAAAGGTAACTTTGCATTGCAGTCACTCTTTGCTGTAAAACTGCTCTTCAAGAAACCCGGTCCTTCCCACTGATGAGCTCATGAGCTGTGCGCTGGCACTTCTTCACCTCACAAATGATGTGTGGGGTTCTGGCCCCGATAGCAAGCACCTGAGTAGGAGAACCAAGAAAACATGTCACAATTTACCACTAAACCAGGGTTTCAAATATTTTGTTTACAGAGGGAGGAAGAGGTGACTCATCCTTCTCAGGGTAGGTGGGTGATGCTCCTGCTGCCAGCCTGGGTATTCCCCAGCCCCCACCTACTTGTGCTGTGAGAAAGGCATTGCTCTCACAGCTCCTCTTCTTGCCCATGCTGCCAGCACATGGAGGGCGAGTGTTTGGGTGCCTCAGGGTGTCACAGGTCAAGTTTGGGTGCCGCAGGTGGTGGGGATGGCAGGCAGCAGTATGGCAGTGTGCTTTGTGCCACCCCTGGTGTGGCTTTGTAAGAATTCAGGGCTCTGCTTTGCTTCTTGCACAAAGCCTAGGTGCCAGATTTTGGCTTGGTCAGCAGGTCTTCCCCTTCTCCGCTCTTGTAGGAAAAATTTGGGAAAGCTGCCATGTACGGGTTAGGTAAAGGCCTCAGAAAGATGTGTCAGAAACACGAGCTGGCTGACCAGTGAAACGGCAGGCTGCTTCACTGCGTTGCAATGCTGGCTCTGCCATTGACTGCACGTCATGGTTTTGTTTGGTGTGCTGGAATAGTTTGGATGGAGCCAACGTTATTCGTAGGTGGGGTGAATCATGGAACATGGGATCTCGAGCTGTGTCTTGCAGGGTGAGATTTTTACATTTTGAGCAACTGAGATGTGATCTTGTTCCAGGTTCTTTCCACACTGTCAAAATCAGTGTTGCTGGATGAATCTGCAAACAAGGATAGTTGATGGCTTGACCTTATTCTCCAGCTTTAGAGCAAAGTGGTGACTTATAAGAATTCTCACCCTAGTGTAAATCAAACTAATTTCTGCCTATTCGGAATAATTCCCTATTAGCCTTAGGAGTTTGTGCACTGTTGACTTGCTGCACATCCATTTACTAGACTGATTCTCAGTGTTTGGTTTTGCAGCTGGACAACATATGGGATCCGTCCAGGGGAGGAAAAAAACAAAACAAACAAACAAAAAAAACCACTCTTGTATGATTTAGGAATAAGCCCCATATGTGCTCTGCAGTGGATGCTTCTGTCAACTGTTTAGCTGAAACAATGTGCAGTCAGTTAAATATTTGGGTTCTGCATAACAGCTGGAATGGCAAAGGAACGTTATTATACAATGAATCCAAGCTACACCCAGACCTTGAGTAATGTCAATTAATGTGAGTAAGTCAATTGAAGACAGTAAAGACAAGGGCAGTGCAGCCAGGTCTGCGAGTGGAGTGTGGCATCAGCTGAGCAAGATGGGGTGCCCAAAATGCTGATGCTCCCCAAACAGCCCTGAAGGCTGTGCTGCCCCCTGAGGAGAGGCTGAGGCTGCTGCCCTGGGTCGGCGGCTGCCTTTCCATCTGGATTGCAGCAGCAAGTTCCTAATAAAAGTAGGACCAGGGTCTGTGTGTTTATGGAAAGTCTTTAACTGAACATTTTTGTTTGTTTGCTTGTTTTCATTCATTAGGGCAGCTTGCTGGAACTTCAAGTGTTAACTTCAAACCAACGCTTGTCATCGTTCCGGGGGTACTCCAGTGTCACTTGCTGATGTAGAGTCCTCTCAGCCCTGTGTACGACACAGATGGAAAACAGAAATGAGAAATGATAGGTTATAAAACAAATTCTGGCTCCCTTTTTCACTTCCATCACTTCCTCGAGGCCAGACGCTATGACAATAAAATAGATAAGAAGCAATTTTTAAGGGTCTGTTTCTCTGGTGTCAGTATGCAGCCTTATCTAGAGGAAGAGGAAGCACTGAATGCTTCACTGATATTTGGATTAGTTTAAGATAGCCAGTTGCTCACCATTTCCTTTTTATTTTATTTATTTATTTATATATATTTTTTTAAATTTTGAGAGATTTTCTTCTGATTAGAGCCTTCCCCTTCCCAGCATTTCATGCCCTTCTTCATTTCTGGCAGGGATTAATTCCCAAAACTGACGTGGTTTGCTAACGGCCTATGGCCATTGAATGGAAAAAAAAAATCTTGGATGGAAAAATATTTGCCTACACTGACTTTAGCTGTAGGCTCACAGCAAGCAGCAAAGGTACACAAGAGCTTTGAGACTGCATGTAGAACGCCTTCTCCCTTGATAATTTGCTTGAACTGAGTGAAAGGGGACTTCTTGTCCCTTATAGACAATAGGAACATTGGGTAATTCAAGAGGCCAAGTACTCATACTGCTGCATACCAGACTGCACCACTCTGCATAAAAAGACAAGATATTGAGGATATCCTGACTAGTAAAATCCAAACAGCAGAAGCCCTGTTCTGATACACAGAATGAAAGTTGAACTATCCATGCTGACAAATACTATGTCTGAAAATACACATGCAATGTCCGTTTTGTGTTTCTTAACAGGGGCTTACATTTGCTTCAAATGCCTCTGCTGTCTCTAAAACTTTCATATATGCCACAGAAATACTTTTTTTTACCCCCCTATAATACACCCTGGCTATCTGTTAAAACAAATGCATGTTTGCACGTGTGGCTTATGGATCATCAAGCCTGCTTGGCACAGTCTTCCATCCTGGCTATTTGCTATGGTTGTGCTGCCTTTTGGAATTGCATCTGAATGTTATGACAATATAGCTTAGAGATGGTAAAGCAAGGAAAACAAACAGTTTGTCTTCACATTCTGGCTCCTGGAAGAGGGATATGCAGAATAGAGGGAAGTCAGGGTTTACCTAAAAACAGGTGGAACCCAAACCACGGTGGGTGTAGCTCCACTCACCTCCAGACTATTACATAAGTAGTGGATTTAATCCATTGAAAACATCTAAGGATTACATGTACGAGGCATCTAGAATTAATATGTGCACATTAATTTTTTTTTTTTCTGGTCATGATTACTGGATAATGGTGGTGTTACTAAGTAGTTGGTCTCCCTTCCAGCTCTCTAGTGTTTGTATTCCTTTGCCTGTCTTGTTGTTTTAGGAGGATTTTTTTTTCCTGGTTTTGTTTGTAAACAAGGCAGCAGATGCCAGGGTCTATTAGAGACCTAATCCAAAACCCATGAAAGTCAGTGATTATCTTGCCTTTGAGCTCAGCTGACTGTCAAACTAATAGTTAGGACTATTTAAGCCTTGAAACAGTGTTTGACTAGCTCTTCCACACATTTATAGCAGTGATTCTGGCTATTTTGGCTGTGATAACGGTATATAATTTTTAATGGGAAGCTGTGGGTTTGGGCTGAAAAAATCTTACATGAACTGGAGTTGGTCTCCTTGTGAACTTCTGAAGGTTTGTTGTTGAGGAAAAAAATAATTCCTGAAAAACTCTTGTTTGTAAGTTCTGGTGCTTTCCACCTGTTGAGAGCTGCTGTCCTTAGGCTGCCTTGTGTACCTGTGCCCCTTGCATGTCCTTCATGCATGGTGATACCTCTATATCTGGTGTGGTAACTCACTGCCACACCTGACACCTAAAATCTTCCAAATGGCTCTTCTACACCTCTCTATGATGTGTCTTGGTGTGTGTGGCTGGGGGGTTCCCTTATTGCAGAAAAGTGCAAAATTATTGCAAAACCTGACCCAGCAAAAGGGTTACAAGTATTTGTTGCTAGTGGAGATGGTGAATTCTGATTTGGACTACCAAAGTCTATCTTAAAAGAACTGGTGGAAATGGCAGTAATATTATCTTTTCCTTCTTTGTTTTTGAAATTGGATGAAAAATTGCCTATATATCTGATTTAAAAACACTTGCCTCTGTTTTCAGGCTAAAGTGGGATCTGAAGCTTTCTTTTGAGAGGACAACTGATTTCTGTGGTCATCAATGCATCTGTCCACTGATGGAGCAATGAAGCACTGAGAGCTGCTGAGCCAGACAGAGAGAAAACACATCTCGCAGATGTTATGTGGATCAGCCAATTTTCAACACGTAATAGAAATGTTTCCCTTTGGATACAGGGTGAATCATGAAAACTGTAGAAAATGTCAGAGCACTTTCTGCAATGGCCCCAATTTTGTTATGTTACTGCTCTTCCTACACCAAGACATAGCTTTTTAGCCACTTTGATTGTTGAAGGGCCAAAAATTCGCCTGGATCTGGGAGCAACTCCTGTGCTATTATTCCTACAGACCAGCATGAGCATTGGCAAGCTGCGGGTGCTTCACCCACAGCTGTGCTTTGCCAACTTTACCAGCCTCCCAGGCAGAGAGCCCTGCTGATGTGCCAGAGCTCACCGCAAAGCCGCCGTGTTGACACCAGGGATGTGACAGTCCTTATCCGGCCACAAACGTGTTCAAAAGCATTGGGGAATGGCCTGAGTTACCTGAAGCATTTACTAATTGTTTGGTGATGACGCAAATAGCAGGGTCCAATTTCAGCCGTGCAGTCAGCTCCTGGGCAGGGACGGCCTGCTCAGCTCTTCCTGCTCCCAATATCCTGGTGGCAGACAGGGCTGAAAATCCCCCTGGTGCTGGAGTCCCCTTGTAAGTAGGCTGTATTGAAAGGGACATTTAATCTCTTTTGAAGTGAAATACTCCTGCCTGTGGCCCTTGTTCTGATTTAACCCTGTGTGGTTTTTCACCCACGTCTGTGTAGAAACCATGTTTCGGGGATCTGTCTGAGCACCATTTCACATGTGTTTGCTCTACACGCTTTTGTTATTGACCAAAACTATGACATTAAAATCACATTCACCGACTTAAAGTCTCTCTTTACATACTGGCCTAACTCTCAGCACATCCTACACAATCATTTCATCATGAACTATGCTCTCCCTCACCCCGAGTTGAACTGGAATAGTTCTCCTCACCATTGGCAATACTCATGGAAAACTGCTGTAACGGCTGCCTCATAGCGCTCGAGGTGGTTTTATGTGTTTTTCTCAATGTTTTCCCTGAGTTCCCTTCTGGTTTGGTCATTCACAGCAAAGGCCATCCGATGTTATTTATGCGGTGGCTGTACCCTGGGGATGAGCGATGCGGAGGGCTCAGCCACAGCCCACGTCAGGGCCAGGTCTCAGCCTCCCTGTGTGCCAGGCAGCATGGGGACATGGGTGGGTGGCAAAGCTGGCAGGGTCTGCTGGCCAGGCTTCACCCACGGCCACCCAATTCCTGTCAGGAGCAAGGCTGAGGCATAGCCTGCAGGCCTGTGAGGCCCTCAGGGAGTGCACCATGCATGGTTGGTTCTCTTGGGGTCGGTCCCCAGCGGCTGGTGGCTGGGGAAAGGGGCCCTGGGTGAGAGACTGAGGCTGGGTCAGTCATCCCGAACAGCTGCAGGAGGAATTGCCTGCACACAACACTGAGAATATTTTCTGTACGGCTTTTTTCACCTGCGTGGTTATTTGGTTCTGCCCAAGCTCTTTGCAAAACATACAAAGTGGAGGGAAAAGAGAAGAAAAAGTGCCTTGTTTTTAATGGTAGCGCTTAAAAATAATATAAAACCACCCTCAGTGGCCAAACCACAGAAATTGCCATGCAGATCCAAGAGCAGGTGTGCCTCCTCGAGCTACTGGAACAGCATCAGAAACCTGCTGGATCCCGAGTAGAAAGTGTCCTTTTAATTCTGGGTCAAATTCTGCTCCAAATGTGGTTGAAAGCAAAACTCCTATTTACTTTAATGCTCACCGGCTTTCATCTGTTGCTTTTGGAATAAACTGAGATCAGACGTGAGAAGCGCAATGTACTGCTGTCAGGATGGGAAGTCGGCGCTGTGCTGGGAGAGGTTTGGAATGAGCCGCTTGGTATGTCCAGGTCCTAGGGACAGGGCCTGTAGGAGCATAATGTGGCAAAGGACACTCCTGGTCTTCCAGCATAAAGCTGAGGCTACGGCTTTCCATACTCCTCTCTCATTTTCCTTAATTTTACCCGCAGGACACCGGGGTGGCTGCAGCCAAACGCCTGTCTTGCAAGCAGCAGTGGCCACTGCGGGCATTTCTGTGGAGCTTTACCTTACTCTGTCCTGCCAAGCCAGTGGCTCTGTTAGAGCTGTCCCTGTGCCTGCCACTGTGGACGTGACTGAGCCAGCAAAGCAGCTCTGTGCCTGCCTTTGGGTACCTGCACTGACACTGGTACTACAGGTGGCCCTCACCTGCATGGGTAGGTGCTCCTGCTCAGCTGGGTCCAAGGAGCAGGGCTTTAAGCTCCACCAAAAAACAAACAAACAAACAAAAAACAACCCTCTGCTATCTTCAGCTTGTGACGTTTGGAATTTCAGGCATCTTTAGCATCCATCCCTTCAAGAGCAGTAGGCTGGCTCAGTGCATTCTTGTAATGCTACAGAAATACAGAGGGAAAGCAGGTTGCATTGTGCGCATAGGCTCATGCAGGATGTATTTCTTAAATCAATTTCATAACTGTACAGCTGGTCCAGTTTCTGGGTCAGCGTGGATATGAGGTAGTACCTGACAGTTAACACAAACATCCAAAGAGATTCAGACCTTCCATCATTCTTATTTTCTTTATTCATACCCATCAAAAACTTCCACAGAAATAATTGGCCTATTATTCAGTAGGAGAACTCCTTTCCCTCCCACTTTCCTCCCCCCTATTTCCCAAACCATTCCCTCTCACTTAAAGCCTTCCAAAACATTTGAGACTTGATACTCCAGCATGCCGAGCACCCTGGCCCTGATTCAGTAGAGCACTTAAACATAGGAATAATTTCATTTGAAGTCAATGCAATTATTTGCATGCTTTAGTTGCTTTGCAGCGAATTGCTCCATATTCAATAGGGTGGAGCCCATCGAGTCCTTTCCTGGCTGTGCTGCTCAAATTTTCTAGACAGGGAGGAAAGCTAGAGCAGTCCTTCCCAGTGCTTTTGCTGCTGGTGAACAAAAGGCAGCGGCATCTAGAAAGGGTATTTCTGGGCAGGATGGGGTTGTGGTTCAATAATGCTGCATTGTAAAAGGCTTGTTCTTATTGTACTCTTATCAGAGCCCGGGAGATTATCCTTATCAGAGCCTGTAACATTATTTTTATCAGCGTGAAAGATGATTCTTTTATATCAGGGCAGCTGTAAACCTCTTAAGGCTTTTCCCTTTATTTACCTCTCTGCTGCACTTCTCTGCCTCTCACCCATCAGCGTTGCCCTTTGATACGAAAGCTCAGAGTAGCCCAACTTTTAAATGCGCAGCGCTGGGCTGGAGGTATTTTACAGTGTAAAATGCTTGGGATGTGTGATTCAGAATACTGCCTCTCTGTTCCCAGCTAAAAGTATGGCTCAAGCTAGGCTCCAGTGTCTGTCTGTCTGTCTGTCTGAGGAGATTGAGCCCTGTGATGCTTGTTCCAGACAGCACAAGCTGGTGGCAGACCATGAGGACATGCATCAGTGATTTTATCTGTGCTGCTTCAGGCTGCTCGGGTGTGCTCTGGGATGAGCTCAGCAGCTCCTGGGGACAGACACATCTTGCTGTTTGGCGTGGAGTCTGCTGTAAGACTGGAGCTCCTGAATCTTCCTGGAAACACAATTTTTTCAAAAATAATAAAAATAACAACAACAACAACAGTCTCATTCTACCTTCATTGTAAAAAATACAACCAACCAACCAACCAACCAAAAAAAAAAAAAAAACAGTTTGGCCAATATGCACTTGTATTTTTGGTAATCTGGTCTGGAAACCTCTTCACCTGGTGGCAGGGTGGCACCAGCAGATGCTGCAGCCCTCCCATGAGGTCTGTTTGCCTTTCCAGGAATTTTCCTTTGGCATTAGCAACACAAAGGGCTCGATGGGATTGTTTTTGCTGTGCCTGGTCATGTTAGAAGTATGTGCATTTTGGGCCAATGGTGAGACCACTGCATCAGGGCTGCATAAACAGAACCTCGCTTAAAAATAGCCAAAGGGAGTGACCTTGGCCATTCATGTTTGCATCGTATATGAGGCTCAGGAAAATAATGTTAATGCTTAGTGCTCCTCCGTTCACTTTCCCACCAATGTGCAAGGGGATGTGACTATTGGGGCTACAGGGACATGCAGGGTGGTGGGTCCCACTGTGGACACCTGTCTCCATGCACAGAAGCAGCTGGGCAGGCTCTGTCACCTGTCAGCCATGAGAAAGCTTTGGCTCCTGCCTCCTCTCTCTGCTTCCTACCATGCTGCAATCAGAAAAGCATCAGGAGCAGTCACAAGCACAGTGGGTCTGACTGGAAGCTGCATCCAACATGTTTGTGCCCCAAGAGAAAGCAGTGCTGACCCTGGTGCCACATGCAGCAAGGATATGGGAGCACAAGTGTGAACATCTGTGGGCTGGGGCTGTTTGTAGCCTTGGCTCGAGGCCCAGCACAGAGCACCCATTTTGGTCACGCTACCATCTCATGGGCAGCACAGATCCCTGGTTTTGCAAGCCGGTTCCACATCTACAGAGGGCAAAAATAAGCTGGGGAGCCCTGCAGGGCTTTGCCAGCCTCTGTGGTTGGGTCACAGGACGTGCACTGGGCTGTGTTGCTCATCTTTGTTCCCTTGCAAGCTGTAGCCCAGGGTGTCAGCTGCAGCGCAGCCTTGTGCACCATCCCACCAGCAAGAGGGAGATGAATTGGCCCTTGAGCTTGCGGTGAAAGCATGAAAACATGTGGGGTTGTGGCTGGAAAACTCCCCTCACTTAGACACCTGAAGGGAAACCATCCAGATGTTGTTGGGGTTTGTTTTTTTTTGGTCTTAAAGTCTTGAATTTATAAACTAGCCTTGCGGGGATTGTTTTTTGTTGTTTTTATTGTTGTTTCACCCCAGCTGGTATGGGAAAGACTGATGTGGGGGAGAGGGAAGGGACTGGTTACTAATAATTCCTGAACACTTACAGCTGGCATAATTGGCAACAGGACTGTGCCATCACCATGATTGTGTCTGATCCTCCTTTTGTGATGGGTCTTTTCCCCACAAAAGGATGGGCCTGAGGTATTGGGCCTTTTTGGAAGAGGCTGATCCTTGTGGGAAACCCTTTTGATGCTGACTTCAGCAGGATATAGACCAAGCTTTTAAGGTAGCTTCTACAGATTTTTAACAGAACCTGAAATCCAGTCTAGAAATGATATTGCATGTTGATGCTATCCAAAAAAGAATGATGAAATACTGCAGACAAAAACCCAATGCCCATACTTGTTCCATCTTCAGCCCTAACCTAGACTTTCTTTACCCCCAGGTTTTGCCAGGGCTGTGTTTTGCTTCACAGCACGCTTTGGGTCAGCCAGGCATCCTGGTCCCTGACCGACAGCTCTTCTGGCAAAAGCCTGCAGTGTGTATCTGGCCTGTGAGGTGCCTTGTCAGCAGTGTTTTAGGTAGATATTCAGGTCCTGGGAGCATTTCACAATCTTGCTGGAAGCCCCTGGGCTGGCTGGAGTGCTCCTTGGGCGCTGTGAGGGAGCGTGGTGATGCTCAGCAGCTTGCAGGGTGGAGCTCATCCTCTTGCTTTAAAGCAGCTTGTCATGAATGCCCTCGTCTGAGAGAAAAGGGACAGTGGCGCTTCCCAGTGCTTGTACCCAGGAGAATAAAGGGAAGTGGGACTAGTGGGAGTCTTCAGAAGCCTCTAACTCACCATAGGAGCATAAATATCTTCAAGGGATTGCCCTGGGGTGCTTCTTAAAAAAGCAGCCGGGTTAAAGTGGCTTTGTTAAGTTTGTTCCCATGAATATGATTTTCCCCAGGCATGCTTTTTACATATACCTGTTAGATAAAAGCTACCACATGGTATAAAAAAACCAACACACAGGCCTCTTAATTAAAGATATGGGGCGAAGGAGGTTCCTCATACAAACAAGAAAGCGATGAGGTGGTTCTGGTTTAAAGATCCCTGAGAAATAAAGCTGCCTGTGGCTGCTGTGGTGGTCCACCCAGGCTTCAGCACAGCGCCTGGCCTCTGTGAGTGCTGGTGGCTGAGAGACATGCAGGCGGCTATGTGCCCTCCTCACTGTTGGCCACCCTGACTGAGCAATGTCAGGCATTGGGAAATCTGATGAGAAAGCTGCTCCTGTCAGTTTGCTCTCTAGGACTGGTCCCTCTGGTGTACCTTGCCCCGGTTATCTGCTGGCCTGTCCAGCTGGCACTAGGAACACAATTTCCCCAAACTCCTGTGGGGTTTTGCAGATATGTGGTGCATTTCAGAGGATGGGCTCCTGCCATGCAAGTGATGGTGCCATGATTGCATCCCTAGACGCAGTTGTAGTCCTGTGTCTCCCATCCCTACTCTGTGCTGAGCTTCCTTGTGTTGTCTTTCCATGGCACCTGGTGAGGGTAGATTTTCAAGTCCCTCTTTTTCAGAGGTGTGGTCCCTGATGTGAGGCAGGGTGATTTTTGTGTAGCTTTTCCCAGCTTGCCCATCATGAGCTGCAGAAATGATCCTGCAGTGCTCAGGGCCTAGCAGCGATGAATAGGTTACTCGCCCACAAAGGTGAGAGCATCACGCACAGGAAATGGGAGCAATGACTTGTGCTGGTGGAAAAGCCATCTGTTGGACATGCCTACTTTGTGCCAGGTAATGCAGTCACGCCAAAGACTCGCTTTGATGTAAATTCACTCCTGTGAACAAGCCTATAATCTTATATTTGAATGCCAAGAAACTCCTGTTGCTGAAGATTTGGAATCTGTAAATGCTGTTGTTGACATGTGATGACAGTAAAGACACATGGGATATGCTTTTCAAAACACATTGGTCTGAGATTTTTGGGAGGGAAGGAAAAGGTGGAAAGGAAGTGGGGAGCATCTTCACTGACTGTGGAACATTTGGTTTAGAAGACTTATCCGCTGAGCAAGATGGGTGTTTGTGGCCTAATGGAATGGGGCTTCACAGTGCTATCCAGTCTTTGCTACCATAGTTTGTGCTCGTGTGGGTGTTTTGGGAGCTCAGCGATGTGCTGAGCCCCCTCCTGAGAGAACAACGTGATGGTGGGGATGCCAGGAGGAGCTGGGCTGTGCATAGGGTGGCTGGCTGGTGAGGAAGGATGGTCCTCATGTGCCTGGACAGTGTGGCCACCAGGTACTGGCCCTTGGCTGGCAAATCCAGGGCTGTGATGGCCCAGGGACGAAAACCACCGTGCCATCAGCTGCCGGGCAGTGTTCACCCATGGAGGAGCTACGTGCTACGTGCTGTATGAACACAGGTTTCAAGGAACAGTCTGAAATAATAACAATGGATAATGGAGCAGTAGAACTGACTGAAAAAAAAAAAAAAAAAGAAACTAATACCAATAGAAAACAGTGCTGCAAGAGCGGTGTGTGAGATCTGGAAGATAATCCAGACCTAGCAAACCACTGTGAGAGCGACAGCAGTTTATCTAGCGCTCCATCAGTCTGCTCATGGGAACCCGTGCAGCAAAGTATTTATTCCGAGGGCTAGTTGTGTAGGTGGCCTAGCATGTTATCGCAGAAACAGAATGTTAGTCATGAGAGCCTACTCGCCAGACATGCCTTCTGCATGCGCCTTCTCGTGCAGCAGCCGGCGTATCTGCTGGCAGCAGCGGGTCGCTGCCAGCTTGGCATGGGAACGCGGCAGGACGGGGCTTGACTCGACGGGGAGCCTGGAAGCCAAGGCTGCTCCGCCAGCACCGGGCGCTGGGGCTGTATTTCCATGTCTAATCGGCCTAATTCGCATTTGAATTAATGCAGCGTATGTGAAGGAGCTTACAGCTAACAAGTGGTTGTGGTTTTGTTTTTCAAATCGCTATCTCGCCTTCTGATCAATGAAACTAACTCCGCGGCCTACAAACAAAGCTAACGTACTGAGGCTTCCCAACGTACCGAACTCCTAGGCTGGCTCAGTTTTTGGCTGCCCAGCTGTAGCTAAGCTTTCAGTGCCTTTTTAAAAGTGGATCCAAGGATGATGGAATTAGGCTCAACACAACAGAGGGTCCTAAATTACAAATTCCTAGGTTTTGAGTCCTTAGATCTGGTCTTCCCTTGCTTGTGCACTGTTAACAACGGGTCACAGAGCTGCGCAGTGCAAGCGTTAGTTTCATACCAGTGTTACTTAATCCAGAAACTTATTCCCCGGTGAGAAATAATGAGCAGTTTTACGTCAATGTAGTTGCACAGTTGCTAAGATCATTTTTCCTTCTTTTGGCCATTGTGATAGAGTTAAAGCAATATAACTTCTAGCATAGACTTTGCTCTTGAATATAAGCAAGCATTTTGTGAAACTTGTTCTGCTTCTGAAGATTTTGTGCTTCAAAACAGTTTTGTTATATGGTAGAGGTCTCTGGTCAGGTTCTTGGGACATTATTTCTGCAGTTGCCCATTCCTCAGTTACTCTATTTACAACATGATTCTCTCTTTTTTTTTTTTTTTTTTTTTTTTTTTCTGCTCAGGTTGTCTTTAATTTTGAAAACAAGATAGAATCAGATGAATACAAAAAAGTTTAAATGCATTTTTTTATTATACAGTTCAGTCATGGAGGGGACTTGGCCACTAAAGGGGCTTTGTCCACAGGAGGCAGGCGATGAACTTTGAGGGGTGCAAGAAATCGTTGGCCTCAGACTGCAGCTTGACTGCAGCTTGGGGCTGCGTTTAGCAGCCTTGCTTCGCAACAAAACATCCTTTCATCTCTGTAAAAATCGTGTCTCTGGTTTATATCCTGCAGAATCTGATCTGACAGCAGATGTGGCTGCTCTCTGCGGTCCCTGTCACAGCCTTCCTACTTTGGATGGTGCTTTGCTCAGGGACTGAGGTTTTGGGGAGAGGTGAGTGGCTTGTACTGCACTCCGTGTGGCATGGCCTGAGATGCCCAGGACATGGTTGCTCATGCCTGCTGGGGTGTGTGGTGCTGGGGAGGTTTGGTGCATGTTTTAGGAGAAAGGCAGCAGCTCCACATGTCATTTGTGTTTGTTGGTGGAGTCCTCAGCGAGGGCTTCATCTTTGCATACGTGCCATTTCATAGTGATCCTTCCTGTCCCGCACACTGCAGTTCATTACTTCTACGCTATCTGGAAGGCATTATCAGGTGCTGCAGGGAGACCCAAAGAAGGAGGAGGATGCAGGACCCGTGGCAAGGCCTCGTGGAGGAAGCAGAGGAGGCTTTGGTGGGCACCACGCAGCTGAAGCCTGGTCCCACCCTCGTCCTGACTTGCGAAGGCATTCCCATCCACCACCACGCTGTTAATTTACATCCCAGCCCAAGTTGCCAGGGTTCTTTAACAATTGTTTTCTTGGTACATATTGATTTTATTCTGTTGCCTAAAGCCATAGAAATAATTAGCAGAAGAGTCTTCCCATCGCATTTGCCATGTAGTTAATTAGCAGTTTTATCACATAAAGCGTTTGTGTGAGAAAAGCAGACCTTTAGTAACACAAGTCTGCTTTCTCAGCTGGAGTGAAACAGCAGATCTCCATCGACTCCTTCAGGTCCTCATTTCACAATAGCAGCAGAAAAATGGTCCTGGATGTCGTGGCAAACCCTGGTGTCCTCTGTTTCAGGCACACTTGGAGGCCCTGCAGGTGCTCCAGCAACAATCCTACTGTTAAGCGGCTTGTGGGGGGATTAAGCTGACTTGGTGGTCATCAGTGTCAACGCCATGTTCCCCCTGGTGTCCTTTCTGTCACCACGGGAGACTCTGGCTCAGATGAGCCAAGCAGTCTCCTTCTGCCCCTCTCTTTCGCCCTGCACCCTAGCAGTGGGTGCGGTGTCCTGCTCAGGAGGTGGCCAGCCAACCATCTACGCTGTGTCCACCCCTCCTGCACAGTGTGGTGGTGCCAGGCCATGGCTCACAGAGGGGGAGATAGCAGCCTTGCAGATTTGCACACACGTTTGGAGGTGGCGATGGTGGATAAGTGCGTGCTGAGTATTGCTTGTTGTGACTGCTGACTGCAAGCTCAACCTTCAGGTGCTGCTGGGAGTGGCGGAAAGGTTCTCTGATGGTGTGTCTGTATTTGTGTGTATACAGGGCAGAGATGAAAAAGAGTCTTGCGCATGCCAGCAGGTAATTTGGATATTGATAATGAATCCTTCCCTTGTAACCAGGTGGCTTAAATGCAGCTGATGGCCTAGAGAGAATAATGTTTATTCCTGAAATGAAGGCTCTTCAGCAGGCTTTTCTGGCTGCAGTCCAACGCTTGATATCCCTTACTTAAATCAGAATAGGCAGTGTGTGTCCCAGAGAGGAACTGAGGCTGGTGGTGGCTGCCTCAAGGTGTAGGTCAGTCTCACCTCCCATAAAGCAGGGTGGAAGCATGTGCTTGGAGCTCTGCCTCTCTGCAGAGGTGCTGTGCCAGGCGGCTGGTGCTCCTCTGAAGCTGCTCACAATTAAGTGGCTGTTCCTGCTCGTGTCGTGCACAGAGAGGTTGTGCTTTGGTGGGGAGTGTAAGATCAGCCGCAGCTGGCTTTGAGTCCAGTAGCACTGCTTCATGTTGCATTCTTCATGCTGAGACGGGGTCTCAGCATGTGGAAAAGCAGTCAAATACATGGGCTGGTGGTATTCCTTTGGAGGGGTTCCTGGCCAGCAAGGTGGGGTGGGTGGAGGTGCAGAGCAGGACCCTGGGGAGGGCCCTCTCAGTACAGACCTCAGGTCAGCAGGTTCTGCTTTCAGGTCCTCTACTGCAAGCTGCAGTAAGCAGTGTGCCTTTTATTTCTGCAGCCACTGCCCTACTTGCATGGTAAGCTCTTTGGGCCTGGGTGGTATTTGTCTTCCTGTTGTGCCCTGCAGCCTTGGTTAGATGTGATGCTCTGTGGGCACCCAAGGTGGCTGCTGGGCTGGGGGTGCAGGCAGGCAGCCTGCCTGGGGTCACATCCTGAACCCGGGCTCCAGGGATCTGAATTGCCTTCTGTATACTCTGCTTAGCACCCAGGGCTGGTATAAGCACCCAAGTTAGATGCCCAAAGCTAGTCTAAGGTAGTCTGACTATCCTCATCCTCTCTCCATATGTATTTTTTTATGCATATGCTTATATGATTGATTCTTGTGTGGTCATTTCCACCAAAAGGCTCTTCTACACACAGTCAGTGTTGTGGTGCCCTTTGCCTGGATAACCAACATGTGTTGATTGTTGTCCTGCAGCTGTATTTATTGGAGTGAGGGCTCATCTATTGCTTGTGTGCCTCCAGACTGCGGTTTGAGATGCATGTTCGGTTCGGTTGATGTTCGAGTGTATTTAAAAATATCATTTCTCTAAGCCTTTTCCAAATGTTTCTGTTGCACCAGTGGAAAAGGAGAAGTTCTGCTTGCTGAAAGCCCCCTTTCTCTTAGATCTCTGTCAATGCCTTGCCCAGATTAGATAAAATACCCACATCACAGCTCACAGCTTTATATAATGTTAGAAGTGAACTTCTCATCTGAGTCTTGCACAAAAGAGCCTATAACCTCAAAACAGCTGTAACTGAATGAGCAGCAGCTGGGCTATAAATTGGTTGCTTCTTCAGAGACAGCAGTTTTTTCTTCTCTTTGAGTAGCTGGCCAAGCTATATTGCTTGCTCCTTTTTAATTTAAGGCAAGTTCGCTCTCACTCAGCTGTGCTAAAGGAAGACGGCACCATCATTAGGGCTGCTGTGCCCGATGGAGGCAGCTGATCAAGTGGCAGACCTTCCTGGTGTCCTGTGGAGAGATCCCTGCAAGCGTTTCCCAGGCACAACCCGCCCGCCTGCAGCAAGCAGCTGCCTCCGGGTGTCTGAGGGTTTGCCCTCGGCACAAATGCTCAGGGCAGGAAGGCAACGCGAAGCCCTGACTAGATCTGCCAGCAAAACGGCTTGTTATCTGCACCCCGCTGGAGATGAAAGGAGCCCCATCTGGCTACTTAAACTCTTTGAATGACTGTGTTGTGACTGAAGTAGATTAAGGAGGAAGGCAGGTTATGAGTATGTAGGGATGCTGACACAGCAAGATTTGGAAATCCTGTCCACTTGTGACCTCTCATTTAGAGCAGGCTGTTGTGTGTAGCTCTGAAATGAACCCCCATTAGTTCTGGGCTGGATACAAGAGTGGCTGCTTACATCCCCAGCAGTGGGAAGGTGCCTAATGGCATTTTAAATGGTGGAGGATGGAGAGGGCAGCAAATCCCTGAGTGTCTTCTGTGGTTAAGGTAGACTCTGAGCTCCCAGCTACTTAAAGCTGCGTGTGATGAGAAGCAAGACTGGAGTCAATGTTTTGATTTCAGTGGGCTTTGTGACAAGGCTATGTGGCAAGCCCACTGAAGCCATTTCAAGTCTTGCCCACGATCTATATGTATTAGGGCAATGCCTTGTTTCCACATAAAATGAGACATTTCACAGCTCAGAGTTTCTTATCTCATATGTGGTGAAAGCAGCGATTCTATTGCTGGAGAGCAGGAATCCGTAGTTTCTTATTATCAGATATATCTTTTCTGGGGTTGATCTTTGAGCCTCTCTAAAAAGCTCAGGAACTACTAAAGTCACAGTTGGCATTTATCCCCAAAGTGATTTTCCTGGCAAAGCTTTGACAGGTAGGCTTTAGCAGAAGGAAAGGAGGGGAAGAAATTGGAATTTCCCTCTGCAATTCATTGTGACCAGGAAGCAGTGTTCTCCTTGCACACCTGCAGGTAACCTTCAGGTGGGATGCTCCTGGAGTCCTTTCCAACGAGCAGGAGGTGTTGTGTCTGGAGTCTTGTCTTCTACTTAAATGTCATGTATCAAGGGGTTTCCCTTCCAGCAGCTGCCTAGCATTTTGAAGTACACGTTGAGGAAAGCTAATTGTTATCGCTGCAGAAAATTATCCCACTTGTTAAATGAATTCAAATGAATTTTTCAGTCCTTTTCAGACAGCATCTCAGCCCAGACTGAGCTGGCCAAAGCAGATTGCTATCATCCTAACTAGCTCAACGCTGCCCTAATGAATTTCTGGCTTGAGGATGAACTTTCCTCTCAAAACATGCGTGTCTGCAAACACAACTGCGAATGTAGCAGGTGGAGAGGCTGCAGTCCAGCATGTTCCTTCAGATACAGATCTGCCTTGAAACAGCAACCTGGGCCTGATTCCCCTTGCCAGGTCTTTCAGTGGCTTTACTTGTGTGCGAGGCATGGGGCTGTGCCTCAACACAGCAAGAAGAGGGAGGAGCAGGAGCTGGCATCGGCAGGGAGCAGGATGGGGAAAGAGGGAGCCTGGTGGGAAACCAAGCTCCTCATCCCTGTGCCATTTCTGATGGGGATGGTGTTTGCCGGGCTGTTGAGAGACACCATGTCCCTTGCTGGGTGCGTATAATGTGAGGTGTGGGAACTACTGATCAGTACAAGATTGGAGGACTTCTCCTTGGCTTGAGTAATCACTTCCACAAATGTTCTGTTGACCTCAGAAGCTGGTGAAAACTGCCCTCATCTAAACCAGATTTGCGCAGAAACAGGATCAGGTCTTGCAAAATATTTAGTTATTGCACCCGATATGTCCGGGTAATTCAGCAGACAATAGCTGCTTTCTCCTCTGACAAGAGCTTTGCTGATTGCCCAACTGGGCAGGGAGAAGAAATGTGGAGCAGGGTTCCTGCAACAGCAGCTCCTGGAGCAGTGAGGATAGTGGCGCCAGGGAGGTGTGCAGGGGAGAAGGGCCGGGCATCTGTAATGTGAAGTGAAAACCCAAATCAAATCAGGGAGTCAAAGCATTGCTGGCAGTTCCTGTTTGCTTTTCTATCTGATTTGCTTTAGCAGCCAAGCAGGCCCTGCATTTCTCTGGGAGCCCAGGTGTCCTGCATGGTGTGGAGCCTGGGATGGCAGCTGTCTCTGGACTGAAGGTGCTGGGGGCTCCCTTTGGGTCCCTGCTTCAATCCTTCAGATTGCCCTGAAGCTTCTCCCTTCCTCATTTCTTATACAGGAAAGGTTTTTATCCCCCACTTGGCCCTGTGGCAAAGTGCATCAAGGGCGGGCAGTGTCTGTCTCCCTGGCAGACTGGTTCTCAAACTTTGCTCTTGTTCACCTCGCTGGCTTGGGACTCTGCTTCTTGCTGCGAGGCTGCCCTTCCACTCCAGTTGCAGTTTCACCTCTCCACCTGTGGTGAGGGGTCCTGGTGCTGCCTTTGGCCCAGGACCTTCCTTGCAGAGAGCAGGACCTTACAGCCTTGACAAATCCTCCTGCACGGGGCTGGAGCTGACGGCTGCTGACTCATGAGAGGAGCTGCGTGCACACTCGAGCGAGGCGCTGAGCCAAGGACAGAGAGGGACAGGGCTTGGCACCTGACCGAACATCGCCGTCTCCTTGTGTGGGTGTGCAGAGCCATTCCTGCGGGGATGTTGAACCAGTCCTGTTTGCAGTGTTTGGCTGCTGGTGAGCCTCTGCCTCGGGGCAGGAGACTGGCGTGGCACGCAGGCGGGCATGGCACAGGGGAGCAGCAGGATCGTGGGTATCGCCGTGAGTTACCAGGATCTGCAGGGCTCCTGCAGGAGGAGGACAGGGCTCGGACCCCACGGCCTCTTGCCCTTATGCCTTCCTGGATGCAGCACACCTACCCCTGAGGCAGGCTGGTTCAAGGATATTCGTTCAGTGTTGCCTTTTCCACTGCCTTTTGGTCTTGCTCTTACACGTGTGTTTGTCCGATGAGCTGGAGAAGCAGGTTGCACCTCTCTTTTCAAGGTGTTTAGGTCACCTGGTGATTCTCTCGTCCTCCTAGCCAGAGCTGGCTTTTCCAACTCCAGCCTGCTGGCAGCTGCTTCAGTTTCAAAACAGGAGAAAAAAACAAACAAACAAAAAAAAAAAAACACACAAAAACTGTGTTTTTCCTTTTTAAATAGGTCTTACGCTATATTTTTAAAATGAATAAAAGCCTCCAAAAGAGGAAGTGACAAGGGAGAAGGGGAAACTAGTGACTATCAAGATGCTTGGCTCAGTGGAATCACTCAGGCTGCCTTTCTGAAGTTAACTTCCTGCACTGCCAAAAACACTTACAATAAATGTATTTCAGAAAAAAAAATGAGAGTGATCTCGTCAGTTTCTCTCTGAAAAAAACAGAAAGTGCTTTTTGACAGTGGATCACCGCATGCTATTACGTGAGGTGGGAGTCTCCAGTGAGCCATTTTCCTGCAAACTGATTTGAGGAAGAATTACTCAGCAGAAGTTCCCTTCAGATACATTGAGACATTTGCAGATTTCACCTGCTTCCTAAAAGCAAAGCAAGCCTGCGCCGTGATTTTAAAAAGTTCAAGTATATTGATAAGGGCCTCCCTAGAGATGAGTGACTCTGGTTCTTGGGGCTCCCGCTGGAGGGTTACTTGCTTTGCCCAGACCTGGCTCTGGCTGACCAAGGCTGAACTGCCGTGGCTGGGATCCCACACAGGGGTTGTGCTTACTGTGCAGAAGGTAGCAATAGCTTTGCTGTCTGATGGACACAAAGAATCTCATGGTGCTTCGGTGCTGCTCGGGAGCAAATGAAGCAAATAGGAGTCCTCCGGTGTAGAAGTCCCATGGCGTGTGGGCGGACTGCAGTCAATGTAGCCTCCACCCCACTTTGGCAGGAGCTGGACTCTCCAGGAACAAGACCGTGGGATTGCAGGCCATGAGCCATCACCCATCCTTTCTTCTGTGCTTCAAGAAGTGAACCTGGGCAGGGCTTGGCTTTTGTTTTCAGGATGAAGGCTGGTTTGGGGTTTGAGTCCTTTAAAGCTATTTTTTGTGGGTTGCTCCCTCACCTGGAGCACCACGGAAAAGACCATATCAGGACCAAGATGCTGCTGGATATTTACTTCAAGGTCCTGCCACGTGCCTACACACAAGACACATAGTACCAGCAGTGCTACCATTTTTGTGCATACTCTTCCTGCTCACAGTCAGTGTGAGCACTTGTTGTACAGTGGCTATCAGAGTGCGGTGGAGCAGAAGGGAGGAATTCAGATTCTCTCTGGTTTCCAGTAGCATATGGCATAACAGTGCTACCCGTGAGGTGTTCATGTCTTGAGGTTTCTCAGTATTAGCCTGAAGAGCTGGTGGGAGCGGAGTGTTCCCGAGAAGTGATCAGTGGAACAGCAATTTCCTGCAGATGCTGCTCCGTGTGAGGTGCTGGGAATGAGTCCTCCTCTGATTCACCACCTGCTGTCCCCAGGGCCAGACCATTCCCAGCCCGAGGGCTCTGTGCTCCCTCACAGTGCAGAGGGGTCAGCAAGTCTCTGCGACTGCCTTGAATGGAATAGAGTGGAAACAGTTCCCAGAAACACATTACAATTGGAATGGAAAAAATCGAGGCTAAATCGGAAACTGAAGAGAGCGTCCCAGGCTCAAATACAAGGAAAACGTCCTTCACCTCTCAGAAAGGAGTGTTCACAGTTTACCACTGGCAAAAAATTATCTGGGTTATCCAGAATGCTTTTCCCTCTTTTCCTTGTAAACCTGATGCACTAGAAGACAGAAGTAAAGGAGTAATGTAGATGCAATGAACTTTCACTGTGCTTGCACCAAAACCCTTACATTTTATAGGAACACTTTAAGCAGTGAAGGACCTTTGAGAGGAGTCACCAGGTCCAGTAGTATGGGAAGTGGTCCACATGCAGGAAGACTGGATGGATTATGTAGGCAAAAAAACTTTTTAACAATTATTTTATGGTCTTACTGGAGTAAATAATTCCTGTGTGCTGATCCTGTCACTTTTCTTTTCTTTTTTCTTTTTTTTTTTTTTCTCTTTGTGAAGTCTTTATAAGGAGATAATAAACTTGAAATTGAAGTAACCTGTGGTCTCTCTCTTTTTTTTTTTTTTTTTTTTTTTTTTTTTTTTTTTTTTCTTTTAACCCACACAACTATCTTTCCTGCTCAGTTGCTGAATGGTTTATAACGTGACGTATGCTGAATTTCAGGTACCATTGAAATGATCTCAGTGAAACTGCAAATGTAGAAATAAGGCAAAACCTTGCCTTTATGCAAAGGAAAGCAAAGCCTACAAAAAAGGACTTTCCCAGGCTTTTTCTATTTCTTCTTTGATGTCATTTCATCCGATATTTATTTGAAAATCTAAACATGAGAACATGTACTTCCTGTGCCTGACACTGTTTCTATTTCTGAAGTAAAGGAAATGAATATTTTCCTATTCACTTATTTCTTTTGTACTGATTCAGCCACAAATGTTAGTTGACCTCAACTGGATATGGATCTGTCCAGGCTTTTCTGTTTTGCTTCTTATGAAATCTTGCATCTATGTTTGCATGAGTCCTCTCCCACCTTTTAGGTTTCCCAACCTGTATCTTTGTTTACAGTCTGTAGCAGGCAGTCTACTGCTGTGTGCCCAGAAACCACAACTCACACTGAGCGTGGAGTGGTAGCAGACCACACCATAAACACGCTGATATTTTTATGAAGTTGGGCTGGTCATTTTCAATAACCCTTGCTGGTACAGGAAGATGACGTCTGGTGTTGTGATCATACCAAAAATCCCCCGTTGTTTTTGGCATGAATCAACTTAGAGTTGTTCCTGTTTGAGATGCAAAACCCGAATCCCAACGCCCAAACGCTGCAGTGAGATGAAGCTGTGTGGGCAACTCCAGTGCCCCCAGACCCACAACCCAGCAATCTCTGTCTAATGATAAGGGCTTATACTCAAATTCCTGTTTGCGTGATACTGGGTATGCATAAGGCGTACATGGGTGGTCTGATGGTGGCACGCAGTGTATATCTCGTTGTTCAGCTTCCTGACTTGGTGCTTCTAAACACATACTGTAGCCTTCAAAGATGCGTATTTGCTTAATGCTCTATTCTGAAACTCGAGTATTTATAACAACAAATAGGTGTTCAAATTACTTTCCGGATTCTATTGTTTAGCTTGACCTAACAGTTTAGGATTTGGTAACAGATCCCCAAGGTCTGTCTTAGAGCCGCGGATTTGAAACAAGGACCTATCCTATTGCTCATTCTGTGCCAAAAGTGAAAATGATGGCCCATTTCTGCAGGTATCTTGTTGAAGCAAATTCTTCTGTCTAATATGTTACTACAGGAATGCCTCCTGAAAACATACAGATACACCTTATTGCGTATCTGTGGGAACAGTTCCTCCTCTCCACAGAAAGCCATGTGTCCCTGCTGACTCACACAGCGTAAGGAGCCATAATTGTGGTGTAAAATCTGTAAGACTGGGTCCGAATCTGAGGAAACATGATATGCCAATCTTTATGGTTCAGCAAGGATTTTTCCTCTTCTGATCTACTTTGCTGTGGGCCAGATGGGATGGCAAGACTTGTAATGCCTTGTAGCAGTGGCACCAGTTCCTTCTCTTGTCTTTTATTTAGGATGAGGTAGATGGTGAAGAACTGTTTGATTTCTGGAGGAAAGCTCTTAGGCCTTTTCAAAGCAGACTGAAGTCTCCTTGATGACAGCATGTTTTGGGAGGCTGCGAAGTTTCTTGTTTGGTAAAGGGGTACAAACAAAAGGGGCGTCTAGCTGTGGCCAGGGTTGCTCCTGATGTCCTGTAATGTGGTGCCTTCCCCCAGCATGGCCAACAAGGACCAGGTGTGCACTCAGCTGGTCTGCCAGGGTGCTGAGCACTGGGCCTCCCAACACACAAAGAAAATGCTTAAAACTTCTGCAGAGAAGGCTTATGGCAGGCTGCCCAAGGTCACAAAGAAAGTCAGGGCAAAAAAGAGATGTGAATCTAGATCTTTATGCACTATGCTGTGTCCTTGTCTACCAGACCTGCCTTTCTCCTCTCTGTTCTTGGTTTGGGGTAGCTCACTTTTTCCTCTGTAGTTTAAAAAGTCCTCCCTGGCAGCTGGCAGAAAGCATTTAATTCTGCATAGAGCTTCTGAAATTGAGGTATAGCTGATGCAGATCATTAAGTGATGTCTCTCCCCAGCTATGTGAGGCTGTTTGTGAGCTCTCTCTTCTCTTCCAGTGTTGGCCATAAGACTGAGAAACCTCCCAGTTTTTCTTTGTGTCCATTTTGTGGTGAAGCTGATGCCGGATGAATTATGTCTGTTTCCCCACTGGCATGAGATTTATTTTACTAAATCTTCTAAATGGCTGTGCACAGGAGAAATTGCAGCTGGATTTTTTGGGGAGGTCTTGATGAGCAAGAGCCGTGGAAATGCCACACTGCTTCCCCACAGAAAAAGCTCCTGATGTGCTGAAGCAAAACACGAGCTCAGAGAGGGGGCAGCAGCTTCCCCCCTGGAGGCTGATGGAAGATTAGGCGTGCTTACATGACCCACAGAAAGAGATGTTGGTTGCCTGTGTCTGCCTCGCCTGTGACGCAGACCCAGTGGGGCTAAATCTGCATGGGATGAAATTAAGCAGAGCGATATGTGTTTGAGGTACCTCCCCAATATCAACAGAGCCACCAGAGGCTTGCACTGTGGTTTCAAATCTAAATATTCTCTGCAGTGATGTGGTTGATCAGAAAAGAGAAAGGAGATGGCTTGTAGCCCTCAGGAAGCCATGTCTGCTCGAGTGTCCTGAGAAGCTGCCCGCTTTTGCTGATGCCAGGTCAGCTCTCCTGGAGCTACTGCTTGCAGCCAGCGGGATTGCGCAGCGCCAGGTTGGAGGAATGCTATGCCACGCCTGGGGCCTCTAGACATTGTTGTCCTACAGATAAATAACAGGGTTTGAGCTGCTGACGTTGCTTGTAACACTGTGAGTCAGGTTTTCCAAAGAACATGGTGCCTGATGTGCTGAGCTGGGGGAAAAGCTTGCCTCACGTTTAGGTGTCTGCTGGCGCGCCGTGCCCTCGAGAAAGTTCGGTGCTCTGCTGCGGGATCTGCGTTTTCGTGGGTTTCGTGGCTCATGTCTTCTGCTCGGCCTTGAGGCTAGCCTAGCCTCACTGGCTCTGTGCTGCTTCCCTTGACAGGATACTCCAGTTCTGTTTGGGATTGTGCTTGCCCGGCCCCTTGTTTTTGAGGACCTCCAGCTGGTCTTATTCCTGCAGAGGCAAAGAAACCCCCTTGCCCTCGCTGGCCATCACAGATGAGGCTGTTCTTGCCCCCTGCAAAGCCTGGGAAGAGTGAGGCGTTGCAAGAGGCATATTTAAAATGAATAGAGAAAGGTGTGTCTTTGCACAAGGTTCTGTTCAGCCTTGGAGCAAAAAAAAAAAAAAAATCCACCACGGTTATTAAATACACAGAAACTACTTCTGGCTCAGGAAGTACCTGAACTGTATCGTGCCAGAGAATGGGTCTGTATTCAGGGGGAAGCATTATGGTATGTGTGTACTCCTCTTACACTCTTCCAAACTGGAGCCTGGCTGGTTTCAGGGACTGGAGGTGCAGTGCGATGGGTTTGGGTGCCACCCCGTGTCTCCATGCCCAGGCCTTGCCATGGCACGTGGCCCCGCTGGGGGCCAATGTGGTGCCTGAGGGGAAGCTCCGGCCTGCACTGCTAGGGGAGAGAGACCAGGAGGGCTCCGATCCTCCGCGTACCGGGCAATTTCTGCTTAGGACTGTGTTTATTGTTAAAAAAGGAAATACAGCTGTCTGCTTTCCTCACTGCATCGATACCAAGAAAAACCACAGAGATGAAACTGTCACAGGACAAACCCCAGACCTTCTCAAAACGATTCCAGCTGTGCTTCTCTTTTTGCGTAACATTGAGGGTTCAATATTTTCACTGGTTTTCTCTGCGTGTGTTGTTGTTGTTGTTGGTTTTTGTTTTTGTTGTTTGCCTTAGGCCACAGACCAGACACAGTGTCAGAGGCAAATGTCAGGGTAAACACTGCAAGTCCAGTTGGCTCAGCTACCCCGAAAGGGTCACTCCTTTGGCCTACTGTCTTCCCTATCCCTGTATTATTGTTTCCCGTTTTTCCTCTTTTTTTTCTTTTTGTGTGTGTGTGTGTGGTGATTTTAGACATTGTAGTTCAGCTGTGAGACTCCTTGTGCCCCACTTCTGACCCTGATGCAGCAGCAGCTCCTAGCATAAACATCTGTAGGGAGAGAAATACTAGCATGCCCAGCCCTCCCTTCTAGAGCAGTGGCTGTGCCACCTTGCAAGTTGTCCCATGTGTTTGGCTTTTTGGGCAGCTTATTACTCTTCTGTGAGGAAAAGGCTGAAGTCTACGTGGAAGCATTATGAGGACAGCCAACCAGACCATGCTATTTAAATGAAATTCCAGTTTGTCTGGCTGCCAGGGCAGCTGTTCCTTTGAGGCTGAAGCTTCTTTTGAAAAACAAAACAAAAACTGACCATAAAAAGGTCAGGAACCATACAAGGTATAGAGCTATTCAGGATACCATCAGCTAGGGATGGAGAGTTGTGTGTGCCTGCCTCCTGCACGCTCAGCAGTCCCTGCCTGGGGCCAGCCTGGACGCTCAAATCGTGCTGTGTGTAAGAATGTTGATTGTTTGGGGTTTCTTTCTCCCCAAAGGTCAAAACTGTCTGAAAAATAGGGCTTCAGACTACTCCCTGAAACCTTTCCTTCCGAGGAAGAAAATAAAGCCCTTTAGTGTTGTTTAGATGGAGTAAATTGATGTGGTTTTGGTTTGTGTCTTAAGACTTTATATTTTACTCTGGTCTATTTCTACAATATTGAATGAAAACATATTGAAACCACATCATTTGGAAAGGGGGGTATCCCTGAGCAGTTGGTTTGCTGTGACTGGGTATGGGAACTTTTGCCCCACAGCCATTTTTACCTAAGCCAGGGTATTGGCAAAATTGATGCTGAGTAGTCAGATGGAAAAACAATCCCATTGCAGTTTTCCAAAGAAAATCTCATATTTATCTTTGCAATGCAAGAGTGTGGGAAAGTGCACCGTCTTTCATATCTAATATGTGTATATTAGAAACTGTATGGTCCAGCCTGAATGCCTACTTGAGCACTTGACCCTTGTTGATTTCAATTAAAATGTCATGACCAAGCATCCTTTGAATGCCAGAGCTTGGTCTTAGCTAGCCGGATGCAGAAAGCTTTTGGCAGTGCAAAGAACTAGCCATCCTCCCTGGGGAAGGACTGCAGCCAAGGAATGCCACTTGCCATAACACTTTGATGGACTCTCAAATTGAAGTTGTGGCTAAGGCGAGTGTCTGTGCTATGAGAATAGGTCAAACCAATGGGAAGTCATTTGAATTGCAAAAAATACTGCTGAAAGGGAAAAGAGAGTAAAAGGCTTTATAGGTTAAATGAGTATGAAAAGAAAGGTGAGAGTGCAAAACGGTGATGAAAGATGAAATTTGGAAGCTAAAATACTGATCTGCCCTATAATGAAAACAATGGATATGAAATGTTCAGATGCTGGAGTTGCTCCAACTGACCTACAATGTTGCTTCATGAGAACATCGGTGGGGAATGTCGCAGGTCCCCAGTGAACGGTCCTGGGATTACAGCATAGCATTCAAGTAACACTCTGAGTTCCTGCGAATTCAAGCTAATGCTGAAGCTATGGGAAGCCTTTTGATTTCCTTTGACAAGAGGAATTTTTTGGCAGTGAAACTAAGTATTCTGTTGGTGGTGAGAAAAAAAAGGCATTTCAGCCATATATGTACTTTCTTCTCTCTCTCTCTCTCTTTTTTCTTTTTTTTTTTTCCTTCAAAAAATGCATAAACAAAGTTTAATTTGCAGATTAGAAGTTAAGGTTTGTGTTGTTTTCACCCTGCTGGACAGCTAAACACCACCACAACTGCGTTTTCTCTCCCTTTCCTCAAAGGACGAGGAGGAGAAAATACTGTGGGAAAAGGGCTCAAGCATTGAGGTAAAGACATGGAGATCACTCACCATTTACTGTCACAGGCAGAACAGACTCAATTTAGGGAGATTAATATAATTTATTGCCTATTACTAGCAGATTAGAACAGTCAGAAACTGAAAACAAATTAAAAAAACACCTTCCCCCCAACCACCCTCTTCTGTCCTTGGGGAAGTTTATGTCAGAAATTAGGAGACATTTCTCCTCAGAGTAGCCAGGCACTGGAACGGGTTGTCCTGGAAGGTGGTGGACTCACCGTCCCTGGGGGTGTTTAAGGAGAGGTTGGACCTGGTGCTTAGGGACATGGTTTAGTGGGTGACATTGGTGGTGGGGGTTTGGTTGGACCAGATCATCTTGGAGGGCTCTTCCAACCTTAATGATTCTAGGATTCTACCTCCTCTCCATGAGGAAGGGACACAGGAGAACAGGGAATGGAGGCTGCGGTCAGTCCCTGGTGCTTCATCTCCGCAGCTCCTTCTCCATCACTCTCTGCCCCTGCTCCCCATGGGATTCCTCCCATGGGATGCCGTCCTCCTGAACTGAGATTGCGGGGGCTGCCCACAGGCAGCAGTTTTTCAGGAACTGCTCCCACATGGCTCCGTACCACGGGTCCATCTGTCAGGAGCAAACTGCTCCAGCACAGGTCCCCCATGTTTAGCAGCTCCTGCCAAGTCACCTGTTCTTCTGTGGTCCCGTTTACACAGGCTGCAGCTCTGGCCCACAGTCTGTGTTGGTGGGGGTTCTCCACAACCCGCAGCCTCCTCCAGGCCACATCCACCTGCTCCACTGGGGGCTCTTCCACGGGCTGCAGCGTGGAGATCTGCTCCATGGGGGACCCATGGGCTGCAGGGGGACAGCCTGCGCCACCAGGGGCCTCTCCCTGCACAGCCCGCAGGGGAACTGCTGCTGCCTGCCTGGAGCACCTCCTGCCCTCCCGCTGCACTCACCTGGGGGCTGCAGGGCTGGTTCTCACTCTTCTCTCCCAGCTGCTGTTTTGCAGAAGTCCTTTTTCCCTTTCTTAAATCTTCTCTCACAGAGGCACAAACAACCCATTCTGGCCAGTGGCAGGTCCCTTTGCAGCCGGCTGGAGCTGGCTCTGGTCTGACATGGGGCAGCTGCTGGGCTCTGCTCATAGAGGCCACCCCTGCATTTTTGCTGCTACCAAAACCTTGCCACATAAAACCAATAAAAATTTATGCATCTTTAGGAGGCAAAATGCTCTCAAAGCAAGATACTTGTGAGTTTCACAGTTTTCACTTATGTTATTCATAATGTTTGCGTTAATCATGACATGATGTCGTTTCAAAGACACTCAATTTTTCAGCCAAGAGGCTAAATCTAAAATAATCAATCAGCCCCTGCTCAGGAAGTAAGCTCCTCTGCTTCCTGTCAATGTAAATTATGTTAATGTAAAGAGTGTAATTGAATGCAGTGTATAGACTGTTAATGGAAAGAAATGTTAATTTCTTAATTGATTCTATTCTCTTGTTTGCATCTTTTCAACTAAACTGACCTGTCACTCTAATATGCTTATTTTTGTCATGAAAAAAAAAAGTACAATATGAATAAATATAGCGAATATGAAATTCAAATGTCTCCTTTTTTTTTTAAAAAAAAAAAAAAGATCAAAGCTAGAATTTGAAATATTTGATGTTGAGACAGGTTTATGGATATTAGCCAGAGAGCATAAAAACAGTAGATTTGTTTTTCCCTAGCTCTTCTACAGCTGGAATACTCTATGAATGAGTACTTACGTGGTGACAAGAACCCCATGAAAAGAAGAGTTTTGAAGGATTTGTGCTTCTCAGAGAGTACCTTGTGTGATGCTATGGACAGGATATTCACACATGGGCAGAAGGGCATACGGTGGTGTTGCGAGTGGGCTTTCATCCGGACTGCAGTATCCTGTTGTGAGGGCATGATCCTCAGAGTTGGCATTGCTTAAATGTAACCCATGTCCTTTTAGTTCCTAATACTTGGTGTTTGGCACTTGAAAATCTGGTTTTAGAGATTTTTTCTTTCCCTGTGGTTCTTGTTCTCATAGCTTCTTAATCATTCTCCTCTGCCTTGGCTTCCTGAAAGGAGTGCATCTGTTCTCTTGTGCTGGTTTCAGTCTGAGCTGAAACCACAAAACTCAGATTAGACTCTTCAAAAGCTTTACCAGGCTTCAGGAACTCCTGAAGCAAATCTGGGCCCGTTTTCATGCAAATCCAAATACCTTTTATGGTTTCGTTTCAACTTGACATTTTGATTTTGAGATTTTGAGTTGCTCAGACCCTAGGGCTTTATGTGAAACCCAAAGGGCGTGAACTTACATGAACTGAAATGGAAAAATATTCAGATGAACCCACTGAAGACTGAAACTATGTTCCCACAACTGTGCTTAATAAACCGCTCTGTTTTTTTCTTAATTGGAGAAGTGGCAGCTTCTGTTCCACAGCTTGAAGCACATGGCAAGGCATAGTTTTCAGTTTATGTATACTAGATATTAATTAGGTAGCCCAGTAAATCATGGATGGTTTATACCCTTCCAATTGGGAAGTCAGTAAATACACATTGTTTTCCATCAAAGTGTAACCTAAGTAGCCAGAAAACAATGTTTTCCCTTGCTGGGGTGTACAGATGTAGGGCTTATGCAGTGGTTCTCGTCATGGTGGGTCACCCGTGCTGTGGCTTCCAGGAAAACTGAAGCTCCTCCTCTGCCTCAACATGGCTGAGATCAGCAGTGGTCAGCCCAGCCCCGGCTGCGGTGGGGAAGTCCTGTCTCTGCTGTATCCTAACACTTCCAGCATCATTTCTGTTTCTTCCAGTGGTGGCCCACTGGATCCTGTTGACCCTCTGCTGAATCACTTCTGTGGATTGAAACCCTAACAGCCCTGGGGACATGTGCAGAAGTAGCTGCTGACAGAAGTAGCTACTCTTGGGCACTGGTGGCTTGGTGCCATGCCTCTTGTCTACCTTTGCCACCCACCTTGGCAAGGGCCAGGAGGCTGTGGGGGTAGTCCTGTAGGGATGGGATGTGGATGGAGATGGGAGGAGGAGGAGGAGGTACTGCCTGACTCAGGTACAGAAAGGGCAGCTCACAGGAGGGAGAGCAGTGTGTGTTCCAGGCAAGCTTTATCAAATAGCTGGGGACTTGGTTATCGTGGTAATAGCCAGTTGGGCCCAAACAGACCCCAAACTGTCTACTTTCAAGAGTGAGCCTACGCACAAAATTGCAAGGTCCTAGCATGACAACAGATTTTATAAGTTACAAACACTCTTAGGGAGCCCTTGTTCCTAAGTCCTTCTCTGCAACTCTGAACGATAGCTCCTCCTTTTAACTCAGCTTGTGAACTCTGTCCATCCACAGAGCTGTGAGGACTGGCCTTCTAAGGACATCCCCACCAGGAGGAGAGCTGATGGCTCTTCGCACCCCAAACATCTGCTCTGTCCTTTTGCTGGACCTGCTGCAGCACAGGAAAGCCCACCGTGGGTGTTGCAGTGTGTGGTGCTCCTTCCCCACCCACACCCAGTGGCAGCGGGCTTTCAAAAGGTTTCTAAACACCTGGAACAAAGCTGTGATGTTGAGATGAACCTCTCTTTCTTATCGCTTCAGTGGTCCAAAGTGCTTTCCTGCCAGATCATGTGCACCAACCATGTCCTCTTTTCAGGAGCAGAGGCAGACCTGTGGGGAGGGCAAGCCTGAGTGGCTCTCCTCGCTTCGGGGCCCGTGCTGTTTCTGTCCTTGAGGTTTCAAGCATGAGAGACTACAGTAGGCTCCATTCATAGAAACAAATGGTAATGGTGGGGCTCTTTTTTATTAATAAAAACCCCAAACTTATTGGCACAGCGGTTCGCAAGCCCTAGGAGGGAAATCCCATAGTCTGTGACAGTTCCACAGACAGACGGATGGCAGCATATGACCTTTTGGCACCATGTTCCCCTTCAGAGGCTTCAACTGAAGAGAATGGAAAAACTGCTGTGGGGCTATGGCTGTGAATGGCTGCCCTCAGCCTCCGCTTTTCTCCTTTTTAACAAAGCGTGTGCTTGGAAGCAAAGGTCTGCTCTTTCAAAGGCTGACTTTGATTTTGGATGTTTGTGTCCATGTGTGAAGCGAGCCATCCACACCTAGGAAAATGAGGCCTTTTGAAATGAAGCTTTCAAAACCATCAGTTAAGACTTTTTATGTTAATTAAAAGATTAATATAATTGATTTAAAGAGCATGCACATCATGGCATCCTATTAGGGACATGCTATCTGCAGTTTACATTTGGTTTACTCACTGCAAATACCATACATACAGTGAAGCAAAGAGGGTGAGGTTACTCATGGGTGGAGGGAAGCAAGTTGTCCTTGTTTAGGTATCTTGTGGTAAAAAACACAACGATTGTATCTTCATTAGTATTTTACTATGAGCTTGCTAATGATCAGTAACTAACTTGTTTTTGTATTCTCTCTGAATCCGTCCCCCAGCTTTTCCTGCACTATGGGCTTCATTTTGGAGTTACCTGATCTCCACAATCATAATTTCTGCACACTTGGAGGTTGCTCGGACCTTTTGCTCTTACAGCTGGTAATGGATGCAAGGACTCAATCACTTCCTCAAGGAGACATGGGAAACCAAGCTGGAAATCAATCCCAGGCATTCCCAGCTAAAAGTTTTTTTGTTTGTTTGTTTTGTTTTTGTTTTGTTTTTAAATCTCTCCTCAACCCTCTGAGGCAGTTTTCCTTCGGCCAAGCAGTTAGTTAATTCACCAGCCCTTTCTTCAGGCTGTTACCACTCTAACACCAAGACTGACAGAGTTCCTCAGTAGACAGGGTTAAAAAAAAAAAAAACAGTCTTCCATGGTGTGTAGATGAAATTACTGACCTGTAGTTTTGTAGTTACCTCCAATAACTTCTTAGTTTTACTGTGAACAGACTTGAGCAATGATTGTGGCCTGCCTTTCTTTCTGAAAGATTTACAGCTTCCTCACTGAGGGTGGGAGCAAGAAAGTTGGTGTTACTTTTACATTCTGGCTGCCATATGAAAAAGTAAAGGGCTTAAGAATATTTGCTTGTCTTTTGTTCCTATTCCTATGTTCAGCTCTTATGCTGAAAATGTTTTCTTCAAGAATTATTTGTAAGTGGGAAAGCATGTGGAGGATTTATTGGATTGTCATTGATTCTTTATCGTTCAAAGCTTCCTCTAGGCAAGAGGGCCATCAACCTTAGCTGCTTCTCCTTTTACAAATATCATTGTGTTAATCACGATGCGATGCCTCCTGGAAGCTCAGTGAAGAATCAAAGCCCCTCTGAAGTGCTATGACCTGCAAATTGCAAGTAGCAGACAGCAGGAGGATTTCAGACATATGTGATTGACATCATCAGCATCATAGGCATTGCCAGAGCTCAGAATAGCTGAATTACTCCAGGAGGAATTTCATCTAGGGTTTCCAATCTTTTTCTACCTAGGATCATTTTGCAGGTGCTGTGGTTGGACATCAGGAACAGTATTTGTGCCACTGCTCAGGGGCTGGCATCCCTTCAGAGGGTGTGCTTGGTCCTTCTCCTGGGTCAGCTAGCACAGCCTCTCTAGATGTTTGCCATGGCCAGGCTGGCAGCAGCTTGGAAATCACTGAGGTGTTTTCTGGTGGAGGAGCATCTGTTAAAGAACAGCCAGTCTGTTGGGTTCAATTTAAACAGCTCAGCAGGACAGATCATTTGTTTTTTCTTTAACCAGAACTTACTGAATTTCCTACAGGCTCCTCAGCTACGATATGCTATGGTTTTGCTGATAGACAACATGGTGTTTGGCAGTTTTGAGTGACTCTTAACCCTTCCTTTGGGTGGCTGCAGATATGGGATTAAAACTTCTTAAATCAAAGCTGTGAGTAATGCTTCCTGGCTTCTCTTGCCAGCCAAATCACAGGGATGTTTTTCAGTGTATTGCTTAAAAAAAGACTAAAAAAGTTGTTTAAAGTGATGTGCATATAAAACACCATCTGATCATTTTGCATTTGCATGAATAGTTGCAAAAATGTAGAAAACTGTGCAACAGTTTGAAATGTTTTGCTTTTTTTAATGGAGCCTTTTAATAACATTTGGCTGGAGCTTGTATCTGTTTGGTTAATGATAGATAATTTGCATAATGAGAAGGCTGTTGGACACCAGAGTGACAGGTCAGGATTGGTCCTGCTGCAAATGAACCAAGCCACTCACAGGACTGTGGCCAGAGGGGAAAGCCATGAAGGGCTGTTTCAGAAGGGTGTGTAATGAGCTGATGAATGTGGCTCCAGTATTTCTTTCTGCCAGTGTAGAAACAATGTTGAATAAGTATCAAAATCAAAATCCATGCACCCCCCTTAAAAAACAATACACAATTTATACTTTTGGTTCACTGTAACTTAGTTTTGAGAGGCAAGACCATGTCCTTTGAATACTTTAGTCATCTTAAAACAACACTACAGGTCCAAGTGACATTTTGTCTGTAGAAGAGGCCGACTGATGTAGATATACTTCTCAACAGTTCTGACGTTTGGTTGTGAGTGACCTCAGAGCAGATGACATCAGTGCATTTGTGGGGCAGGATGCTCTTGATCCTCAGAGTCAGCTGGGAGCTGGATCCAGTCAGTGGTCAGAAAGCACAGGGAGCTGTTTAGATTTGAAAGCAGCTGTTGCCCGTGTGCAGTGGGCTGGTTCCTGTTTAACATTTCATTTCAATCTTCTTGTTTGTGGGTGCAACAAGAGGCCAGAGAAGTTTACTTCTCATGAATAATTTGTACATCCTGTGACAGTTTATTGTAGCTGGCCTATCTGCGTTCTCTGAGCAAATCAGAAGTAGCTGGAAAATAATAAACCACCGAAACAGTTGCAAGGGCAAGAGATGGAAATCTATAGCCTTCAAAAGTGGAAAACAAAAAAACTTAAGACAGCAATGGAAACCATGCATCAGTTGAAACAGAAAAGAGCATTCGGATTTGCATTGGGTTGAAAAAAGCAGCTTACTTAATACACCTACTGAGTGTTGTTTCTCCCTCTCCCCCCACACCTGAGTACTTTGGTTTTCACTAATTGGGTTGTTACAATGGATTGGTGTGCCTTTAGCTTTACCCAGGTCTCTTTGTCTTCTGTACTGTGTTACCAGTGACCCTGGTCTTTTATTTCAGTGTAAATGTTATAACAGGTTTGAAAACCCATATGGATGGTGCAGACTTAACATAGACATTAATTTTTCAAGAAACTTTTTACTTATTTAATTTAATTATTTTTAAATAAATTTAAGGTTTGACATCGGATGGATTTTATTTCGCTTGATGTCTACGGGTACCTCTGTCTCAGGTTTCCAGTCACTGTTTTTTTAGGGGATGGATGGGGAGGAGAGAAATCATATGGTTCCCACACTCTGAGGTGGATGGTTGTGCTGCAGCTGCTGGGTGTGATGTGTGGTGGTTTCAGTCTGGGGTGGGTTCCTACCCTCAATTCTATTTTCTCTGTGATCTACGGCATCCACTCACCCTTCAGCATCCTGGTGGCAGCAAGAATTAATGTTCTTCACAGAAAACTGACCTGAAAGTAGATCAGTTCCCTGGAAGGATGAAAGACTGCCCATGGCTTCAAGAACTGCCTGACGATTTGGTATGCCCAGGAGCATGTTCAGGCCCTTCCACTGTCTTGGTTAGCCTTTTGGCTAACCCTGTCAGTGAATTCTGCTCCCAGGCATGGATCCAGCCTCTAGACACTCAGCTGTCACCAGGCTGTAGCCCTCAAACCCCAGCTAACAAAAATGCTTCTGCAGAACAAATATTTTCCTGCTTCCCCGCCCCCTTTTTTTTTTTTTTTTTTTTTTTTTTTTTTTTTTTTTTTTGCAACCCAATGCAACTCCATCATAACAGTGTCCAACTGCCAAAGTTACTCAGAGGATTTATGAAAACTACTGGGAAAGGGCCCAGGGGTTTAAAACCCATGGGGTTTTAAACAGTGACTTGGGATTTTTTTGGAAAACCAGCTCAATGAAGCATGCGTTGTGTATGGCAGTCACTCAGCCTCTTCCAAAACATTTTCCAGAGTAACTTTGCTCTGTGTAAAACTTTTTTTTTTTTTTTTTTTTCCCCCAGGACTGCCTGGTGTGGCTTGCCCTTCCTTAGGCTGACTCTTTACATCTAATGGATCTGAAGAGCAGTGGAATGGAAGTGACTGTTTTAATAAGTGCTAGGAACTTGTTGGCTTTTGTTATGCTTCTTTTTGGTAAGTACTTCTTCTTCCCTCACCTTGTGCTTTTTCTTATTATTAAAACAATTGTACAGCATGTGACAATCATGCAGTTGGGTGGCTTCCTTCTTAGAAGTGTCTGGGCATCCTTCTCGCTGAGTGCTCCATCAGCTGGAGCAGGAAACTGAGCTCTCCGGCCACGGAGCAAACCTAGCCCTTAGTGCTGTGCAAACCCATGGCAGTGTGCTCACAGTAGCTCCTGCTGCCTCCCCAGTCTACCTGCTTACGGACACAGGCATACGTACAGTGAGTGTGCAACCAGGTCATGACGCGCTTCTCTGTAACCCACTTCCAGAGTGAGTGCTTCCGCAAGTTGGGAGTGGGCGAAACCTGGTTTCCTACAGCTCTGTGCCTTGTGGTTTGCTTCACTGATGCCTGGGACAGAGCAGGTGATGGCTGATGTGGCTTCTGTGCTCGAGAGACATCCTGAAGACCTTGAAGACCTTGCATGAGTGAACCTCTGTGCCCTTTCCCTTGGCTGTGGATGCAGCTCTCCCTCCTGTTGCCAGCTGCCTGCTTGAGAAACTTCTAGGAAATTGCTGCCTTTGAAATCTCAGTATTGGTGAAATTTGTCTTGGTTTGGTGATGGGGCAGTGGGAGGATGGATGAGAACAAATGCATGAAGAAGCCCATGGCTGCATCAACCTCTTTAGGAAACTAGAAAAAAATGGGTTAAATGCAACAGATTTTTTTTTTCTCTTTTCACCATGTAGGCTGTCTACATTTATAAGAGCACCCAATTCTGTCTCCACCAGCACAACTGCATTTTTAGCTGCTAGCCTGAAATTTCTCAGTGAAAAGTTTGTTTAGTTCAGGTACCTTCAGACAGGAGGTTGCCACCACCTGAGTTTCAGGGAGGGGATACGTGGCAGCCTCACAAGCTAGGGCAGAAAGTCCTCATATCAGCATCCTACAGCAAGTCCAGCTGCATGCCAGGTGGATGGACACAGGGACAGAGCCTCCAGTGACCAGCTGAATAGTAATATGGGGCTTAGGTAAAACCAGACTGCTCCGTGGCTTCATAGGGTGCCCCGAAGCTGCTATGTAGGCAAGCATAAGGAGAGGTAGCTGCCCCCAGAGGGTCAGGTGTTGCTCGCCTGCATGCTCAGCGAGCTGTCTTTCAGATAAATGCCCAGACCTGTATGTGGCAGCAAGCATTTATTTCCCTAGTCGCTGAGTGCTATTATTTGTTGATCATTATTCATATTTTTCCTTTCAAAGGGCCTCAGTCAGAGATTACAAAAGCAGAAGTAATGCTTTCCTGACAAAACAAATTTAATGAACTATAAATAGTTGAACAAAACTGTTTGCAATCAATTGAGGATAAAAGCTGTTTTGACACCCCTGTGGTAGAAGGAGCTGAATGCTGAACACATTCTTAGGAAGCAAGACTGTCTCACAAATGAGCTACAGACAGCAAAATATTTGCAAATTATTTCCTTTCATTCTTCTCAATAATTCATTTCAAAAGTCTCTGGGGCCCTGCTTCTACCGCTTCAGCAGCTGTGAGCCAAACTCTCAGAGTCCTTTTTAAGGATTCAGATGCAGCTGGCTTGGGAGCCTATGATTTATAATTCAGCAAAGGAACCATACAGGTGCATTTCATGTGGTTTGGTAGCCTAGGGCTCATGTAACTGTGCTTTACCTCCATAACTGCTTCTACACCAGTGGTAGTTTAATTGTATCAGCGCAGCTATAGTAGTACAAAACCTGTGTGGCTCTCAGCAGTGGCTATCTCCCTTTTAGACATGAGTCAAAAGTTCTTTTGAGAAAGGCCATGATGCTAGGACCACCTGAAACTACAGGTCTCAGACAGCGGTTGCCTATACTGAAGGCTCTGCAGCACTATGTGAAGTTTGCCACTTCACATAGACAGGGAAACAGATGAGCATAATACTTTCAGCAGGGAAATAGGTATTTGCATCTTATTTATTTATTTATTCATTCATTCATCCATTTATTTATTTATTTTCCTAGTGAAATATCCAAAGGGCTATTCTCACTTCTCTGTCTTAGGAGACAGAAGTTCAAAGAAGAACAAAACACCTTCTGTGGCCCAGGTTTGGCCATCCTCTTGAGCATGTATGTTGGAGAGGGGTGGACAGTTTGCATGCTTTTCTTCAAAAAGCTCTTGTACAAGGCCTTTGCTGGATTATAGAGACTATAAACAACGTGATGTTAACAAGGTTTTCTTTGCTGTGAGTGCTGCTTGAAGAGCTGCTTGCTGCCATATTATATCTACAAATGCCATCAGGCCTATCAAGAGGTGTACCTCACCAGTGCTGGGTAGGAAATACATATATTTACTGTACCAATAGTTTATTTTGTGGTGCTTTGTCTGTTTGCAAGTCTTCCTTGTCCTTTTCCTTTTGCAAGGCGGTTGCCCAGGATGTTGGACTGTATAACAAAAGCCACTTTAGCCATCTTTCACTGCTGTAAGTAATGGAATTAGGATTGGTGTGGGCTGGAAAAAAAAAAAAAAGTAGGCTAGAAAAAGATTGGTAACTTGCTCTAAACGCAGTTGTTTTTCTTGTAAACTGAAAAAAGGAGGAGGCAGTTGGGATCTCTAGCACTGCCTATCAGATATGACTCCTTTATACCTCCTTTGATGTATGTCAAGCAGTGCTAATCTAGTTGAGGATCAGACACAGGGGTCTTTCTTTAGTACAACAATAATCCCATTATTTTATGCTGCTGATGCCTGTGTTGTGGCCTAATTTGACCTCTTGTCAGATATATAACTCTATGAATATCTCATTGTGGTTCTTTTCTCGCACCCTGTTACCTTTTAACAGGGGATAATGGTACAGGTTAAATACTTCTGTACATATTATAATTGTAGGAGATTGTCTGTGTGTACCATTAAGCTTGTATAGTGGTTGATTTGTTTTTTTGGCTTTGCGTAATTCAAATCTATTTTCTTTTCCTCATATGAAAGCTCAAATGGATATTGGCTGGAGCACAGCAAGAAAAAATATTTGGATATTACCTAGGAAAATGAATGACACTGCAAAACTCCTTGCATTTGTAACTGGAATGAAATAGTTTTGGTTTTCACACTTCTTTTCACTTTCAGGAAAAAAAAAAAGCAACAAAACAAAACAGCAACTGCTATTCACATTGCCACGAGTTGCATCAAGCAGAACTGGCAAACGTGTTCCTCAGCATAAAACCACAAATGCCAACCATGTTTTTTTCGCAGGGAGGAATGAAATCAGCTGGTTTTGGGGAAAGCGGTTGGAAAAGACTCTCAGATCTTTTTTTTCTTTCTCTGATTATTAGCTAGGCCAGAAGGAAAAAGTACTGTTTGTCCCCAGAGAGCCGGTGGTTTTGGACCTTAACACTCATCTTTATTACTTCCCAGTAGAAGCAGATGCAATTTAGTAGCACAAAATATGAAGCTCCCTACTTGAAGATGAATAGGAGGAACTTTTACTGTCGCTCATGCACAAAGGAAGAAAGAGACAGGTTTGTATGAGGATGCCATAAGCCACCACTATGACACTGAGTTGGACGAGAAGATAGTGATAAACCTGGCTTACTGGGTGAGGGCTTTTCTGAGTAGTTCCTGTACAGGAAGGATGCAGGAGCCAGGGAAAAAAAAACCTTTCCCTGTTCCACCCTGGAGGTTGGCTATAGATTGATTGTGGCAGGAGGTACATTGAAGTGAAAATCTGATGCTGTTCAAACCTTTGCTGGAGGGACGGATCACCCTGTTTGTGTCACTGGGTTAACTAGTCCCTGGATTTAGAGCTGAGAAAGAAGTTTCCTGCCAGCCGAGAGAGCAGTGCTTCCCTCCTTCCCTTGTCCCATGGGGATAGGGCATGGTCCTCTTCCAAGGTCTGCATGGGAGCTCATGCTGGTAGCTTTCTTATACCGTGAGTAAGGAGAAAGTGGCATTTTCAGGGCACATTTTCAGTGATGCATCTGACCTATTTCACACATTGACTTCAGGATGACACGAAGAGTGCCCCAGAATTTCATATTCCTTCTTGTTGCCCATATTAGGAGTCAAGATGGGTAGCTATAATCCAGAAGAAACTTTTTGTCCTGAGGACAGGGTATGGCAAGGGGAAGGATTTTTGTTTCTCAGAATATCTCATTGCTTTGATGAGTTTTCCCAGGGAAACAAGCATTTGTTTAAAATGGGAGGAATTAAGTTCTTCAAATCATCAGTTTCCTTGGCTATTCAAAACTGCCATCAGCTCTCAACTCATCAGTACTTTGATGGGCATCATCAGGGAGGGCTTTACCACCAACCTTTATGGAAGGAGAACTGAGGTAACATGAAAGCACTTCGGTGTCTGTGTGTCTGCATGTGGTTAGCATTGCAAAACAAGACAACAACGCTTGCAGCTTTCCTGAGATGTACTGATTTACATCATGATATGCTGCCCAGTTACTATGGGGACCTTTCACAGCACTTTCCTTTTTTGATTATGGTGGATCTTACACATGTGAATGTTTGTTTGTGTGTGTACGTGACATGCATGTGTAAGCATCTACTGTGAGATGGGAAGAGGAAATGCAATTTGTCATTTAAAGAGGAGCTGTTTTTTTTTTTTTTTTTTTTTTTTTTTTCTTTCTCATAGGAAGTAATCTCGCTTTGCAAGCATATTTCTTTTAAGTGTGCATGCTGGAAATGTTTATACTTTGCTTCCAAAAACTAAGCTACTGAGAATGTAATATCAATTATATGATACCCATATGTCTACATTATCATTTGAACTGTTGTGGAAATTATATATATATAAAAAAAATAACTTCAGGTGCAGTAACTTTATTTCAGAAGTGTCTGAGAGGTGCAAGATTGTGTTCTAGCATTATTGAGGTTGAAAGTAACTGGAGTGGAAACAAGAAGATTACTTATATCTCAACTATAGCAATGAAATTATGAATTAAAGCAATCTGGAAACCTCCCAAGGTTCTTTTATTGTCTCTTTGTGTTCATTTCCTATCTTTTCTGGAATAGGAGTAAGCTATATTATGAGAAAGGTGGCAGAAAGTGGCCTTAGTCAACCATTAGATTAGAAGGGAATTTGTGAATCTAAGGTGCAGAACAGCACGTCACTGCCTTCCTTTAAACTTGGAGGCAAGGCAGCAAGTACCAAGTAATCTCCTGAGTGACACCATGACTCATATGGACAAGTGTGGGAGATGGTGTTTCTGCCAAGCTCTGTAAGACGTTCTTTCCTACTAGAAAAGATTTCCTTATTTCAGTATTCTTGTTTTGTTTTGTTTAGTACAGCCTGCCAAGGTAGAAAGGAAAAACCTGCCTTCATAAACAATCTACATCCGTGAGTGAAATCCGTCCTTAAGCTGCTGAAGTGTCAGTCACTTCCCCAGAAAAAAATGATTTGTTTGGTGTGTCTGACTGACAGGGTGTCTGAATGTGTTTGACATTCTGGGTCATGGGGGGTTCAACCTGTAGAAGGAAGGGTGGAGGAAGAGAAAAGCATGGTTTCAATCCTAGCTGAAGTGACATGCTAAACCAAAAATTCAGCCTTGACTTGAAACCGTTGATTATAGCTGGGGTTGTTAGCAGAAGGGCTATGTTCAATCCCTACAATTTGAAGGTAGGATCAAACCATGTGGACTTTCAAGTCTGGCACACAAGGGAACATCCACTCGTGTCAGCAGCTGTGGTAGCTGCAGTGGGGAGGTTACTCAGGAGGGAGCAGGGAACGCTCCTTTACAGGCCTGCTGCCTGTACAGGCCACCTCAGGACACTGCTCACCTTTGACAACTCCCTCCCTCTTTTTCTGAATCATCATTCAGGCTGAGAAAACAGATCCCTTTCCCCTGCAGAGCTCTCATTACTGAGAATGCATTGTCTTTGTTATCTCGGCGTGTCTGGCCTCTCACATAGTTGGCTCTTCAGAGGCAGCCTGCGCTCTGCCATTGGCACCCTCAGAGCAAAACACTCTTATCGGGATGAGGCTGCTTTGTGCCCTTCTGGGGCTTTGCAGCCCCACCTGGGAGTTAAATTGCATAGCGAGCCTTGCAGTGAAGGTTACAACAACACAGTGGAGATTTCGGTTTCACACTGACCTAACTCTACCGTTTATCACAAGATCCTCTAAGCCTTCAACTTCCACCTACAATCACATCAAACTGATTTCACTGTGTTGGTTGCTGTTGAGACAATGCAGCCATTGTGCAATGATCTGGGTGTGTATGAAGCGAAGCACCCCAAGCTCTTGAAACAGGGAGCAGAGGAAGGAAAGGCATTTTGGCATGTCTGTACGAACCCTGTGCCCAGCACACGGACACCTCACAGATGCCTGGACAGGGCAGGGGCCCCATGTGCCACCATGGCCCAGAGCCATGTGGTGGGTGAGCTGCTGCCATGGCTACTCTAAATGGAGGCTCCGGCCTGCTCCTGGTGCGACCCATCAGACTGGGCTGCGACCTTTTGGCTCTCGATTTCAGTTAATTGCAGTTCCTGTAAAACACACAGCCTTCCTCTTTTGCTTCCAGCTGTTAGCAGGTGAAGCAAGATTCTATTTATAACTGTTTTCAAGCGCTTCTCTGCGTAGGGCTTTCTATGCTTGTTGCAAATAGACACTGGACAGTGGTGATATGTTACAGTACTTCTACTGTGTTTCTAGCCATGGCTTCTCATCTTTCTTGCTATCGAGCCATTGCACAACATACTGTTTGGTCTAAAGTACACACAGATCGAGGAGTTAATTGCCCCAGCCTCTTGCTCTCTTATGCCAGGTAAATTGGCATAAATATTGTCTCTGCAATCCAGCTGAGCCAGAAGGATCTGCTTTAAAAAGAAAACAGAAGGTAACCACAGCTTATCTGGAGCATGTTGGTAGCCGTAGGTTGGGATCTGTCCCTATGGGCTGTAGCATCCACAGAGCTGAGGGGATGCGCTCCACTTGTGGCTGGGCAGCATCTCTCCTCAGCTTTCTGCTAACACTTGCAGCCAGCCTGCAGAAAGCTTTCTTGCACGACATGCCCTGATGAAGGAGATATCAAGGCATTGAGTCATGATGCATTCAAACGATCTCATAGTCTCTGATGGTATCTAGTGACCTGACGAGCCACTTTTGCGCTCCTCAGGTGCATTTTGGACTGCTGGGAGGGAAAAGGGAGAGCTCAGTGGTAAACCAGCCTGCTGTGGTAAAGGTGGGAAGAGAAGAGAGCACACTTGGTTAGCGCAAACCTGCCTGGCAATGGGCCGTGAGCTCTCCAAAGCGCCATGCTGCCAGTGCCTGTGCTGGAGCACTGGAGCCAGCCTGTCCAAATGCATGTGCACTGTTTCCTCCACAAGGTCAGGCATGCCAATGTGGTATGAGAGCTGCGGGCAGTCACGCAGGCCTTTGCAGGGCTGTGTCCTTGGCTTTACAGGTTTTGGTGTCTCTGCGAAACCAGGTCAGCTCCCACATCTGTGCCACAGCTCCAGCTCTGAAATCACCACCTCACACTTGGATTGAGGATGGGGAAGCAGCTCCTCACCCAGAGCTTCTGGATGTGCTTCCCAGCCATCTCTGACTGTCCTCTGTCTGTGGTTTGGGATAGATGCTGGGGGTTGCCACAGAGGCCACATTCCCTACTGACTCCTAGAAGGGACCTTCTTGTCTAGTCTAGAGGCTAAAGGTTCTGTTACAATGCACAGGATCATTTTCTTTGGTTTGTTTTATGTTCTCATTTACAAAGCTGTAGTTTCCCCTTTGCAATGATTGGGTGGATGGCGTTTATGGTTTTGGCTAACAAAAATTTTTATTGCACTCAGGCACCAATAATAAGGAGCTTACTCTGGGCGTGATCAGACTTGTAACTGCAAATAACCTAAGTTAGAATGTTATTTGGAGTGATAAACACAACAAACCAAAGACAACACAAATATCTGACGAACTAAATAAACAGAAGGCCTCAGCCAGAATCCAGATAGCATCTCTGCGTCCCAGATAGTGCCTTAGTCCCAGACCCTTTTCTCTTTTTTTTTTTTTTTTTTTCTGATGTGGTGCAAGCTATTTCTGTGTGGAGAGGGCAGGAAGGAAGACCTGTGTCTACTCCCTCCATAGCCCTTTCACCACTCCGAGCCAGCAGAATGACTGCTTCTACCTCCTGCCATGTGTTGGGAAGGGTGGCAGGAGCAGGGTTGTGATGAAGATGCAGGGCAGGACAGGGTGAGGGAGTAGACCATGCTCTGGGAGGCCAGGAGGCCAGAGGAGAGCTGAATCTTATAGCTTTCCCCTCTGATGAATCTCTGCTGGGTTTGATGGAGAGCATGGGCTGAACAGGAGGATGGGGAGTCTGTCTGAGTGGCTGCTCTTTGCAATCATGGGTGTGCTCTGGCATTGTGCACAACAATTTGCATCTCAAGCACTCTGCTCCTCTGTGCTGTGCTAGCTGTATGCTCATCTTGCACATCTATATATCCTGGTCCCTTCAGGATTTTGTGCATCTTGGCCCCTCTGTGGAGGATTTTGAAAGGCTGCAGGCAAACAAGGACATTCTGCTGTCCCTCAACTACAGCCTCCATGTGCAGCAACCACATGCTGGGTGCAGCTGCTCTCTTTAAAAAATAAACCAGCTACCCATGGATGAACAGTTACACTGGCGTGCAGAGGATATCAGTGAGTTACTCACATGCTGCAGGATCATGCGCCTTGCCCTCTGCCCTCTTGTGATGCTATTTCCTTGTTTGTGCATATTTGGGTAACTGTCTGGTACCAGTGGCTGTGCTTCACAGCATGCCTATGAGCAGCTCCCATTCATACTGGTGGCATTCAATCAGGAAGCAGCAGCAGCACCAGGCAATTTAGATAATCAGGTCACGATGTGAATTGTTGGTGTGCCATTCAAAAAATTTGTGAACAGCCCAAAGACAGAACATGTTTTTCACTGAGTTTATTGTTAGCTTGTATTTATAAGTAATGATTATGCAGCTGGAGATTCCTCAATAAGACCAGGATAAGAAAAATCTAGTAATGTGCCAACTGTTCTCATAACAGATTATAAAAACTACAGCTAGAGAGCATGTTAAAATGTTTTCTAATCTAGCGAGTTGCAGTCTATGGTGTGGTGATCAGTAATGGTGCAGACAACACATAGAAGAAAGTAATTTGTGAAAGGACAATAATATTTGAGAAATCTGGACCAAACAGGAAAACGCACACTGTCTCCATCTGAACAGGGAGACAATGAATCAGGAAGGGGGGAATAAGGGCAAGAATGACCACTGAAACTTAACCCAAGTTTTATTTGGTTTCAGATGAAAGCACTGGTATCCACAGTGTCTGAGGTGGTCTACTGAGATTTGCATTTTTGCTTTCATGAAGTTTAGGTAAGCCTTTGTGTTTGAAAAAAGTACTGAGTTGCTAGCATACGCCTCCACCCTCAGTAAGGAGCACAGCTGAGTTGGTTCTTCCAGGAGATAAACAGTGGCTCAAAATTTGTCTAAGTGTCTGGATAATCTAAAATAAAACACACACAAACAAAGCAAAACAAAACAAGACAATTTATTGTAGTTGTCTTCAGAAATTAAAAGGAAAGGATTTGAGTTTATTGGACTAAGACTTTTATGTGTTTTGTCAGTTTGCCACCTTTGCCATAATATAGCGCTTTATATTTGACAGTCTGTAGTGTTTCTCATTGCTACCAACAATGGAAAGTAATGCATTCCCACCCACTTAATCCCCTTTAAAAAGAGCGATCCAGACCACAATGAAGTCATTTTGGTAACATGATGCAGATGTTTATAAGCACGCTGTTGTTATTATGCCAGTCTCGGTAACTATCTCCCGTTGCTGATTTAGTGCTTACTAAAATGTCAGAAGCTATTTATTAACCCACCATGAATATATAAACTGGAATCACGAGTACAATGTTTACCTTAGAATATGGTTTCATTGAATTTACCAAAATGCAGTGCAGAAATGATGCTCCCCTTAACTGTGCATTCCCCAGCCTCTGAGTGTGCAGATTTTATCTGTGATGTGTGAGGGAAACGCATCAGCTTGCACAGCAACTGCAAGTGGTGTTTATTCATTTTGGGCTGGGGGGCGGAAGAAAGGGTCAGAGTCAGAAAATCTCAAGCCATATTCCAGTTTCTTTAAAATTTGTGTGTTCAGGAGCAGAGTTTTTGTCTCTGCAACTCTGAGACCACTAACACTCTTTCTTCATTAACTTCTAGAGAGAAGCTTGAAAAATGTTCATATTTTGAAACCCTGCTTCTCACAGGGTTAGTGACCAAATTTTATTTTATTTTTCAAAAGCACTAGCTTACTAGCACAATGCCTTTCCCTGGGTATTGCTGGTTTGATTACAGTGACAAAATAAATGTCCTGCATCTCTCTGCCTTCTAGCCTGGGTCTGACTGTGCGTGTGGGATTTGTCAGGCTGGTAATTAAGCCTGATGCTAACTGCTGAACTCCGTTTGCATCCAGCATTGGGCGAAACACAGCCAGTGCCTTCCTGGAGCAAGCAAGCCCTGGCAGGGGATGGTCGCAGATGCTGGTGGGCTCAGCCAAATCCCATTTCTGCCCTGCAGCAGTGCCAACCCATCCAAACCTGTGTGTGGAGAAGGCATCGCTGTGCACCACAGGAGCTGTCAGACCTTGGCTGCACAAGTGACACCGTTTCCCTGTGTCAGCCCAGGCACTGGAGCTGAGGAAGGGCTCTGTGGGCAGTGCTGGCACCCCACAGCCGCTGGCGAGGTGAGCCCTGGTTCCCGTCTGCGCTTGTCTGGGGCAACGTCTGGCGCCACATGTCATTGTCCTGGAGGGGACCGAGCCACGGGCTTGGAAACACCCTCACACTTCATCCTGTGCTGGGAGTTTTCAGCACTGTGGAGGAATGAAATGAAAACAAACTGCAGTCATGTCGCTGCTGTCCAAAATAAACAGGGATGTGGGGGTGGTGATCCTGCTTTATTTTTCCCTTCTGCATCTGTCAGTCACAGCTGGGATCGGGGCATTAATCCTGCTCCTGCTAAGCTGCCTCGCTGCCCTTCCAGGTGGGAGACAGATGCTTTGCTCTCAGCTTTTCTGCAAGTGTGAGAAGGGGAGACTTCTCCCACATTTTGGTCCCATGCTATGTGACATCATGCTGGTGAGCCCTGTGGCTGACAGCGCCTGTGGGGCTGAGCCCCACGTGCCTTTCCCCCTGTGCACGTTTGGGGCCACTACTTCTCCTTCAGCCCTCTTGTGGGACCCCAGCAAAGCGCCCCGTGGGAAATACAGACATGATAAGATGAGGGTAACGGTGCCCCAAAGTCTTGCCATGTACAGTGCTGTGCTCCCAGGGGTTTTCTTTGTTGGCTGTCACCCCAAGGGGCAGCTGCTGTCCTTGCTCCAGGTGAATTGGGTGGCAGATCTACACTGCAGCCTGCAAACACTTCTCAGCTGTGGTCCCATCCTGGAGCAAGAACAGGGCATATTGATGTTAACTCCCCCAAATGAGGGAAATTTCTGCATCTGCTGTGGGCTTCCTGAAATCTGACAGTGCAGTGGGAAGAGGAGTTGCAGCTGCTCTGACACAGCCTTGGGATGCCCCAAAATCCCAGAGGTGCCCTCCCTGCCTGTGCAGGATGGCTGGATAGGACCGAGACCTCTGGGCTGACCAGTGCTGTTGCTGATGATCACTTGTGGATGGGATTCACAAGGCAGCAACATGTCCATTCACGGTCTTCATCTCCAACATCTTTTTTTTTTTTTTTTTTTTGGCAAGACATAATGTATTTAGGGATTGCATTACCCTGCTTTATCTAGGTTATTCTATTTCCACTGGCCCAGATAACCTAACGCTGCTGAGAGCAGTATCTCTGTGTGTTGACCCAAAAGACAGAGCTGAAGAGATGTTTGGGGGCCTGGAAGGTTATACACAAAGACGAGAACCTCCCTATCTCCCAAATAACTAGAACTGTCGTTTAGCTATGTGTCTGCTGAAGTCATGGTTCACTGGTAAATGATTAACATTGTGAAGCAAATGAGTGTGCAGCTGGGAATGATGAAATACTTGAAGGAAACTTTGAGGCATGAAGCAGCTGTAGGCAGCCGGAGAGCAAGGTCACGGGGGGAGAGCTCCTTCGTTATGGCTTTTCACAGAAGACTGGACAAACATCAAGAGAAAGTATCAATAGTGCCAAGTTGGCATTGTGTGTTGGTTGATTGACTCTCTTTGACGCTTTATTTTAAAAACGAAAGTAAATAATTTAGATAAACAAATACCCGAGGGGTGACCGGTGGATGGGCAGCGCTCTCCTCCTCCGAGCTGGCCTCCAGGAGTGCCGACAAGATGACCCAGCAGGGAGTTTCCACGGCTGCCTTTTGACTGGCTGCATCAGCCTTTCAGCCAAGCTGAAGAAACTCATATTGGAAGTGAAATCAAAGCACCCTTGGTGTTTTGTCAGCCGCTTCTGTGTGCGTCTGCTTTGCCGTTCCCAGTTCCCAGACCTTCCCTGGGTTTCGGGATGTCTCTGGCTGGGCCATTTGAGGGGATGTGTGCCCGCAGCTTCCCTCCACCCATGCCTAAGACGTCCTAGCAGTAGTGTGGGAGCAGATCTGGCCTCTCACTATTATGCTTCCCAGTGTAGTTTTCCTTCAGCTGAGTGATTCTTATAGGCTAGAAAACAAATTCTGGCTTTGTAATGATTTTTGGCCTCGTTGTTTGGCAGGGTTACATACCCTTTCTCACTCATGTCTGTGTTTCGTTCTGGACTTTGCCAGTGATGAGTATGTATCCTGCACTGCTACCGTAATCCTGTAATTCTGACATCAACACGCACACACAAATTAACAGCCAGGCTTCTAAAACCTAGACACTGACTTGAACCTATATGTTTTTACATGGTCAGGTTTCACTTGCCTTTGGTTTTGATTCTTACAAGATAGCTTCTTTGAAGCGCTTCTGAGCTCCAGGAACTTAATTTTGTTTTAATGAGAGTCCAGATTTTCTTAATTGCATGATACTTGGCAGTGTTAAGAAAAATAGTAAAAAATCATGAGACCTTTGATACTTGCCAGAAGTGTAAAGAATCTGCAGGTAACTTTTTATGTCTCATTATCCAACCCAGTTTTCAGGTGTGGCTGGCTATTAATGCTTTCCAGTTAGTGGACATGAGCTTTAGTCACGAGTACCTTTGTTTTCTACACCTGATATGACACACAGTGCCTGGAAGCCCTGTTTATTTCTTCAGGGAGATATAAACTTGCTTTGTCATAGCTGATTGTCTTGGTATTTATCATCCTGATGCTAAGACTTGTCGGTTCATTTAGTGTGTGTGCACAAGCACGTGTCTGTGGGTGTACATCACTGCTAGCAGACTGCTCTTCCCCAAGCCACACTAATTTCTCTGGCCATTAATCGAAGCCCCAGAGATGGGAGGAGGCAGAAATGGTAGTTAATCGTGGACTAGAGGGTTTGTGCTGTTTGGGCTGTAACTGTGTATTATCAAGAAGCATGGTAAATTTTGGTTACACTTGGAGCTGGGTTCTGCTTCCACTGGAGTCAATGGGCCTGGTTTTGGTGACACCAGAAAAATGGGATACAGCTGCGGGACCGAGCCAGCGCCAGCTAAGGTCCAAGGAGAAGCCCCTGAATATGGAGGAAACAGCCTCATCTTGAATAACATATGAGACTTTTCTGTAGGGCTGAGTTTTTCTGGGGTCTTTTTGCTCTTATTTTACTCTTATCCTGATGTGCTAATAAATCAGAAGTAAACCTTGCTGTTTCACTAAATGAAGTGGGGCATATGGTGCCAAGCAGGCCAGCTGTGCTTCATCAGGAGAGGGAGGCAGCAGTGGGGCTGAGGAGGCTGGAAGGAGCTGTGGGTGTTTGCAGGGATGTGGGACAATCCCCTGCAAACAAGGCTCACCTGGGCACTGAGGTGCCGCCTGTCAGGTATAAAAAGCATGGAAACCACTTAATTTGTTTTTGCCTTTTTCTCTTGAGGAATAGGATAGGGATAGGATACTGCTTCCTTGGCCCTGAAAGCATTGGGTGACAAAAGCAATGGTACTAAAAGGTGTGTTTCCTTCATATTTTTTACAAGCATTCTCTGGGAAACAGGTGCCTCTTCTTGTGCTCTTGTCTTGCTTACTGATGCGTGTGATAATTCAGTGAGGCTTTATTTTTTCCTGTGTCTTTGTGGATCATTTCAGCTAAGTTAACTACAGTGTCTTTAATGCCCTTGTTTTCTCTAAGCCATCCATGAAGTAGTAAATGAGTTTATATCAGTATTGTCTCCAAAGGAGTATTTGCTAATTAATTTGAGGTGCCTCTGCTGTTTGCCTGTTCCTGCTGAACTGCTAGTAGCTATGAACAGAGATAACTGCTATCACTGGGCAATTATGGCTTTATTTCCTTCTGACAAAAAGTCTTGTTCTAAGATGTGTTTGGAGCCTGGGCCTTGCTTTCTCTGTGGACAAGAGGATGCTCCTAAACGTAACTTAATTAAAGTGTAGTACATGTACAATCCTCAGGAAGATTGGGTATCTCTATAGTTGTGGCTCATGACAGCAAGTTAGGCTGGTCAGCTTGCTAGCTTATGGACAGGAGCATGAATGGGACTGATTCCCTAAATCCCTTTGATTTGCAGGCTCCTTACATCCACAGACTTGAAAGTATGTCTCTGAGGTCTGTATGCCGATTACCTGTGTAAGATAAACCTATTTGCTTGCCTCATTTGGCTATAGCTATGAGGAAGCTCTGCGCCTTTTTGTGAGCAGAAGGCGATCAATTTGACTTTGTGTGACCCTCTCACCCTATGCCCTGGTATGTGGGACTTGTGATAGCTTAAGAGAACAATATTTGGTGCCTGAGCTTCCAGAGGTGACTACTCCTTCCCCTCTCCCAGGCACTCTCCTCCCCTTTTCACTGTAAGCTCTGCTGCTGCTGTTTTCTTGCCTGAGGCCTTGTACATTATCCTATGAATATGATCTCAGCCTAAAATCCAAACCAAGGTATAAACACAACAGAAAGCAGCAGAACTGTTTATTTTGCCTGTGTTCTCTGTTTCTGGAGAAATCACTGCTGTGTTTAGCATCTTGTTTAAATTGCTGAGGTGTTCCCATGCCTTTGAAGGGTTACTCTGCGCTTGCCTGTGGTGTGCTGCTCCTAATCGCCTCTGTTTACTGCTGACACATACTTGGCTTGTTTCACCTGCCTGTGATCTGGAGATGGGGGCAGGAGGAGGAAGCATCTTGTTTTCCCACCCAGGGCCACAGGTAGCAGTAAATGGGGCCTGGGGAAAAGGAGGGCTATCAACCACAGCTCTTCTCTTAAAGACCTTGTTGGGAGTAATGATGTGTTGGCAGGAGGGTCTGGATATGGGCATCCACCGCTGCCTGATGACAGGGTCAGGATGCTTTGATATGAAGCACACTGATTTCCTATGCCAACACTGGAAATGATGTTCATCCCACATCGGGCTCCTGATGGTGGTGCCAGCATGAGCATGTTGGCTTTGCTCCTCTGGAGGTACCTCCGTCTCCTTGGTTCCTGTCCTCTCTCCCTCCTTTCCTCTTCACAGAGCGCAGGCTGGAAGCTGGTTGCACCATCCCTGACCGATACTCACAAAATAGTCGTCCTGGTGCAGGCAGGAGCCCTTCAGGAGCCAGGGCAGGCCTGGGGCACTGAAATGAGCATGCGTGTTGTTGCAACACCTTCTGCGCTGCCTGGTTTCAGTTCTTGCAGTCCTCCCCTCCCTTCTGACTAATGCTGTAGGAATGCAACAAGCCAAACTCTCTGTGGGGTACTGCTTAAATTTTTGATTTTTTTTTGACTCTTTGAATAAAAGAAGCTCAAAGGAGGCACGCACGTGTTGGCCTCCAAAATAAGGTGGCACTGTGCTGCTGGAGGACTTTCAGAAGTGACTCCTGGATTGAGTCCAGTTAGAGGGAGCACTTTCCCAGGGAGCAGCTACTCAGCTCCTTCAACAGCTTGTATTCCTCTACAACTCATTCAAAATCACTGTCTGCTCCCAAAAGCTGGGCCAAAGAATTTAAGATATGCTGTTGAAGGGGACAGGAAAATCAGAGATAACTGTGTTATGGTTTATGATGAGGTCTGCTAGAAACAGCAATGTAAATCATGTATATAAGTGGATGTTCTCTTGAGGGGGCCTGGGGTGGGGAACAGACTGGCAGTTCACAAGCTGTGTTCATCTTTCTGGTGATAGTTTCTAAAATTACTCTAGTGTGATTTGTTACTAGGCTTTCCAAGTGACAACACAAAATGCTATGAGGGCTTTCCACCTGACCCACAACTGTTTGGTCAGTGATAAAGTCAACTGGAAGCTGGGATTTAGGAATCTGAAAGGCATTTTTGTGCTTGGGAATGTCTTCAGTCATCCCTGCTAACTTCAGTGTGTCTTCTGTAACTTTGGTGTAATGTTTTCTTGCTTCATTCAATGCAATCATTGAAGTAATGATGCTAAATTAGTCATGATCCTGCAACTTGCAGCAGATTTTGTTCCCAAGTGGGGTGTTTTGTCAGCATGGCAGATGAACTCTGTTGCAGACTGAAGGGTAGGAATCTCTTCACTGACTTCTTTTTCCATTTCTTAAAATAATAGCAGAAGTGGGGATGTTTTCTAAAACTAACAAAAGCAGGGAGAGCAAATGCAATTACAGGGTTCTAGCTCGAGGGGGGGGTAAAGGGCAAAAAACCTGATTGAGCAGAGTTATTAATTAACAACTACTTACCGGATTCTTCCCAATTTATGACTTCATCTATCATAACTCTTTCAGTAAATCATCCTTGGTGATTATGTACATGGACACTGAGTAATCATGCAGTACGTACAGCCAAAAAAATAAAAGCTAAGAACACAGCAACTGTAGATTAGGACCTGTTCCCAAAGTGGACCAGGTCAGAAAATCTTTTCAGCAGGACCGACTGCAAGCTATTTAATTTAAAATAGAGGGGCTGGCTGTGGCGCTGGGGGGCTGGATGGCTGAAGGGTGGTCCTGTAGTTGGGTCAGAAATCAGCCACATCCTCGGGGATGCTTCTTGATTCTCCCTCCAAAGCATCCTCCTCTGTGACTGAACTGGGGGTTTGGGTGAGGGCAGCAGTGCCACTGCTCCAGCTGTGAAATAGGCTGGGGGGCTGCTGGGAAACCCCAGAAAAATCACAATGATGGCCAAAAATCACAGTGATGGCCACTTGTCTATTCTTTTATTTTGAACAAGTGCAGCTAGAACAGGAGATGGGACTTGAGAATAGCCTGGAGAGCATCTGTTTCCCTGCTAGCCTTCAGACTTCCATGTTTAACCACCCTTCATAATTAGGGTTTTTTTTTTATGCAGCATTGTGTTTCTTCTAGCAGGAGAGGAATGGAAGGGGAGAGAGGCAGGTATGAAAAGCGAGCTTGGAGCTGGGAAGGTAAAGACCAAAGAGCTGGAATGGGGCCTATTCACTCCCTGGCAGCTTGAGAACTATTTTGTGCAGGGGTGAGCCCACAGTCCACTGTTTTTGCCCTAACCATAGTTCAATCACAAATGCAATTTCAGTGTGAGAGGCAGAAACATCATTAGAAATTGCTGCTAATTAGAGAGTGGCCACTTCATTTGTGAGAGGTTTGATCTCAGGTAGAATAGCCAAGCAATCAGGATCCTGCAGGAGGTGGATCTCCATATCTCCCTGATCACCGCTCTGCCTCCTGTCATTACAGAGATGTGCCATCACTAATAACTTCATCACCTGCCCGTGAGGCATCGTCTTCTCCGTGTGGATTAGAAGTTGAAATGCAGCATGGACTAAATGACTTGCCCAAGGTCACAGAGGAAATCGGTGCCCGAGCCAAGAACTTCAAAACCAGTATTTCTAAATCATGACTTGGTGCCAGCCAGGGTTTAGTTAAGGTTGGGTCCTTGGGCAGATGGAAAGAGTTAAAATAAAAAAGAATCATGTTGACACTCTATGAGAAACAGCACCTCTGGTTCAAATGCTTCTTTCATGCTCTGACCCTTCCTATCTCCTCTGCTGTCAATTCAGCTAAAGAGCTTTTCCCAGCGTGTTTACTCTGAAACATTCCCTTTGCACGGACCTTTGGGGTCACGAAACCTTCATGTTTGCTGCCTTGTGGGGTTTTTCTGTCTCATTTTTTTTTTCCTTTTGGAGGTGCTTTCTTCCTTTTTGCATTGTCAAAGGGCAGGCGCTGGGAGGGACCAGGGTGGCTGCCAGCGGAGGGTGTGAGTGGCAAGGGGTTAAGTAATGGCTCTGCCAGCGCTGATTCCCGTAACTGCTGCCGCCTCCTGCCCTGCCAGGAACAGCCAGCCCGTCGGGTGGCAAGCTTTGAAAGGCAAAAACAGCCCGGGCTGGCAATCTGTTGCCCTGCTCGTGCGTTTGTGTGTGTGTTTTTCATAGGGAATTTATTAGTGCAATGTAATAATATCTAATTATTTAAGTAATAAGTGGCTGGGAGCTACAAGTGCCCAAAGAATCGCATGAGGGAGGGTGTGTTTGGGGTGCAGGCAGGAGAGGGGGCTGCGTGGGGTGAGTGCTCCTGCTGGGGCTGCCTGCCATGGGGCAGGGTGCTGGAGACCCTTCTAAGTGCTGCCTTGCTCCTGTCCTGTCTGCTTGGTAAAGGGAGTGATTTCTATACTCCTTTCTTGTCCCCCTCTCCTTTGTTTGTTTGTGATGTGGATTACAGGGGGGTGCGTGGGGTGGAGTTCAGGGTTTCTTTTAATGCCTGTGTGAATCCAGTATTGGTTGAAGCTGCAGCGTAATCTGAGAGGGATGAATACCACACTTTCTGATGCCTCCAGGAGAAATCAGATGTAACTAAATACATGTGTTCTTAGGAACAGCTTAAACTCCTTTTCCTTCCCTTCTTGCTTTGTAGCACTGATTGTTTGAATCTACCCAGACCAATAGCCTCCTAAATGAGACACATCTCTGCTGTCATCGATAGTAGCACATTTACATCCTTATATGCCCTGCTATAGCCACCTCTAATACCCATAAAGGCAATAGGGTCTAACAGTCCGTAAGGCTGTCTTACAGGGTAGGTTTTCACTAAGCAATACAGACAGAATTTTTCCATGGGGGAGCGTAGCTTCATTAAATCCTGCCACCAGCCCATCTCTTTAGCTGGCTGATGAAGCAAACCCTGAGACCTCACTTCTCCACTGGTTGTTCCCTACCATCCTTGTGTCCATGAGTTTGCTTTTGTCTCCTCCTTGTCACAATGTCATTGAAGCAGTTTAAAAAGCCCAGAGCTCTGAAGGTGACTTGATGGGCATACTGATGCTTAGATAAAATCATTAAGGCTGGAAAAGACCTCCAAGATCATCTGGTCCAACCATCCCCCTACCACCAATGTCACCCACTAAACCATGTCCCTAAGCACCACGTCCAACCTTTCCTTAAACACGCCTGGGGTGGTGACTCCTGCACCTCCCTGGGCAACCTGTTCCAATGTCTGAAAAAAATATAATCTGAAGTCTTCTACCAAGAAAACCCACATGACTCAGGAAAGTCTTCTTTATCCAAGGAAGCTTTGCTTTATCTCACGTGTGTCCAACCTCAAGTATCTATTGCCCTGAAAATCTGCTTTCTGCGAACACCTGATGGTGGAGACAGAAACATCAACATGGGCTGAGATGATGGGAGAGGCAAGCACAGGTTACTCAGAATCACAGCGGAGTAAAGGTCTGTCTGACCTGTGTCAGTCTGTCTTCTGCAACCTGACAATAAAGCCATATTTTTTATCAGCTCTTAAGATAGGAAAAAAGTTTGACCTCATTTCTTAAGAAAAGCTGGAAGTTGTCTTGATTCTATGAGCTGACTGTAGTCCAAGTACTCTCCTCCCTTTTTTCATTAAATAAACTATGACCCATTCCTGTTGTTTAATTCTCCGTTGACCTAAGACACTGTATAGCTATAGACCTATTGATTTCTTTTCCTTGAATTGTTACAGGAATTGAAGCATAAATATGCTCTTTCTTCAACAGCCTATTTTTTTCAGATTAACACCTTCTGTCCCCTCTTAAGTAGTATTTAAGAGAGATCTGGATAGATAAGTGTAGTTATGGAAAGACTTTAAAGCAAAGGAAAAGCTTGTTTGTAGATTTATATTGAGTCATTGATTCTGTTGTTTTGTAGCATTTTTATCTGTGATAGCACTGCAGTGATTTGCTTTCTCTTTCCATGACTGTGATTATTTCAGAGGCTTTAAAATGTTGCATTTGAGCGTTTGCATGCTGTAGCTTGACTTTAGCATACTTGTGTTCTCAGTTCTTGGTATATGAAATGTGACCACTTCCATAAATATTGCTGATGTGAAGAGTGAATGATGGCTTCTGAACTGCTTTTGACCCATGCTTTGCACATATCTGAAGTGATTTTTAAACATCTATTTCACCTTCATGGGTGGCATGCGTAGACACTGTCTGTTCCTCCTTGATGTGAAAAAATAGGCAAGTTTGCCAGAATCCAGTTTTATACTGGTAATAAACATGTAGTGCTTTTAAGGAGCCAACACCAATCTCCTTTATTTGCAGACTGATATCAACCAATTCATACCATTGAAAAACACTGAGAATGGATTGCTACTCTTAAACTGCTTTTTAACTTAATCCATTAAGAAAGCTGAACAGCTTCTGTAATGAAGACTGGTATTTTTCAGAACAGACAGTAGAAAAGGGAGGAGCAAAATAAATACTTGTTGTATGTGGAAAATGAGTTATGTCTGCTTCCAACCCCAGCTGGAGCTTGCTTTAGCTTTAGTACTGCAGAAAGAGCTCCACTCACTGGTAGAGCATGTTTCTAGGCTCTGCAAATAACTTGGTCCTGGGCTAAAAAGATACAAAACAGAGCAGCTTTTCCAGATAATAATGTCACTGCTGTGCTGGGAAATTCTGTGTTCAGCACAGGGCTGCTTGTTTCCTTACTAAACAAATTCAAATGTTTTGTGAACTTTATGCATGGAAGTTAGCCTATGGTTTATCTGTGTGCATGGAATAGGTCTGGAAGCTCTTAAGAAATTTGCTGTCTGGTTCACTAGGCTGCTGCACACTGTGCATTGAAGGCCTTTGACTTTGGTCCAACTATGATAAAAGAAAATGGAAATTCCAGTTTTGACCAACATTGTTCTCCCTTTTCCTGACCAAGTCCGCACTTCTGCTTCTTCTTTTTCTCTCCCCCAGGAGCAGGCCCCTTTGCAAATGCACTGGCAGCATGTTGTGCAGCTGCTTGCCCATGGCTGCTTGGTATAGGGATCTTTCCTCTGCTGCCACAGCTGTTGCTTTTAGGATTTTGCTGTTCCAAGGGGCAGCAATTAACACTTTAAAAGGATGCCCATGATGGTTTGGAAGACCTCATGACAATAAAACATGGATTTATTGTGGCCGTATCCTTCAGAGCTAGATCATAGTTCACAAATTGCTGCATGTCCTACACCTACTGCAGGACTAGGCCTGCAGAGTTACAGGCGTGATGGGGCCAGGCATGCAGAGATGTCTTGACTGGCTTTGCGTGAGTTGGTGCTGGCACCGGAGGCACCGTCGTTGCACCAGTAGGGCAGTGCTGGGGTGTGGGTCTGCACGCACAAAGCTGGATGGCTTTCAAGCCCCAGCCAGGCATGAGCCATGCAGATGCCTGGGGCTGTCTTGGCTCAGGTGTCTTTGTGCTGCTCTAAAACAGTGACAGGATTGTTTCTGGAAGCTTAAAGAAAAAAGAAGCTTTGTGCCCACATAAAGTGGTTACAGCTTGTGTTATCCTTAGTCAACAGCAGTAGAACATGGAGAAGATCCTTTGGGTTGCCTCTACCTTCAAGGCTTGACTGCTGCTTGGCTAGTGGGTAGGAGTGTGCATGAGCATATGGTGCACATATATGATGCTGTGGTGGTATGGCTGTGGGATGTCTTGCTCCTTTTTGTGGCACTTAGGATATTAGTTGTGGCCACATGGCACTGTAGCAGGCACAGCCACAAAAATGTAGTTGGTGGAGATGTACCTGTGTAAACAAATTGTAGCAGAGCCTGCCATAACAGGGTCACACTTCAGGATTTTCAGGTCGTTAATTGAAAATGATTGGGTCTACTGCCAGTCATAAACATTGATTCCTGGCAGAGAAATCAATACTGCCTCCAGTCATCTCAAAAAATGTCAGTCTTTTCACACCTGAATGGACACATGCCATATGTTAACGCATGCCATATGAAATGCTTTTCTGGTTGAAGATGTTCAGGGATCTAAAGACAAATCAGTGTGTGCTTGCCCATCCATGATGAGAATACTATCTGAATTTAGTCCTGGTTTTGGAAGTCACCTTATATAAATAAGTCACCTTATTTAGTGGTGGATGAACTTGTAAGGGTAGGTAGCTCTAGTCAGAGCAGGAGATGTGCTATGTGCATGGCTGTGCTACCTGGCATGTGATGAGGGCAGAAACTTTTTTTTTTGTGGTCTGGATTTATCAGACCTAAGTCTGATAAAGTCTGGAGCCCTGTGTAACCCTACTTGTACCTGGTTAAAGCTGCCCTTTCCATGTGTTGTATGCAGGTTGGCCACTGGGAGCTTGGCTGAATGTCAGGATTGGAAGCTCTTCTGTTCTGTGCAAGTATCTGTTAATGTTATGGTGAGCACACCTAAAGGAGCTGTACAGGCTCATCTGACCTCTGTCCTGTTGCATAATGGCCATAAACAGGTACCCTGGTAGAGGGAAGAGCAAGGCAAGTGAGCGTGATGCTGCTCCCAGTTCTCTTCTCAGGGGTTGTCCACAATAACCTGACTTTCAGTAAGTCACTTTCCAGAAATTTGTGCACTTAAGGGGCTTTGTGTTCATATGGTCCTGTGGTTTTACTGTGCTCCCTGCATGCACAGGGAACTCCCCATGAGTCAAGGTTTTAAAACTACATGTAACCTCTATGAACGATGTTGTTTCCCACTTCCCTTCTCCCCTGCCTTTGTGAGCCCTGACCCTTGGAGATGGGTTGCCTGTGAGGAAGAGGGCTCAGCTCCTGGCCTTGACATGGGGTGGTCACCAGCCTCACAGCAGCTCAGTCAAGCGTCCTGTTGCTTTGCAGTTGCTGTCACCTGCATCCCAGGTGGGATTTGGGCAGGACGGAGAGGCCACCTCCACACTTAGACACTGTCACTGCTTGGCAGTACGGGTCTGGGACCTGGCTGTGCTTAGTGATGCATGAACACTGTGGTCCCAGCAGTCTGCAAGCTACGTGAATTATGTCCTGGAATTGCACAAGGATCCTGATATCTCTACATTCCTTTGGCCTCATTTGTAAGGGTTTGCCAAGTCCCTAATGAGAGAAAAAGTTGTTTTCAGAAACTCAGCAAGCCATCTTTGGCTGATGATATTTTATTAGCTGTCTTTGCCAGGAAACTGAAGCAATACAGTGATATGGTAAGGGACACTTCTCTCTTCCAGTGCCAATCTAGTCATGTTTTATGAGCAAATAGCCATCTGCCACATAGCTGTATGAAAATATGTACATTTCATAAATGCTTGTGTGTAGTAGATGAGATACTTATCATAACCTTAAGCATAACATGTAGCTATCTGGACCAGAATAACTATTAGGAAACATCTCAATTTCATTTCAAGTGTTCTCTGTTTCAGTGCTGTTGAAAGCTGTACTATAGTCTAGATATGGATGCTTGAAATTAATTACTAAGGGTGTAGATAAGAAAAATGCTTTGTAAATATTTTTTGTTAAAATTTCCCCTCTTGAAGCAAGAGTGAACCACTTAATAGTGAGGATCAGCATTTCTTTGGCTTGTGAAGTTCCATCTAGTATCCGGGGAAGACTGAAAACTCTTCATTTATTTCCTTTTTCAAGGAGTAGATTGGTGAATTAATAGACGAGCAGAGACTGAGGAGGTTTATCTGCTTCAATGGTTGGGGTTAGTAAATGTGGTGAGAAAAAATAACCTGGAATTTTTTTTTTTACTCTTTGCATTTCTGGGTTTTTTAGAAAAAAGTTTCATACAAGGAGTAACTGAATTTCAGTTCATAAAAGAGTAATTTTTGTTGTTGTTGTGACTTTTAATCAAACTTTTTCTAACCAAAAAAGCATACAGCTTTTTCAAAGATATTCAAATTAAGATATGCTTTCTGCTCTTCATTACATGAATAAAAGGCAGGTGCTGACACTTCTGTGTTATGACCTATACTCCAACTTCTGATGCAAAAACTCTTTTCCATACTTGCAACTTCATTTATGTGGTACTGAGTCCTAGACAATAAGCTTCAAGTGATTGTAATACTCTTCACAGACACTTTAATTATGTCCCTTCTTCAGACTTGTGAGGAACAGGATCATCTAGCCTAGCTGAGAACCAGTCCTCCCGATGACATTTTAAAGGCTTGATTAAAAACTGAAGTTGTTTCAAATGCTTGAAATATGGAACCAAAAATGTCTGGGTAGATTAAATAGCACGAGTGCTTGATTTGTAATGGCAGTAAATAAAGTTGTGCTGGATTTCTGTGTTGTGAACAAACTGATGGTCTTCCCAGCAGCTCCTGGAAGTGTTTTCCCTGATTTCACAGATGATGCCTCTGTGGTAGAGGGGGTTTAATATGCTTAAGTTCAGTGTTGTTCTTTGATATTAAAAAAAAAAAAAAGTTTGAGGAGGAGCCAATGTATGTACTTTGGTTTGGAGGAATGATGAGCAGAAGCCAAGGAACACTGAGGTCCCTCAGGTTTGTTGCACCATTCTCTGGCATAAATGTATGTCTGGGCTGTCCAGGAGATGTGGGATCTGCCTCTAAGCTGGATGCAGCTCATCTGTAGAAAAGTACGCTTGCCTGTTGCAGCACTGCAATATTAGCCTTAGAAAGGCAAGCTAGATTGTTTCTTTGAGAGATGGCTGAAGGGAGGTGATGAGGCTGCTTTCTTAGGGGAAGGTGATGGGTAGTCTGGTGCTTCAGCACCTGGGGCCTCCGAGGGCTGTGTCAGTCCCTGCTGCAAGCTGGTGCCTGCAGGGGATGATGAGCAGGATGGGGGCATCACTGTGCTCCTGTCCTTCTGGCTAATGGAGCAGCTGTGCTGCTGTACTCTGGCACTGCTGTTGGGATGGCTGGGAAAGGGCCTTGGTGTGTAGGATAAGCTTGTAAGGTGTAGGGTACCCAGGATTGGCCTTCTCTTGCCTCATCACTGGCCCTAGTTCCTCTCTTGCATGCTCAGCTTGTGGAAAAGGACTGTGATATGTAGAGGTCCTATCTGAATTCAGATGGATCAGTGCTCTAACACGGGCTTATTCCACCCTTGAGAAAGAATATATATTTGAATTAAAAAAAAAAAATGAAGATAATGTGCTGCTTGCACTACTTTTTAAGGAGTAGCAAAGATAAGCTGTGGTATTATGGCATCAGTGCTGCAGCTGGGTCATTGGTGGTAATGCTGAATGTGAACCAGCTGGATTGAGGCTCTCTTCACTCAGGCAGGTGCCTTTTGCCCTTGCACGATGAGGGAACAGCTTGTGGGTATCAGACTAGTGGTGGCCAGCTTTCTCCAGTATTTTGCTCTTTCAAACAGCCTCTTCTGCTGTGGTACTAGGGCATGTACTGAGGAAAGGAAAAGGAGGTAAATATTTGTTCATCTGCTCTATCGTTCCATGAGGGCTTCATCCTCCCACTGCACTGATGGGGAATACCTGTGCAATCTCTACTGTCATGGGCCCCTGAGTTTGGGCTGGAGTGATGAACTCATGGTGTACCAGGTTGTGTGGCTTGGTGTCAAAAGGGCTGCGAGCAGTAGAAAACATCTTGCTTGGTACAGAGAGACAGGAGTGCTGGGGTGCTAGATCCATCTGTGTGGAGATTCCATCTCATTTCTGCTGAAGATTTTTCTGAGGGGAATATTGCTTCTTGTGTAAGATGGTGATTGCTTTATGCCAGACTTGGGTGTTATGTATTTGTCCTCTAAAATATAATGCTTGGAAGTGCTGTTTTTCCGAATTAAATTTGCTAGTATTTTCCTCCTGGAAAGAGCTGGTGTTTGTACTGCTGTTGTTTCAGTATGCCATGGTGAGGGATGGAGGCAGACAAAGCAGGATCCTGCTGTGGGGTGAGGGAAGGCAGACAAGTGTGTTTGTCTGGAGCTTGGTGACAGCTCAGACCCTGGAGCAAGGCTTGCTTTGAGTAGGGCAAGTTGTGTTGCTGGTCTGCCAATTGGCGTGTGTCTTGAAAGCACTCATACAAAAATGTGAAATATACCATTTCCAGGTGAAAGGCTCCTATGTACAAGTGTGGGCATAGGAGCGCACAAATAAAATGCCTCAGGAAGAATGTTCTTAAAATGATAACCAGTACTTTAAAGAGGTGAATGTTTGGTCTTTTTCCACATTTAAAAAAAAAAAAAAAAGGAAAAAGACCTTAGCAAGTCCTTTGATCAGTCTAACAACCCCTCCTGAGTTCTTCAGGTCAGTGTCTCTTAGCAGGGAGACTAAATAGCTGATGCTGGAAGATCTAGTTTTGCTAGAAGCTGTTGAGACTTAGTGGCCCAGTCAGTGGGTTAGCAAAGCAGAACGTGTAGTTTGTTATACAAGCAGCTGGCTGCTTCCTTAAAAACCATACCCCATATGCAGTTCATCTGCTGGAGTGCAAGGCTTGCTGGTCACACTTTCCATCTGGCTTTTCCAAGTGCCTTGACCATGGCTGCAGCTCTTCCTGATATGCCTTCATCAGTTCTTCTCTTGTTTTCTCTGAAGGCTTTCAGCACTGAAGGGAAAATCACGGTTATGTGTACATCTCACAGATGAATAGGGGATCTCATGGAAGGGAGCAAGGATCTTAGACATTACTTCGAAGATATTTCTGAAATAGGACTTTAGGGCGGGGGGAAATATTTTTGGAGGAACTTAATTTTAGAGGAATAAACACCCCTATTGTTCTCATTTCTTATGATTCAGATCAAAATTTGTAATGGTTTGCAATAAAACATGGAACATCCATTCAGCATTATGCTAAAAAACTCAAGAGGTGTGGTGGCAATGCTGTGGGAATTCCTTTTGTAAAAGCAGAAAGATCAAACTGATGCTTGTTGTGGAAAGGAGAAACTAGCTGTGGCATGGGCTGGAAGTGCAAGACTCAGTAACAGACTGTGCTCTGCTCATTAAGCACAGACTTGACGAGACCCTGTAGGACTTCAGCGTAAAATGGGGGCTATGCACTTGTCAGGGAGTAGACTACACAGGCTGCAAGAAGCTGGATCAAAAAGTTACAGCAGGATTGGAGCTGGGATGGCAGATGTGTGCATGCTAAAAGAAATCTGATTAGAAGAAAAACCCACGTGCACTTCTTTTGGGACAAGAGAGCCTTCTCATTTCCCAGACAATGCTGGCATCATGTGGCCACTTCATTTAGCTTGCCTCGTATTAAAATATCTTTGAAGAATACTTGCTGTTCCTCAGTATCTTTCTGCATATTTCTGCTTTCAATCCCTCAAAACTCACAAATGCCCCAATGCAGCTGCTTCACTTGCATGGATGCACTGGGACACTACCCCCATTTTATAGAAGGCATTGGGAGTTGTAATTAATGGCTTGGGAATTTCATTTTCTGATCAAACATCACTGATCATATTTTTCAAATAAAAGGAGTCTGTAATGATGCTTACATGAGGACTCTGAAAAGGAGTACCGCTCCATAGAAGATTTTTAGTAAAACAGGCTTCAGTGACTGCTGGGCAATTGAAGAAAACTGCGTGTCTGATTCTGAGTTTAATAATCCAGGCTGCAGAAAATAAAAGTAATTTTAAAGCAATACTACTGGTATTCTGGAAGAATGGAAACCTGGGTACAGATGGTAGAGATACTATCTAATACTAATTGAAGTGGGATCCTGTTACACAGACAAGACTGATTGAAAGAATTTTGCAAAATTTCCCCTGAAGCTCAAGTAAATAAAGCCTAGGTAGTATAGCTTTAATCAATGGAACTAATAGCTTATTAACCCCCATTTGAAATAACCTGCCAAGAATAAAAAGCAGAGTCTGTTCAGGGGAGTTCCTCTTTGAAGTTCTGTACATCCAGATAAAATGGCCAACTTGGCAAGAAACATAAAATACACAAAAAGAAGGCATTTCTCCCAGCAGTGTTTCAGATTGTGAGAAAGAGATGATACAGCCTTCTGAAAACACAAGACACTGTGTGATTGCACACTTGTGGAAACCTAGAGATGAGCTATGCATGCTTACATAAGTTTCTGTACATAGAGAAGTTTGTGCATACGCACAGCTCTACTTCTTTGCAAAGACAGTTTACACTTAAAAAAAAAAAAAAAAAAGAAAGAAAAAACAACCACAAAACTCAGATGGAAGAGGAGTGAAACTATCAAGTGCAAAACTGATGATAAAACTGGTAAGTCTTCAAACACTGAAGCTAAGTCTTAGGTGTTCTGATGCCTATAGCTGCAAGCAGGAAGTCATTTACTAGGAACAAAATGCCTTGTTAAGCATGCAATGATAGCTGTCTAAAGGCAGGCATGTGTTTAAGTAAATAATGACAAGAATTATGGCTATGACTTTAGAGCTCTTGTGAACTTGTTAAAAAGTTCACAAGAAAAAATTACGTGTTTAGGTGACAGGGAACCTTTAATCTGATTTGGTGTCTTGTTTCGCATTGGTTGCTCTTGGTTAAAATGCTTAGTGTGGGTCATGTTTGGAGTAGATATGGTACAAAATTACGTAATGCAAAGAGATTCTTGGGCATCTACATTCCCTAGTAAAATGTAGTTACTTGACTGTTTTTTCATCTAGCTGAAAATCCATGGCACGTCACTAAACTTCTTCATTCTTGTGTAGGTTCTAGTGCAGTTTCCTGAAAAAGCTCCCTGCCTCTACAGCAGACCCAGCAAATTCAGACTGATTGAAGTTAGTACTGCAGGGTACAAATGCAGACCCTTGGCCTTTCTATGATATATGCTTTTCTACAGCTTCTATCCAAAATGGAAGAAACTTGCTTGTTCTTTCTCTGTAGATGATTAAATACAGAGAGCACCATATACATATACTGTATGTGGCTTACTAGATCATTTGTTTTCAAAGACAGCTTTTTTTCTATGGCGGTTCTTACAGATGTGTAGACAAAAAGGAAGCAAAAATAGTGTGTGCTGTTCTGTCTTTCTCCTGTAATTTTGAACAGGAGACTACCAGTGTTGTTAAAGCAGGGCTGTATACCTATTGAATTCACCATTACCTAGAGAGCTTGCTGTTGTGGTAGGACTCAATGCAAAGTTGTTAAGCAGATAATTCTTTTCTTGAGTGTGCTGGAAGGGTGAATGGGATAGAAAAGGAAAATGAGAAAGTAAATAATGTGACTGAGGAGAGCAGAACAGGTTCTTCTGCTTAACTCTGTTGGAGCTAGGGAAAAGGTGAGACTCCTGGCTGGTAGGTTACTCTGTCTTTAATTGTAGCTCTGCCTTCTCTGTTCTTCTGGCTGGAACAATGAGCTCTTTAATACATATTTTTAGAGGCTTTTGTCTAGCTCTGTGAGTGAAGAATGGGACCTGTCATTAGTGATCTTAATCATTTGAGGCCATGATGGCAGACAGTCTTCCTGATGACGATGTGTCTGTACTGGAGCTGTAGTGAGCAGGTGTTGGCAGACAAACAGAAGCCCATCTTTTAAAGGCAAATAGAGCCTATAACTTTTGATACCACAGGAAAAAATTACCTTGGTTGTGAAAGAACAAATGAGCTGGTTGATTTTTTATTTTTTTTCCTGAACTGTTACCTCACCTTTTCACTTTAATTTCTCAGTGGAGTTGGTTCTAGTAAGTGACTGGTAACTGCCACCAAATGTGGCAGCACTGCGTGTTCTGGGCTCTCCAGAATATTTTCTATGAAGCTGTGCATTGAAGGAAGGACTGGGATGTAAAATGAAATCTAAGATTTAAAATATGAAGCACTATATATGTGCTATGAAGTGAATATACCAAAATGTTTAATGTAGTTAAGCTCAGGCCTACCTTTTTGAGGAAAGAGAAAAACCTGTTAAATACTACTGCTTTTTTTTTTTTTTTTTTTCCAGAAGGAGGAAGGAAAAGAGGCCCTTAAATTGTATCTTGGCTTTCTACCTAGTTTACTAAGGATAAAGATTGTGTGTTTAAAGTATCTTTGTAATCATTGTGGCAGAACTCAATAAATATGGAAGCTTCAACCCTGTTCTTTTTTTTTTTTTTTTTTTTGGATGAGAAATAGAAGAGACAACTGTTACCAGCTAAAATGCTCCAGGAAAAAAATATCACTGAACTAGAAATGTCCAATTCTTCCCAATAAGTAAATTAATCTTTCCTCAAACTTTAAAAGAGGCCAGAGCCCTGGTAAATTTAGGACAGTGAAGCTGTTCTGGCTGCAGAAATCCACCCCTGCTGCCCTGGCACCCCCCCTCCCCTCCAAATAAATCAGGGCTGGCAAGAGTGTGTTGCTACGGGACTGGGTGAGTTTTAGTTTTGGGGGAAGAATGCACTGAACTTAAAGAGCAAAGCATTCCTTTAAAGCTATTTCTACCGCAACCCTGATCCTTTTATATATTCTTATATATGAAGCCCTATCACCGTATTGATAAATATTCTTCAGAATCACTCTGGCAGGGGTAGGAGCAGGAATTGGCCTATTGATATGTTAGCATTTCTGTTTCCAACCACTTCTTTTTTTTTTTTTTTTTTTTTTTGGAAGGCCACAAGACTGCTGCCAGCCTGGCTGTGTTAACACTGCTACTCCATGATGCTTTCTCGCAGTTGTTCTGGCTGGCTGCTTGATGTCCTTGCAAGGTGGATCTGGCCTGTGGGGCTGGAGGAGAAGCTTTCAGTGCTGCCCGGTAAAATGCAAAACACATACCTACCTGAGGGAAGGAGCGTGGGAACTATGCCTTAGTGGTAAGGCCTGAGAATAAATGAAAACAGGTAACACCACAGGGGGTAACAGGTGTCTTGTAGATCTTGGCCACAGACTGAATTAGTGCTGTTGGAAAACAACTGGAGGGAGAGTTTTGTGAAAACTGGTTTGGTGGTGGAGGTGCCCAGGATTTATCTGTCTGCTTGGGACAACATTTCTTCTCTTTCCTCAAGCATTAGCCGTGTTCTTGTCTCATCCTCACCTGGTAATACATTTTTGACTTTCATTTTCTGTCCTCACAATGTTAGCTGAGAGAGAGACTGTTTTCATGCTGGGTGCTCTTTGGAGAGGGTCACCGCAAGCTCTGCAGGCAGCGTTCCTTGTTCCCATCGCATAGCTCTGCTACAGTCTGGCTTGTGAATAGAAAACATGAGTTTGCTGCTGCTGTTCCATTTTTCCCCAAATACTTATAAGGTTTATCGAGGCTAGTGTGAGCTTTTTCAAGTTACAAAGTGAAATTGGTAAGTGTATTACATGATGGCATCAGACATGGAACAGGTTCTCTTTCAGCCTCCCTAAAAGAAGACTCAAAATTCCACATCTTTGATACTTTCCAAAGTGTTCAAATACTCTGTAATTTAGAAATTAATCAGTTGAACCCTTCCAACACTTTTAATGAGAACTACCCATAATCTATAGCAATAACTTCAATATAGTTTATCGTATTCTGGTAATAAGAACATACTACATGATCTAGCATTGTGGAATACTTTGGGGTATTTTTAAAACTAGTGTAAGTGCATACTGCTGGAAGAAACACCATGGAAAGGAATTATATTATTAATCAAACCAAAGCATAGAGTTCTCCACATAGTGGCTTTAAAATAGCCAAGATAATCTTTAATTGAAATGTTACAGAAAATAACAGTGAAAAACTGTGTAGTTGGTGCTTAATTAACTTACATTGTATGTTCAGTGGTTTCTGTGAGATAGCAGGACCAAAATGCAACTGTGATGCAAGATGTTGCCAGCAGTTTATCTATGATCTAATAATAAATTTTGACTTAAATTAATAAGCACTTTCTTAATTAAACAATCAGCGTCATTCCTTATTGCAGGTTGATGGCTGATACCATTTCACTGTGTTGTCTTCTATTCAGCACTCATCTTTTCTTGTGAGGATTACCTCCCAAACAAGGAAACCAGGTTTTAATCTTTTTTTTTTTTGTATTTTTTTCTCAGCATCTGCCATATAACTGATTGCATTTTCTTCTGCATTCTTTTATTTAAGTCCAGGCTACATTTTTGCTGTCTGTGGCTATGAGAAGAGTGTGGGAAACGCAAAGAATTTGATTTTTATACAAAGAGCTTATGCTGGTGGTCCTTTACTTGGTTGCTGTTGCCTGGGCCAGGCACGGAGAGAGAGCTGTGTCCCCATGGAGGAAGGCACCAGCCTGGGCCTTGTCCACTTTGCTTTTGCTCCTCTGGGGTATGTACCTGGAGGAGGGTGTCCAGCTGTAGGCAACAGATACAGCTAATCCTGTGTATGACAAGGCATTCCTGATGTACTCTTCCTGAGCAAGCAGACACATTGCTGCAGCTAGGCCCCAGCTGTGGGTTTTCATGCTGCCGAAAGCTACTCCCATAACCTGTCAGTGCTTGGGCCCCCATAAGCCCTTCCCTCTTGAGTTAGCAGATGTGCTCTCCCTTTCCCCCAGCACAGCAGCTCCAACCCCAGAGTTTACAACATGTTATCTGTAGGATCTGGGTCAGGCCTCTCTGAGAACAGAACCTCTGCTGGGACCTGGGGTGGGATGGGCAGCAGTGAGGGTGAGCAAAAGTTTCTCTTAGCTCAGCTGAGCTCTCACTCGCCTGGATCAGGCGAGTGTCGGTGGTATCTTGTAACATGCAGAGCTGCCTCTGTTTTATATCATGCATGGGAAATAAGTGCTGCCTCTTAGAGGGTCTTGTGTATCTCAGGCGACACAAGGATACTGAGTGAGCAGAGTCTGGCCTCTAGTGGCCTGTTTGCAACAGATATTGCAAGTAGGGGCTTGCTGGGCTGCTCATTTGTGTACTCATCTACTCCCCCCCGGGTCCTTTTTTTTTTTTTTTTTTTCAATTAACATCTGCATGTCTGAAATAAAATAAAAGGATCACCAAACAGCTGTGATACCTGCTATCAAGCAAGCTAGTTACCAGGTTGGGTAAGATGAAACGGCACTGTGGGCATCTGTGTTTTGTAGTGGAAGAGCTGTTAGTGTAAGGGTGTACATTTTTTGAAATGGAGCCACAATTGAATCACCAGTCACAGGTGTTGCGGAAGTGTTGGTACTTCTGCTAAACATACAGTAGAGTTTTTCAGTAAACCAAGAGCTCTAATAGAGTAGACTTTTCAAACAAGGACAGTAAATATTATGCTGCAGTAGCTTTTATTAATATTTGTTTACTTCTCTAATTTGCAAAGCTCAGTAGCAGAGACTTCGGCCACCCTGTGCATCTGAGATGCTCTCCTACAACTTGAGTCTGTTTGGTAGCAGCAGTGCAGGTTGGGTGTCAGAGGACACAGCTCCCAAAGCTCTAGCTTGTCTCACTCTGCTTACAGCACAATCTACCACCTTCCACCAGGGAATTGCAAAAGCAAATCTGATCATCTCAGCCATGCTAGGTATGAAAGCAAACCCTTATCCAACAAATGCTGTACACCTTGGAGACGGTAAGTTCCCTGTACTACAGACTTAACAGCAACAAACAATGGCAGTGCTAACAATTAGTTTATACATTTATCTGTGATCTTTAATGCTAATATTGGGTAGTATAAGTATCAAATGAGGAAGGTGGAGCAAGTGATGTTCTGTCTTGTATTTGGTTTCTAGGGGATGTATGGAATATTATTGCTCATCTCCCTAAATGTCCACATCCTCACTCTCCCACAGCCTGTGAGGTGTTTATATCTTGGGATAACTGGAAGAAAGTTGTTAGTTGTGCTCGGTAAGTGCAAAACATTCTTTGCAATAAGAGATGTTTGTGACTCGGTGCTGCTGACTCAAACATGAGCAAATTGTACAAGTGCGTGGGTGCCAAGCGTGCCTGCCATGCCTGTCCATCGCACCCTTGACTCAGAGGTTATTTCCTCCAGAGGCATCTGGCCCTGCTTCAGCAGTGACTCAACTTGTTGATGACCCTGATCACCACAAATGACATCCTGGCACATTAAGGAAAGTTGAAACTGGCCCTGACTTTATCTTAAATGTGCTACAGCTAAGCAGCTACTTTGTGAACATCTGAGTCATCCCTGTAGCTGGGCCAGAGAAGTCTGAGTTAATTGGGAATAATGACTCCCACAGACGATGCTCTTCTGTTTTCCAAACAGAGCCCTGTGTTCTTTCAGGATCTTGGTGGCTAGGCTTGGTAGCTTCCTTACCCTGGAAGAGAAACCTGGGAAATGAAGCAGAGCTGAACTCTTCTTCTGTCTCTGCCTCATGTCTGCTCTGGAGTGTGAGTGGAGCTCTGGGTTTTCTGCTTGCAGTGGTTTCTTGCACGTGGTCACGCTCAACAATGAATGCCTGCAACTGCATTGCGGGGACTGGTCAGGACATGTTTAGGTTTTCAAAAGTACATAACCAAATGTCGTAACATTGGTGCTTCTAAAAATTGCATTGAGTATCGTCCTTCAAAGGCTTTTCCACAGCTCATTTGATTTTTTTTTTTTTTTTCTTTCATAAAGTAATTGCTTTTTCTTTTTTTTTTTTTGTAAGCTTATTAAAATGGACACAGATGCTTTCTGGTGATGCTACCCCTGGAGACAGGTGATGTGAGAATGCCCTCAGGTGGTGAAGATGAAAAAAGCTTAATGGTCATTTGTTCTTCACTGTTTTGGGCTACAGGGAATACTTCTAAATGTGCTTTCTCTTTAGACTGAGGACCTTCATCCCTGTTCCTGAATTTGTGCTGGGGTGAGTGGTGAAAAACTAACTTTGAGTTGTACCTGCATAATACAGGAGAAACCTTTTTAACATGAACATCTGTGGACAGTTATCTCTGTAATGAGACTGGGAAATGGTGGTGTCTCAGAAGTACCTGAAAAGCTATGGCTGGCCAAAGCTGACTTGGGCCAAGTTACATTTTCAGTATTTTCATATTTAGTCAAAAAAAAATATATTTCCTAGCTGATTCCCAGAGAGCTTTGGATGTTGCCTGGAAAGAAACAGGTTGTCTTTACGCATGGAAAAAGCAATAGCTCTTGGAACAAAAGTATTCAAATGGTAGACTAAGAAGTGATGGTAACTGGCAAACAGGGAAATCAGCCTCCCTGTCTGGGCTGCTTGATGGAGGGCTCGCTGCAGCAGCTTTGTGGGGAACAGACAATGTGCTCTCACTGCCTTTTGTGTGCAGATGGATGCTTGAGAGGCAGGATGGAGTCAGCTTTGCTGGTGTACGAGCATGATAATGCCTGTCAGTCTGGGGTTAGGAAAAGGATCTGTGTGAGGGAAAGAATAGGGAGACGGTATAAGATATGAAAGTAGACCCTTGACTGAATGAGCAGTGTTTTCTAGCATATCTGCTCTTCACAGGCATAAACTCAATATCCAATTTATTTTGTAACAAGAAACTAGTACCTTTGAAGTCCTCTAACTGAACAAAGATTTGTTACATTTGCATCCTCTCCTCTAGCTCAGACCTCTTTGTTCTCATCTGGCATTCTGATTGCTGCATTAGTTGATGCTTTGGGGAAAGGTAAAGAAAGAAAATGAATGCCTCAAAATGTAGTGCATCTGTATAAAGTGTGGAGAGCTGTGTGTGAAAAACACTTCTTTGTCTGTAAGGATGATCTGCCTGTGCAGTGAAGCAAAAAATCTGATTATTTTTGTATTCCAACCTTTATTATAGCTTGTGCAGCTGAAAACATTACTAATGTAAATAAAATGATGCAACTTCTCCTAGGCACCATAATCCTCTTTAATTTTTGGAGGCAGTGATTCCCCTTGCTTCTGTGTAGCCCCTGTGGGTAACTGTTTGTTGTCCCACAACTTGCTTTCAGTGTAGGTGTGGGATAAGGGACTGACAGAGCATCTTTGCTTTCTCACTCAATATAAAACTGAACACTTTGCAAGGACTTAGACTTATGTTGGTGTCTTTTTCTGCTGAAAACCTAAGCCTCTTCAGTGTCAGCTCAGAAGCATCCCTATTTCCTGAGATGGGTCAGGAGCACAAGGTGTGACTATCAGTGTATTTCAGCATATGCCACAGGGCTGGGTCTGCTGGCTGCCAGCACCCAAGAGCAAAAGCAGGCAGAGTGCTGCAGCTGAGGCAGACCCTGCAGATGGCAGCAGAAGAGCACCAAAGGCAGAGCATCCCCAGCTGCAGCTGGAAGCTGCTGGAGGATTTTGTTGGAGTTGTGCTGCAAGTCGTCCCAAGGACCCCTGTGGCCTGTGCTGGAGTTTGACACCTGGTATTGAGGCATGGTGGGGGGAAGATGCTTTGGAAGAAAGTGGATGGCTTTAAGGTGGGGGGAGAAAGGCCTTTGGTAATGAGTGCATGCTACTGTGTTTTCAGGTGACACCCTCTGGGTGTCCTGTTACTGCTCATCTGTGAACACTGGCAAGGGACCCTGAGCTGGGGTGTGGTTTCCCATGAAACTTAAATCTGAGATGAATGCACTTATTCTTAGCTCAGGCCAAGGGATGCTTTCTGAAAAGCAAGAGAGGTTCCCTGATACCTGTTAGAAAAAATTATCTAAGCTCGTAGTTAGCACTTTCTCCCTTGAAATGAGTTCAGGAGCCTTCATGTGGGAGGAGGAGTTGAAGTCATGTCCTGATGGTCACTCCACCACCCAGTGCCAAGGGCTGTGGCTAAAGGATGTGTTGCAAGAGCTGTAGGGCTCTGTGTGCTGAGCCTCAATGACTATTCCCAGATGTGTTACAGGGTGGGAGGCAGGCATCTGCTCTGAATTCCCGTCACTTCTAGAGATGTCAGTTTATCCTGCGAAAGTCTTCAGCCAGCTGCTGAAGCCAGTTACAAGCCTGCTTTGCACGGTTGGCTTCTGTGCCAGGATCTAGCTCCGGGTGTCTGTTATGATTATTTATTACAGTGGGTGAATGTAATCATTATAGCAGGTTTAAGAGACCATTTACTGTATGTAATATACCGAATAAAATCAGCAGTTATTAAACTGTTAGTGAAAGCACCCACAGCAATGGATCTGGTGTTCTGACATCAATCAAAGTAAGACTGCTATGAAAAAAGGCTATTGCCCATGCAAAGCAACTCCTCTTCGGCAGCATTTTTATTATATCTCTTTAATACACATGCAGGTGGTAGTACATAACCTCTGGAAGATGTGCAATTAAACCATGTACTTATACTCATTTCAGAACTCATGCCAGTATACCAGTTTTATGTCTGCAGTCGTGTTTGTACTACTGGTTTCTCAAAATCACCATAAAAATTAAACAAAGGCAGTATTCTATATAACGTGGTTTATTGAGCATATTGAACAGTAATACACAGATACATGTACCTGTGTGCAGCCAGATACCCCGAAGTCATGGCTGTAGTACTTGCTGGCTTGATAATGAGCTCAAAAATTGAGTTGGCTATTAATGTAAGGGTCAGTAGGATGAGTGCTTTGATTTATTCTTACCAAACCTCCTGTTAAAATCTAGAGTGCTAGAAGGCCAGCTGAGGGTTCCCTCCTTCACTTTTTTTTTCCCCCAAGTGATTTATTTGCTTTAACAAAAAGCTTCACATGGCTCCTAACATTTTGCAGCACTGTGAAGTCAAAACAGTTAAACAGCTTTACGAAAACATGGTGATTTTTTTTTTTTAAGTGGTGAATTTCAGAAGCGCTGCTGCTAGGAATTTTCCTGATGCGAGTTGGTTTGACGCTTAGGGTTGTCCAAGTACTGGGGTGTGGGAGTGAAGAGTGGATCTCAATACAAAACAGCTGTCATATGAGATGTGTAGGGTTTAAACATCTAGGTTTGACTTGGGTAGAGATTTGAAGTAAGGACTGTCTCAGGTAAGTTTCTGTTGGTTAAAGGATGTTGCAAGGTGTCACCTGTGGCATCATGGTTGGCCATGTCTTATTTTGCTTTAAATACTTAAGAGTAGGAGAGAATAACTATCCCCAGTGGTGACAGCTTCTTGGCACAAGGAATATTTGGATTTGAATCTTAGTTTTGATAATAACTTAAATACTTGTAGGTCAACAAAAAAGGCAGGTCCCAGTTAGCACTACACATTGGCTGGTGATTGAGTACTTCTTTTGGAAGAATACAGTTCATAAGGATCCTTCTGCAGAGGAAGTTTGGCTCTTTCACATCCTGTGATTGTTGTAAGCTCTGGGCCGCCTTAGGTAACGCAAATGGAACTGCACTGAAACTGGTCGTTCAAAATGCTAAGAGTTTAATTCTCCGAGCTCTTTCCTTTGCTGAAAGCAGCTCACAGGTGAGGAAGAAAGGGAAATGAATGACTGGCTATGGATTGAGCAGGGCATTGAGTTTTAAGTGACTGAACTTTGACAGATTGATTCAGAAATGCTTCCAAAACAACACTGATTTTATTTCAGTTATTGGACTTGAATTTTAGAGAAATTTAGCCAACTTCTCATATTGGAGCCCTGGTACTCATGGTAATTGCTCAGGGTCATGTCCCTATAGTCATCTGTGTGCCTGTTGCTCCTGTGGTGCATTAGCTTGACTCAAGCTGCTTCTCATTGAGAAAGCGTTTCCCATGCTAGCTTCGCTTGAGAAAACAAGCTAGCATGGCATCTTGCGAAGATGCAGATGACAGCAGGTGTGCCATGGTGCACATGGAATGTATAGATAGTATTTCTACAGCCTGGGACACAATCAAGAATGCTTGTTTAAGTGAAATAGTTTCCATAGTGCTCTGCTCTGTAGGTCTGTGATATTTGAGTGCTGGGGAGTGGGAAGAACAGTACTAACGATTTTCATTGGACCAGAAAGTGTGGAGCACTAGGAGATGTCAGCAGCAGGTTGAGTGAGGCCAAGGACAATGAAAAGGAGCATTGGCACTGCTGCCATTTAAATTTCTACTAAGCCAGTGAGACTTGCGAGTATTCACCATTTCCAGAAGACTGCAGGATAACTCCCATATATCGACTCCTACCGTCTATGTAAAGGAACATTGTAAAACTAAGGTATAGAGTCGAAGAAGGGCATCAAGAGATCATTTAGATCATCTCTCAGTCAAGACAGCATTGATTTTGAGCCAGTGAAGTGTCTTAAATGGAAACAGCAATACGAAGGGGCACAGGGATGCATGGAAACTAATTTCAGAATGTTTATTTGCTGTGCAAATAGAGTAACTTCTTGGAGGGTGGGTTATAGAGACATTGTGAGCTAAAAAGATAGCTAAGATGGTTGCTGTATCTGCTGCTGAATGTTAACATTTCTTGGGCTCAGGAGAACTGGAAGTAAGTGGGAAGTTCAGACTAGCTTGAGAAATCAGAAGTGTGTGTGTGACAGAACTGGGATGGAAGGAAAGAAGCAGAATAAAATTTAGCAGAAAAAGTATGAGGTACTTCACTTGAGCAGGTATTATGTATTGCACATAAGCAGTATGGGGGAATAACTCAGTGGGTATAACCCTAATCCATTCTGCAGAAAAGGATGTTGGACATGACGATGCATCAAAACCAACATATGAGTTGGTATACCATAAGGAAAGAAGGCAAATATCTTATTGTAGTGTATAGTAACAGACCATAATCCATCAGATAAGTGAAGCGTTTGTACTTGTACTGCTGGAGTATATGGCGTTCTGCACAGAGCACTCCGGGTTAGAAGTTGCATCTCAGGGAGAGCACAAGGGAAGGTTCAATGTGGAAAGCATGATCTGTGACAGAGGACAGAGTGAATTGACAGTATTTTGGTCAGAAAACATCATCCCCTGAAGAGCCAGAGAAAGCACTGAAGCCTGTAAGAGGCTATCGCAGAGGAGGGAAACGTTCTGTTCCGTCTCTGTGGTGAATAGATGAGACTTGATGGATCTGAATTGCAGCAGAGATTTCGGTAAGGTGGTAGGAGAAATTGGTGGTGATTAGGATGGAAAGCATGAGAAGAAGGACTCTTGCTCTCTGAGCAATTGCAGTCTGCAATTGGAGGTCTTCAAGGATAGACTACACACCAGGCAAGACTGACACCAGACACCTATGATCCTACTGTTGCAGTGTTTTGGTGAGCTGTCCTGATGATTTCAAGCATTAACTTCATCTTTGATCATTTTAAACTTTTTTTTCCCCTGTTATAAGTACACTTGGACACCAGCACAATCTGCCTCTGCCTGCTAGGTCTGCTTCCCCCCCAGCCACCCAGCGCTGCTGGCTGAACGTCCCCAGCTGTGTGGACTGTGAACATCTCTATGAGGGACCCCGTGTTTGCTCCAGCACTGGGGGTGACTTGGAGCCCTCCATTTTGAGCATAAACCCAAGGGCCTCCAGGCTTGGGTTTCCCTGCCTCAGCCCGGCCCGGCTGGCGGGAAAGCGGGAGCGGGGCGGGGTGACCGCCAGGGGGCGCTGCCCGACAAGGAAGGCGCCGCCGCCATTTTGGGGTGGCGGTGGGCTCGTCGCTGCCCCCAGTCGCTGTTAAAAGCCCACGCAAAGAGGGAGCTCGGGCTGCGGGGCAGCCAAGTGGGGTCTGGGGGTGTCAAAAGGGGGCGGCTGGAGCCGTAGCACTCCGCGGTGGGTGATGGCTGCTGCTTCCCAGCCCCAGGGCTGCCTGCACCTCAGGGTAGAAGTTGGAATCAAGATGGCGGGCAGTGAGGAGCATGGTCATGATGCCCCGTTTCTTGTCATGTGAAGGGCTGGTGGCTGCCTGCTGTTGCAGCAACGAATTGCTGGAACATCCCTTACGGAGGAAGAAGAGTTCTTGAGAAGCCTCTTGCACAGAGGAAGCGATTAATACGTGTTTGTAGTGATTGACCAAGAAGCACTTGTATATGCTGTGGGAGAGGAACCTTTTCTGGTTCCTGAGAAGAGCCACAGACTGGAGGAGCCAAACAGACCTATTTAGGAACAGCAGATCTGCTTACTTCTCTCAGGATCTGCACACTTACTGCTTGCTCCATCTTGGAAAGCGCATTGAATTAAATGATCTCTTGGTGATCTGCTCCAGGTTGGACCAGATGATCTTGAAGATCTTTTCCAACCTTAATGATTCAGTGATTCTCGTAGTCCTGAATATCTGAAGTTCCTTAAGAATATTAGCCCAATTTTCCAATTAGCTGTTCACACTTCTGAGGAGCTTAATACATAGGTGTCATTTTCATTACTAGAGTACGCTTCCATGCCTTCCGATCATAGGCACTTTCCATCTTCCGGAATGAGTTTTAGAACATCCCTTAAGTGAATTGTAAACTCTGTCACTGAGTAATGTAGGCCTGTTTACCTGCCACCTCCAGACCAAATTCTTAAAATGTGGCATGGTTATCTGTGTCGTTCAATACGAAGAAGTTGTATGGCATGAGAATCTTTCACTGTTAAGAGTCCTTCCAAGTACCTTCACCTTCTCAGGTTGGGAGCAAAGCCTCAAGTCTGCTGTTTTGTGTCAGGAAATGTAGCTGGGATGCATTTAATGTCCTTTAGAGCAGGATTCTATAGGTCTGGAAGATACTTTGTTTTATATGACAAGCTGGTCCCAAACTGCGAGCTTCACTGCAAGTGGTGCTTTGTATCTTTCGGGTTCTCTTGAAAGGAAGCATTTTGCTATTAATGCGTTTTCAACCACGCTTAATATGAATAATAATGATCTCATTAAGGCTGACAGACCTGTCCTTTTTAGAAACTTAATTTTAACATGGGATGATTTGAATTTCTGTAGATAAATTAAGTGTTAGCCTTGAGTGAGTACAAATTTGTAGATAATTAAAATCAGGATTAGTGAAAGAAGAGGTGAAGAATGGGGTCAGAGGCAAACCAGTGTGGGTCACACACCATCAGTTTTGCTCTCACATTTTTGTGGTGTTCAGAGCAAAGTTTTTGGTACTGCTGGTCAAATTAGTTTCTAGTAGTTTAGTGCACTGAGTTTCTCTTTTTTAAGCATAGCTCTACCTCAGTGATGCTGATAAAATTTCTCACTTCTAACTAAAGGGTTTAAATAGACATGTATTGTCCTACTACCTTTATATTAATGTCTCATGGTCACATGAAATTGATGCGAGGACCTCAATATATTTTAAAGAAAATCCTCTCTGGGTTCTGATGTGAGGGTATATATTCTAAATTAATTTGGGGTTTCCTTATAGATAGCGACTTAAGCATTTTTCTGTTTCCTCTCCTGATCATGGCCTATGTTACCTTCTGGCAGCCATTTTATTATGGGAGATGAAAAATATTCCATGTAGTTTGAAATAATGGAACTGTTATTCTTGCAATAAAGTAAAATGCTTGAGGAAACATGCAAAATTGATGTAGCTTCATTGTTCAAGGAATGAGATGATCGTTCATGAGAAGGCCAAGGTTTTGACATTTCAACTGCTGGTAGATCATAGTGGTCACTGACTTCCTACTTTGCTATAGCATAATATAGTCAAGGGTAAACACTGGATAATGAAAGTTGCAGACTTCCAGTTTGCAGCGAAGAGTTACCTCTCATTTCTGGGTTGTAACAATTAATCCAAGTTGGTCCCCTTTTAATGTGCTACTATAGTATTGCTGCCAACCTAGTGGTTTTAAAATTCTCTGCAGACCTAACCCTACTTTTGGATATTTTTCTACTTTAATGGAAAACGACTTAGTTGCAATGGGGAGTTGAGTATTCTGTGGAAGTGGCAGAGCTGATACACTGAGATCTGGTGTAGGGACTCTCTCAAAGGTGATGAACACTTTCCAGTATAAGCAAGATGCTTTGGGGGCCAGACATTGAAATCTGGAAGAAACTATATCTTAAGCTTTTGGTAAAATAACTTCTAAATATTACCAAAAATGTGCCAGATGTATCACCTGTAACTGCTGTATTGGGGTGTTAACTATCAAGTAGCCTTGTGATAGAGGCGGTAATGGAAAAGCCAAAAGCTCCAGATACAAGGATCCCTCCAGAAGGTGAAATAGTCTGACAACAAGCAATTTAATTGTGTTCTCTTAGTAGAAAGGAGCATTTCCTTAGTTCCTTAGAAATTCCTATGGGCTAATATGGTCTTTTAACCAGCTTGGTACTTGTTTGTTCCCCATAGTTAGGATCACAGAAGGACCAGATCATCTTTGAGGTCCAACCACCCACCTACCACCGCTGTCACCCACTGGAACATACCCCTAAGCACCACATTCAGTTTCTCCTTAAATACCCCCAGAGATGATGGTGACTCCACCAGCTCCTTGGGCAACCTGTTCCAATGCCTAGCCACTCTTTCTGAAAATAAAGGTCTCCTAACTTCCAAGCTAAATCTCCTCTGGCACGACTTGAGGCCATTCCCTCTAGTCCTATTGCTAGTTACTGGTGAGAAGAGGCTGACCCCCAGCTTGTTATACCTTCCTTTCAGGTAGTTGTAGGGAGCAAGGAAGTCTCCCCTGAGCCTCCTCTTCTCCAGACCAAACACCCCCAGTTCCTTCAGCCGCTCCTCACAGGACCTGTGCTCCAGGCCCTTCACCAGCTTTGTAGCCCTGCTCTGTCCTTGTAGTGAGGGATAAAGCTGAACACAGCACTCGAGGTGTGACCTCACCAGAGCAGAGTACCAGGGGACAATCACCTCCCTGGTCCTGCTGGCCACACTATTACTGACGCAAGCCAGGATGCTGTTGGCCTTCTTGGCTGCCTGGGCACACTGCTGGCTCGTGTTCAGGCAAGAGTTGACCAACACCCCCAGATCCTTGCCGCTCTCCCCATAGCGTTGCATGGGGTTGTTGTGACCGAAGTGCCAGACCCGGCACTCAGCCATGCTGAACCTCATCCCACTGGCCTCTGCCCATTGACCCAGCCTGTCTAGGTCCCTCTGCAGGGCCTTCCTGCCCTCAGGCAGATTGACACTTCCCCACAACATGGTGTAATTTGCCAGTTGTAGCATTCGTCTGCTGATGATTCTGGTATCAGAAGATCAGTGCAAAGCAGAGATACATTGGTTATTTCATAGAATTGTAGAATATTCGGGTTGGACGGGCCCCAGAAGGGTAATGAATTCCAACTCCTGGGTCCCCAGACACCTGCCCCCCCTAAAAAAAAAAAAAAAGACTATGTCTGATAGTGTTGTCCAAATGCTTCTTGAACTCCAGTAGGCTTGGTGCTTTGACCACTGCCTTGGAGAGCCTGTTCCAGTGCCTGACCGCCCTCTCAGGGAAGAATATTTTCCTCATATCCAGCTTGAACCTCCCCTGTCACAGCTTCAAGGTGTTCCATGGGGTCCTGTTGCTGGTCACCTGAGAGAAGAGATCAGCGTCTGCCCCTCTGCTCCCCCTTGTGAGGAAGCTGTAGACCATGATGAGTTCTCCCCTCAGTCTCCTCTTTTCCAGGCTGAACAAATGAAGTGATTTCAGCCGCTCCTCATACATCTTCCCTTCTGTGGTAGTTTTACTCAGGTGGGCAGCTGAACCCCACCACAACCCAAACAAAGGGAAAGAGGAAGAAAATATGATGAAAAGGGCTCAAGGGTTGAGTCTAAGGACAGGGAGATAACAGTTATTGCCATGGGCAAAACGAGCTCAACATACGGAGATTAGAAAAATTTATTGCCTATTATTAACAAGTTAGAGAAGTGTTTTTTTTTTTTTTTTTTTTTTTTCTCCCTTTCTTAAATCTCCTCACAGAGGCACAATGTCAGTTATTGGCTGGGCTCTGCCCTGCAGCAGGTGTCTTTGGAGCAGTCTGGAACTGGCCCTTATCTAACAAGGGGCAGCTTCTGGATTCATCTCACAGAAGCCAACCCTGCAGACCCCACTACTAAAAGCTTGCCATATAAACCCACTACACCCTCTAGACCCTTTACCATTTTTGTTACCCTCCTTTGGACACGCTCTGACAGTTTAATGTTTTTCTTACACTGTGGTGCCCCAAACTGCACATAGTACTCAGGGTGAGGCTGCCCTGGAGCAGAGTGGGACAATCCCTTCCCATAACCAACCAGCAGTGCTGTTCTTGATGCACCCCAGGATACGGTTGGCCCACTGGGCTGCCAAGGCACACTGGTGGCTCATGTTCAGTTTGCTGTTGATCAAAACCCCCAGATCCCTTTCTGTGGGGCTGCTCTCCAGCATCTCGTCCCTCAGTCTGTATGTATAGCCAGGGTTGCTGCTTCCCAGGTGCAGAATACGATGCTAGCTCTTGTTAAAATTCATATTGTTGGTGAATTCCCAGCTCTCCAATTTGTCCAGATCTCTCTGCAAGGCTTCACCACTCTCAGTGGAGTCAAACAGTTCCACCCAACTTGGTATTGTCCACAGACTTGCTCAAAAAAACCTTCAAGTCCTTTGTCCCAATCACTTATGAGAACATTGAAGAGGACTGGGCCTGAAATGGAGACCTGGGGAAGCTCATTAGCAACAGGTGGCCAGCCTGATATAACCCCATTTAGAAGAACCCTCTGGGCCCAACCCATCAACCAATTGTTCACTCATTTTATCTTGTTTTTATGTAACCGTATTCTAGGCATTTTGTCCAGAAAGATACTGTGAGAGACAGTACTACTCAACTGGGACCTCTCTGGCTTCCCAAGACCATTGAAAAAATAATTGGGAGAGATCTTGTGGTGACATCAGCCGGCTATTTCCCTTTTATCTAACAGCCCTGGAGGTGTAGATAAGTGTTAGTTGTGAAGGCCACAGCATGGCCTAGTGACACTGAAGAGCTCAGCCATAGTGCTGGGATCTGGTCATTCTGTGGGGTGAGGCGCTGAGGCCTCTGCTGTAGCTTGGGGGACCGGGAGGGATGGGGATGGGGGACTGGGGGTGGGGGAGTGGGGTGGGTGTTAGGCTCCAGTAGGGCACAGGAACCTCCCTGAGGGAGGGGAATAAGGAACTACTATTTTTAGTTTGTTTCTGATAGCTATGGTTTCTGTGATGGAAGGCTTATTCCAGTTCTGTTTGAAGGAACTGAACCTTTCCTTTAATTCTTGATAATAAAAAGAAATAAATGGAAGTGGATTTTTTTTTTGCTATTCAGGAGGGTAGAACTGAGTTACTGGGTCACAGTTATGTAGCTGTGAGCTGATTTTCCCTCATTCCCCAAAAGTCAAAAGCAGGAGCTGGTGACTATTGGGCACGTACTGAGGGACCCAAAGCCAGAGAAGCCCTGTGAGGGATGTTTTGTCTGGGTAGAGGAAGACGAGTGTTTGAAAGTGGGTAACTGCCAATATCAGGGTGCTGTATTTGTGGCTTAATTGGCTTTCAAATCTTGCCTCATGTAGAGAGAGAAGGCTGTGGGGACAGATGTTGGGAAGAAATATAGAAGAACTGCTCTTATGGAAGTGGTGCTTAGATGGTATGGCGATTCCCCCTGATTCTGCAGGCTTTTAAGCCTGCCTTCCACCGATGCTTTGTAGAGCTATTCTGCAGAAGCTGAATTTCTTCTGGGTTAGCTCTTCACTTATACCCCTATGATAATTTCCATAGTTGTCTTTTGAAAAAAAAAAAAGATTAGCTGCTTTATGTATTTAGATTTATTGGACATCATCTGTGGATATTGGCTGTTAAGGTGTAGCTGAAATGAAGCCAGGGCACAAAAACAGTAAAGTAGGACAATTGCTTCTGGTAATTTCTGCAGTTTCCATGCATTGTGCTGTTTATAACAATGTGTGCTTATGACTTATGAGAAAACGTGAGTTAGAAACTCAAGATATTTCTTCTGTGGTGACTTAGTTTGCAGTAATTCCTGCACAACCCGAGTTCCTTGCAAATAAAGAAGAGGTTGAGTCCTATGAATTTACTTCTTTTATTATTTTAAAATTGCTCTTGCAATTGTTGTAAGTGCTTGGAAAGCAAGTTTAGAACGTTATTAGAAACTTGTCCCCGAGGGCATGTCTTTTATAGAATTACCAGTGGGTAAGAGCTGGCTGGGGAGGGAAGCATTTATACTGAAACAGCAAGGACGGAAAATGTTTTAAGTAATACGGCACTGAATGTGTGACCTGGTGCCCCTTCACTGTCATGGGAAATGAATGGCACTCTGCCTAGCGAAGGATTTCTTTAAGTCCCCTTTCACCTCCCTTATTCGTGCACTGGCAGTATTTTTTTTTTTTTTTTTCCTCTAATAATTCTTAAGGCATTAGACGTAATAGTCTCCATCCGAACCTTTTTAAACATGGCAGGTATTTATAGATGTTCTGGTGAACTGGGGTCTGGTTTTCAGCATTCTCTCTCCCCTTGCGGTTTGTCGCACAGCACCACAGAGAACTTTCTTCACCTCGCTGAGAGTTTGTGCAAAACACTTTTCCACCTCTTAGTTTTGAGCTGCCACAGAGTGAGTTCCCAGCAGAACTCCAGCTGTAAAGGCCTCTGTGCATAGGCTGCGGGATCAAAGGGCAAAGAAATGGCTGGGTGCACGGGGAGGAAAGGAAGGAGGCGAGACCTGTCTTGTGGCCTCCCTACTTCTTTAAATGATTTTGGGCTACTAACTTTTGTATTTTTGGCTGTTGATCTTTTGTTAGATCTACACAAGAGGTGACTACAGTCCTGAGGTGTCAATGCTATTGATGTGGGACTGGGAGTCTACCTTATTGTCCCAAACAGTTTGCTAGATGCCCAAGTGAAACCTTTTAAGAGCTTTGTATGGTGTAATCCTCATTCCTTGTTTTCCAGTGCAATATTGCTTTTGTGGATGAAAACCTTTCCTAGCATCCCATTTCTGTTTGTTAAATCTTTTTTCCATTTATTCTCTGTTCTTTTTTTTCATGAGGGCTGGAAATTATTTTTAAATACGTTTTGATTACTTTGCTCATTCAGTTTACTGAATCCGCAGCCTTAGTCTCAGTGCTGTACAGAAAGGTGTGCTCTCATTAAGTCGTTTTAAACTGTCGATCTGTAGGGGAATATCCTCGCACACCCTTTTTTGAAAAGGTGACCTTCCTGATAACGGAGATGGTAGAACAGGCCAGCACCCTAGAAATCTCAGTGGATGCAGGCTGGCTAGGATAGCTTGGCTTTTTTCCCTCTTCCTCTATGAAAAGGTCTGCCAGTCTTAATTATGAGCCCTAGATGTGCATCTTGAGGTTTGCAGCATCTGGAACACAGCGCAATGATTTCTGTTCTGCGTGAGGCATGCAAATAAGCGGCAGCTTGAACTTGCTCTGTTCCTAATGGTGTCTGTCTCTTATGAATGCATCCTGCCTCATCAGCCCTAACAGATACGTGCTGCCTTGTTGCAACGTGACAGACAGGTTTTCAGACTCCCTTAGCTTTTAAAGCAGAGGGAGGGATTCTCTTAAGGTAAACCTTACATGGCTTCCCGAATTAAATCAGTATGGTCTAATTGGACAAACCCAAATGAGTCGGGCAGCTATGCACAACAGGGGAGAGAAAACTGGATTTGAAATGTTTTGCTCATTGCTAATATCCATGGACGATGATCTTCATAGGACTGTACTTTTGCTCTTGCTTCGTAGTCCTGTCCATCATTTCATATATTGCTGAGGATAGCTCTCTAAGCGGAACAGCTGTGCCATCTGCCTCCAGCATTATTTCAGTCCTCACTGTTTTGGGATAAATTTCATAAAGTGTATTGCACATACAAACATTTAATTGAACAAATGGGAAGCTTCTCCAGTTAAGAAAGCTTTGCAAATGACAAGCGGTGTCCAATTTCCATTCTAATGGTTACTCCGGGGCTTTAAAGTACGTGTGAATTCATCTAGTAGTTGCTGATAGTATATTTGAGGCAGATGGCTTTGTTCTGCAAAGAAGAAATGTAAGTGGCTTTTGCTATAAATCTTATTTTTTTTTGGCAAAGGGTTGACGTGATAAAGATGTGAGTATTACTGAGAGTGCTCTTTAATAATTATACTACCTTATGTTTTCCCTCAAGAATATGGTTAACTGACTAGAAAAATCTATTCTGAGTTTTTACGCTTAACTATAACAAACAAACACCCCTTTGTCTGCAGCAGAAGATTGAAGAGTAGGCAGGTTATTAAACAAAAAGGCAGACGTCAGTCCTTAGAGAAGCATCATAACTCCAGAAGGGTGTTGGACTTGGTGGAAAACATATGTTCACAACAGTGTGCTTTACTGATCAGAAAATGATAAAATTGTGTAGACCTAACCCTGTGTATATTACTGTGGTGGTTTTACCTTGCTAGGCAGCTGAACTCCCCCTCCTCAGAAGAGGAGGGAAAGAAGAAAAGGAAAGAAGCAACACATGGGTTGAGAAAAGGATAATTTAATTAAAGGAAAAATAATTATGGGAGAATTATTATAAATTAAATAATTTAACTAAAGGGGAAAGGGAAAAAAAAAACACAACAGCACAAGCAAAGGCCATGTGGAAATGCAGAGGAAAGAATTTACTCTCTACTTCCCACAAACGAGCCATGCTTACCACGTCCTTGAAGCAGGGCCTCAATGCATGTAGCTGGTGTTTGGGAGGACAGGTGTTTTCCCAACGAGAGCCCCCCCTTCCTTTCTGTTGCTGAGTGTGACTTCACATGGCACGGAATATCCCTTTGGTTGGCTTAGGTCAGCTGCCCTGGTGATGTTCCCTCCCCACCTCTTGCCCACCCCAGCCTGCTGGCTCTTCGGGGGTTAGAGGGAGTCCTGATGCGGTGCCAGTATTGCTCCGCAGCAGGCACAACACTGGTGTGATACCACTGCTGTTCTAGCTACAAGTGCAGAGCACAGCACTGTGTGGGCTGCTGCAGGGAAAGATAATGTCCCAGCCAGACCCAGTACGGTTCCCTGCTTCTTAAGGCAGTTAGAAAGTGGACAATTGGTAGATGCTTAAGATGTTCCTCTTAAGTTTATGCTGGAGATTTTTGTACAAAGCTTCAATGCCTTATACATCTTAATGCTTATGAAAGCTCAGCTGCGAAGCAGAGTTTCTCAGTCATCTGACTGAGAGCTATTAACACAAGCAGTGGGTGAAGGGGAAGGTGTTACTGCATGAAGTTGAGATGAATGTACCTATGGGGTGGATAAGGTGGGAGGGTCTTGAATATTGATGTTTGCCTGAACTTGCATTCAACCAATGCATGCAAGTACAGTGTCTAATATAAATTCAGCTGTTGTTCATAGCTTTGAGAGGTTTCTGGGATTTACTAGTGGAATAAAACTGAACAAGTATGAATTTGTGTTAGTGTTCCTTATCTGTGTGAGGACAGGTCTCGCTAGCGTGAGCAGTAAGGATGGGCAGCCCCGCTCTGTGTAACTGAGAATGTGTTGTGTTTGCCACGGATTGGGTCAAAGTTGCGGGTTTCCCACACCTTTATTTTCAGGGTTGAAGTGCTATACTCCTTCCCTGATGCTTTCTTCCACAATACACTCTTAAAACCTTACTGTCATTTCTTCCTACCTCAGGATTTGAATTTATGGATGGATTTTTGGGCACTGCTGGTGTCCTTATTGTAGAGCTTTTACCTTGCTAGTTTTCTACCATGTCTCTAACTGGAAACCCGTCACCAGCTGAGCTCCAGAGCTCATTTTCTACACTATCATTCATTTAAAAAAAAAAAAAAAAGGGAACAGAGGACCAAACATACTGCATACCTTGAAGGGATCAGCTCTTGACAAAGAAATGCAAGGAAGCTTGAATCAAGTTCTAAAACTTGCAAAAAAATACTTGAAAACAGAACACCCCCCCCAGTCTGTTAATCTGATGCGAAGTCCAGGTTTATGCACTTGAATTTATAAAGCTTTTGAATATTGGCATATGTCTGTCCAAAATCTTAAAATATGCTTGTCAGAAATATTTTATAAGAACAGGCTTGATTATTGAGTCTTCAGACAGCATTTTTTGTTGTTACTTGAGACAGGTTTTTCTAGTGAGTTATGAAGGCCTGGAAAAAAAGACAGATATAATGGAAACATTGACAGATGCCTTAACTGCTGTAGTGTTGGCAGGCACCAACCTTGTGTTCATAAACCTTCTCAATAATTCTTATTCTAACAATAATAAGCAGGTATTGACTTCTGTTGTATTCAGCATCAAGATTCATTGACCCGAGAGGTAAATATTGGTGAGAGTGAAGCCAGGGTCAATATAACCCTCAAGAGACTGTTAATCTTCTGTAGGCTGAAAAAGGGGGGTCAATATTGCTATCATTACATAATTCCAGTGTAAAAATTTCTATTATGTGCACACACGAAGGAAAGGAGAAAAAAGCTACCAAGAAATATGTAGCTATTTCACTGGTGGTGCCTGTGTATAGCATGTAAGTCATCAGATGATTGCTTTTCATTAAAAAAAAAAAATAAAAATTGTGTAACACAGTCTGGTTTTGGACCAAAAGCTAAGGAAGGCTGTGACATCTATTAATGGGAATGGCATTCCCTGAGTGGTGATTTTTTATTTTTTAACCTGTGGGCATAATCCTGCCACGTGCTGGATGTCTTGGTCTTAATGCAGCATGCTGTGGGAGTTGTTGCTATTGCATCAGAATAACCAAGTGCTGGCTGCTGTGTGGGCTTAGGCTCCAGTGCTCACAACAGGGCAGGGTCAGGCCTTCGGTGTATCTACCAAATTGGTCAGAGCAGTGTCTTCATGAACAAGAATCCTGGTTTTAAGCATCATGCTTTCTGCTTCTTTCCCAAGGCCTATAGGTCCTCCTACTTCTCTACCCAAGCTGAGATACAGAAGGAACAATCTTAAACTAGTGAACCTGAGGAATATTCAAGTTCTGTGAAGGCAATGCCTTCAAAAACAGCCAAGCATTTTTAGAGAATGTCATGTGTGTATTTGGGAGGGGTTCTGCTGGTTCACTCTCTGCACAGCAGTGGGTAACACAGAAAAAACAACCAACCAACCAACCAAAAAAAAACAACCAACCAACCAACCAAACAAAACAACAACAACAACAAACCCTATGGGGTTGCACTTATGCCAGGGAACTGTTTAATAAGTGTGTGCAGATTGTATGGTGTTGCTGTCTGCACAGTGTCTGTATGGTGGGCAGCCTGGAAGGTGGTGCTGGGCTTCTGAAAAGAGAGGAGCCATGTTGAGAACCTCGCAATTTCAACCCCCCCCCTTTCTCGGTGCTTCAGCCAGGTTTGAAATGAGGAGGCTTCTCGCTGCTGTTGCGATTTGGCCTCATTCCTGCTGTGTGCATCTGAGATGGGATTTGCCTTTTGATGAAGGGCCCTGCTCGCCCTGCTGCTGTGGTTAGTGTGTTTGGTCACACTCCTTGATGTGCTTTCTGGGGGAATACTGTCAGCTTCTAAACAGCTAGGCAAAGATCACATTTCACTAGGAAACAAAATTGCCTATTCCTGGCTCATGATTTGTTTTTCCTCTGTTGAAATAGCAGCTTACTTTCACTCATTCACTTAGGGAGTAGAAATAATGTTGTGTGCCTTGGGAGCCTGCTCAAACACATTGGATAATAGGTAGGGATCAGTAAAAGCAAACAAGCTTGCGGACAAACCCTTAGGGTGAATTTCCTCCATATAAATTATTCACTGAATAATTTGTAGACAGCGAATACATATCGGCAAGGAATGGGTTTGGTTTGTGAATGAGTCATAAAGAGGAAATAGGTTTGGAATCAGCAGACCATTTACTCATAAGAAGTAATTGGACTGGCTCATGTTGTCCCTTAGGATAATCTGTAACTCTAAAAGAAAATCATGTGTTTTAGGGTTACGTAAAACTTTTTGCAATTGGTAACGTCTATGAATCTATACACACTCAAACGTGTTCTGTCACTGGTATTTGGATGAGAAGTTTTAATTCAATTAAAAAATGTATTGCACTTAAATGACAAAGATACTGATATATCTTCCTGGAGCTGATACTCAGAAACATTCATGGTAGCAAGACAAAATAGTGAGGTAATCATAAAATGTAAAAAAGCCTGTAGATTAATAAATAAATAAATATATATATAGTTAGTCTTAGTACTTCATGCTTGCCTGAACAGGAGCTGGCAGCATGCCCCGGTGGCCAAGAAGGCCAACAGCGTCCTGGCTTGTGTCAGGAATAGTGTGGCCAGCAGGAGCAGGGAGGTGATCGTCCGCCCGTACTCTGCTCTGGTGAGGCCGCACCTCGAGTACTGTGTTCAGCTTTGGGCCCCTCACTACAAGAAGGATGTCGAGGCCCTGGAGTGTGTCCAGAGCAGGACTACAAAGCTGGTGAAGGGCCTGGGACACAAGTCCTGTGAGGAGCGACTGAGGAAACTGGGGGTGTTTAGTCTGGAGAAGAGGAGGCTCAGGGGAGACCTTACTTCTCCCTACAACTACCTGAAAAGGAAGGTATAAGAAGCTGGGGGTCGGCCTCTTCTCACCAGTAACTAGCAATAGGACTAGAGGGAATGGCCTCAAGTTGTGCCAGGCGAGGTTTAGCTTGGAAGTTAGGAGACATTTCTTCTCAGAAAGAGCAGTCAGGCACTGGGACGGGTTGCCTAAGGAGCTGGTGGTGTCACCGTCCCTGGGGGGGTGTTCAAAGAGAGGCTGGACCTGGTGCTTAGGGGCATCTTTTAGTGGGTGACATTGGTAGTATAGGGATGGTTGGATCAGATTATCTTGGAGATTGTTTCCAACCTTAATGAATGTAGGATTCTAATTTATATCAATATCTGAGGGGAGGGTGTTGAGAGTATGGAGACAGTCTCCTTTCAGTTGTGCCCAACAACAGAACGAGGCACTAGGCAGAAACTGAAGCACAGGAGGTTCTGGCTAAATATGAGGGGGCACTTCTTCACTGTGGGCTGACAGAGCACTGGAGCAGGTTGGCCAGAGAGGTTGTGGAGTCACCTGCTCTGAAGATATTCAAAACCTGCCTGGGTGTCATCCTGCGCACCGTGCTGTAGGTGGTCCTGCTCGGCATGGGGTTGGACTGGATCACAGAACCACAGAATTGCAGGGGTTGGAAGGGACCTCAATTCTGTGATCCTGTGATTAGAGGACTTTCAGAGGTCCCTTCCAACCTCGGCCATTCTGCGATTCATCTTCATGTAGGCATAACATTCTAGGAAGAAATGCTTTTCAAAGTTGCGTGATTTTCAGGTCCAAGTCTTAGCATTTTTTTCAGGTCTATTATGGTACAGCAATGGAATTAGATCTATGTAAAACTAGGTTAATATGGTGCTGCTGTGACTGTACGTTTAGAGTTTTGGCAACTCCCGCTGACTCTTTTCTCTCCCTCTGCCCTGTTCTGTTTCTAGCTAGCTGATTTTCAAGAGAGCTTTTGCATAGCAAAACTTGTTTTATTGGCTCTTTAAATGTCAAGCCAATATTTTTGTGCTATACCTTGAAGGCCATCTGCGTTATAGTCTACAAAGTGTGACTCAGACTACCGAGAGGTACTTTTCCATGGTTGTCTACGGAACTAATAGTTTTTACACATTTTTTTTTTCCATTTCTTTAATTGAGTGTTCATCTCTAGACTTCAAGGTAGCTTTCCATTATGAGGGATTATTTTCAACCCAGCTTTTTTTATCAGAAGGTGGTTAGAGCAGAAAGAGAGGCTGTTTTGCCTGTTAATGCTGTCCAGAGAGCTTCCTAGAATTAAATATTGCATACAGCATTCAGGACTGCGAAGAGTGCTTCTACATGTATTTATCTAGATGTTCATTAGAAACAACTATAGATGGTTAGAAAACAAGAAAAACTTCAACATTTCCTGACCGGAATTAACTAGACCTGAGAGTAATAGCATAATTGTAGCTAATTTTATTAAACTGTGAGTTTAAGCAAATTAGTATTTTCTGGAAATTTCAGGGAAGGAATGATACTTCTGTAGAAATATGCTTTTTTTTTTTTTTTTGTTTTGTCTTGCTTTGTTTTGACTGGGAGAGATTTACTTGTTTTCATCTAGTTTGTTTTTTTTTTTTTTCTTTTCTTTTCTTTTCTTTTTTTTTTCCAGGTAGTTTCCTGAGACTCTGAGCTTAAAGAATTATGTCAGGAATAAATGAAACAAACAAAAACAACAAAAAACCAACCAGACAAACAAAAACCAACAAACAACAACAAAAAAAATTGTACAGTTCATACAGGATTGGCACAATTCCTCTTTCCTGAATTAAAATTAGCTGTATTTTAGGCAGGGAAATCTAGACTACAATAGACATCTGCTGAAATAGCCACTTCTGCATCAATTGTACATTAGGGAGGCAGGCATCCTATTTGTGACAAAACAACACTTGAAAAGGATTTTATGTGGAAGCTTTCTAGGCCAGAAGTTCTACCCTGAGTGTTTATTTCTATGTATATATTTGCATGTGTCTTTTGTTGCTATAAATTGTCAACTGTGTACCCTGTGAATCTGTCATGAGAATATCAGTTTGTCAAAAATTGATCAGCAGCCCATTACAGATCAATGCATTTTGATACAGATCAATTGCACTTTGGCTGTGGAATGGTAGCAGAGTTTTGTCTGAAAGATTGTTGGCTGTTGCTGTTTTTTTTTCCTTTTAAATACAAATGATCCTGAGATATGAATAACCCAGTAAAATGGAAGAAGTGCTTTTTCTAAAAGCCCAATATTTCAGTGCAAAGTATTCATTTGTCTCGGGAGTTTCTTGGTGGAAATGCTGTTGCTGTTAGCACTAAATGGATGTTCAATTTCCAGGCTCGCAGCAATGGAGGGAAAGAATGTTGCACCATATGACAGTGTGAGTCAGGCATGTGGCACCGAACTAACAAATTCATGCACCGAGCTCCATGTTAATCAGTTTCTACCATGTGGATCCCTCAGATTTGCTTTTCAGGTAGGCAGTATCCATTTGGTGCAGAGAGCAGATGTGCATTTCCAACATATGGTATAATCAGAAAAATCCAGAAGATGGTAGAGTAGACAGTGCCCATATTTCATCTTGGGTTTGCAGCATATTGATAGCGTGCACAGCAACTCCTTCCCCTTTCCTGTCTGTTACTTCAGACCGCCCCAGCTCTTTTCTTGCACGTTACAGTGAGCAATCTGTAGCAGTTGGATTTTGCTGCCATCTGTCAGAGGCTCTGTTCCTTTCAGTTTTCACCTTCTCATGTTCTTCATGATGCTAATCTAGGAGCTGCAAGTAACTTGTACTTTGTTTTTACTTTTTAAACAATGTAAGGTCTTTCTTTGCATTAAAGTCCAGGAATAGCTTTATTCTCTTAAGGTCTCTTGAAAGTATGGACTTTATTCACTGAGCTCATCTTTGATAACAAGGGCAAGTCAAGGATGTTGTCAGTCTTCTAAGAGCACTGTTGGGTGCTTTCAATGTACTCATACTTTGATAGAGCAGTCAGCACCAAAGGTGATAAGATGCAGTGTTGATATAGGCTGTGCTTATAGTGTTGGCTAAGTTTATGTTTGGATCCTTCACCCCTCTAAAAAAAAACCCACCTCTTCTGCCTACAGAAGCCACAACTTCAGGATAAGATATTATCCAAGTCTTTATAACATCTCTGGGGCCCAAGCAGAGTTTGCTGGAGCAGTGTCAGGCTGAAGAGGCAATGAGCTGAGTCACAGCTGCACTGTGGTGCTCTCCCCAGTTCTCAAGTTTGGGGCAGTAAGAGGAGAAGGCATTTCTTTTCCCTTCCCTTGTGATGCCCAGCTCCAGCATAGGCTTGGAGGGGAGGCAGGGGATAAAACTGGTTATAGCCTCCAAGGGCCGTTTCTGCAGTTGGTAATGTTTTTGCAAGTATGTGTGTTTTGGCCAGCTGTTTGAGTATTAAATTTGCTGGGAGCTAAAGAGTGGGTCTGCTAGCTCTCAGCAACCTGACTGAAGACACTCAGCTTATTAAAAAAGAATAATAAAAACAAAAACCACAAAACAAACAAAAACCTGCCAGTAGCTGGGATTGTTGTGCTATGGATGCTGAGCTGTGTTACACATGATGATGCTTTTTCATGGAAGATGAGTGAAGAACGGTACCTTATCCCCTTGCTGGCATTAATATGTCTGTGGGTGTCTGCTGGAAGGAGCTTGCTTTCTTCCCCTTGCTCTGTCATCTTTCTGTACTTTTCTTTGAAATGTGGAGTTAGGAATAGGAAGCTTGTGAGCCAGGCTTGGCTTTTATTTGCTTAATGCTTTTGGAAGGCCCAAGAGTCTGCAATGCTGACTTGAAAATTGCCACTCATTTCTCACAATGTAGTGAGCTTCATGATTTGCACAACATGCGTTTGTAGCATTTGGTCTTGAGTGAACAAAGGCCTTGGGTGAAGAAGTGTTTCTTTGGCTTCAGAAGTATTGGGTGCTGCTGTGTTTGCCAGGCTGGTGGCTGTCAGCCAGAGGAGTAAGAAAGGAAGTAAGATAGTTATGGTAGACTGACTTGCTTTTTCAAGAAAGGCAGCTTATGTTTGTATGTGTCCTGGCAGTGTTCAACTACCCCTTTTCCTAAGCTGAGGACCAATTATTACAACCCTGAGGTTGGAGAAGGTTTTCATTGCAGAACTTCCTCATCGTTTGATAAAACTAAGCGAGCATAAGTCAGAAAAAGGTTAGTTAAGGTTGAAAAGTTATTCTTACTTCTGTAGCATTTTATTATACCTTGTATCTGTTCTTCACAGACACTAGGCACTCCACATGTGGTTGGCAACCAGTGCAATTTGTAATGCTGTCTGACCAGGAGGCTTCTGAATAATAAGTCAGTAACAGCATGTGCAAATATGGAGTGAAAAGAGTATTTCCATAGCCTCGCATATAGGCATTGCCAAGTGATCGGGTTAAATGAGGGGGAAATCAGTGGTGTCTTCATATGGATCTGTTTCCTCCCATTGCAAAGCTATGGACAGAGCTCCCAAAGGAGAGCATAGTTTAACAGTGTTAGAGAGAGATCACCTTGCTGATATCTACTTGAAAAGTGGGCCTGGCTGGGCTTCTCTGCCCTTCTCCTGCTTTGTTCCCTTTTGTCTTACTGTATTAAGGTGAGGGAACAAGAGAATTCAAGTATCCTAACTTCTTGCTTTCTTGGTGTGACTGCAGGAGGCAGAAGAGATTGGGCACTCAGCAGGGTTTTTTGTGATGTTTGTGCACTGTGGTCCATGCTCTGTGTGCTCCTGCACTCCTTGGTGCAAGCAGCCAGCTAGCAGTGATGCTGAAGCACAACCAAAAGAGGAACTTGAGGACAAAAGCCAGCAACTCAATGCCTTCACCAGGGGCTTCTGCTGATGTGAGATGGGTAAGGGACGCCTGAAAGCAGAAACTTCTGGGCTCCAGTGCCTCTGTCCCCTTGTGCATCGTCTCTGAAACACTGAAAAAGGAGTTCTGGGGCCTTCTCTTAAATATATTTTTTTCGTCTGTTCATCCCTTAGCTATTGACACTTTTTTTTCCTTTTTTTTTGCAAACACCCTTTTATCATAGTACATTGTTGCCTGTCTCATCTTACAGATGTATGGTGGCAACCAACTTTCCTTTTGTTCTCTGCAGATGGAAGGAATGTGACACCAGTGTACTTTTCTGGTTTGTTACCAAAATTAACATATTTACTTCTCGTTGCCTTTCCCTCAGTGGTAGTGGAGTGATGGGAGTAATTTGCTTTGGTTCTTTAAATCTGCAGCAGGAGGCATCAGGGAGAAGCATATAAAGTACGTGTTCTGCAGTGGCACAAAGCTGGGAGAAAAGCTTCAAGGGTAATGTTCTGTCCTTAATCTAATAATGTTTCTTGTTCTGCATTAGCAGAAAATGACTCTTTCTGCAATCCTTCGCATTGCTGTGTAATAAACAATAGAATAATACTGAAGATATGAAGTAATTTAATAAGTTCAGGCTTTGTTACAGATAATGGATAAGTATGCACAGGAGTATAGTAAATCCTGAATGACAGTTTTACTTGATTACTGAGCCTGAATGCAGTGCTCCACAGCACAGCTTTACCGTAACGCTGTGTCATGCTGTAGGAAGGCTGATCGCTCTCAGATCAGATTAAGTAGTTCTACTTCTATGGCCTCCTGTCTCATCAAATGTGACAGACTGTGCTTGGTCAATACCTGGATGGAAGATGTCTGCAGAAGATTTATGGATGGTAGGAAGAAGTCCTGTTGGCTCAATAAACCCAACGCTTCCCACCTAGTCCAAGCTGAACCGAAGTCTGAGATGTAGTGCTAAGTATAATCAGGGTTGCTGATGGAGTTGCCGCTTTCGGATGTGATGTACTGCTGAGATCCAGGGCAAACACTGAGTCTTTGAAGTAAGAAACTGCGATTTCAGTTCATCTTGGTTTTTGCTGAAGTGAGGTTTTCATCATGTTGTTTTGTGCCTGCATTTTAATGATCAGTGAAATGTTTTCTAATGGAGTATAAGATGGCAAAGAGCTTTTCTGTCTTACACATTTTATATCTTTTTGTGAAAATAGCACAATGAATAAAGGAAATATAAGGAGATCAATTTTTATCAGACACGTATCCCATCTGCCTGACAGTCCTGCATATTTTTCTTACTTTCACTGCACCCGTTTTTCTATTCAGCCTCTTACCTGCATGCTGCTTTGACAGGGTGACTTTGAGCAAAACAAGAGAAGACATTTGCCAGTTTTATAACTAAGCACCCAGACTGTCTTTTAATATTGCCCTGCGAGAAGTCATGGTATTTGGCTCCTGCTTGATAGGCGACAGCCAAATGTTGTGACATTTTGTGATGTACGGGAGCCGAGAATAAGGTTTTGTCCTTAGGCACTGAATTAGTTAACTCTATTTGGAAGAAAACAATTGTAACAGAGTTAAAGTTCACTCCTAGCTTACTGAACACCCTGTATCTGCCTCATGCTTCTAGTTTGTTTTACTCCTCACAGGTGCGCCCTATGGCTGTGGAAGGAATTGTTCTTCAGGCACTTGCTTTTTTTTTCTGACAAACATGGAGGTTGCCAGTATTAACAAAGGTCATGCTGTGCTTTGTTACTTTGTCAGATTTGTACAATTTCCTGGCTTTCAATTTTTGGAGGTTTCAGTAAACTTTCTTCCTGATTTCCTATGTTTCTGTATAACCTGAAGGATTAATACTGAAGTGGGTTTTTGACTTGTGTTTCCCTTGTCACACGTCTTTGACAGAATATGTCCCAGGACAGGAGGAATAGGAGCTAATTCTCAATTAAAAATTGCTGAGGTGTATTAAGTGAAACATACTGGAGAGGTAGGGATCTAGCCACATAGTGCTGCTGTAGCAGGACTCTAAGGACGAAGAGCTTGCTTTTATCTAGAGAGATTTGAGGCTCTAGAGCTCACTTGGATATGCTTCTAATACCACTTAAGTCATAAGACTGCAGTAAGCAGCATTACATCTGTGCTAGCACTTTCAAAGTGCTAAGTGGTCAAAATCGGAGCGTCTCTGTATTCTAACCAATGGAGATCATTTATTTCAGCTTTCAAAAGGATTTTGTTATGCACATTCATAAAAGGCAGTTGAGGGTTCTTGGGTAAAGATTGAGAGGAAGGAGCCCTTTGAGAGAGGGAGTAAAGTCTGAGAATAAAGAGCTAATTCTCGATATGTAGGGGAGGTTAATAGTGGGGCAGGCCAGCGAGCAACTTGAAAGGAGTGCTGGTAGAGTGATGGAGATCAGAGATGCTGTTTGAGTCCATCACCTACTCTTTAACATCTTATTCACCACTGAAGCTCACTCAAACATCTAAGCAAACTTTGTTTGTCTCCCTAATTAAGACTGAAAGTTAAAAACACTAAAACTTCTGGAGCTAAACTGAGGTCAAGTAGATGAGTACTGCTGTGTCAGGGCCCTGTGGAGGAGGTGTAGAGATGCAGTGTGAGGGCACTTGAGACAGCTCCTGACTTCTTTTACTATTTGCAAAGAGAATGCAAGCTTGTACGATTGGGTTCAGCATTGTATAATCCTGGACAAGGCATTTAAAGAAGGCAAAATGGGCCAAACATCAGTTCTCTTTGAAGTAGGTATTTTTGTACAGTTGGTCCTAGTAACAGCTGTGTTGGCTGAGACCAGCAGAACTCTGGACAGCCGCTGTTGTCAGTGTTGTCCCAGCATTATAGGATGTGTTGAGCAAGCGGCTTTATTTAGATGACATCAGTGTATGGGACAGCCAGTACAGGGTTCATAGTATTTAAGCCTGTGGTTACTGCATGCAAAAGTGATCATTGCTCTAAGGAGCTGTAAACCAGCCTGAAAAAAAGGATACAACCATCGTCTTATTTATCCACTTCTGTGGATTTCTCTAATGAGGCTCTCATGCATAAGGCACGTTTTTCCAGAGTGACGAAATATTTAGATTATGCATGTTGTATGCATGAGGGGAGAGGAGAAAAGGACTGGAATGAAGTAAGGAATAGAACGTCTCTTTTTTGTTTGTTTTTCTGGCCTCGTCAGATTTGAATGCTAGTTTTCTTAAGTATTTGGTCCCAATTCACTTGGCAGAATGAGCCCTTTGTACTCTCTGCTGTATACCTCAATGTCTTCATCTGCAAGCAGCTATTATAGTACTAGAGCTGAGTAAATAATTCACAATCAATGATTTATCCTGCAAATAGCTTTTTTCCTTGCTTGTGGAAAATCTATGAGTAACTCTTGATTTCTTGTAGTGGTTACTCAGTAAATATTTTATATTAATACATAGAACATAAACCTCGTTCTGTTGGCATCCATGCACTGTTTGAATTGTGAAGAGTAGTAGTATTTGGGGGTAATAATTTGATATTATTTCAGTCACTTGGATGTGCATGCAGCTTAAATAATTTTGTACAGGCACCTTGGCATTAACAATTCTCTTTGTAACACTCATTTTTAGCAAATGAGCACCTTGGAAATGGTTTCAAGCATTTCTGCTAGTACAATTCAGCAGCAGAAACACTTTAGAAAACAAATGCAAAAGAGGTCAAAGCAGGTGTTGGGTGTATTTTCAGGCTTAAAAATATATAAAGTATTCAGTCAGATTTTAACTCATCTTTCCTTTACTCATGGGAGTTGCAGAAATCGCAGCATACTCCCAAGCACCTTACGGATGTGCAGTCTCAATTTGAGCATACATTTGGAATGGCATTTTTTATCTGACCTATATATTTTAGGTCAGAAACTGCATCCAGAATATAGCCAATTAGAAACTGTCCTGATAATGTAATGGTTTTCCTGCCCAGTGTCATTGGTTACCTGGGGAGAAAGTGGGTGGAGGTGTAAGAACATCACAGACACCAGTCTCTGTTGCATGTATTTCATCACAGCTCTTAACCAACTCTTTCTCTTTCCTCTCTCACAGCATCAAACTGGTTCTGGAAGGAGGTGTTTAGCCAGCAAGACAGACCCATTTGTTATTCTTGAGAGGAGTGGCAGTGAGCACAGATGACATAGTCTGCTGTGCAAGCGCTGGTAGAATTTCTTTAACATGGCTAGATTTGTCTATTAATAATCAATAATTTAAGGGGGGTCTGGAGTAAGTCATGCCTAAATCTTGCTCATTTTATTTTAAGTGATTGGATTTTGTCCATTGAAACCAGCAGCACAACTTTCCCAAGGGAGGCAGGATATGCCCCCAGTGATGGAGAAGCTGCCGTATTGCACACAATGAGAATGTCAGCCAGAGAGCACTACAGCTTTAAGTGTTGATTTTTACTTCTTATTTCTACTGCTAGATCTGAAGAGTTAAGTTCTGTTTCTGGGAGATGTGACTTCTCTGCATAAAAGGGATGTGTAGTGTGCATAAGGAGTAGCTAGCATTCACACCGCAGGTAAAGATGGCAGGCTTTTTTTTTTTTCATTTAAGTCTGTCTGTGCACGTGGGTGACATTCCATGGCCAGAGAATTTGAGGCAAACTAAGGCTGCATTTACAGTTAAGCAAAAGGCTGTAGTTTAGCTTCATTTTTGAATTTCCCAATGACCGTAGCTTCAAGTAACCTCTTCTGTTATTTTCCTTTATTTTTCTGGTTTGGTTGTATATAGATGCAGTATTTTATGCTAGAATGGCTGAGATAATGCTACTCAGACCATCTGATTTGTATAAGAGAGCTGACATGCATCAGAATACTAAGTTGCATCTTCTTTGGTGCCAGTAATCTACACAACCAAGCAGCCTGTGACTGCATTAAATTGCTATGATTTTTGACAGAAGAGACCTTGTTTGCATAAATCCCTTGAATACCGATGGGAGTATGATTACAGCTTTAACAAAGGGAGAGGTTGAATACAAATTTGGGAGGGCCAGAAAGTGTTTAGTATCTTATTGTTTTCATCAGAATTCTAAATCTCATTCATTCAGATGACTCTGATCTTTATATCAATGCACAAAAAGCAAAGAACAGAGAAGGAGAAAGACTCTTCTCTTTTGACTGAAGCGCTGATTTTGTTATCATGTTACCAAAGAGGGTCCATTTGGGATATTATTCAAGCACAGAGATCAGTGCTGGCTTTTTGTAAGAGCTCTTAAATGTTTGGAATACATTTGCCCTTGAGGGAAATAATCTAGTAGGAAAAAAAAAAAATCAGAAGATAGAGAAGATGGGATTGTGTGTAGTGCATTGATGCTGGCATAGCAGCTCTTCCTTAAGCTTAATACTACCTGCATTCTTTTGTAACCCTCTACACTTAATAGCTGGATTCTATTTTTTTTTTTTTTTTTTTTTTTGTCAGGTTTTGTTCATGAAACAAATTGGCAATTAGCCACTGGCTAGGGGAACAAAAGGATATTTGTTTGGAGCAAATACAGTGATCATGGTGTATTTCTATTTGGTTCCTTTTGAGGTCAAAAATACCAGGTATGTTTTTGAACTAAATATGTTGAACAGCCTGCTTGTTAGACTTGGAAAACAAATTTTGAATATCTGTACTATAATAGTGACCTCATATTGTCTCTTGTTGCTTTTAGGGTGGTAGTTTCTTGTTACAGATGGACAAAGGGAGATTGGTTTCTTTATGGATTCACAGAAGAAAAGAAATAAAGAAATGAGCCTTTTTCCTGACTTGTGTGTAATAAGAGCAGTCTTCCACTGGGGAGCAAATCTTTCTTCCCTGCTAGTATCCTGGACATCTCCCTTCTGAAAGGAGGGATGGGGTTTGAGGCCCAAGCTGGAAAAAAGCATCGTCACATCTGAGGTTGGCAGAGCTGCTCTAGGAGTAAAGGCAGCCCTGTATGATAAACAAAATGAATATTCGAAGAGTTGAACCTGTGAGGCTTTCATTCCTGCAAAACAGGAGAGAAAGTAGTCAGACTTTAAAAATAAAAAAAAAACTCTTTCTGGGAACGAGTCAAAGCCAGAACGAATAAAGCAGTCCTGACTGAGTTCAGGACCCTTGAATTTGGGCGTGCAATGATAAGGACACTGCTTTCATTTCCTCTGAACGTGTATCAGCTCACTTTAATTGAGACTAAGTTGGGATTGTTTCAGTTCTGAATTTATGCCTAAATGGTCTCCCAGCAATTAGCAGACCTAAAAATTACTGAGAGAAAGCCACCTGTTCAATTTTACATTCAGGCTAAGTTATACTTAAATGTGACAAGTTAAGTGAAACTGTTTTTGTTGTGGCTGAGTATTTGAAAACTAGGCCAAGACCTTCTGACAGTCCTCCTGGGTCACAGCATTACTTTGCATCTGCTACCCAGCACCAAAAAGGCTAGCATTTAACTAAAGATCATGTAACATCTTGTACACATTTAACGTCTCAGGAATATCAACTGCCGTTGGAATTTGGAAGGATCGGAAACTTCCTTTAGGCCTTTTGAGAACTCCCACATAAAGTGTTGTCTTCCTACAGAATTTTACTGCCAGAAGATCATTGATGTACTATCACTTTGGGTATACCAGTATAGCTTTTCCAATATAGGTGCTAATTTAGACTCAGCCTTCTAGTTCTGATTGCCGCTGTTATAAAGTGTTTTAAGAACTTCTGCATTTCTAGAAGTCATCTGAATCCAAAATTGCTTTCCATATAGGCAACTTATTTTATGTACTTCATCATATGTTATACTTACGTAGTTTTTTCCATGCACTTCCACAAATAGACAGGTCTATTTCTGTCTTTTTTTTTTTTTTCTTGCCCCACCTTTCCAGGCCAGAAAAACTGCCAAAATGGATATTTCTTCCAGGAATGAAACTAGAATAATTCAAATAACCTTTTTAAGCATTATCTTGGGTCATCAAATTGCAGAGAAAATCCACTCTAAATTCTATTATCTGTTTATGCTTTTATCAATACATAATACCTTGGAAGTGAGCACATTACTTGAAGTCATCAGTTTTGACAGTCCCGAAGAAACTTGTTAAACAAATGTTTCATCAATAATGCAGAGTTTCTAGGAATGCCCATTTATTTTTTGTGCCAAGTGGATGTACCATTGTAGGCAGCAGCAACAGCAACTAGTATAGTGCAAAGGAGATGTAAGCATTATCTTGTCTGGTTCTCCCAGTGAGCGTGTTGCTTTGTACCTTCTCTGATGTTTTTCCAAACAATGCTAGCAGCAAAGTACAGGAACAATACTACCTGTGAAGTTGATCATCGGTCTGTCGGCAGGGTGCAGTTACATGTTATGTAGTCCAGTGTTATTTCTGGCATAACATTGAGAAAGATGGATCTCTTGGACTACTTGGACATTGAACCTAATGCAGGTGTGGCTACACAAGTAGGGGAGTGTAAGGGAGTGTAGCTGGGTGTGGTGCATGTGTGTGGTGGTGACTGGATGCCCATAGGAGAGGGAGAAGCTGAGAATTAGAGCCCTACATCTGTCTTTCTGTTCTTGTCCTTAATGCCAGAATCCCGTGGCTTTCAAGTGCCCTTAAGGCTGTGCAAGAAGTTGAACTGGAGCATTGTGCTGCAGTCACTTTTTGTTTGTATAGGTTACAGGACAGTTTATTAGCATGACATATAGCAGTTGCTTCCTTTGGTCACAGGAAGATGATAGACTGCTGCCTAAATATTTCACTGTATTTATTAGTCCAAAGCCACTGTAGGAGTTCTATGGTAATTCAAATCTGAACAACCCTTAAAACATCTATTCTGTTTCCATTTTCCTTTGCAAATAGCTCAACGTTCCTAAATGAAGTGTTGCTATCCTCAATTATGCTTAAAAAACAAAACAAAACAAAAAAATAAAAATGAAGTAACTCAAATAATACTACTGCTTAGCTACTTCTATCTTTTGCCAGAAAACTTCTAAACTGAAGATGATACTTTGCCTAAATGTTTTAGTTTATCGTCTGGAATTTTTGACATTTAAGCTGAACACCAGCTATTTGCAAGTTCCTATCTATGACTTTCTTGCTGTACAATGATATGGATAAAACAAATATCTGGGGTTCATTCTCAGAAGAGCACACTTCCTGACATACCATCACCTATTTCATGGCTCAGACCTTGTCTAGGGCTCCCTAAGCAATTAAATAGATGCCATTTAAAGGAGGTCAATGAGAACTTGCTACACTCCTTTAATGTCATAGATAGGCTTGAGTAGTGCTCGTTTGTTTGAATTCTCCTTCGCTTTATTACATTTGATTTATTCACTCAGGGATTATAGCCATGCATAGCACATGAAGCCTAAATCCTAGTGCAAAGAAAGAAATGAAGGCCCTATCTATGATCAACATTCATTCAGCTTCCACCTTTCTAATTTGGTAGCGTTGTACTTTCTGCGTATCTGATTAATATACTGATTTTGGAAGCTGAGAGGTCTTTCAAATTTTCCTGGCTCCTAAAATATCACCTTGTAGCATGTGTGTTTATTTTCCTGAGTTAAAAAAAAAAAAAAAAATTGACCTCAAAGCTTAGTCTCTTTTGTTAGAAGAACCAGTTCCCCAGCTGGGATTTTCAAATGTTGACTCTGCTTTTGTTGAATTGAAGGTATTTGGTCTTACGCTTATGATTCCCAACGCACCTTGAGTTCCCTTACTGGTCCAGTAGTACTCATCCTACTCTGACATTAATTAAACCTTAAGTCTGCTGATGCCTAAGTAGTACAGCTCTCATTGACTTTAGTAGAGATGTGCCTATGTATTCAAGGACAGAAGTTAGCTCTTAATTAGCATGCTCTGACTTTTTTCATCTCTTTACCCAGCAGAACAAATTCAGAGCAAATGAAGCATCAAGAAATACCAAAGCACTGCTCTCAGTAGCCAAAAGTGATGAGCATCAATATTTAGCTTGCCAGGGGAGACTGATACTGTCTGTAGGCAGAATGTAATCAGTGATTAATGCATTTTTCTCCCGCAAAGAGATTGGCACTGCCTGAACATATGGAGGTTAATCAGGGGAGATGTTCAAATCTGGGCTAGACAAAGCACAGCATACAATCATCAGAGCTGGTTCAGGGAATGGATGGGACAAATGATGTGCTGGATTCTTTCAAATTTGTTGATTATTGAATTTAATGACATACATGAGAAACAGAATGTCTCTTTTCCCCTTGTAACTAGGTTTTACAGAGCAATATTTGTAACGGGGAGTAAGTATACAGCAGACATGCTGTAATCTGAATTTCTCTAATTTTGCTTTGAAATGTTGACTTTGGAAGTCCTTCCTGGCCAAGCACAAAGGCAGAAATTTAGTTTTCAAATGCTTTTGTAAGTCAGTGCTCCTGAGCAGTGTGCTTTGGGATGAGGCATGACCATCACAACCTAGCCAAGCACTCAGCATGGCTATGGCTTGAAGATCACAAGTGGGGTCAAAATATCTTGGTGTTTTTTAGGTTTTGATTTTTTCCTTTGCAAGTGGAAAACCAGTGTCTTGCTTATGATTAACTAATGGGAAATGATGCACTGGTGTGTGTCTCAGGCCTGATAGTTCAGCACATGTGTGTCTGTCTGGGTGGGGGTAAGCCCAGTAGTTACCTTCCCAGTTTTGATTCTCTGTGTGATTAGGATATTCCAGTGGAAGCAATATGCTGTCTCCATCTGCTTTGACTTGCTCTTCACTTGCACGGAATTGTGGTGAGACTCTCAGGGAGAGCAGGACAGCTGTGAGAACCTACCTGTGGCAGAGCTCTGAGGGGAGGTATTGCCCTCTTTACCCAAGCATCTTTTGCAGAAAACAAGGCCCTAAAGCTCAAGGGAAAGACCTTGTAAAAGTTGGCTTTGTCTTCTGTGTTTCAGAGTAGGGAAAAGGAGAGGAAGCAAGCTGTTGGTTTCTCTGTGGATTCTTGCAGAGGAAATGCTGGTGTTAAGTAGTGAAATATTGAGCACCCCCCGGAGGTGTTACATCAACACCTTTTGCCACCTAACTTCTGGATGAACAGCATTGTGGGTTAGTTTTTGCTCCTATGGGAACAAATCTTGGGGGGGGAAAGCCTAGCACTGCATATGTAATAGTGGCAGCCTTCACATGTTGCAGCAGATAGTTAAAGCAAGCCTCTTACACTACAAAAAGGCTGTGCGGTTGCTGGTGTGTGGCACTGCTGTTGTTTTCCTATTTGAAGAGAACTGTCTCATCAATCTTGCTGCCTGTCCTGCATGTGCAGGCTGGGAGGAAGGTACTGTAACAGTAATAGCAGCTATAACAAAAGCCCTATTAGAACAGTAGGATGGAGCCTCCTGTTGAGAACATGTTGTAAGCATACCGACGTATGGGAAAGTACTTACGTCCATTTAGTGCTTTTTGTTAACTTTATTCTGATGATACAAGATGGCCATTTTTCTTCTGGGGTGGGTGTTTGCTCCATGGTTAGTTTTGTAGCTGTGTGCTGTAATCACAAAGTGGGAATAGCATTTCAAATCCTCACACTTGGGTTATGAGTCTCCTGCTCAGTGCAGCTGAATACACACATGCTTGTTCTCACAACACCACCAAATGACATTACAAAAATGTTAAGACTGCGAAACGCATGTAGAGGTAGAGATGAGGAGCAAAATCCACGGTTTGGTGATGCAGAGTGCAGAGCTGCCAAACCAGACGCTCTTCTGCTAGTCAGCAGAAGTTTAATACTTGGCTGTATGCTTCTGTACTTACTTCACTGCTTCAGTGATCTTTTCCCTGTTCAAGTTGCTTCAAGTCCTTTGTCACCTGATGTTGGCAGGATGGTGTTTCTCTGAATATTCCACACTTATTCTTTGAAATAACCAGAACCAATACCTCTGGAAACAGTTTGAGAGCAGTGGCTGCCATCCATGACATAAATCATGTATTATGGAAGCTTCTTCATATCAGTTTCTACTTGATGCAAATTTACAGAGTATAATCATATATAGCTAACCAAATTATATAATTAGCTGCTTACAATTATTTTATTACTGTAAGTCATTAAGAAATACAATCTCATTGACCATAATGTGGTTGTTCTTTTTTTAAAAAAACGAAATACATCACGCAAGGAAACTACACGTGCAGGGCTTGGATTTAAACGTGTCTCATATGCCTGAAAATGATTCTGGTTCCAGGAATTTAAACGTGGAGTAAATAGTACCTTTCCAGTTATTGTATCTGTGATAATTCTGTCTGGAGTTAGTGCTGTTAATGGCACAAGCAGTATCATGTTTGCAGCACTAGTGGCATTTGGAGATCCTGTTCTACAAAACTGGATTAAGAATCAGTCTTCTCTTGGGAGGTTTCCAGTGTAAAATGTATTTTCATCATTAGGAAGTTTTTTTAACCAAGGTTTACAAGGGGACAAGAGATATAGCATTGTAAATAAGGCATGTTTATACAACTATTTGGGAGTTACTTTTGAGGCTTAAGGTAGGCTTTGCTTTGTATTTTTTAGATGTATCCTTTTCTTGTAGTCTCTGTGGTGGAGAGAACAATTGTTGCTGGAAGTTAATGGGGTTTAATCAGTAACAAATACAGAAAGGTTTTCATTTTCAGATGCTATTTCTGGATAAAAGAAAGTATATCAATTTAGGATATTAATTCATAACATTTAGGTCGTTTGAGCCTCAAAGAGCTTGGCATTCTGTAATGAAATACAAAGGCTTTCGGTTTTAAAGAAAAAGAAAGTCTTTAGAGATCAAGGAGCCAAGATGAAAATCAACTCTGAATTTACTTTCCTTTCATATTTGCCCTAATTCTTATCTCCTTCATGGAGCAGAAGTGTTCAACAGATAGCGCTAGGAAAAAAAAAAGGCATAAGTGGGTGCTGCTAGTTCTAGCAGGTAATATTCAATCTCCTTATTCTTAACTGTAAAGACCAATCAGTTTTGTAATCAATTCTTCAACTGTTTGAAAAATTCAGTGCTTTGGTTTGGACAGGAAGTTTAAATAAAACTGCATATTAAAAGCTTCTGTAACAATTCAGAGTCACTGTCAGATTGTAGAGGCAGAACCAAAAACGGTAGGGTAGGACTTCTGCTGAAGCTTCTTGGTTTCTCAAAGGAAAGCTGATCCAAACAGAACATGGCATTTTTAGAGTGGCCAATACTCCTAAACTGAGCTTTGTTGCACTAATTGCAGTCTTGAAATCCAAAAATATCTCCCACTGCTTTACCTTGTATGTTCCCGTCTCTCTCTTACTTGATGCCAACCAATTTCACTTTTTTTGGCCAGCCTGTTGCTCACTCCCACCAAAATATTTTCCTACAGTTGGTCTTCTACCATGGTATCTTGTGTAATGCTCAGCTGCTGTGCTGTTACTCTGGTTGCTGCTCTGGTACTTGCACCAGAGAGCTACTTAAATGACTAATAACGTGACTAAGTGTTGTCTGTCAGCATTCATCTAATTACAAATTCTACCTTGATCACTGGAGTGTTTGTATCAGCATTACACTGATCACTGATTGGGATAGCTATTTTAAGAGACTTCAGGTCTGATTTAGAGAGGATGGTGAAAGAATTTATGCATGGACACTTCTTTTACTATACGTGCCATATAGATAATGTGAATAAATTCCCAAATATTATAGGGAATATGTAGATAAATGCAATTTTTGACCATGGCTTCAAGACTCTGATTTTTTTTTTTTTTTTTTTTTTCCTACCGGCACTAAGATACTGCCCTAAAAAAAAAACTTCCAATAATTGCTCTTTGAAAACAACCTAAGAGTCCCAGGGAAATCTTTTTTCTGTTTTTCAACCTGCCTTTTAAGTGTACTATCTCTTTCAACCACAGAATACAAATTTTTGTCTACTTCTTTGTTGTTATTTTATTTTACTGCCTGGAGTTGGCAATATTCAGTCTTGTGTTACTGACAAGCCTGGTCATGGCTGATTGATCAGGATTAGAAACAGCATCCTTTTATTGCTTTCAAATCAAGACCAGATAAGTTTCTAAACAAAATAATAAAAGTACTGCTGCTGAAGCCTGCTACAGAAAGGGCTGGGGAAGCTTTTTGGTCTGTCATACAGAAGGTCAGGATGAAAATTACAGAAGTCCCTTCTGGACTTCAATATTGATTTGAAGTTAGAAATAAAATTTATGCTTTTCTGAGGCTGAATGACAGCCTAGAAATGGACTACAGAGGTGTTGTTTCTGACTGGGGTGGAGATGCCAGGAATAGAATTCATGCTATGATACCAAGAACTCTTTTTTTTTTTTTCAGTCATTCATTAAAAACTCATGGTGGTTGTTGACCCTCTGCCTTTTGGTACTTTCAAATATATTTATATATATGTGTGTGTATATATATATATATATATATATATATATATATATATATATATTATTTTTTTTGTAGGTAAATTAATCACATGCCAGGGAGTCTTTGTACTGATGTTTATATCATTCCAGAATGAAATAATAAGTAGGGATATTCCTGATTACAAAATAATCTAAGTTAAGAGTAGCTAATTCTTTATTAAGCAAGACTTTTGGATAATTGACAAAAGTAAACATTAATCACAATGTGAAGATGCTACACTTTACATTTAAGAAATTAATGGTTTAATTTCAGGACCTTGCAAGCTTCTCTGTTCTCTGTCAGCAGATCTTCACATGTTGGTGGCAGGCTGTCCATCATGTGGCTGCTGTGAGTGCTGATAGGAAACCAGCAGCAGTCTGCTGCTTTCTTGGCACTGTTGAAAAGGCAGGTCCAGACCCGTGATTGACAGGAAGAAAACTGATGTCCTGCTCCCATATGCCAGGGTCCTGAGAGCACTAATAGTCCTGACAGTCCTTGCCAACTTCCCCCAGTTAATGCTTCTTAATTTACCTTAAATGCACTAATGTTGTGGTAAATTTGGCTATGAGTCTTGGTGCCAGCTATGATGAATGTGGATTCCAGCAAGGTAAACCAGCAAGATATCTGAAACTATGCAACATGTGGAAACCCACAAAGCACGTGCAATGCTTCTCTTTGTGAAAGGGTGTGAGAGAAGGCAGTGGTGTGTACAACTCAGCTACAGAGGCTGTGAGCCGATGGTTTGGCTGGGATCTTCATGTTGCATGGGGTTTCAAGAGCTGAAAGAAGGCTGGTCATGGCTTCAGTTGCCTAGTCCTGTGACAGCTCAAAGCAACTATGACCTTGAAAAATAAGTTTGAACTTGTGAAAAGCTTTTTAATTTTTTTTCCATCACGCTTTTATGATTAAGAAGAAATTCTAGGAATTTTATTGATCTTGACCATATTAATATGCCATCGTGGACTTCACTGAAGCCTCCTTTATGCATCTCCTTAATGGAGGAGGAGTGCCTGCATGAGGTGTGTTGTTGTGGGAAGGGAAACTGTGCTGATGGAAGACAGCTAGTAAAAGCTTTTGTGTGGCAATTAAAGTAGTAGCATACAAGCCATGTGAGGTTTTCCTAACAACACAACTTGCTTCCTAGCTGGATGTTCTTTAGATCTTCTGGAGTCTTTCTTTTAAATTTTGTTGTTTTGTTAGAAGGAAGATGCTCGTTCTAGTGGTGGCACAAAATAAGGAAGTGGGTATGGAGCACAGCAGTGTTGACCTGGGTTGGTCTCGGTTTGGTTAGGAGAGTAGAGGAGCCTGTGGTATTTACTGTGTGAAAAACAAAGGCAGGCTGTCTGCCTTGGCTTATGTATTTAAGTTGAATTGGTCAGAGAGGAACAGCACTGAAAGTTATGGCAATGCAGCTGAGTGTCTATGGCAATGAGCAAAAAGGGGTAAATGGTGTACATCAGGTGTGACGTGATGCACTGATAAAGTTCCTCAGAAATTCTGTTACTACAAGGAGCGTGACCATGTGGATTTTACGTTCCTGCATAAATTAAAAGCAGGTATTTGTGGGCAGGATGTGTATTTTCTGACCTCCTAGGCATCCATTTATCAGCCAGAATTTTCCATGGTAATGTCAATGTGTTTACAAAGTTTGTTTGTTCTAAGGAGAGTCTCAGGATGTAAAATATGAGCTATTGAAAGTACTGAGAAATGTGAACTTCTGAGGAAAGTAGTCATGATATTGTTTAACCACCTATAACCAACTTCATGCCTGCTCCCCACTTTGTCAGGGCATTGAATTATCTTGCCAGCTTCTGTATACTACCGTTGCTTGTAGATAAAAAGTTGTTTCTGCCCCTCATATGTTCACTCCTAAATATCCATCCTTCTGTCCTGGTCTGTGCAAGACTGGCATACAGGTCATAAGTGGTAACACTGTGGTAAGTTGGCTGTTCTTAAAAGGCCTTAGGCTGGATCTAGTCCAAGAGAATTTTTGTCCAAATTGCTCAAAGGTAAACATGATTAAACTGTGTAAAGTACCATGTAACTATGTAGTACAACCACTAACGTGGCTTTATCAACTAGTTAGTGAAGACCATGAACACGTATGTACACGTGTAGAAATAGGCTCAAGTCTCACCTGAGTTTTCCCGGTATAAATGTTTAGACACAAACTAAATAATTTGAAATGCTAAAGTAAGTTGTTAGGCCTTTCCTTTAGGGCAAGCAAAAATTGTCTGGACTAATTACTCCTCCTATAGGTATATTTTAGATCCAAGAGTTCATAATAAATTTACCATACTAACTTAAGTTCATAAACGAACACCCATGAAACTGTTTTTGAAAGCTAGGTTTGTTGGCATCATTAACTGCATGCTGTCTCATATCCTTGAACAACCATCTCTACTGTGAAAAGAATTTGCCCCCAAGGTCAGCTGTCCTTCTTCCAAAGTTAAATCAGATCTGGATATTTATGCTGATAGCCAGGTTTGTTCTTCTCTGTGCATAGTTCAGGGGCTTTCTTGAATGACACCTTATGGAACCTTATTGAAGTCTAATATGAGCAGTTGTGGAATTGATTTACCTGAGAGTCCTCTCGAGGTAAGAATTAACGTGGGTTTTTGAAATACAACAATGAAACAACCTAAATTACCATGTATAAAAACATTAGTACATATAGAAATGAGTGAATACTGGGAGTAACTCCTTCCAAAAACATATGCATACACAGGTGTATTGATCTTGTGCCTGAAGGGGCTCAGGGAAGGTCAGGTTGGAGTTAAATGGTCTTTGAGGTCCATTCCAACCCAAACCATTCTATGATATGAACATGATTATCTCAAGACAACATGTCTATACTACTGATCTTTCTGTGAAATCTTTGTGCTTTTCCTAGCTGTGCACGTAGATGAGACTGCTCTTGTCCTTATGCTTGGTGTAGCCTTCCAGAGGCGCGGGCTGCATTATTTTCTGTAGACTTTCTGAGTGCGTTCATGTTCCCCTTGTACACCCTTAGGGTGCTAAAAACATGGTTTTAGATGGGAATATAGCATTGCTTGTTTTCTATATTGAGTTGCTGCTACCTTCTTTTGTGCACTGGCTTTATGCTCTTTGCCAAGGTTGTTCTTGACCCTAGCTTTTGTAGCTTCCTTTCTCATTTAGTGTTGAGAATCTTGTCTTTTGCCTGCAGCCCATGATGTCTTGGTTAAATCTCCAACAAATGCCCCCATTCTTTTTCTTTCTCTCGTACCAGGGAAGAATAGCAAATGTTTCTAGAACTACCTTGATGTTCTCCCTGTTGGAACACTCCTTTGCCTAAAGGTCTGCACAAGCCTTGGCTGGACTGCTCATAGTCATTGCTATTAGTCAAAGCATAGTCAAAGACATTGCTCTTGCCAAAATACTAATGTAGTCAGTCTGCAGAAAGTTGGTCAGGTATAAAAATAAACCAGCAGAAAAGCTCCCTGTTTCTCTGATGAGGTGCATCAGCACAGCAGTGAGGGCTGGTAGCAAGGGGCTGGGTCTAGGGCTGGTTCAGAGTCAAAATCAGCTAATTTCCTCCAAGAAAATGGCCCCTGGAAGCACAGCCAAAAACTGCTGTGTGTGCGTGGTCTGTGGGGGGGAGTTCTCATTGCTTTACCAGCTGCCTTGTTTGTATACCCATGTATACCCATATAACATACCATACTTCAGATATGATTGTGAAATCTGAGACACACTCTTGTTGGTGTTTGTGTGGTATTTGTTACAAATGTGACATTATTACGGTAGGAACAGTATATAACAGTGGATTTTACAGAGAGATTTAACTAGATTCTTTTAGCTGAAGAAAAATAGAAATAATCTGAGAGAAGATTGGAAAGGCTGATATTTAAGAAAATAAAACAAATCTGAGTCTCTTTGTAAAACTTGTGCATACTGTTCTGTATTCCTTCCATAAATTATTTTTATCTCCACTTTTAGTGTCTGGTGTTAAAGTAGACATTAAATTCCAAAGCATGGTTGTTTTTCCAAATGTATTTGTTACAAATAGCATGCTTTGATCTAGAGACAGGAGATTCTTGCATATAATAATAAAAAACAATAATAATTACTCCTGTTTGGAAGTAAAGTCAAAAATTATTTGGACTATATGGAAGAAATGTTTACTTGCATGAAGCGTAAAACAGTAGGCCTTCATGGTCTTTCTTACTGGGTGCTGGTGTAAACTACAGGTTTATAAATACAAGGCTGAAGTTCTGTTTTAGAGAGATTTTATGCAAGTATGGTGTACTTCTAAAAGCACATGATCTTCAGCTTCAGTAGCTCTGGAATCTGGTGATATGAGCTCTCTAGTTCTGTCTACAGTATTTATGCTCGTGGTAGGTCTGCATCTCTTTGTTACAAGGATGCTTCTGAAGTGACACATGCATTTTATTCAGGAGTAACACTGCTGATTTTTGTGGCCATTGTTGTTTATGTTCTTCTCTGTGTTCTAATTTTAAACCTCCTTCTGTATTCTAATTTAGCTGATGTGTTCAATGCATTCATTTTTACATTACTTACATGGCTTTCCTATCTCCTAGTGGCTTGATTTCAGAGAGATCTAATAGAGCCAGCTGGCTGAGAAATGGATTTCTCCATTTCACAGGAAAAAGCACTTATTTTAGGAAAGTGATTTTTCTTCTCCCTGATTTGAAATGGAAACTAAGTTCAAAATTTTTTATGGAAGTCAGATTATGAAGAAACTACTTCAGATTTTTTGAAAACAAAACCGTGATACATTTAGTGGTTTGTTTAATATTTTGCTGTATTCTCAATGACCATATTAATGTCTTGGTCCCATTGAATCTAATTTGTTTTACTGCTCAAAGAAGTGAAAAGGGAAAAGAACAGGTACCTTCCGACACAATAAAGAAAACTCTCCAGCTAAAATGTGAACTTGTGTAGAGCAAGAAATAAAACTTCTGTTGAACGTGTCTTTGCTATCACTTCTCCTTTTCATTTAAACTTAAATTTTGAGTAATACTAATAGTGGGTTGAAAATGCAACAAAAACCTGGCAATATTTTTCAGCCAAGTAGATTAAAAAAGGATCTTTTACTTCATTTTTTTTTTTCCATTTGAAGAAATAACCTGTCATTGATTTAAATAATTCAAATAATGTGTAACATCACTGTGACATAATACTGAATATTTAGTCTTCACTATGTACTTTATGATGGAAAGAATAATTTAATTTATATGTTTTATAAAGACTATAATACTACTGTTCACTGTCTGGGCACCTCAGAAATCCAGGAGTTTGCCTAAAAAGCCTTGTTTTGGAAGGAATTGTTGTTGTCATAGCTGGTAACAAATGTGTGTCTGTGGCTAGCCCTGCATGGTGGCAGCCACCTCTGCTTCCAGAACTGTGACGGTGCAGAAACATCTGCTCGAGTTGTTAATTTTAAGCTAGAGAGATTGAGTATTGGAGTTGTGTAGCCACAACAGAGTAGTGCTTTGTATGTGTTTTGCCATATATTTGCATGATTCTCAAATAATCATTTCAAAATGCTTGCTGTCCCCTGCTGTAGCACCTCAGCTCCCCACAGGTAGGGCTGCATGCTAGAAATGAGCATAAGTTAAACAGGATTTCATTTTGCATAAAAAGCCTTTGAACTACAGTTGATGTGCAGCATGGCTTGCATGGGTCCTAGAATCAAGTATAAAGGGAGGGGACAGTCTGTAACAACTTATTCGAAGGAAAATGCCTCCTTTTTTTTTTTTTTTTTTTTTTTTACACCACAAAATAACTTTCTCAGCAGTAACCATGTAATGTGCCCTCAATCCAGCTAGTTTTGTTATGCTGTTGTACATCACCATGGGCTGCAAATTGCTGTTATGTTACCACTACATTTAGTACTGCACTCTTATTTAAAACGACTTCTGAGCAGTTGTCTTGATTAGAGCACTTAAATGCATAAATAATGCAGTGGACTTAACAGTGAGGGAAGAAATAGATCAACTGGAGCTGTAATTCTTGAGGATACATTTTTCTCACTTCTTGATTTTATGGATTATTTAAAAGTAGTAGCTGTAATCACAACGTTTTTTGTAATGTTTTCATTTAGAATGGTAGCACTTACTTTGATCTGTTGCTATTGTATATAGGAGGTAATCCTGATATTTAGCCTACAGTATCTTTCCCTAATGTACAGACTAATGAAGATTTGCAAGCATTCATTTCCTGCTGTTTCCAGAAAATGAAAACGAAGTTCAGAACTTTGTAGCTCTTCTCACTAGTTTTGCATGGACGAAAAGACGGAGAAAATATACAAATAAAATCCAGGTCTTTATCACCAGTGCTGTACCACCAGTATGTTTTCCTCAGTCCTGAGGTGGTGTTTTAGACACTTGTAATAACAGAAGTGGCAAAATCATGAGTATTTCTGCAAATGGCATTTCTAAGGGGTAAGTAGTCACAGCAGTCCAGATACACCTGCTAATGTCTGGGTATGGGCATGTTCTTCTAAGTGAAGAAAGAAGGAAAAAAGCTATAGCTTCTCTGAGTTTCTTGTTGTGCGTGACAGACTTCGCTATTGAAAATACATGCTCAAACAATACAAAGAGCGGAGTGAGTAGCAGGGTTTATTGCAGTCAGTCTTTTTCCCTGATCATGTGTAGTCCTGCAAACCCGATCTTATTTTACTAAGTAGTAAGACGAAGTGTAGCCACCCTCACTCTTAAGGTGTAGGCTCAAGAAAGCACGTCTGACTTGTGTGGAGATGTGACTGAATGGATGGAAGAGAAGTTGTATGCAGATCCCAGAACCCCTGCCCCTATATGACTGCTCCTTTTCTCAGAAGGGAGAGAAAGGATAATGAATTTTTAAGTGCAATAATAAATATGAAAAAAAAAGCAACTTCACCCACCTGTTCAGCTACCCTAACCTAGGCCATTTGTTTATTCCCTAGCAGAAGATAAATAACTCCTAAAGGTAAACTACATTTTTTTGCCTAAGCTTTGCAATGGCAAACAGTTTTCTAGATTGCAACCAGGTTGAGGGGTGAGGATAATTCTTAAGAAAAGAAGTTATGCCTGTTAAACAAGGAAGTGAGATAACAGAACATCAAAGAATTAGTACTGAATCTGCCTAACTCACCAGCAAGAGCGGGATGCAACTGAATAAGATGAAGGCATTAGAAAGCAGAATATGTAGGAAGGAGTTAATGTTAATTTTTTGTACATTTCACTGCAAACTGCAAATAGGATATGTAGAGGAATGACAAGAAGATAGGGGTATCAGATGACAGGACCATTCCCTGTGATTGCAACTTTCCCCCTGAAAAATGCTGTTGGTCCTTTCAGCATAGGACACTTACAGATGGGTGATGGCGGGAGGGAGGGGGAGAAACAAGGCTGATTCAGTGTAACAAGAATGTAGGTGTGTGTATGCCTCTTGTGTGCTGTGATGAAAGAAATCAAATGCAAACTTGAATGAAAGACCTTTTATTGTTTGCCATGTCACTTCTGTGATGCACTGTATAAGAAGTTTTACATACTCTGCAGTAGCTCCTCCCTGGTACTCTAGTGACCTGGCTGCTTGACTAAGATAGAGAAGATCAAATTCAATGCATTTCTTAGTCTGAGGGGTTTTAACTTATTTCTCAGAGCAGTGCTTTAGGTACTGATCTACAGCTAAGCTGGGTTGTTCTCATTTGTCCTAACCAATATTAGAGTCTGTGTGATGGGTTCAGGTGAGGTGGGGACACACTGTTGTCACTAAACCAGGAGTAAGTTCTATTCATTGACTTAATAGAGCTGTTTCTAAGGGGAGATAGGCTCCCCTGAGCTAGAGGATGGACCTTCAATCTGCTTTCCCATGTACTTGATAAGTACTGTAACTGTTACTGGGGGTTAGGGGTAAAAAGTGTAGTGACGGTGGGGTTGGTAAAGCCATGGAGGCATGACTAATTTTGTGATTTTAACTATTAAATAACACTTATCTTTGAAGATGCCCCAAAGGGGAAGGAAATGTTTATTCAATAGGATGTGAAAACACTCATTTTTCCAGTTTCAGCAAAGAGCATAAAATATCCATCTCAAATGGATCTAAATTCATGACCTTTTTTTCCTCACTCAGCCATTAAATCGGTAACTCCTACTTGTGTAGGTGGAGTCCTTCGGGCTCAGGCCTCTGCCTGCTGGGGGCCTGGGGCAGGAAGGTACTCTTTTGCTGGATGCTCATAAATGATGTGAAGACCAGTGAAATCGATGCACCCTTGGCAAATTATGATTTGGAAGCTCATTATCTCTTTGTGAAACTCATTTTCCAGCCTACTGATTAAGCTTATAAAAGCACAGTTTTAATATGCCTCCTGCTCTGTTTTTAATTCCCTGGCTGACAGTAAAGAATATTCTAACCAACTCTCAGGACAATTTATACTATTCTTTTATCTCAATGGCATATTGATCCTGTTGAACATTCCCTCTGCAAAATAATGAACATGCATCTTAAATCCAGTTCATAGAGGTCATGTAGTGAGCTTCATTTTTTTCCTAGGGGGACAGTCTGCAGCTCCGTATTCTGATACTGAGTACGGCCTAGGAGGAGCAGGTCAGGATTCTTATATGGCATATCTTTTCTGATCTGTTTTTGCTTGTTCTCTCTCCATGATTGGTTTCCTGACACCTGATGCTGTTTGGGCTTTGGAGTTACTTCACATTAAATGCTAGAAAATCCTCCTAGTAATTAAAACAGGCACTGTATTGACGGAGGAAGAAGCTCATGGAAGGTGGTCTTAAGTCTGTGTGTGGCCTGAATAAACATGGAAGCTCTGTGCTTATTGTGCTATTGCACTTGCTTACTTGCTGTATTCTTAAATAAAAGGAGCTCTAAAAAACAACAGAAAAAAACAAAAGCAAAATAAAAACACCCACACTTCAAAAAACAATCCCAAGAGAAGCTCTTATAGCGCCATGTCAACCAAACTCCAAAACAGAAAAACTCTCTCACACCAGGGGAAGGGATAGCCAGAAGGCTTGTGGAGGTTTGATGGTATGCTAAAGGACATTAAACTCTCATCCTACCTTCTGCAGAGATGGCTTTCCTCCTTAGAGAAACTCAGGTGTGTTCACACATGTAGTCAGCAGCAGAATGTATTTGGACAAACACCCCCATTTGCTTCATCTCTGTTCAGACTGTTATTGAACATGAGAAGCAACTGGGGCTGTCTGTGTAATTTTCCACCACTGTGAGCATGGACTGAGTCTCTGAAAAGGAAATAGGTTTCAGGATTTGCCTCTGGAATAATGGAAAACTCAGGCATGTTTCTTTGCAATGCAAGCTAGACTACCTGTGTTTTTCAAACAAATAATTATTGCCTCACTCACTTTATGCTCTGGAGTCTAACAGGCTCCCAATCATATGAATGAGGCAATCTTTCAGCAACTTAACACTAAACTTGAGAACAGGTGAAATAAGGAAACCACTTAGAGGAAAATAACCTCTCTGTGATGGCCCTTTCTCAGAAATACAAGATTTGCTGTTCAGCACTAGCAAGTGTGTAGGGAACCAGCTGAATGGGAGAATCTGTCCACTCCTCTAAGTACTTAATGGGACACTTATTTCCTTTTGCTAAAGAAAGGCCGGTGACATCTGCATTTAGTTGAAGAAACAAATAGCAGAGAAACAAGGAAGGGCAATGCTGTAAAGCAAGAGAGCCAGATTGATTTTGCTTTCAGGTTGAAAATAGCCTTTCTCATTTGAAAATCTGCAAGCCTCAGTATAAGAGAAATGGTTGAAGTAGTGAAAGATATTAAATATAATCTAGTTGTTAGAGGAAAGGAATATAGGCTCCGGGTTTTTCTAGAGGGTGGAAATGGGCTCAAAAAGGAGTGTCTTGTGGTTAGAGATAGTAGAGTGTGATGCTTAGAGTTAGTATAACAGTAAAGAGCATGTACGTATTTAGAAATGTTGAAACTGCCATGGTCTTCAAAACAAACTGCAAATTGTTTAGACAGTATAAATATCTATGACTAAAGATGAGATGGAACATGGTAACAATTATTTTTACTTTTGTTTGCTTTGGGGGGTGGGGTGGGGAAATCAAAATTCTCTATGTAATCCAAGAAGTTTAATTGTAAATTTATTTTCATAGTGGGTTTTCATCTCTGTTACAGCTAATATGAAAAATATTTTCTAAAAACTCCCCAGTAAATTGAAGTTCACATTTGACATGGTGTAGATTGATTCCCCTTGTAGGGGGCCTGCAGATCCAAAACAAAGGCAGAGAAATTATGAAACAAAATATTTTAATGCAAGAAATTGACTGTTTATAATGCTTTTCTACAACACTTATTTCCTGCTACCAAGCAGTCAGTTTTCCAGAAAGCTGGAGAAGCTGACTGTAGTCTCATGTTTTTATTAATCCCAATTCACAATTTGTTACTACAACCATTTCTTATTTAAGTTTACCTCTGCTGATACTGAAACACGTCGGTCCTTTGATGTATGATGTTGTGCATTGGTATGACTAACAGGGATTTATGTATCCTAGTTCTATGGTCTTTACCCAGATGAGACTCATGCCAGGGTTATTTACAATCTGTTCAGGTCGTGTTTTTGCCTTTGGTAAAGCTCTGCATAAACTGGATTTGGGGTCTGTGAGATGTTTCAGTGCAAATGTAATTTCATGATCATTTTTTCCTCACATGTGCTCCCTGTTCTGCTAACAGTTTGCATTTCAGAGACTTAAATTATCATTGCTTTAGCAAGATAGAAAGGGAACTGGTTAGTTCTCAGGCTGAATATTGTTTGGTTATTTAAAACCTGTACACACTCTCTCTAGATGCCAATAATATAAGTAGACAAGGCTTTTTAAGCCTTGTGTTTGTGTAAGTGTATTTGACTACATCTTGTGAAGAATTTCTCATACAGTATCGATTCTTCTGAATTATTTTTTCCTTGCAGCTACATGAGGTGTTTCTATGTACAGTATGAATGTGTAGTAAACTGCTTGTCTGTTAGCTGGGTTCTGAATTAAATCTGATCTTTCACACTATTACCCGATTTGTTTCCTGAATGTCTTACACCAAGGGGCTTTATACTGAGAAACACCTAGAAAAGTGTGTAGATTTTAAATGCAAACAAAAATGAGAAACACAAAACACCTGGAGGAGGGGCAGAATATGTTCATAGGCCTATGCAGTTTCATCATAAGGAGAGGTGAAAGTACTGGTTTGGGCCTGGGTGGAGAAGAGGTAGATAAGAGAGGATGTAATAGCTGTAAACAGATACTGATATGGTCTAGAGAGGAAATGCATGAGAGTGCCTACAAGTATATGTCTATATCCCAAGTATAAACTGACTTCTGTCAGGTTATTTTGTGGGAAGGGTTGGATTGTGTGTCAGCAGAAGTTATGCTTTTAATTATGTACTTTTCCTGAAGGTTTTTGAAACATTTGATTTTGAGGTATACTGCAGACAAGATACGTGAGTAGATAAGCTAATCATGTGTAAGAGTTCCTCTGATCCTAAACAATGGAAATATGTTTTGGCTGACTTGTTCCCTCTAGAAAGCCTTGTAGGTTGCAGAATTCATTACATGGACCCTCCAGCAATCACTGCACACTTCCTGAACTTGTTCCTGAAAAGCCTGAGTTTCCCTTAGGAGAGCAATACCTTTAATTTCTTAACTGAGCATGAGAATTCCATGTGAATTATAGAATTGAAGAGTATCTTGTTTTGGAATAGTCTTATTTCTCCTCATGCTTAACAAGTTAGCAGTCTAGTTGAGTTTTGTGGAATTTCTTATTAATGGTGAAGTTTTAATATTGATGTAAACCTGGCAAAAGAAAATATAGGATATCTCCATAGCTCTATAGAAGAGGATAATTCTGATATCAGTAGTTAAAGAAAAGATTATTTCTTTTGCTGATTAATAATAAATAATATTATTCATTTGCCTAAGAGAAATGCAAATCTGGCAGGCTCTTAAGTTATATCATGGGCAAATCAGCAGCAGAATTTAGCTTACGTATGGACTGGTTAAGAGTCTTTGGACCTGCCCCTTTGGAATTTGTTCTCTTCTACTAAGTTTTTCCATTGTGGGTATCAGCAACAAATTTTGAGTGAGTGGGGCTTTCCAAATCCAAAGGAGAGTGGCAGAAAACTGTTTTTCTCCACATCTCTATACAAGGAAAGAGAAAGCTCCTTAGATATTAGTTACTACAACTTGTAATCAGGCTCTGTTCAAAAATTCTCTAAAATCATTGCTTAAAAGAATCATCTATTCTAATATCAAATAATACATAAAACAATTAGTGAGCTAGGCAAAAAGATTTTTGGAATAGGGACAGATTCTGAATTTTTAAGTGAACAAGTGTATTATGGTTGTAATGAGGTACATTTGGAAAGCTACACTTTGCTTTTTACCTGATAAATTCATAGAGTTGTTTTATTTGCTCTGGCCAGAATAGCTGTTGGGAATCATTTTGAAGAAAGCTTGCAATAATATTGGATGTTTTACAGAGCAAAAATAATTTCTCTACAAGTGAACTGTGTGAGATCAGAGAATCAAGTAGTCTGGACACATCCCTTTAGGGATTAGTGGTGAAATATTCATTCATTTTTTTCCTTCATGTTAATGAATACAGGGATTTCTTTTTATTTCAATTTGAAAGAGTAGATAAATAAGGTAAATTTCCCCAGAGCATGTAGCCACCATTCCTCTGTGCATAGCTGCTGATATGACTGGCTTCTGGGGTGAGTCTAAGTTTGTAAGGACCTGTCCTGCAGCCTTCTTTGTTGTCTCTTTATTGAAGACCATCATCTGCAGCAAGAGAAAGATCAGATGACAGCTGTGATGCTGGCAAGGACTTGTTTGTGTGTGCATCCCTGTGTAGGGAAGCAACCTAAATGTAGTGGAAGTTGTAGTGGCTGACAGTGGAAATGGAGAGAAATTGCAGAGGGTGTCATAAGATGATTTGATGTTTTTAATAAACTCATCTGAAGGCCAAAAGGCAAGGGATAACTTTTGATTTTATAGCTGTCTTAAACTGAGATTCTTGTTTCAGAAACCTACTCAAGGGTAAGACCATGCTATAGCACTCTTGTTTGTGAAAGTGATATTACATTGAGATACTTCATTGTGGACGTGTGAGATGAGGTATCAAACCTGTCTAAACACTTAATATGAAGTAAAAGACATGTCATTGCTGCACATCCCTTGGTTTATCTTTTTATTAGTCCAAGGCTGCTCTAGTCCTTGCTATATTGCGCTATTTATATTGTAAGGTTGGATTTTTTTTTTTGAGTCCGCTCACAGCCAAACCACCACTAATGTTATAGAGTATGCCTGAAAAAAAGACTAGAAACTTCTGTCTGCTTGGTTTGGGAGCAGCACTGGGCTCTCCCCGCTGGGTTTGGAGCAGCCAGGAATGATCTGCCATTCTCAAGTGCACACAGCATGAGGATTGTGCGTGAGGGGGCTTGCTGCTCAAGGGGAAATCTGCTTTCCTGCTTTGCTGCCTTGGTAGCGCATTTCTGTAGGGCAGGGAAGCCAATGTGTTAGGCCACCACCATGGCTACTCTTTGGGGCTGGCCAGGGTTGCCACAGATGTGCTCAGAATTACTTTGATGTCTACCAGGAGTTGGCCTAAGTGAAGGCATGGCAAAGGGAGGGCTTCTCTGTTCCGAAAACCACGCTAAGCACCAAAAAGTCCAGGCACCTCCAAAGCTTTCTCTGTGGTGCCAAAACCTATAGACTACGTTTTTACCTGACTAAAGGTATAATGAAATCTTCCAGGCAGAGATGGCTGTAACAAAAACTGAAGGGAGGAGGGAGCAAAAGGAGGCAGGAGGGAGAAGAAAACTAATGCAACAGAAGGGAGTTAAACACCTCCCTCTGCCCCCCTCTAAGTCTCAGAGATCGGGGAGTAGATGTTATGAAGCAGGTTCTGTTTCTAGCAGCTTGATCTTGCCTTTGTATGCAGTTGGCTTTGTGTGCATTGATGTACTGTTTGTAATTATCATTCTGTTGACACCTGTATTCATAATGACACCCCCATATCACATTTTCATCTCAGCGTGAAATGTCGCTCTTTTTGCTTTTGTTTTGTTCTGTACTATGAATTTAGCCTAGAATTGAAAAAAACTGGGCACTTCTCACAACACACAACGGGACATTGATAACCTTGCAGCTTAGTTACTGATCCTATCTCACTGCTTCCATCTGTCTCCTTCCTCCCACCCCTCTTTTTAAGCAGACAAGGTTTTCCCTCAACAAGCTGATGACAGAATAATTTCTTCAGGTTGATTGTTTGCCCCACATGGACCTCTGGAGATCTTCATACAAGTGGAGAGAAGCAGATCAAAAGGCTGTAAGAAAAAAAAGGACTGAAAAAAGCCACCATAAAGATCCTGCTCAGGTTTCAGTCTGGTGATGAACAGACTTGTAAAGTATTCTGAGACCTGTCAAATTTTCCCATCTAAAATCCAGACCTATCTTAAAAAGAATTTTCATAATGAGTGTCTCTTTTCCCCCACCAGCAGGCTCAGAGTGTTTTCTGAAAAAGTTCTACAGGGCAGAGAAGTTGAACACTTGATCACATGCGGGAGTACAGGATAGATGGAGTACAGCTGACTCAACAGCTACAGGGGATTTGGGTAAGTGCCCACCATGTCAGCCAACTAGAACTTTTTAAAATATTGGTAAATGTCAAATTATTTGTAACTTACAAAAAAAAAAAAGTTGTCGCTTTAACACTTGCCTGACAAGTTTAATCTCACTGGAAAGTCTCAGAAGGAATTGGTTGGGAAAGAGGTCTTAAGGGAACGGCTAATGAAAACAAGAAGGCAAATTAGCATCCAACTATGAGATGTTTTTTCTCAATTTATCTTTTACCTAAATGTACCCAGACCAGACCCACACTGTTAATGTGAGGGGAGGAAGGTTAAAAACCCCTTGTAGTGCTGAGGTTTCCAATGTATGTCAAACCCGCTCGCTTTGCTTTCAGGAGGAAAACAATCAATTGCTTGAGGGAGACAATGTTATCCAAGTTGTGGTGTCAGTGTGCCTGTTCCCACAATCATTACATTGATGGAAGAAAATTTTGATAAGCGAGACTTATCTGGTTCCCACTGCAATATAATGAAATGGGTTTGCTGATTGGAAATGACATTGTCTCCAGTCACAAAGCCGACTGGATGTGATAATTGCACCACCTTTCATTATTTTTTAAAGTATTAATAATGACGATATATTCTTGAGTAAAAATAGCAGGGATTTGAAATCAAGTCTTCAGTTAAGCTGATGAACTGATATGATCCAAATTGACATAGTTATTCTAATTGCTGTGTGTACTGTGAGAGGAAACTTTATCATGGTCTAAGAGCAGCAGCAGAAGGGGCTATTGGCCCTGCTTGTGTGCTTTTGATCAAAGAAGTTTTTTTATTAGTGTGTGATGTTTTGTTTTCTTTCAGCTAGGTCTTGAGCAGTATCCCTCAGGCTTGATTTAGACGCAGGCTTGAGAATTATTTCAAACCTAGCTATAAGTCCAAAATGGCTAAGAGAGGGACTCAAAACACAGTGAAAAAAATATCCATAAGCAAATCTTTCATAATAAAAAGTATTTTCTTTTTAAATGTAAGCTTCAGAACAGTAAGTGCTCTCTGATTTCAAGTGCTTATGAAACTTGTGGTTCTCTATACCTGCTTAGACCAAGATATTAGCAGCATTATTTTACCCTGTATTTGCTTAACTTTTAAGGATCTGATAGGACTGTACCATGCTACAGCAGTATTCTACAGCTTTACTGTATAATTTCTGTTCCTAAAAGTCAGGAAAGTGAAGTCATTCCGATAGCATAAACTGTTGCTGCTTTTTGTCGATGAAGTCTTATTTTAATGGTAACTTTTCAAGCTGCAAACAGATGGCTGCAGTATAATCTACTTGCTAGTGACATCAAACATTATTTACTGAAGATTTATATTTATATTGCTCTCTTCAAAAGCGTAAAAAGAGTAATTAAGTAGAATGATACTCATTTAGATCTTCATCTGCCCATGTGACTGCAGGGCTCTGGGGGCAGGCAATAGGATTAAGAGTGTTTCATCTGTAGATCGGTGTTTTTTGAATCCAGACCATGGTTAGAGGCAACTGAAGGCCATTATCATGCGATGACTCTTCAGTGGCCTATATCAAATGATTTGATGGTCTCTGTAAATTTGCTAGCTGATGGAACCCCCATAATGATCAGTGGTCTGAGAAGGAAATGGGTAGCCTGAACGTGCATGTGCTGAATGTCTTTTAGCCTAGAAACAACCTGTTCATTCCAGGATTTAGGCTGGTCTCTGTTTGCCCATACTGGGGACCCTGCTCAACCATTGCTTGTGTATTTGTCTAAGATGATCCTGGGCTTGCTTTAGTCTCTTACTGATTTTCAAATTGCAGCATCTCTGCTAAAAGTGAAAGAGGAGCACAATGTGGAACAGGTGCAAGAACAAAATCAGCCAATTTTTCTCAATATTCAGAGTAATTAACCAATGACTCAAACTCTGTAGTCATTGTGTTCATTGCAGATACTTGTGCTACCAGTCTGTAGGTGAGTGCTGTGTGCCTGGTGGTAATGTGATGGTCCTTGTTTTGTAATCAGTCTGTTTTGACTATGGAACTTCTTGTTCATAATGTGCTGTGACCAAAGTGAGAAATCCAAAATGACTTTAATTTTATGATACTAGTCAGATGTGCAGTGACTTTAATAGGAAGTATGTTTTCAGTTATGTTCTTGGATTTTCATGTTGAATCTAAGTATGTGCAAAGTTGCACTAAGAATCTAACTTCGAACTCACAAGATTAAGGAGAAATGTAGAGCAAAGTGCAAAATATTAAATTATGAATTTTAATAATGAAAAGAAGGTCTTGTTTTGTCAAGGACTTCCATATCTGGGTTAAAATTATCTTTTTTTTTGAGATGACAGCAATAGTCTTCAAATCCTGTACTGAATTTTCTTTCTTTCTCAGTCTCCTTTTGATGTCAGTTTTTTTTTCTTATGCAGTGGACAATGTAAAGAGCATGAAAGTGAGAAAAGAATTTTTAAGTTTAATTTGATTTTTTTAAATTCCTGTCCAAAGATATGACCATTAATAACTTGCTTCAGACCAGTTTTCCTCTCAAATCTGCTCTCAGTGATGGCGTTCTGTACTTCATATCCGTGTGAATGTCCTGTGGGAAACGATGATTATTCTTGCAGGTTGGGAGAATAGCATAGAAATCTTTCCTGTGTGGCTCAGGGTGTGATTTCTTTTTTTGAATTTTTATATCTGAAGCTTTTGTTTTATTTATTTTTTTTTTTTCACATCTTATTGAAGAATCCAAAAATCACAGCGTCAAACATTTCAAACAAATTTTGATTTTTTTTTTAGCTTGCCTATCAGATGCTTAATATTTAGGTACTTTTCTTATATGATACAATAAGCGTGACTTGGAAAACACTAGTGTTCTCAAAGGCCTTAGCTTGTTAAAACAAATGTCTGAAGGAGTTTTAGCAATATCTTTGAAATGCAGGAATAAAGATCTAAGTAGCCTATTCAGATGATCTGTGTGGGAAGAAAAAACCTGTGTGTTCTGGTTATATTTAAGTAAAATCAAACTGTTTTTTAAGCATAGCTACAATAAAAACAGTATGGAATGGGGTGGGAGAAAGGTAACTCATTTGTATTTCACTCGTGGATGTTGGAAACAACTAGAGTAACTCTCATGCTTGGCACAGAATAGCAGGTCAACAGTTTGATCCATGTTTTCAACAAGTGGATCTACTAACTCAGTGTATGCCTTGTTCAAAAACAGTTATTTTAAAATGCTTTAACTGTTTCGCTTCTAGTCTCATATCTCCTTGAAAGGTATTGTGCTACTTGAGACTCTTGGAAATATTTAATGTAGGCATATTCTTCATTTGATCGCTGTTTCTCTTTATACCTTGTAAATATGTAGTGAGTTTCTATTCAGACTATACAACAATGTCATTGAGATTTTAACACCTCAAAATATTCATAATAATTAAAATAATGTACTTTAGCATACACTGTTACAACAAATCCTTGGTTACACTGAGATGCAGAAGCAAGTGCAGCAGCAAGACGGACATGAACCAAAAAGACAAGGAACTCATTTGTCATAAGATGACTATGAGAAATAGAATGCATTCAACAATATAACTTAAAAATATTTTTGAGTAAAAGCAATAATTTTTCTATTCCATTACTTGTAGAGACCTAATGTATGTTGCTAGGAACCATTTAGGCAGTTACTAGATCTGTATGAAAACACTTGTAAATGGAACTCTTTTTCCACTAGCTTTATTATGCACTTATCACATCTATAATTTTCTTTCAGGATTTTTCATTATTCCCATTAACTATTCTTTTTGAAAGACTTTGTCAAGAGGCATAAATATCACCATATTATTTCGCAGCACTGCCACACCCCATAAATGGAAAATTAAGAACTAGCAGTAGGTTATAAACTGTTGTTATATAGGATTAATATTTGAAATAAATAACGTGCTCAAGTCAGAACTAGCTTACAAATGAATTTCAGTAAAAAAAATGAAGGGCTGAATCAGTAGTGAATGCTGTTGACAATGGAAAATTTTTGAAGATCATTCTGAAGAGGATGGATAAACAAGAGAATTAAATGTCAGGTAATGAAAGAGAAATGAAGTGGGAATTTAGGCAGGTCACCATTCCACAGAATTTCTAAATTGAATGCAAAATAGATTTTCTTTGAATTGTAGACATCTTTACTTGAAAATTTTGTGGAGATTTTCTAACATGGCAACTTGTGTGAAAGTAGAGACAAGGACTTTGTAAAATAATTGAATTGAGGAATGCATGTTGAAACTATTACCTCTTCGTACTCTTCAGTGATACACAACACAGAACAGCAAGACTTGCAGTTATGACTGTGCAAATATAAATATATACACACACACATGTATATATGCATGTATATATATATAATCTTCAGTTTATCAGAGTCTCATACCCTGGCTACTTCAGCATTCTGAAAGCTTAGTGTCATTTTATTACATTGAAACCCAAATACATTGGGCAATTTTTCCACAGCACTGGTGGTTTTAGAAATCTAAATGATCCACGGTCTCTCAATCTCTGAAATAATTTAATGAACCATGTTTGGTAACTCTTGAAATCCCTGTCTTTTTGTCTGTAGTTGTCCTTTAAATCTGTTCTACTTGAGAGAGTTGTCATGTGAATTTCTTTTGGTGTTGATTGAAGTCCTGCACACAGACTTTACCTCCATCCCCAAGGTAATGTAAAGAACTGTTCACTTGCTAAATAGAAAATATTAATCCTTGTTTTGAAGATATCCTTAGGTGGATGGGTGGAGGCAGAAACATTTGGAAGTGAAATCATTTAAGGGACTATGAAAGGATTTTCTTAGGTGGTTTGAGGATTTTGGTGAGTCCAGGCACTATATTGAATGCCATAAAACATAGTAAATCATGTAAACACGGAAGATCCTTGATGATGCTCAGCAGAGAAAAGTGGAGAATGAAGTCTGAAGAAAACAGAATAGTACTTTGGGTACATTAATTGAAACCTAGAGTGTGTTCTTCAGCTAGGAGTTCCATAGGAAGGATCACATTTCCCTTGCGGTGTGTGTTGATGTGTTTGGGATCATGAAAATGTCTTTTTAAGAACCAAATATGATTGCTGCTTGCTGGACCAGAGAAGCATGCTGTTTTGGAAAGCACCTAGAACTGTATACCTCAAAAATGGCTCCAAGAACTCCGTGCCTTTATAAGAGGAATTAAAAAAGGGCAAACGTGAATCTTTCACATTGGCACATTGACTGATGGATTGTAAACTGCCCTATTCCTGACACTTGTTTTACTTTTTCATGTGTAGGTTTTTTCATTTCATGTGTGTACAGACAAGAAGTACCATTTTGATGAAACTTTATGATTTTTTATTCAGATGAAATTTAGCATTTTTGATTGAGAAATTGCTAGAGACATTTAAGAGCAAGTAGAATGAGCAAATACAACTACCTTGATTCATACTGAGGTAAACGGATAGGTGAAGTTGACTTCTTGGGTGTTTTTCTAGTCCTGCATTCTCTCACAAGAAATAACAATAATAATAGTAAAGGCACATTACTACTTGTTTAACTGAAATCAGCAGGAGTCAGCCCAACTGGTGATGTAGAATCTGCATGATGATCCATCTGCAGATGAGTGAGTAGTTGGGGAGCAAGTTAGACGTAAGCGGTGGTGTTAAAATCTGACTTGCTCTGAATGCAGCTAGAGAACTAATGCTATAAATACTTAATGTCTTAATTCAGTTTTGGTCCTTAGCAATCATCTCTCCTTCCTCTGAAACACAGCAGCAGTCAAGTTTAATAATTAAAATTTTAGAATTTACTTATAAGCTCTGCTTTTCATCTAAAATAATAGCTAAGCTACAGCTTTGTCAGTGTCATCTTTCATTAAATTCTTTTCAAATGGCTTTTTTTTTTTTTTGGTAGCAAAAAATACTGTAGCAGTTAGAAAATTGAAGTCAGATTTAGATCTTAGTAAATTGCCCTTGATTTATACTGTTGTAACAGACATTAGAAACTAGCTCATATACAACAGAACAGTAATAACCACTTTATCCAAGTATCTGTTTTACATGCAGAGGTGAGGCTCCAGTACACTGGAGAAATGTCAGTTTTCCAAACTAAAAACATTTCTTTCAAAATAGTTTGAATTTTCGTGGGTTACAAAAACAAAACAACACAACTTATTCTGAGGAAAGGGTAAGGAGTTCATAAAAATGCAGAGGTTTCATAGCAAACCAGTGCGGAATTTTAATTTCTTTTTTACTCCTAATTCTTCATCAGCATTAGCTGTGTGTGCTGTTAACCTCCACAGAAGTCTAACTGAAAAAGAACAGAGGGTCAAAGTGTCATTTCATTTAGCTTTTTATCCCCCTGAAACTAAAAGGAGGTTGCTATAGGTCACACTTGGATCGGGAAGTAGTGCAGGTGTTACATAGTGAAATTGCTTTTGGATAGGATAGCAGAAGTTACACCTGACTTATAAAGAAGAGAATAGTTCCAGTTGGATGGGATATAGAAAGGCCAAGTCCCTGTGACAGCATGCATGCTTACAAAGGCCCTGGTGTTTTCAATTCCATTTTTTTTTTTTTTTTTTTTTTTTAATCCCAGGTACTCCCAAGCAGAACTGTGTAGGAGTGAATGGCTATGGCTAGACTCCCTTGGTGATACACGGACATCTCTTTGGCTTCCTTAGGTAGATTGTGACTCACTGCTTTGTTCTTGCTGGTTTGTTTGCTGCCAAGGAACATTTGGGAGTGTTGTGCATGGGTCCCTTTCTCAATGCAGGGCTTAAATCCCAGGTTTATTTTCCAGAAGCCCAGTTTGAAAATTAGGGGAAGTCTTTGCATTAATATGAGTAGGCTTTAACTCAGACCACTATACATCCACAAATGATCCATTTACAAGAGCTGGGGTTTGTCTCAAATGTTCTTTCTCTGTGCCAGCTTTTTCCATGCCTGCATGGAGGTGGTGTTTTGTCTGTGGAGTTGATGAATGCTCTTCGTCCTTTTGGAGTAAGGTGGTGATTGGTGTCCCTAGCTGTGGTGTTAGAGGAAGCAAACCTCTTAAAACTCTCTCAGAATTGCTCAGTTCCTGTGTATGAAGAGTATTGGTGAATCTGAGTTCCAGATCAGCATGGATTTTATGATCATTCAAGAAAAAAAGAAAAGCAAAAAACCAAAAAGGAATAAGACTTAGGTTTGTGGACAAAATCCTTGATATTTGATATTCTGGGATGTTTTTGACAGATGTGTGAATCAGATCTTTTTTTCATTTTGCTAAATATCATAGGTATTACACCTTGGAGGTTTCCTCCCAGGAAGAGTAATTACTTGAGACATTAAAAATTCATGCATTCTGACCTTCTAGTCTGGTTGTCAGGTATGATTCAAGTAGATGTAATTTCTATGCCAACTCTGTACATGAGCTCAATACAATTGTATGCATGCTTCAAAGAACAGATTTTTGGCAATTAGATATGGACTGATTTCATTCGAGGACCTTGAGCCTGAGAAGTGTTCAACAAGCCATTTATCCATACAGTTTTCAAGGACTTGGCTGAAATAAAACTATTGTTCTGTTTAATTTATCTTTCTCAATGGCTTTTTTACATTGAATTTTTTTTTAAAAAAACACCCTGCATTTAAATACGTAAGCACTTTTCTAATCTATCAATATATTTTAGGGCAGGTTTTCCTTTTTATACCATCCTTGAGTATCTCTTTTGCCACAAGTTATGACTACAATCTGTAGAAGTTAATAGAAATTATTCATTATTCAGAAGTAGAGAAATGGGCCCAGCTGCCTGTGGCCTCTTTCCCATACATTTGTGAGCTTTATTCCAGATTCCTTTGCTGGAGGCCATCACCTCCCTAGTGGTTAAATGTCTGCAGTAAGCATCTTGAATGCAATGAGCAGATGTGTGTAATAACCACCTAATGTTTTGCTAGGTTTTGCAATGGAACAGGTATGGTTTCTGCTCCTGCTGACGATTAAAGTGCTTTCAGTGACTGCTCAGTTCAATGGATACAACTGTGATGCTAACCTCCATAGCAGGTTTCCTGGTAAGTGTTTAATAGACTTTTTTCTAAATGGCTTCTTTATTGTCTTGGTTCAAAGCAGTGCTTATTTTTAAATACAGAGCTTTAAATCTGTCTGAAGCCTGGGGGTAGGGCTTCACATTAAGAGAGTGTTAACTATCCGAGTGACAATAAAATTGCTCTAATGTTATGTTTTACTCTCTTTTTAATTGCACAATGGGTCAAATTCAGCCTAGTATTAACAAATATAACTCCTCTCACATGAGCTGGGTTTGACATGCTTTTTCCAGGGCTCCGTCCTGTCCAAGAAATTTATCAGAGGTCATGGTGTTTTAAATGTTCTTTGTAGGGTTAAGAGTTTGACATTTCTAACTGGGTTTTCTTTCATGTTTTGTCTGTATGAGTTACTTATGTACTTTTATTGAAATACAGGAATATATGCCAATTTTTGAACAAAATAAAGTTGATGGTAAAATTCAGTGCCTCATTTCAACATTAAGCTCTTGGTTAAGAGCAGGTGAAGCAATGAGACTTATCTATGGATGACCTACATTCATGCATTAAGAAAATAAGAATTAAGTTGTTCTGGGGACATCAGACATCTGGAGCTGTTAATACAGTTAGAAATAAAATTACATTTTGATCTTAGCAATATGTATATCAGTTTACTCAGCTAAAGAAAGTTTTAAGTCTGTTATATGGCTTATCCTTTGTGCCTCCATTGTTTCTTGGACAGAATAATAACAATACGAGGCTGATTTTAACTGATTCACGTCTTGTGTTTCTGAGATAGTGATTGAATCAAATGGTGCTATGATGATCTCTCAGTTTAGTACTATGCTGTAATGCCTTTCAGTGTTGTTTTCAAATAATTATAGTGCTGATTTTCCTTCAGGAAGGATCATCCCTTTTTATTCAATTTAAGTTGGTAGAAAGCGTACATGTTTTCTGCTTCCTATTACATCACACTGCTAGGTGGTTTGCTGACATGAAGAGTGGGTTTAAGTCTTTCCCTTGATTATTGTGAATATGAAAAATCAAGAAATACAAGACGTGAAAAGGATCAAATACATTTTTTTTTCTTTGTGTGGTAAAAAAAAATAATAAAATAAATCATTGTTTAGCTGAATATTTCATGAGCTACTTCTGTATTTCTGTTCTTAGAGCTTAACAGACTTGCCTCAAAATTGTGGGTGAATTGGACCCACCTGCCTCAGATCTGCCTTACATAGTTTTTCATGCAACTTTTTTCCCTTGTTTCAGGCTTCTTGAGAGGATTGCAACCACTAGAGGGAAGCTTAGTTTCTTTCTGTGCTCTGCAAAAGCTTCTCTGGTCACCTTTTTGCACTAAGCCTGTGCCAAGGTTTTATATTTGCTATGTGATACCCATGAATTAAATCCAGCTCTTATTTGGAGATTTAGGGGCCACTTGCAGTTCTGTCTCATAGTAATGGTTATATCAGATTCCATGCCTGATGAATCTCAGGGAGTCAGGGGCACATCTGTTTAGGCTACAAGTACACAGATTTTTTTAAAGTCAATTCTAATCATGCTGTTCTGCACATTGCAGCTGAAAGTTGAGTTCTGCTCTTTCTTGTTTGTGATCTCAGACAGCACAGATTCAAAGGTTGGAATTTAATCAAAACTCTTAGGGCTGAAGAAAAAATTCTGCTTATGTTAGTCATTCATTTGAGTTACAGGTAAAAAAACAGAAAACAAAAAACCCTGTTGTCCTCAAATCTGGCAAGTATTTTTGGTGTTCAGGAGGCTAAGTAACATACAGGGTTTAGTGGAGCATGCTGGAACTCTTTTTTTATGGGTTCAAGAAGCCCAGAGGATGGGTGAGAGCCTCTGCTGAGAGAGGCGACTTGATCTTGCTCTGGTCACTTCCCTGGTGCGTGGCTTAGGCTGTGGCTTTTGTATGTGCAGGCCTCACTGCCTTCTGAGGTCGAATGTAACAGGGAGCAGGGAATGAGGGGGTCAAAAAGGAGAATGTTTCAAACAAGCATCTCTGAGATTCAGGTATTGCGTGCAGGGCCTGCTTATAGATAGAATTTTCTTCTCTGTTCCTTATTTGTTCCCCATTAGAAATGTTTTTGTCAGCTGAAGTTCCAAACGTAGGGTGAGAGTGGACTTTGCAGATGAGGCCTGTGGTGTGCAAGTCCACAGAAGCCATTGATTTTTTTTTTTTGTTGTTTTGAACTTGTTTGCTCTTTTACTTAAGACTGTGAGGAACAGAAGTTTAGGAAGCTTGTCTTCAGTGAAGATGAGGAATTAAGCCTTCCTGAAGGACCCTTAGAGCTCATCCATTTTTCATTTGTTTGTGCTTTTATCATTTATTGCTTAGGTGACTTTTTGCATAGGGATGATGCTGCATAAGTAGATTGATAAATAATCAGACAGGGCTCTTCCTGCAGCTTGCAGGTTTTGCAGCGTAAGTATGAGATAATTAAAAGGATTGAAGAAAAAAATGTATTTGGTAGATGGAAAGTACTTTGACTTTTTGTACTGAAAGGTAGACATATTCTACAATATGTAATAAGGTCAAATCCTGCCATCCTTCAGAGAGTTGCCTGGATGAAAAAGCTTTAGTTCTGCATTGCAGTAGAGCATAGCTTTTAGAAGGCTTTTGGCGTGTACAGCCACATCAGTACAGCTGTCTTCAGATGGGAAACACAGCTTTGATGCAGGGGCTCTTGCCGTAAGTGCATACCGAAACTTAGTAAAGCTAGTTCATCTCCAGAATATACTGCCACTTCTCACGCACTGTGCATTTTAATTCACCACTGAAGTAGGAACTTGATCAAGAGGAGGCTTGTGCAGAGAGGCTGGTTTTGACCTATAAGTGTCCTATAAAATACTTCTGGTGAAATGACTTTTGTCAACAGTGTTCTGGCAAACTCTTATCCTCCGCAGGTATTTCTGTCTTCTCTATGGCAAATCTTGGCAGTACACGGAGGGGCACCAGGCAGCGAAGCTGTCAGCATTTGGCTTGTGTTGCCATGAGTCCACCCGTGACTCGACGATGTCTGTTACTGCAGTATCTGCGTACCTCATGAGCTATGCTCTGTTTTGCATGTGATGTTGACTCAGAAAACCAGAAGCTTTTACTGTGGGAATGAAGCTACTTTTGTTTAAATGTACATAGATAGGGATAATGTTTAACTTCCTAAATTCAGAAGAAATTTGCTGTGTGTTGATAATCTTAAGAGACATTAGATCTGTTTGCATCTAGTTTCAGATTCACTTCTGAACAAATACAATGCTTGAGTTGCAGAGTGAATAAATGTGATGATAATACTTCCTTGTAAAGCATGAGCAAAACTTCAGTCTGGGAAAGCAGCTTATTCTCTTGTATAGTGCTAAGGTTGCTTTTGTGCTGTAGAGTTCTCATTTCATTAGTGTCAAGTGAGAATTTTGCCAAGTGGTAAAGGTACTTTAACAGGAAAAGTAACACCCTGTTCTTTAAAAGGCTTGAAGTGAGTTATAAAATTAAGTGAGCTAGTTTATATTACATCCTTCAATTTATTACAATCTGTTCATTGCTTTGAGCAAGCGTAAAAGCATGTTCTTTGTTATTTACCTTTTTTGTACTATTCCCTCTACCTTAGCATACCCATTAAGTGCATTATTAGAACCCTCTAGTAGTGGATACCAAAGTGTGCATCTTGATCTTTGTACATTATTTTATTGGAAATAAGTATACGTACAAACCAGGAGAATATCATGCTGCGTCACTTCAACTTATGTTCTTGCCTCCAGTATCTTTCTGCCCAAATTTACACCCAGCAAGTAACATTTATCACCACATTAGCTAAGGCCAGAGTTTAGCCTGTTATTTCCTGTACTTGATTGTTTTGGCTTTAAAGCCACCATTAAAGCTGTCGAAATTAAACTGCTTGTGCTCCTGTACCACGGGGGAAGAGCTAGTTCATTGTAATAGAGATTTCATTTCCTCTCTGTTGTGTCAGTGCAGTGAAACAATTCATTTCAGCAGGCTTAATGGTATGGTATTGACTGAAGTTGTTTTTACAATTTTTAATAGCACTTAATCTTTAAGCAGGTGTAATAAATGAGTTGTTATATAAAGGAGTAATGTCTGTGTTGAACATGATGCAGTACACCTTTTTGCAGAACACTAGGGCGAAAAAATAAATGATTCCTCCCCTTCCCCATCATCTAAATGCAAGGAGAAGGGCTTGCTTATAGAAAAGTTATATAATAGCTAGCTCTGGACTCAAACTATTACTTTTTCCTATATCCTAACCTGATTCTTTTCTACTCAAATACATAAAAGTCTTCAGAATTTTCAGATAAAGGGTCAAATTCATCCGAAGGAGGTTTTTTGCTGCTGTTCAAAAACTTATCACAACTTGTAACAGTTGCTATTTTCTAGGTCCTTTTAAATTGTTGTAATGTACAGAATGACAGATTGCAGGACACCTTGTGGTTTCAGTCATTGTCTTCTGCACAGCCTGAGACTGGTCTGGTACAAAGTGGACTCCAGACAATCTCAAGTGCACATGACTTCCATGCCAGATGGAAGCGGGCTGGAGGGCAGAACTCAGCCTCCCAAGTTTCTCAAAATTGCTGGGAATTACTGTTTCAGAAAAGGGCTGTTTAATCAAACTCCAAATAAATAACCACTTGCTGTTTTCCAGTCCTTTGCAGTGCTTTGGTTTATGGATGTAGTACTGAATGACTTATTGGGGATTTTTGGAGTACTATTTTTGTTGCATGGTAGAGTATGTTTACTGTATTATTTCATGTTTTTCTTTAGTGAGTAGATTCAAATATATTATTTTTCAGAATAACGCAACTTTAACCACTTATATTCTAATATTTTGCTGTGATTGGGGTCTAAAAATCGATTTGATCAGAAGGTACAACACAAGACTAATTGCTGCAATACTTATGTTTGTTGAAAAGCATCTTCTTATTTCTTTTCCTGTCTTATTTTTGTGCAGCTGAACGAGATATCAATGTTTTCTGTGGAGTGCAGACCATTACTATGAAGATAAATTTTTGCACAGTTCTTTTCTCTGGTTATTCTGAAACAGATCTGGCTCTGAATGGGAAACATGGGGATGCTCACTGCAGGGGGTTCATCAACAACAACACCTTTCCAGCAGTGGTCATTTTCATCATCAATCTGAGTACTTTGGAATCCTGTGGAAACACTTTAGTGGTAAGATGAGATCTAAGTGAAATGGTAGCATGGATGTTTATGCGTAGGATCAAGCGAAAGCCCTGACAGCATCATATTTTACAGATAATGCTTAAGTTGTCTTTCCTAGTTTACAATATAATGTGTACATTATATTTTCCTCACAAGAAAAACAAAGTCAATGATTTATTTTGATTTCTAATTAGAAAATGTGGTGGGACAGGCTTGCCCTGTGATTACATTGGACACTTTTTTATTGCAGTAGTTTTTTCAGTGGAAAAGGGGATTTTTGCAAGCCATTCTTAAAACCTTTGAGTGTGTCTTGTTTTGCTGAAACTTTTCAAATACCTACTTGTGAAATGAAAGAAAAATATTTTTAAGAGTTGGTTGATCAGGTGAGAGTTATAGAATGGGTACTTCTGCACTCTTGTGGGAGAGGACTTGCTGAGTGATATTATATACTCTGTGATAAGGCAGGGATTTCAGGCTGAAAGTCACAGGGGGAATATTCCAGCCAGAGGACCCAACCCCAAGAAAGGAAGCTAACAGTAGGCATCTTTGCAAGTAGTACTCTGTGTAAAATCACAGCTATATTTAGAACTGCCTGGCAACAAACCAAGGTTTTCAAGCAAAATTTGAATGAATGTTTGATCCCCCCCAAAAAAAAACAAAACAAAACAAAAACACAACAAAACCAACCAAAACCAAACAAAAAACCAAACACCTACAGAACAAAAAATATTACCTTTGTGCTTAACTCATGAGGAAAAAACCAAGATGTGGGACTGAAGTTCAGACTTAGGCATTCAGCTTCAATCTTTGATCACTGTATCAAACTATTTATGAATGACTTATAAAAATATGCAAAAATGTATTCTTTTTGAGGCTCATATGATCTCCAGAATTCATACTCATACTTAGTTACCTGTCAGTTTTCATAACAACCCTGCTGCTTTCAGGTACTAATAATTTTTTCAAATCGTGCTGAATTGTTCAATATGCTCTCTGACCTGTTTGCCTCAGGCTGAGTTTTATTTTGAACTGTTTGCTATTTGAACAAAAAGCAGTTCAGTGAGCTCAAGATTCTTTTCCTAGCCTCTCTGAAGAGCTACCATGAATTGAGGTAGGAGAGCTCGGCAGGAAGGAACCTTTTGCTCTTCCTGTGGAGTTGGTCATAACCTTCGGGAGCTTGCTGTTTGATTACAACTGTAAGAGCTTGCTGTGTGATCAGTCCAATTAAATACAGATTGAGGCTCCCACAAGGCTGCACGGGATACGGAGATCAAGTATTAGCTACTAAAAATCTGACAAGAATTTCCCCTCACCTCGTCTAAGTTTTTGTATGCTGTGCCAAGAAGACAATGAAGGAGCAGGAAGTTCTTATGATGGTGTAGTACAAAGGGAAGGTAGCATTTTAAGCAGAACTCAGATAAAACACAGGTCTAAAATGTGTGAAACAAAACTTTTTGTTTTGAAGGGATGGGGTGGGAAGAAAGCAAAACAGCAGTCGCTAGTTGCTCCTGTGCTCTACACTGTGCTTCTTAGGCAAGGGACAGATCCTAGTAATCTGATATTAAGCATTTTCCTGCAATTTAGGGAATGGCTAGCCGCATGCCATTGGCAAAATGCATGGTTTTATATCTTCCTCCAGACTTTCCTGTAGCTAAACAATCAATATACCTGCTGCATATCCTGTGCTACTACAAAATGTTGCAGCTCATGTGCACCTCAGGGTGACTCTTCTAAGTGATGAAATGGCTTTTAAAGAAATTGCATGCTATAAAACTGTGGAAAGGGTTTGTATTGTTGATATAATGCAGAAGTTAATACAATGCTACAGCTGAAGTCCAGTGCCATGTTTATCTGGCTTTATTGTGTTTGTGCCTAATGAGAAAGTAATTTGGGACATATTTATTTGCTGTTCTCACAAACCATCCCCTCATCCAGATTAGATGGAGTGGGGCAGGTTGCTACCAGGAGGAAAGAGTCTGCTTTCTGGAGAACTATTTGTTTTTACTGGCTCAGCAGTTTGTGAGCCTGAGCAATGCACCAGAACACATGTCCAGGGACTGAATTAGAGTTGTATTGGCATCCTCAAATGAGGCATTATCTGATTTTACATTAAATATCTAACTTGCATTTCTGGCAGTGTTTTTTTTTTTTTTTTTTGCTTAGTTTATCATTTAGAGATGTATCATGTAGGCAAAAACACAGATGCAAAGTTCAGCTGCTTGGTTTGTATCTGCTTATAAAGTAAATTGGCTTTGTCAAAACTAAACATTGAGTGACTAGGTATTGTTTCTGTAAATAAAATTGTTTGTGTATCAACTTCATAGTTGCATACAGAAGCTTATTTTATGCGATTTAACCATAATAGAAAAGTTCCTTCAGCTTTTCCCAGTAAGTCATGTGAATTCATTGGAAATATGCACCTGGATTCATCAGTTTTATATTGAAATGTTGCTTGAGCCCATGTTTTAGGATCAGCAGTATCCCCTGTGAATTGTATATGCTTGATCTCGGGGAGGTGAGAAACAGAACACAGGCAACATGGTGTTAATAAACCAAATTCATTTTTGAAAGATCTTCCTGAAGGTATTTCTGGGTAAATGATGGTCTAAGGCATCAGTATTCTTTGGCATATCTCTTGTTCCATGCTCAACTTTCTGGTAATATTTCTTTTCTATCTCCCTCAATAGGTGTCTTCAGCTCGAGGTATCAATGCTTATGGGAATACCTCAGTGATACAGATAGGTAATGTTTCGGGCTATATAGATACACCAGACCCACCAACGATTATCAGCTATTTACCTGGGCTTCTGTATAAATTTAGCTGTAGCTATCCACTGGAATACCTGGTTAACAATACCCAGCTTGCTTCGTAAGTGTGCTTTTCATTCCTATGTGTTTCATTCCCATGTCTGCATAAGCCCACGTGTGCATATGCATACATATACAGATGTGCACACCTGAATATATGCGTGCTATAGCAGTACAGTCAACAATAGCGATACTTGACTTTGTAAACAGTGAAGGGAAAGAAGAGGTGGTGCAAAGGAGAAAAACTTCAGTAATGTAACTCTGTAAGATAATATACTTTAATGAAGACCTGCTTTTGTCTTAGTTGATGCAGAAGTTGCCTTAAAATTGTGTTTTTCTGATGACAAAATGGTAGCAACAAACATGAAAATTCTTCATGAAATAGTTTGTAAGCATGTGAATATAGAGGAAATATTTCCATGAGTAGACCCTATATATCACAAAAAGCGGGTTCCTTTTTGTCACTTGGCCTCTCTGCTAATTATTTTTCTGATTCATGTTTTCAAAAGTATCTATTATTTTCCATATAGTTAAGGTTCTGACAGTGTTTCCACTATAAATTTCTATTTCTGAAGTTTATAACACAAATGTATAAACTAACTCCTTGTGATATAGCTCACTGAGATTTTTAATGATAAAAAAACAAACAAACAAAAAAAAAACAACACAGAAGTGTGGAAAGACAAACTGTATTCTTTGATCTTCACAATGATTTCTGGTTCTGTTGTAGGTCATCAGCTGCTATTTCTGTAAGAGAGAACAATGGTACATTTATCAGTACTTTGAACTTGTTGCTTTACAATGTGAGTATAAAACACAGTAACACAACATAAATAGACTAAATCTTTTTCTGTTCTGTGGGTGCAAGCTGGATTAGCACAGCAAAATGTAGACTTTGCTTCATTTGGTGTTATTACTCCCCTATTTCTTCCAAGAATTGGACCAAGACCACCTTCTGGGCAGTTTTAATCTACATTCCCTTGTCCTTTTTGTTTGCATGTACCTCTTGTTTTGTATTTATATGACTGGTCTTTGAGGACACACAGAGTCATTATTCTGTATTTATACAGTCCCTCAGCTTGCAGCTCTGGCTTTTTAGATTCTACTGCAATGCAAATAATCAGTTGTAGTAATAATAATCATACTCCAGAGTGCATACTTGTTTGCATTTATTATGTTTATGTGCATATTTCTAATATCCATATGCATCTATGTATATATGTGAATAGATGCATTGTACTGATGCAGATGGTCTGTAGAATTCTGTGATAAAAATAAATATATATAGATCTATTCTCTTAGAAATAAACTGTAGCATTTTTTGCTGGGGTGTTTTTATGTTCAAACCTTTTAAGCATTTTGATCACCTAATTGTTGTAAGGCATGTGGATTTGTTCCAAACCTAAAGCCCACAGTACTTGTTATCTTGGTGCATGAACTTTCAAGATTTTAAGGGTTAATAATTTTAACAGCTTTCAACTAACACTTCTATCATACCTTTTAGATAATTTAACTTGGATATGCATTATTGTATAAGCTTTTGCTATATAAATATGGAAGGTGACAGTAAAATGTGAAAAATGTGTGGACCTCTACTTAACAACGTTAGTCCCTGAAATTATTTTTTTCGTGTTGATTAAAAATTTTATTCATACATTTTAAATACCTGATTTAAATATCATTTTTCAATCTATCAAGCAACATTTTTGTAAATTATGATTCTGATTTTTTGCATTATTATTCATGCCATCATGACGCTGAGTTATAATTCATGCAACTGATTTAAAAGTCAATGCTTTAAACTTTGAACATAATGAGCTATAAATATTGTAACAGGACATTTTCCAAAGGCATTCTTTAAAAAATCATGTTTGTTTGACAGAACAGAGCTCTGAATAACAACCTGTAATCTGTTAAAATGAAGATTATACTTCTCTCATTTTTAAATAATCCTGTGACCAAAAGGATGGGGATGTGAAAAGTTCCCAAACTTCTCTAAACACAGGAGTTGACCACCACTTGTTTGTTGCTGCCTTTCAGGGTTTAATTTTGCAATCACTCAGCTAAAAATGCTATTAATGCTTGTAGTGAGAGTGCATTTGTTTCTCAGTTATCACCTGGAAAGTTAGGCTTTCATCCTCTAAAACTGATGGAATGAGGAACTTAGTGTAGAAATTTTTTTATTAGCTTGCAAAGTTTGACAGAGCTAGGTAACAGAGAAATGTACATGTATAATTGAATTTAAAGAAGGCAAACATACCAGTTTAACATCCTAAAGGATCTTACAATGCAGGATATTTATGCTGTTTTAAGAAATGATCTCATTTGAATGGATCTGCTAAGACTTGCTCCGTGCATGTCAGGGAGCTGGTGTATGTGTGCATGAGTGGCTCCCAAGTCCTCCAGTAATGAAAAGAGTACGCATTTGGCAAGCTGTGAATTTCGGCATCAATCCCTTGGAAAAATCACTTGATTTATGTACTTAATCTTTCTCGTTACTGTCAGCTCCTGCTCTTGCCTGCCACAATGATCCTGGTGTTATTGTGGCACTGTCAAAATTTCACTTCACAAAATTTTTCTTATGCATCAAGTGCTTTGACCTCTCACAGGAGGTCTCAACATGCTGAATCCCCGTGCTTTCTGGATTACTAACTTATTTGACATAGATATTACCTGTAAGTGCGTTTTGATACGCTAAATTAACATCTGTCACTCTGTATTTGTTTCATGGCATCTGTGGGTCATTGCTCAAGTGACGTTAATGATTCAGCCTGTGAACAAAGAAACTAACAAAACAGCTATATTTATGTAGTTATATATGTGAAAATCCTTTTTTTTTTTTTTTTTTTTTTTTTACATACAAATTTCTTGAAACAGAATTTTTGGAATACTAGAATTTAAATGAAAATATTTGTTATGTAAAACCTGCAACAAAACAAATTCCATGAAAACTACGTTTTGGATATTTGGAATATGTCTAAAGCTTAAGATGAATAATGCCTGGAGGTATTGCTATCTCCACTAAACCAAATAATAGTAAGAATCTTTCCTGGGCAAGACTGCACTGTGACAACCTAGTTAAGCTCTTTTTTTAAAGAAAACTACAGCAGTCACTGTTTGCTTGTAGTCACTGGGAGATATTAAGTTGTTAACTTGAAAACATGTTCATAAATGATACCTTTTCTTTGATTACCGATCTAGCCACTTCATAAAATGGTAAATAGGTTCCCCCAAATAGTTGCATATGGTAAGACAAATCAAGTGTTGTTGATCTTTACAGACAGACTTGTAGGCAAATGCTCTGGAACTGCTTTCTATCTCCTCCCAGAAGAAGGACTAAGTAAATAGTTGTCCTACATGAGTCAGAAACTAGATGTGAGTTCAGTTTGTGAATGCAGATGTGTACACCTGAATTGTCACAGTGGGATTTCTTGTACATTGAGGCAATGTTTGTTTTTCAGGACTCAACCTATAGCCAGCAGCTCCTTATCCCAAGTACAGGTTTACCTTTGAAAACTAAAATATATGCAGCCGTGAGAGCAACCAACCTTGATGGCAGGTACCATAATGGATATTATTTCTTATCCTGTTGGCTATTCAGCTCTTGGGTTTCTAAATTATTCTGATTTAGAAGCATCAGTCTTCTTCCTTTTTTTTTTTTTTTTTTGGGGGGGGGGGGGGTGGGGTTAGAAGGATGTTTAATGTTTGAGCTCATTGCCCTCAGCTGGAGGTTATCAAGTCCTTGATGTTGAGTGCATATCTTGCTGCTGTCATCATAATGAAAGTTCTTTCTGAATCATGCTTTACATCCTATGCTGTTGTTTTTAAGAAAGGGTAAAATGAGGAACAAATGAGAAACTCCTGGGCTTTTAAAAGTGGGAAGGTTTTGGCTTCTAGTTATACGTGGCCATCACTTCTGAGAAGAGGTATGCAACATATGGATTGGCATGTTTTTTGACTCACATGAAACCAAATGATTTGAGTTATAAAGTTCTGCTGCTATGGTGTGTGCTGTTTAGTTCTTTAAGTTGGGAAGAAACAAGTGGTATAGTTGGAACCCAGTACTTTAGCTTTTAAACACAGTAATTCAGCATCAGTGTAACAGTCTGCATTATTAATTTATACATTTGCCTGCACTGTCCTTTCATCTTATCCCCCTTACTCTTATGTTGCCAGTTCACTTCATCATCTATCACTTTGCCTCCTGTACAGGTGGAATGTCTTGATGGACTACTGTTACACCACACCATCTGGTAACCCTGGTGACGATCTTCGATATGATCTTTTTCTCAGGTACATCCTATGCAAATCCAGTATTTGTGGTTACTTCTTTTAAAAAACATGGGTATAAATTTCCCTGTTAGTAGTGTTCTAAGACTGCCTGAAAACTCTAAGTAATGTTAGCAGAGAGGCCTGGGGGCTGTATTTACATGTATAACATGTCAGGTCTTGTCTTGTTTGTGAGCATAAATATAGAATCAAGCTCAAAGTCATGAGAATTATGGTGGAGAAGCATACATCCAAAATGGCCATACTAGACATCAGAAACACCAAAACTGAATGGTTAAACTGGCCTTTATTTTAATAAAGATACCTTTGTGGTCAATGACGATGATATAAAACATCATGGTCTGTACTTCAGGCAAGGAGTTAAGCAAATGATTAAAGATTACTAGATGCTCCTGCTAGTCCTAGTAATAATACATACTTGAATTGGAACTCTGTAAAACATACCAGTATCTTGGCAGTATCTCATACTAAGTCTCATCAATGATGGTTGCTTGGAGAGAGGCTTTCTTCATTTTGAGTTACCTGTCTGTGCTGGTTAGCGCACATGATTACTTTTTGTTTCAGCCCTGAAGTTTTTGGGGCCACTGGAGTTAAATGGTATTTTGAATATAGCTGTGATGTTGCAAATCATAGTGTTTTTGCAGCAATGAGTGCAGGACTGTGCAGCCTGGCAGGGAGACTGTGGCTGCACATGTTGGACATCATGGTATTGTGGTCTTTTCAAGGACCTAAAGCACTGAACTGCTGCCTAAGTTACCTTATTCTTAACTAAGAGCTTAAAAAAGCTAGTCATACATCTGCTCATCCTATTTATTTTTATTTTTCAACAAAATCTAGTTGCGACAAAGACCCACAGACAACCATAATTGAAAATGGTAAGAGCCAAATGGGAAGGTTTTCTTTTGAGGTATTCCGCTTTGTGAAGCACAAAAACCAGAAGATGTCTACAGTCTTCCTTCACTGCGTGACAAAGCTGTGCAGAGCAGATGACTGTCCCTTTCTTGTGCCAGTAAGTGTCAGTGGATAGAAGTTGCTGCTAATTATCTGGATTTAAGTCAAACCGGAATCATCCAAATGTAATGGATATTTGGATGACATAATGAAGATGACTTGTAGAGTCAGGAGAAAGGATGTTCTTTGTGTGTCTGAAAGAACGTAAGCCAACTGATGAATAAGGTAATGAATGTTGTCACCTAAAGGTAGAATAATACTAGACCTGCAAAGCGCAGGTTTTTGATCATGCAAGAAGTGATCTTTTTGCCTTTTGGTCCTTAACTCATTATTAGAAGTAATGACTCTTAGACAGCTTCAGAGCTGATAATCTTAATGTAGTGTCTAAGAAACAAAGTACTCGTAATCATAGTGGATGGAATATAAATATCTTAGAATAGTATAAATTGAAAACTTAAAGCTATAGTAAGCACACTTACCCTGACAAAGAAAATTTGAAAGTGTTTCTGACGGGGGTGGGGGAATTATTACTTCCTCTTTTGTTTATTATCACCTCCCTTATAATTTGGAAACTGCTGTTTTGCTGAAGTTAATGAAGATGTGTAAATTCAAACATTATTTCATTTTGGGAGCATAAAGAACAAGAAGTATGTCTGGGAGACTGAAATACTTGAATATGCATATAAATGCAATATTCTTTGAAGTCTTCAAAATGCAGTGTAGTTTTCCTGCTGAATGGCTTTCCACTTTGAACTGATAGCACTTTACAATTCTGTATACTTCTTTCATTTTGTGCTTTATGTTATACTTAATTGTGTTTAAATAATTTATTGTTTTTATGGATGTGCATGTTCTGAGGGTTTTGAAGTTCTTTCACATGAAGTTGAAATTGAAGAAATGCTCTTATTCTTGTGTACACAAGATTAAGGTAGATAAGTTAGAGATGTTAATTAAAGGTGGATTCCAGATGGTAGCGCTGAGGGTTGTTTTCATGTGTCATCGCTGTTTAGAACTCCATGGAAAAGTATGAAATTTAACTTAAGAAGCTCACTGGAATAGGGACTGTAGCATGTTGTCTATCCCTATTCAAGCAAAACACATTTGTTGGGAAAAGCGACTGTAAACAAAGCTTTGGGAAATTAACTACTGAAAATTTCATATAATAGGAGATGGATCTTGTACACAACAGCAATGTAGTTCTGTAAATGAAGTGAGGCAAAATGCAACGGGAAGCTAGGCATTTACAAGATATACTTTTAGGGAATGTTGCAGCAGTTTTTATTGCAGAGTAATTTAATGCATACTAAGAAATAAAATCGAAGTTGTAGTACTGCTTATAAAAGAGCTTCCATTAAAAAAGGAAGCACAGAAGGGCGATAATTCTGTTCCACTCTGAAACAGTGATTGTTTTGATTAACTGTTCAGATTTGCAGTAACAGAGAAAGAAGAGACACTGGTAGGAGAACAACTTGGAGTCCTCAGAGCACCTCTGGCAATGCTGTAATCACTGCTGGACCCATCATTACAAGGAGTGGTAGGAACAAGCAAACTTTTTCTGTGTACTGCAAGAATCTCAAACACCTGGGGAAATGTTTTTACACTTAACTAAAAATTTCCAGTGACTTAGAGAAAGGGTGGTTTCTCCATGAGATTGGGTATTTTTTCCTCAACTATTGAAGTCTTTGTTAGAAATTTTGAACTAATATTTCTGCTCAGCTCACATGATTCCTCTTGACCCCATGAAAATCTCTGTGAGATACTATTATGCATATACACCCATTTTAAAAGCCCAAACTCAGTTGGTTGACTTTTTTCAGATTTCACTGAAGATAATGGAATTTATGGTACTGTGTTCACAATCACAATTTAATTTGTACAGCTAATAGATATTCACTGTCACTTTCTATTCACCATTTCTTCCAGTTTCACGTGTGTTTCTATTTGTGTTGAGTAATGTTAATACATGCTATATTTAGCCTTCAGCTATAAGAAGGAAACAGGACAAATATATCACAAGTTGTAAGAGACTAAAATCTACTCTTTTAGATCCAGAGTTAAACTTCATGGATTTCTGTTTTAATTGCCAAAAGTAAAGCAAATAAAAACCACCCAAAACACACACACAAAAAAACCCACAATCTGTAGTCCCTGAAAATTATTTGACTGCTGTTGATAACTTAATAAATGAAAATTATTTAAGAAATTCTGTTTTGCATATTTCAGCAGTCTTAGATTTAGGAACCTGAGAACAGGACTGAATCCTGTCTAGAAAAAATAATTGAAACACTTGAGAATAAAATCTTTTTTTACATGCAAAGTGGTTCTGCTCACATGTACAAAGACCAATCGATCCTCCAGGACTGAGAACCATCTACCAAAAGACATCTTAAAACAAATACTCTCAGTTATAAGCATTATTTTTGCAATCAAAGTCACTTTTTTTTTTTTTCTGCATTATACATGGTCTCAATTGAACACCCTTGCTGTCATCTGATTAGTCAACAAAAAGTGAAAAGAACTAACTTCAAATTTGCATCCATGAATACTTACTGAAAACAAATGACAGTTTTGCTTAAACATCTATGCTAGAGAAATGCTGCCTTGAGCAAGGAATGGGAACTATATAGAACTTGCTATATGAGCAGCCCTTGTTAAGTAATATACTTTGATTCAAATGCTGTGAATATATATATATATATATATATATATATATATATATACACACACACACATATACATATATATATGTATATGAATAATAAAAGTACTTCAAAAAACAGTGATTCAGTTCTGAACTCTGCCACCGATTTCCTGAGTGCTGTTGGTCAAGTCAATCTGACTTGAGCTTCAGTTTCTCTTCTGGAGCAGAAAGAGGCAATTAATACTTCCTTTCACTGTCCCTCACCATTGTAGCAGTAAGTGTATTAATGATGTGATATTTATGAATACTGTAGTCAAAGAAAAGGAGGAAGGTCATGAGAAAACAACTCAGTTGAAGAGAAGTGACTTTGTGGACAAAGAGTGCCATAGGTGGCAGTACTGGCTTACTCTGACATGAAGCTATGCAAAGGTGCTTATAGTATTTTCAAGACAGACACTGGTCCAGCTTTAGTACAGATGTATTTGTACAGCACTCATAAAACCTGCTGCACCTTGCTGACTGTAGTACGTATGTCTGTATTATATCACGTGGCTGGAGTTGCATAGATGTGCAACCCCTTGCTTTCCTCATCTCATTTGGGTTTGTGCTGTATCTGTCCTGGGGCTGGTCCTGTGTGTGTCAGTGTCTGCATAGGCACCTCAAGTTGTTAGCCAGGTCTTCCCATCACAAAGTCTTTTGGTAACAGCACTTTTTACACAGTTTCCCTAGTATAAACTGAATATCACTACTGCAAATGAATAATGTCCCTTTTTCTGTGTATCTCTGAACTCATATTTCTGACATCGTATCCTTTTCAGTGAAGCTTCATGCTTGTTTGTTAATCTAAAAAATCATTGTAGGAGGAATATACAGAAGAAAATGTTTTGGTCTCCATGTTTAGAGACAAAGCAGGTATCTACTTGTGTAGGTGAATTTTCACAGATTTTGAAGGTTGTCTCACTTAAACATAGAAGACAGCTGCTCAGTATAAATGTATACAAGAGCTGTGCTTACAGGTTGCCCCAGAAAAGCACAAACAATGACAAGAAATGTAGTTTTGAGATGGACAATGTAAGTAACTTAAAGATAAAATTGAGGACAAAATATAAATGTTTCCTTGAATATGATGTCACTATGTAACTGTGTGCATTGGGTAAGGGCATTTTTTGGTAAACATTTAAGGTCACTGTGTTTTCCTTGGAAAAAGTCAGTTTAAAAAAAGTCATGTTAAACCTTTTTTCATATACAGATACTCTTGTAAAATGGCTATTGTTGAAGGGACTTGTGTATAATATCATGGTTGTCTTTGTATTAAAAGGAGAAGAATAGAACTGCAAATCTTTTTAAATGAAGTGGTCCTGCACTAAGATGGTTTATATATATTATATATATATTATAAAATAATAGATATATATATTTATATATATATATTCCACAGAATACTAGGTAACTTCATATTGGTGCACTCACCTTAAAAATGAAGGAACTTCATGAAAGTCACGTTGTCATCCTCATTTTACCAGAGATACTAGAAGCAGCTAGTCAGTGTTGCAAATACAGTTGATGTGCTTTGAAAATGAAGCTGGGACTTCTGTGTGCAGGGTGGGGAGGAGGGGTGTGTGGTCACTAGGTGTTTGTAAAAATGTAATGCTTTCTATTTTAATTTTATACAGATGAAACACCAACCAACAATTCACAGCTTGGTAAGTTGATCAGAATTCTGAGAAACCACAAAGAGATGGTTTGAGTGAACCATTTTGATTCAGCTCTATTCACTGAGCTAGAATTTTTCTTTTTTTTTTTTTTTCTTTTTGCCATTTAAATAAGTAAATACTGACATACCATAAAGAAAACAAGCAATTGGTAAGTCGAGAATGCTCAGTTTAATTTTTATACCCAGCCCCACCAACACAGTAACTTCTAATTGCTGAGTTGGCTTTGAAATGAAAATCTGCTTCTATGACATACAAGGGTGAAGAAACACTGCAACTGCCAGAAGCAAAATTAAACTTAAGTAGTAAAATCTGCTCATGCCATCTGGGAGTTGTGCAGCAAAATTGTTGTTATGGTGCAGTCCAGTTCAGTTCACAGCTCAAAGTCAGAGGAGTCCCACTTCAGCTCTTGTTCTGAAATATGCTGCAGGGGAGATCTGGTCTTTAAGTTTTACAGTGATTCTCTTTTGGGCACTTGGAAGACTTGTTTCAGCTTGTATGTTATTCTGCTGGTAATGAGGAGTAGCTAATGACTAGGAAAGGTTGTTCAAGCTTGGGCACCCAGGTGGTCCATTGGGCCATCCTACTTCTTACTTGCCCATAACAGGACCCAGTGGCACAATCAACCTACTGTCTCCTCTGAACTTTAGTAGCTATTTGTTCTCTTCTTTTCTCAACTTAGACCCTTTAGAAGCAGCTACCTTTCCTTTCTGGCATGGAAACAAGTTTTCCCTAAAATGAATTACTTACGGGTTTGTTCCTACCTATGGGTGTCATTAAAATAATAAAGGCAATTTCTCCATTTGCTGCACACAGCTTGGTATTGTAATGGCTGCTACCTTTCCTTCCCATCCAAAGAAAACAGCAGCCTCCTTACCATTCCACAGCACCAGCCTTCCTGTACCTGTTCTCCCAGAGGGGAGCACAGAGGTAGTGAGGTAGGATTACTGCTGTAGTAGAGAGAATGATGAGTAGGGTCAGAAAGCATCACAGGGTTGAGAAGGAGATGGCCACCTGAACAACAGAGAGCTGAATTTTTCCAGCTTTAAGGAGGGGGGGATTGGTGATGTGCAGGCTGCTTCTGGGAAGAGCAGTGTGGCTTCTCACCTAGAAGCTGCACTGTAATTACACTGGACTGTCCAGCACTGGTAGTGCAAGAAAACAGCACAGGCAAACACTGGTTGGTGCTTTGGGTAGTACCTACCACTCAAATGTTTTGTCCTGTACTGTAAAAGGTGGTATAGGCTGGATATGTGCATTGTAGTGTTCAGGCTTAGGTCCATGAACAGCCTTTTTGAGCTACACTAAATAGTAAATACATGTGTTGTATCTTCTCTCTGAGACTGGATAAAAATGTTAAGGGGCCTCCTGTAAAGGTGTGCAGACAAGCTGAGAGTATCTGAGATCTGATTCTAGATATGCCTGTTAAGGATTTTTATATCCATCGTATTGAGATTTAGCTAACGATATCGGGGAAGAAATCATTTTGTTAATTTGCCTAGGCCATAAATCCTTATGCCTCACCTTGATAGTTTTTGGGCAGTAACTGTCTTGCTTTAAATAGCACAAGTCAAGCTTGGTCACTCAATGTGAGGGGTTTTTGCATGATGTATTCTTACTGTCTTTATTCCCTAGCACAATGGGTATTGAAAGAACTGACTATTTTCAAAGTACAGACAGGTACTTGCTCTGAAGTAGCTTTAGTCCCTCCATTGTAATTATTGTTGATATATAGTGTTGTAATGGAAAGATGGACATTTGACACTGCTGAGAAATTCTAACCAGACCTTCCCTGTGCATTTTTATTCTTGCAGCTCATCTGAATGGAGCTCCCTTCCAGCTGAATGCAGTCACCAGTGCACTGATTTCTGGCGTGGTCATTCTAGGAATCACAAGCATTTTCTTTTTTGTATGGTCCCTAACACTTCTGCACAGAAACTGGCCCAACAGTTCAATGTTGAGTGGCATCCGAAACCCAGTTTTCAACTAAAAATGATTTACTTGCCCTTTTTCTTTGGGGTTGCCTTTCTTGTTCATGAAATACATCGCCACTAAAAAAGAAAAAAAAAAAAAAAAAAGGCATCATTCCAGCTGTATCCAGCTGCTATTCCAGCTATTCTTTATCTGCAGACTTGTTAGATGTTGTTGTGTAGGTAGGAAGCAGTGGTATTGGTAACAGTCCTAGGAAATTATAAGAATCTCAATTGTGTTTGTGATCAGACTATGTGACATTATGCCCATGGGTGTGCTGACAATAGAGCTTGTGTCTCCAGCTTCCTGGTAAGTTCTTCAAGCTGAAGATGCTTAAGGTGAGAATCTTTCCAAGTATGCCATTCTTACACAAAACCTGACGCATTCAGAAACATTCTTAAATTCATATACACCTACGAAGATGAGGATCACTTCTATTTTGTCATGTTTTGTCACAGATTTGAAAAAACAACTGTAGCTCAGGAGGAACTTGTTATTATCTGCCTTGGCTAAAAAGAACCACAGAGAGACTTAGAACAACACGTTAATTTTGTTTATTATTAATTTGAAAGTATTTTCTTAATATATGTCTTCAGTTGATTTGTGGTGATATCATGAAGTAAAACAGGACAGAATTTGGCTATCTTTTGAGTGTAGGGTAAATTGCAGTTGGTCAGGAACAATGTGGCAGTTTTTGAGGTTGAGAAACTTTTTTTTCCAACAAAATCACAGAGAACATGAGCAAATTTTAAACCTAATATTCAAAAGAAAGCTAATTTTGCTCAGAACCTCCACAGCCACAGTCTTCAGTCAAATTCTAACACTGGGAAATGCTCCAAGGGGAGAAAGTATTTGTTTAGCCCCTGCAAATACAAACAACTAATGCCAAAACTTTCCGGATCTGAAATTATATTTTGAGCCTAATTTGGCAGTAGAACTCTAACACCCCAATTTGTAAGGTCCAGTTTTGCCCCATGAGTTTTGTAGTTCTGACTTTCCTGTCTACACGAAGAGTAGTAGATCAGTGCTTATTTCTTCAGCAGATTTTCCCCATGGATTAGGCTTCTTCATTGTATGGATAAAGGGAAGAAAGCAACGAGAAAAATAACAGGACAGAAGCAGTACTTTACTGTTGACTGAAGTGAGTGTGAGTTACCAGGTGTCTTCAAACAGGTGCAGCTTTGTAGAATAGACAAAATCCTAGTACTAGAGAGGCCAAAATAGATTTGACATTAAGCTGGACTGGATAGGCAGTTGGGATTTTGGTCACAGATTCAGCAGTTAATTTGGAATTTCATTTTTTCATGTACTGTACATATTGACCTAGAAACACCTCATTAATATTTATGATCATCGTCCTGTGTTAACAATGTCTGTGTTTTCATTAATGTGACACAACTGGCTAATGATCAGGGCTCCTTGGCTCTCAAGACTAAATACACAGAGACTTGTTCTCAGTTTTGTGATCCTGCAAATGCTGTATAAAGGCCTGTTGTTTGCAAAGTCAACTGTGCTCTAGTTTGGTATCCCTAACAACCAACACTGTACCTGTTTTCCTCCCGTCTTAATACCTCAGAAACATTTTTGCACTTCAGGGGTTAGGTCTGATGACATGTAAAACATGATTGTTTAATAAAAGTATTTGAAACACTTCAGAATGAATGCTTTGTCTGAATTGGTTTCCCTCCTCTTTTAAATTGTTTATATGTGCATGCAGTAACCTCATTCTACAAACATGAAGTCAGTTTGGTTAAGAGCTTTCAGTATAAAGGATAAATTAATATAGGTCTACTGGTCCTTAAAATGCAGTGACAGAACTCTAGAGATTAATGTCCAACTCTGGGTAGAAATAAACCTCAGATAATCTGTTGTAATTTATTTATAAGCAACCACAAATTCTGTAAATGTATTTCATACTTCTGAATAAGCAGTTTTAGTTGAAAGTTTCCAGTGATGGAGCTAGTTACCATCCTCAGTGAGCTGTTTCAACAGTTAATTACAGTCCCTAGTACTTCTAAAAAGACTCTTCCAAATGTGAACATGCCCAGATTAATTTTCTAGTGATTAGAAGCTGTTATGCATTGGTTAGACTGAGGGAGACCCCTTTCTAACAGAAATATTACATAATTTTCTTAATACTGCAGGAAAATAGTAAATGTAGCTGCAAAAGGTTGAAAAACAAAAGCTGTTGGTGTATAGTACCATACCTGTCCTATTTCAGTTCCTACTTCTGGAAATAAATTGTGTTGCTTTTATATAGATAGAAGTAATTTACTGTAGTTAACAAAGATGTCCACAAACTTGTAAAGGTTTGGTTAGCCTGCTCCTAAAATTTTGTTATTGGGAAATAACAAAAACTGTGCTTTTCTTATGCAAGGTAAAATTTTTGGAGTCGTTTGTTCTTGTGAAGAAGCAGATTAGGTGGTGTCCTGTGTTGTTTAACTTTTCTCATGTGGAAATTTTTAGGTACCAAAATGTGATCACATACCGGTTGAGTTAGTGAGAAGGGTTACTGCAGTCGTCTGCAGGAGCAGATGCATCTTTATCTTAATGATGTATGCTCACACGATGCATCTTCATAACTCATTGAGATAAATGCATTGAGGTGCATGTGGAGACCACAGCCCATGACCTTACCCCTTTGAGTTTCAAGAAACAGTTTAAGCAGAGTTGGGGTGGATGTGCACAAAGGCTGCATCTTACTTATTCGAAGGCAGAACATTAGGTGAGAGGGGAGGCTAAGTGGCTTGAAAGTGTAAGGTATGTACTCCTGGTTCGTGAGATATTGGGTTTTAAATGGAGAAGTCAATTAAAAAGTGTGCTCTATATGAAGGAATTTTTAATCCAGGTGCCTAATCCACTCAGATACATAATGTGGGTCTCACAGGTTAAGTGAAACTAAATTAGTAAAAAAAAAAAAAAAAATCTCCCCTAATAGAACCCCATCCATTAGTGGTGCCCATCACCCATGCTTAAGCACTTTGCACAGAGGCCAGTTTTCTGCAGGTAAGCACAATGTACTTAACAGTTCCCAGGTTGGTGACCCAAATGGGGCAAAGAGAACAGATATCAAATGAGTTTAAATTTGGTTTAAATCCAGTAGAACTTAATCTGTACCAGCGTGGAAATACTTCCTGGCTTTGAAAGAAATGACAGGAATACCCAGCTGAAGCTAAGCACACTTGTACTTGGGATAAATTCAGTTGATACTAGACTAACAGGTCTTGGCAAGGTAAGCTGGAAGTTAATCAGGTTTTCCACCTCATTTGTCAGGCAATATTTCTTACTTTTGGTGTCTCTTAGGCTCTACCAATATTTCAGAAGCAGCAGCCTTATCCTGTTAAGCTACTCATCCTTTCATCTGGAATAGACACAGGCAAAAGTATTGTGATAAACTAGGAAATGTTGCAAGCGTGGCAAACTGGTCCTGCCTTAGGTTACACCTAGTCTTTATTTTAATGCCACTTGGACATTTCTAGTACCTTTCAGGAAGAAAGATCATCACTTTTCTGGTGAGATGGAGGTAGAAGGGACACAGTAGAGTAGCTCTGCAGAGTTATTAGTGACTAGACTGGTTGTTTGATACAGTCAGTCTTTCCCGTTCTTTAGGAGAATGTTTGTACAATTTGGGAACAGATCCTTGAGGTGGTGGAATTGAAAGTGTAAGGGAGGAATATTCTTCATTAAGTGATTTTCCTCATGTGGAAGGTAAGCTAGTCATTGCTGGCAAACTGAGGAGGGTTGCTGGCCAGGCAGATTTGAAATGCTGATATTACATTTGTAACCTCTGCTTTTGGACTTGTGGTACAGTGTGGAAAGCACTTTCTGCTAAAGCAGGACCCACAGCAGTCCTTGTGACCAAGATGTTCTGAAACTTTGCTTGCAGTTTACAGCTAAAAGGGGAAATGAAATCTTCAGTGCTTTGGATTGACATGATAGCAGTTCCAGAAGTACAGCATCCTAGCCTGAGCGGCCATTAAATGGTGCCCATCCTTAACTGGTATATTTATGCTCAAAACTTAGGTCTCTGAGGTGCATTTATTAAACTTGCTTATTTTGCATAAGCATTTAAGAAAAAGCTTGCTTCAGCATGTTTTCAGCCAGTTTCCCTGGACTGGAGAACTAATGGGAAGAGACTTGGTGTTCCTGCCAACAGCGCACCAGGCTTCCAGACAGGATGGAGATGCTGGGTGATACCCGCTACAGGTACTGCTCAGGGTGAGCAAAGCAATGCCTGCTGTACTGACTGTTTTCTACCCAGGGTTTTAATCCTGTGTCTCTTAATTCAAACTGATGTCTGTCTCCGTTTAGTTGCTTTATTATTCTTAGCGGGTGGTAACATCAGTCTACTCAGCAGCTGTTTTGAGAGACAGGAAGAGTTTTTGTGCTTTTTAAACTGTTCATAATGCTTTTTTTTTTTTTTTTTTTTTTTTTTTTTTTTTTTTTTGTGTGGCTTATGAAGTAAAATTCAGTGATCTGGGTTCGACAGTGTGTTCACAAGTTAATTTATGTAGCAGATACTCCTGATTTTTTTCTTTCCAAATTGCAGTGAACGAGGATGAGTCTGTTGATTCAAATGCTAATTTCAAATGAATGTAAACTGACAAGTTGAGTGTGGGATCTGCACTGGCTGTTTCATTTGGCACATACAGGTATGCACCTTCACCAGGTGTGTACGCTGTGTGATGTGTCGGGGTAAATGCTCGCAGCATGCCCATGGGTAGCATCTTTTTTGCAGTGTTAAACCCTGCTACTGGATGGCAGTGGCTGAGTCGGCAACGGAGTAATGCCTGCAGGGGTTCCCTCCCTGCAACTAGCACTGCAACTAGCGCGGACAGAGGCATGTAATGGGTGCCTTATAGGCTGTGTGGCCCACTCCAGTAGCACTTTGTATGTGCTTTATAACTTGGCAAAGCAAGGACATAGCCTGGGTAATGCTTTTGCTGTTCGGTTGTATTGCTACCCATTGATATTGCTGAGTAGCTTGTTCTACAGGCAAACACTGCAGACGTGACCTGATGGGAATGCTGATTACACAAACTAACAGAGGTATATGAGTTAGTGGGAAATCAGCAAGCAATCTCCTCTCTGGGTAATTGTGTTTGCTTCCACAAAGGAAGGCAGAGCCGTGAGAGCAGGAGACAGTGGTGCTATGAACTGGGGCAGGAGAGAGGCAGCACCTGCAGATCGAGGTGTCAAAGTGTTGGGGTACAGGGAAGAGGCCTGGCTTTTTATTCTCTGCATGCAGTCACTTGAGATTCCAGGACCATATGATGTGATTAGACTTGGTTGCATTTTTTGTGGTGCTTTTGGGGCAACCATGCGTCTGTTCTCATCCTGGTATGCTCCTGGGGTGGTTAGTGCATAGGGCAAGCTCTGTAGTGTAACCTAGGAAGTCCTGTCCCATCCTAGAAAGCATCCTGTTTTGATACTGAGCCTGGAACAAGATCACAAGTGGACAGAGTGAGATCTTAAGCACTCACGTGCTTTCCTCTTGTTCAGATAACTTCTGCAGTAGGAATAGGCTTTGGGGACTTTTCAATATTTTCAGCACTGCTAGCTGCAGAATCTTTTATCAATACTTGCAGAGGACTGCATTGGACAGCTCAGATAAGAACCTCTTCCTGGAGTTTTTATTAAATAAATTGCACTTAATAAAGGTGTTTCTAGTATATCAGGCCAAATCTGTGGATTTGGCTTGGCTCTTATATTAAATGATTTAAAAACAAAACTCAGACACAATTGGAGTAGGGGTCTGTTTCAATCACTACTCTAATTTTTACTTTGTAGAACAGAAAGTGCTATGAACTCATGCTGGTGCTCTGCCTTTGTTTCTTTTCTTTTATTTATTTTTTTTAAAATAAACAAACAAACATTTTTTTCAGTTATCTACAAGCTCTTTAAATGTATGAGGTCCCCTAAAGGCTTCTCTCAAGGCAGAACAACCTTCATTCCCTCAGCATATCCCCCCAGGACAAGTTTTCCAGTCCCTGGCCATCTTCATGGCCATCAGATGGGCTTGTTCCAGTCAACTGTTGTTTTCCTACTGTTGGGAGGACTGATACTAGATGTGATCCAACAAGTGGTTAGTAGTGAGGGGAAAATGCTTCCCTCAGTCTGCTGGCCATGCTCCTGGTTATACAGACCCCTCCTCCTCCCCAAGCTGTTCACCCACCCAGACCACAACAATCTAACTTGATTAGACGAATAGTGTTGGAGATAATTTGGGAAAGTTGCTAAAGCTAGTGTAAATGACACCTGCTTGGCACTCAATCACAAATCTAGTCATTTTAACAGGTTGGTCAAGCACAATTTTACCCTTGGTCAATCCACATTTACCATTCCCAGTCACCACCACCTTTTTCTTGTGCCAAGAAATGAGTTCCATGTTTCTTGTGTGATTACTTCAAATGCCAAAAAGCACTTGGGATTCAACGCAGAAGGCCTGAGGGCTGCTACCTGTAAGTAGCTATGAAGCTTGTGGTTGAAGTCTGTTTCCCATCTGTCATTGCTGTGGACTGACCTTGCTACCATTTCTCCATTTGTTCAGAGAGATTTTGCTGTCAGTTTAAGTTTCATGTCTCACTGTTCATATATGACAGGGACAACAATGCTGTGAAGTAAAAGTTTATTTAATCAGGAAATTACATCAAAAATCCAGTCTTGACAGAGTGCTGATACTGTAAAAATGAGGTTGGGAGATGATTTGAAATAGTTATGTGGTTCAACCAGTTGACTCTGGCCTGACAATTTAGACAGTGCTCCTGGATCAGTCCCTTCTTGCACATAGCTGGTTTGAACCGACAGATTCAAGAGAGCATGTGCTCTGTGCCTTAATTTTTAGCCTTGCTGACGAACCCTGTCTGCTCAAACCAAAGGTTTAATCCTTGGCACTATTCCTAGTGCAGCTTTGCCCCACTGTGTCTATCTGACATTATTCTGACCTGGCGTGCTTCTCTAGGATTGCTTGGCACTGTAACCTCAGGTATTCCCATGGGTGCTGTTAGCTCTTGCTGCTCCATGGGGGGGTGGTGGTGGTGGTGGATGCCTGCCTTGGCCATCACTGTGCTGTTTCTGTTCAGCAGTCCTGGTGTAATCCTGGGTCTTGGCCAACAAGGGAGCTGTGACAGCTCTGCCTTTGCTGTACTTCTAGGTCTGAATGCCAGTGCCCTCCCTTCAGTGGTGGGGAATGGTCATGCCAAACTGGTGGCTGCTGCTTTCTCAATTTCTATTTACCCAGGATGGGGCACATGGGAGCAGACTGACGGTAACAAAAGCGTACAGTGACGAACAGTCTAGAAAGTAAGTTCTCATTTTGGTACATTTCAAACTTACTGCTCCTCCAGGTAAGTTTTCTGCAAATAAATCCTGATGCTCAATATATTGAACCTGGACTTGCTGTTGTCATCATACTGGAGGGAAGAAATAGGAGCATGAAGTAACCAAAATTTAAGCCACAGCACAACCTTATGCTAATATTTTTGCATTTACCCCAAAATTGAAAATAAACTGATTTCCATTTGCTTCAGTATCATTTTTGTCTATTCTGTTCTGGACTGAGTTGCATAAAAAAGTTGCACAGAAATATCCTTTGATTTACCTGGATGTAAAACCAGTATGAAGACCCTTTACATTTAATAAAATAAAGCATGCAGGATACTTGCGTTCTCAGAAGACAGCCCTCTTATGTATTTCCTCAGCTGTTTGTTCATATGATTTGTAAAGGTTTCCTCTAATGCTGCAGAGGCTATTTGCTATTCTCATTGTTTTATGAGTTTTGCAGAGGAGGGAATCTGAAGAGACTCTTACATCCTGCTTCTTGTTTCTGTTTCTGTGATTGACTGGCTTAATTTCACTTATAGGTGTGCTGGGGCTGCCAATAATCTCCTTTAAGGTGGGTATGGAGACTGCTTGTCTTGTCCTGCCTGCAGACAAAGAAGCTGAGGCTTGCTACCGTTTGTACTCTCTCAAAACAGCTTTCCCCTGTGAGAAATACATCTGTAATGATTGCAAGGCAGTGGATATACAACGGAATAGCTAATGGTATCCATAGCCATGGATTCAACATGGTAAAAAAGAGCAGCCTCTCAAATAGTTGCCTCACAAACGAACCCTGTTTGAATGGCTGAATGAAACATTGAAACGTGTATTTTACAGAGACATGTAAATTTTGTGGTGCAAGTTGTGTGCTTGCTTTTCCTCATTCTTTTCATCCTGTTAATGATTCTCTTTCCTCCGACACTTCAGTTTCTCAGTTCTCTGAAACCTCTTTCCTTCTCTATTATTCACCTTTCAAGATCTTCCGCAGCATTGTTAAAGTTTTTTACCCTCTAAGTTGTGCTACAACTTATTGGTGTCCCTAGTGCTTCTGATTCTCCACTGTTTTTAAAGAAGTTACGGAGCAGCTGGAAAAGTACCTAAGAAGGAAAATGATAAGCAGCAATCTGAATTATTTCATTGTTGCTTGATGTCCCTTGACTATGTATTTGCTGAAGGTGTCCCGATGAAAGCCAGTGTTTGCAAAGTAGTCTTTGGGTAGGTTTTTCTTTGGAAAAAAATTTGTACATCCTTCGAGCTTGGCTGAAACACCTCTTCTGCTTTCCTAGACTATAAAGTGTGCTTTAGGACTAAAGTCTATCTGCATTTTACATTTTACTGTAACTTGGTGACTTAGTTAGTCAGGGATTCTTTTAGTGAAAGATGAATGTGGAGGACTGGTGTGCAGCAAACACATGAATTGTGAAGATTTTAAAGACAGCTCAGAGAAGTTTTTTCTCACTTCATTCACTCAGTCATCTGACGAGCTATGCTGCTTCAAAATCAGGAAGGAGCAAGGGATTTCATAGTCTGGTTTGGGTGAGTAGGAGATGGTTTTAGGATTACTCTGCGTATTGTAGCACATCTCAGCTGAGTGTCTGTAAGGAAAACTGAGGTATAAGGTTGCTGTTTGGGAGCTGTGCTGTGGTGACTGCCTGCCTTCATCAGCTCCCATGGCTGGGCAGGACACCTGGCATGGGGTAGCTACCAGATGATAACTGAAATGCTGTAAAAAAAAAAAACAAAAAACAGCCTAGTGTGTGAAGTCCTCCTGAAGCCACATGAGGACAACTTGCCTGCTTTCCTGAGTGCATCTCTATTACACCTTGTATTACACTTGAATAAATCAGATCTTCCTTGAAAAACATATCTCAAGGAGAGTGAATGCTTAGCACTGAATCAGAACATGACAGAAAAGTGGGAAGGAACCAGCATTAAGATTAATGAGCGAGAATGAAGAGAGGTTTTGGAAGTGAAGGATGAAAATGCATCAGGCCCAGATACTTTTTCTGAATCCAGACCAGAATTGCCTTAAGCATGTGCTACAGCACTTTCTGGCTACAGGCATGTCAGAGAGGTAGGTTATAGCCAGGGACAAAAGTGCTCTAAGTCTACGTGTTTATTTTCCTGACTACAGAGGGAGGTGTGACAACAGTAAGCTAGCAATATTATGATTGAGTACACAGCTGCAGTACATTTTAGCAGATGGGCTATTAGAGAGATTAGATCCACACTGAAAATGAAGTAAAACATAGGCATATCAGGAATTTATGTATCTATACATAAAGAGATGACTTAAAATTCTTGACTTTATCTCTTGGCTTCTATTGAAAGATGTGGAACTGTTGTCCTGCAGTCCAACAACAACTCAATGCCTATTTTCTACTGGGACTGGCTCATTCTATGAGCGGTGGGAGGATTCAGAGCCCTGCAGCTAATATCTATCTTGGTATTTTATATCATGTCTGTCAATCATTAGAGTATTGAACAAGGCCATTTCACATCACCCAGATGAGTTCTGAGAAAATGACTTTGTGCTGCAGAGTAGTATCACACTTTGCTTTTATAATACTGTATGTTGTACTGCAATATTTTGAGAATCTTTTCTCTTATGACATGGCAACATCATTTGTGTTTTTTCTTTTTTTTTTTTTTTTCCCAGTGGTCAAAGACCAGGTAGATGCCCTTTATTACCTGCATAATAAGCTCCTTGGTAGTGGCAAGGAGGAATAAGCTGCTTTTTCAGGGATAGTGACAGAGCAGTTAAAAAGCCAGCAGCAAGTGCAAAAAGATGCTTCCTTTTATATTAAGTACTTTCATTCAAAAGAGGCAATCTTAGGAAGCCTTTTGAAGTGAACAGCATCATTTTGACTGTCTACACAGAATATGTTCACGTTCAGGCCCATCCTTCTGAAATTGGCCCCTAGAGCGAACTCTTTCAAGGTAGGCATCACTCTGGCTTGGAGTAACAGCAGGAAAGCTGCTGCTGGAGCTGCTGAAAGTAACTGCCAACAAAATACTGATAAGTGGCAGGTATGAGCTCCTTGGCAGATCTCCCTCAATGAATACAGGTTTATGATGACTTAGTTGTATTATTTTGATTTTTTGATCTGCTATCAATAATCTGTGAAGATGTTTGCTTTGTACCTTTAGTTAGTATAGAAACTTGACTTGTTGATGTGCTTATGTGCAGAATGGCCTGTGGTCTGCTTGAGCATGTTTTTGATGGACTTGGACAACAAGAGCAGCAATTCCCTTGTTTCACACCTAAATCTTTGGGTCCAGGTGCTCCCTGCATCTGTCTTGCAGAGCCTCAGGTCTGACCACGATTTCTGAAGTCAGGTATCTTGTCTGAGACCAAGTCAGATGTAGGATCAGTGTTATGTTAGTGTTTTAGAATTGCTGCCATGCCTTAGGTTAAAAACAAACCTGTCAGAAATCTAGTAGTTGCAGCAGTTTCTTGACTGTTCTGTTGCAGATGGAGCTTGCCAGGTGTCCAACACCAATCTCTGCTGGTTTTCTCTGTTTTATGTTCTGGTGGGAGTGAGACTCAGGACCTGTGAAGTTATACAAAGAAGTGAAGCGAGATCTTTCATTTTCAGAAGGCTCCCCTGTACCCACCAAATAGTTTAGTTAACTGTCTATGGGATTTAAGCACTTTTGTTTTGCATTTATTTTTTTTTTCTTGTGCGACACTTTTTCAAATGGTTTACTAAACATCCAAATGCTTTTTTTTCAAATGATTTACTAAACCTCCCTTAACTTTAGAGGAAGCTGAATAAATCTTGAAACTGTCAGGCTAATAATCGTTTGTACTCAAATTGAAGGAGTGACTAAGGATGATGTGCAGGTACCTAAGCATAGACCTCTAGTGACATTTTAGTCATGCTGGAATATTCTTCCTGGTCTCTGTTTTCCACTCCATAAAGAAGATCGTCTCCTGTAGGCTGTGTGGCAGATGTCTTGCTCACACTAGTGCACTAAATGTGGATGTTTAACTGTCTGAGACAATCACCAGCTCTTCATTCATATTACAGTTCAGTTGCTAAAGAGCAGCATGAACAGATATCGAGAGTACTGATTCTCAGTTCAGTGAAGGATACTGGCACCACATACATGCTCATCCCCATGAGGTCACAAAGACAAGCAGCATAGGAAGGGCTGTGTATAGTCATGTCAGAGAACGTAAAAAGCATTCATTATTTACCTTGAAACAGAGAATGGAATAGAATTCAGTGCAAAGCACTGATGAAATAAAAAAAAAAAAAACACGAAGAGTATTCCTACACTCTTGTTCTTGTCTTTCTTATTCAATTCAGGGTCAATTAGAGAGTGCATTTGGCCTTTTTAGACTGCAAGTCTGAAGGGTGTTGTGGAGTGCCTCCAGGAGCAAGGAGATGCTTGAGGCAGAATGGTAAGGAACTTTCAGCAATTAAGAGAAGTGCTAATGCACGTGCCCGGACAATGAGGGTCAACTCAGTTTTCTACTGTGTTACCAGATATGATTGTTGCAAAGCAGCTTGCCACAGCAGTCACTCGGCTGTGCAGAGCAAGGAGCTGCAGACAGCTGAACTCCTTAAAATATAAGCAGAGAGCCTCGGGGACATTGGGTGATAACCTCTAGTTTGGTGTTGTGCTTGTCTGTTCGACCTTGAAAGACATAGATAACCCACAAGTTTATTGCAAATCACACTACTTTGCTCATATTCTTGATGCCCTCTGTGAGAATGGCAGGTAAAAAGTACAGTGAGGAGACCTGTTAATATCTTCAGACATTCCCTGCAAAAAAGGGAACATCTCCTTCCATGTGAGAGGAGACAGGAATATTGTTTTATTTGTAAGATGGTGAGAGGGGAGGAGTAGGAGAACAAAAAGCCTCAGTGACATCACAGACTTAATGTATTGTAGAAGGAAAAAATAGAAATATCCTAGGGATAAATGACACAAGCTCACTAACCTCCTGAAACATCAACTTATGAGAAACTCAGGAGAGTGTTTTTTTTTTTTTTTTTTTTTAAATATCTTCACTCTTCTTATTTCTTATAACAATGATCTATTGGCAGATATATCAAATATCAAATTCAGTATTTCTTTTGTGATAAGGCATTGATGTCTTAGGAAATTGCTTTTTTTTTTTTTTTTCCCTGTGCTGGAGAGATTCCTTTTATGTTAGCCAAGACCTGGCAGTGATTGATACTTGGAAGGAAGGAGTGACATTTGAATAGTCAGAGCCGCAGTGGCCTACTTCTCATAATAGCTTGATAAGAAGCTTCATAATGGATTGCTCTTCTGAAGAGCTGTATCTTCCAAAAACATGTGCTTCATGGGAATTTTAATCTCATCTCTGCCCCTTCCTACCTAACAAAACATGTGAAAGTATGAAGATTTCCCAGTGAGTGAGTCTACAAAACTGCTTGAAATTAGTTAAATTGCACAGGAAGCGTGTCCTGACTAATAAGTCAAAATGTGAGAAATGTGATCATGTCACACTGCGCTAACTCTCATTAGGGTTGGGCACAGAGGTGGTGGTGTGTGTCTGGGACTTGACACATCATTTCTGCTCAGATTGCTTCTGTCTTCTGCTGCTGGTTTGGAGAAGTTCCTCAGCTGCCAGCTTCCAGCTCTGCTCCTCCCACCTTCCTGCTCCTCATTGTTTTCTTCTCCCTTACCTTTTCTTCCATTCCCTGCTTTCTTCCCTTCTCTTCTCTCTTAAACAATGTGCCTTCCCTGCTTCTGCAAACCCTGTGTAAAGATGAGTTTGTTCCTTTACTGCTAACTTTAAATTGTCTTAATTTTGAGATGAAAAACATGGTCTAGAAATTGCTTTGAGTAGAGAGAAACAACAACATGGAGAAAATGTATTAAATAAGTTACAGGCAAAATAATGAAAAGCTGAGCATATAAAATCTGGACTTTCCCAACTTTTTTTTTTTTTTTTTTTAATCAAAAAAAGCTAAATAGATCTTCATAAAATTTCCTTTTTAGTAGTTTGAAATTGAGGCTGTTTTTGTCAATAACTAACTTCTACGTAAAAATAAAATGCAGTGGGTTTAAGACAATGATCTTTTGGCTGCTTTTCAAATCAATAGGAATAAATGAGGCATTTCCACAGTTATTTTTCCATTGAAATTAAGCTACATTTCACTCAGGAATAATTTCATGGAAATAAGCTGCTACAATTAGAAGTAACTTAGGTTAGTGATGATCCATTTCACAAAAACAACCTTTCCCCAAAACAGGACAGACAAAATCCTCTCCCCAGTAAAAATAATTATACAAAACCAAAAACAACAACAACAATCCTCTGTGCTTGTTCATTTGAATAGAGGAAAAAAATCAAATTGATGTCAAAGTTTTTCTGAGTTGAAAAAATCCACCCTCAGAGGACTTAAGTTAACTAATGGAAAAGCTATTTTTCTGCCAAGAGGCTGCATCATTAGACTGGGAATTAGACAAATGAGATCCTAATGCATTCTAATAAAAACAATATATTTCTCCCCTCCTTCTAAAACCCTGTAGTCTTGCATGTTTTTGTACTTTAGCTACCAGCTCAGTTATAATTGCCCACCTTATAACTCCTTCTGACACTTAGACCTAGAGCAGATTGTGTTACAGAGTATAGATGTATTCGGAGTGCATGAAGTATTTTCCACTTACTCTAGAACTAGTTCAGGAAATGTGAAAATGATTTTGAATGGCTCTTCAACAATTGAGAATACATATCTGTTAAGCATTTTATGTATATTACACATATCTTGCTTTTTTGCATTTTTCCATTAAAAATAGTTGTTTTGAAAAGTAAAGGTGATATGTAGAAATAACATTTCTTCATGTAACGGTTCTGTTCCCTGAATGTGCCCAGCCATATTTATTTCCTTCTGAGAGTAATACTGAGTGTTATTGCTATTATTTCTTTTACTTGCAGCTAATGTTGCAGAAAAGGCCATTGAATGCTGAGCCAGACCCTTTTCTCACTCCTGCACCGTTGGCTCAAGCCATTTTATGGAATTCAGTTTTCAGAAGCCTTGCTGACAACGTGTTGACTGAAAAGAGCTTGCTTAGCCTTTGAATCCTGAGGTGGATTTGGATACCCATTGGCTGGAGGCTGTGAAAGGTAGGGGAAAATGGTCAAAGGGGAATTCCCCTATCTTGTAAATATGTCAGAATTAATTTGTGAATTGTGTTTAGATGGGAATGCCTCCTACAGGATCGCTGTTACAAAAACCACTGTTCAGTTCCCATGTCTGCATGAGAGCAGTGTTAAACCATCCTTTCTAGCTGTGCTAATACATATGCACGATGCATTTGGGACTTCCTCTTATTTGTTTTCTGTTGCTTAAGCAAATCTGTACTTTGATATCCTTGCTGCAGTTTTGGTTACCCTATTTAACATGTTTTTTCTAATATGCACGGCTAGTGTGAAGTCCTTGGGATTTGCTTATTTCTGTAATTTTACTAGTATTTCCTGCAGGATGATATTGGAAAGCTTTCAAGTAGAAAACCAATCCACATACTGCTTGAGCGACATGGGTAATGGCCGTATTAAACTCTGTATGAGAAATGCTAGTGAATTTTTAGTTCCTCTTGCTAACCTGAGTACGGTTGCTTTTCCAGTGAGATGAAGGATTTGAAAAACCTGTTGCTGAGGGTAGTGTGAGCAAAAGCTCTACAGTGGAAATTTTGCCCTTGCTTTTTCTCACTTCTTGTTTGTTGCTTTCTGATGCCACCACTGCCTCACTTGGTGTTCCTCTGAGCTGTGGCAGGTAGATATGGATGCAGCCTGCAGCTCCTTTCCTCAGCAGACTTTCTCTTTTCTAGTACCTGCTCTGAGGAGCAGCACCAGGTGGTGCCTTCCAAAATCCCTGCGCCTCCAAAGGCTGCTAAAGAAGTCTTTGCTAATGCTTTGTGGAGTTGTGCTCTTTAGACAGAGCTTGATCCACAAACATAAGCAGTGTGCCACTTGAGAGCATATTAGGCATACTGATTAGTTGGTCATGTGTCCTGGTCTGCCAAGTACTTGTCTGAACTTGCTTTTCTTTTCTCTTTAAATTTAGATGGTTGTATTGCTCTTCATGGTGATGAGAGAAGGTGGTGAATTAAAGCTGAGCAGGTTTGGAAGGAAAAAGGAAAATCTGAATATTTCATGGATTCATGTAGTACCGGTAGCAAGCACATATATGGAGTCCACTGAAGAAAGGTATTTCCTTTTATTTGTTAGGAGGTAAAAATGAAAGATCAAATGTGCATTCAAGTCATGGCCTGTCAGTGTAACTGAGGCACTGAGCACAGCCTTCAGCTGTGTCTAGGGTGTGTGTGTGAATGGAGACAAAACGCAAATGTGGATTTTAAGCCTTTTACTCCCCACTTTTCCCTGCTCGCGGTGTCAAATTCAATCTAAGACTTAAGTCTGGTTTGCAACAGGCCTGCTCACACTTTCCTTACTCATTGAGACTACAAGGACTGGGGGTTTCATTACATCATTGCTAAAATAGATGAGTCATTGTGGCTGTTGTCTACCAACTTCTTACTCACCAGGTGTCAGCACACAGGTGAACTCCTCTGACATTATTTGTAGTTTCTGTTTTTCAAATATTTGCTAAACGCTATTTCCCCCTACACTATACTGAGCTGTGCAAAAAATAAATGTGCTTTGTGCAGTGGATTGCAGAACTTTTCCATTTGTTTCCTTTTGCATTGAGTTAGAAGTGAAGCTCTTGACTTGCTTTGTCATGCTTCATCTATCACAATAGAAACAGAAAATGTTTCATGGTCTTACTCAAACCAAATATAAGCATGGAAATTGCCAGCTAATTACCATCAATATCAAGTCATTTTCTCCTATATAGTAGTTATATTTGTTTATTATGTATGTTTATTGTACTCTTCTGGCCAGTGCTCATGATCAATACCCATAAAGGAAGAGGATGTAGAAAAGTCAGTGTCTGACTAGCAAAGCACAGTCAGAATTACTGTAGTTGAGTTCAGCCTAAGAAATGTAATGTTATAGTACTTTCAGCTTTGTCTTGGGTTCTCAGGTATAAAACTCTCTTGAGTATCTGAAGGCCTTTAGCTTGTGAAAAAATATAAAAATATAAAATTGGTTTAGTTCTCAGGAATAGTGTTGAAATTCATGTTTCACTTGCTATCTTCTGGTAGCTCTGAACATGAGTCTTCCTTTTCACTCCTGGTCTCTACCCACGGGCAGTTTTGCCAGCTCTGTGTTGCTATACATCCACTTGTATTTGTTGCTAAGAAATCTCTTTTCCTGGAGTTTTATGGTTAGGTGAGAAACTTGGGCTCTGCTTAGAAGGTTCCCGGTAGTCTTAGTGGTAGAGCAGATTTTGAAAATGTGATTTCCTGAGGGCCTGAAGGCTGAAAGAATGGGTGTCAGAGATATTATTTTTCAAACTTTGTGCATGCTAATGGGGGATGTGTGTTTTCCCTGTTTTTGCCTGAGGAAGGCAGTACTACCTTAAAATGCCTGACCTGATTCTTTTTATGATGAAAAGACAGTTATTTTGTGGTGTTAGTGCCAATCTGCCTTTATTGCTATGGCTCATGAATCTGCATTTTGGGTGCAAAATTGTCTGGAATTATGCAATCCTGCACCGATGTGGGAGGTGTTTCTCCCTTCTCTGCCAGTTGTTTCCCACCAATTGTACCGGCTTTGGGACAAAATGTCTTCACATGTGGGTTGCTTTAGGACTGACAAAGTAATTTCTGCTCTACTAAAGTACCTCATGCTAAAATAGATACGGTGAGATGCATTCATTTAACCATTGGTCAACCTTGATACTTTTGCTCTTGTCAGCTAATCAGTAAATTTGCTGCCCACCTCCCAGAATATTGTTTGGCAAAATGACAAATTCCTGCATCAGCTGTAATGGATGTTGTGAAAAGACAGTGAAATTGTGATCCTTGGTCACTGAATCAATATTCAGCTTTTGTAGCACCTGACTGGTCCTAGAAAAAGTGACTCAGGACCCTGCTTGACTCTTCATTAGAAGCCTGATATGGAAGAGAGGTCAGATATGAGCTGTACTTTTTGTTTACCCACGTATGTAATGGGGACAACAGTCTATCCCTGTTGTTCGATGTTTGGCTTGTGCTCTTTTCCGTGAGGTAGGGTGTTCATGCCCAGAGGCTGGCTCATTTGAGAAGGCTTCACATACAAGATGGCTGACAGGACTGAAGCCTAAATTGTTTTAGTCTATGATCAGAAAAACTTTAATGAAATTCTCTGAAACTTTGCTGAATTTCAGTGGGGTCTGAGCCTTTAATTAAGGTATGTCTCTATAGCTATTATGAGCTGTCTAAACCTCCTCCCTTGAGGTCATGGAAGGAGGGATGGTCCACAAAACATGCATATACAAGGGTATAGCAAATAAATTCTGCTTAAGGATGTCTCGCTCAGATGCAATCACACAAGAAGTCATCTAAATGATTTCCAGAGCACGGCTGCATCCCACAGCCTCAGAGCCCTGGTAAAACCATCCCTAAGCACTGTACAGATGCTGATGTAGGTATGCCCTCCAGCTCCTTTGAAATCTCAACCCTCAGCTTTATAAATCCCTTAGCGATCCTTGTAAGAAAATGCTTGTGTCAGTGCAAATTATTATTACTGCTGACATGATAATAAAAGGTGAAATCAGACATTGCTTAGAAAATTGAATTCCTGCTATAAAATGCCACTGTCAGGGCTTCACATTGTACAGTACCTGCATTTTCTCATTTGACGTAGTACGTCATCTACAGCTGGCTTTTGGCTCTTTCTTTTTTTGTAGTAATTGGCAAATGACGGGGTGTGATTACACGGCCATTTACAGTACTTATTAGCATTTCATTTATAACATTATCATATAAAACTGACTTAATTGCCCTCTGGGTGTAAACATTTAAATTTCCTCAATGGCAGCTCCATTCACTTCTCTGCCACTGAGGAATACAGTATATTACTTCTCAGAAAAGAAAACACAAATTTGTCACGGACGGCTGCATCCACTGTATGTGAAGAAGAAAGAGCTTAAAAGATGCTATGGCTCCTTGGGAGTATAGACAAGGATAACAGCATAATTTGTATTCAGCTATTTGCATATATGGTACAATATTTTGGCATGAGTTGTTTGGTTTTTATCTCCCAGAAAGGAAGGATTGTCATTTTTCTATTTAGTATTCTAAAAGCACAAAGTCTAGCACTGGAAAAAGTCCTTGTAGACCATCCATAGCTTTGCCACTGTACAATTGTTCCCAGTAGAGTATTTACTGGTGCTTTGCCAAATCTGCATTTAAATATACCAAGTGTTAGCTTGACATTAATTTCTATTGGGGAGTATTCAAGGAGCAAAGCAAATATATGTTTGGGGAAATTTTGTTTTCTTGGTGTTTAGTCCAAGGTGTTTAGTTTCATTCTAGTTTTGCCTCTATTCTTACCTGGTCTGTTGCTTCTGTGCTCATTCAGCCAAGCTGGACATATATTTAGTAGTGCTGTTTGTATTTAAATCTCCTTGCAAAGGTTGTCTGAAACACTTGAGGGAGCTCTTGCTTTCTACCTTGCAGTACTTTTTAAATTCACACTATTTTTCTGTCCCATAGCACTGCCCCTGCCTTCAAATATTCTTTTCTGTTTCTTTTTGAACTCCGTTTTGATAACAGTTTGCTTAAAGAACCAAGCAATTAGGCACATGTTGCCACACAGGGGCTGCGCGGGTCTGATCTATGTGGCGCTGGGGCTGGAAGAAAGGCTCCACTGGTTTTGGATCAGGAGGAGAATGACAAACCAAGCAGCAAGATAATGCTTCATAACTCCAAACCCTCAAATGTGAGCCTATACCACAATACAAAGATGATAAGATTTGCATCATAAAGTGGTTTGGGTTGGAAGGGACCTTACAGACCACCCAGTTCCAATGTCATGTCCCTGCCATGGGCAGGGACACCTCCCACCAGCCCAGGTTGCCCAAAGCCCCATCCAGCCTGGCCTTGAACACCTCCAGAGATGGAGCATCCACAGCTTCTCTGGGCAACTCATGCCAGTGCCTCGCTGCCCTCACAGGGAAGTATTTCTCCCTTACATCTAATCTAAATCCCCCCTTTTAGTTTAAAACCATTGCCCCTTGTCCTATCACTCCACTCCCTGAGAGTCTCTCCCCAGGTTTCCTGTAGGCAAGGGTAGGGAAGGTGAGGAGCAAGGTGACTTAGGCTTGCGTGGGAGCTTTTGGGAGTCACTGCAGTCCCCTGTAAGAGACTAGTGCTCACAGGCTGCACTGAGAACAGCAAGAATGCTCTGGCTCTACAGCCCTACCTGTAATGTGAATGTGCCTTTCAGAAGAGTCAGCCTGGCTCTTTCCTAACTCACTGTCCAGTGCTGGGCCCTGGGAATGAAGCTGAAAATGTTCCTCAGAGCTTCCATCGCCTTCCCTCAGGAACCGCCTGCCTCACCTGCGGAGCTGAATCAGAGGCTGCCCTCCCTGGCTGAAATAAGGCCATGTGTGCATGGTATCAGCAACATACTTCTCCTCTCCTGCCTGGTAGCCAGCCTCATCTAGGCTTCATGCAGAAGTCAGATAAGTTTTTTTCTCTTTGATCAAGGACCAACAATGTGTATTTCCATGGCAGACTGAGCTAGCTAACCAATACAGTTTGCATCAGCAAGCTTGGTAACTCAGATTACTTCTTCCTTCAACTTTTGTGTGAAATAGCTTGATTCATTTTGGTGCACCTGTTACTAACCTTGTAGGTTAACTTTTTCAGATAACCATGAGGAGATGGTATCTTTAGGAATATACCAAAAATGTCACTGTACCTGCATGAGCAGAGCTGGGGCCTGCAACAAATTGTTTTCCATAAATGTGGAAAATCATCTTTAAGATGAAGAAGGAAAACATGAGGAAGGAAAATTATCAGATGGAAGCAGTGTGAAGAGAAAGGAGAAGTGTGAAAAGGAAGGAGAAGAAAAAAAGGTACCCCCCCTCCCTTCAAATAATGAACATCAATTGCGGTGGCCAAGTATTCATAGCTCATTCCTAAGGATGCACTGCCACCTGCCAGCTTCCAGGCAAAATGCATCCCAAGAAAAGGTGGTCTTCATTCCTAATTGCACTATTTTTTCACTACCAGAATCACCTTGTGGTTTATGGATCCATCTAAAACAAATCCCATCAAGGATTTATGTACGCACTTATACTTCTGCATTTGCACATTATGCAGAGAAGGGGAATACATTGGCAAGGTGAGGAACTCAGACCCCAGCTGAAGATGGCCTTGGATGCAGAACAAGGCAGGGCTGCAGTGGGCAACGGGGAGTTGGGGCTCCCTGGAGCTGTGCTCTGTGGAGGATGGAGCGCTCAGTGCACATGGCAAGGAGTTATTAACAGTTTCAGGGAAAGGTAGGAATAAGGGAGGCGGGGAGAGGAGTCAGTTTATGTTACTAGAAGAGATGAGAATGGCAAGATACTAAGGGGCTATTAAATGAAAGCAGGAGGAGTGGGTTGCTGAAACTTGAAGGTGACAAATAACTGAAGGAAAAGAAATATTGATTTAGGGTGGCTGCCCAGGAATAATGGGATGAAATTTCAAAGGGAAACAGGAGTGTTGTGTATTAGGAAATGCCTCCTCATACCTAGCTCTATCAAGCTGTGAATGATATCCCAGAGGAAGCTTCTTCACCCCAGGCACTTTAGAACTAGACTAGAATAAATGCTATGAAATTATTGTGGAGTGAAATCTTATAGTGGTGAGGGGATGAAATGGATAGTGTAATAGGTTTTTATTTCTTCTCAGATTTCTTACTGTCTGTTGTCTTTCATTATGCAGCAGGCCCAAGCTGTTAAAGTTTGCATATCAAGCAGTATACTATTATTACTGCTGAGTGTTAGGTCCATCATGCAAGCCCTGATAAAATATGTGGGAAGTGCACCTTGATCTTCCACTTGATGCAAATGGCAGTGTTAAATGGCTTTTTTCATCTGTCAGTCTTGCTTCAGTTTTAGCTTACTTTAGCACTATGTATGGTGAGTTACTGTGAAGAACCTCATATATGCTTTGCTCAGTGTGTGTGTATATATATACACATATTTAGAAAAAAGACTCCTGTCATTTGAGGCAGTACATCACCTGAAACCTCACTGAGTCAAGAGCAATTTAACCAGCACAATCCAGTTACCTCCTCCTGAAGTGTCATTGTCTTTTCTTGGTAGAGTTGTGTGGGATGTAAAAACTTGAAAATGCCTCTGGAAATTAAGCAAGCCTTACATCTCTCTGTTAAACTCTGAATGCTCTTCACCAGGTTGGGATTGAGATCAAAATAATTGTCTTGTGTTCATGACTGACTGAATACCTGTCACGCTTAATCTTAACAGAGACCTTGTGACAAATGGCAAACAATTAAATGATTAATCTCTTGAGAGCTTGATTGTCTTTTTACATTCAAAGGTGAAAATTAGTGAAAATGATGGAAGCACAGAGGTGGAAAAGCATGCTGAGAGCAGAATCAAACCTTGAGTTTTATTACTTCGTTAACTGAGTTCACTCCAAAACATTCACCAAAAACTTCATTTTTTAATTTAAGTATCCTGAAATACAATTTAAAATCAAATACTAAAACCCACTTTTTTTTTTTTTGTCAAAAGTGGTCTGAGTTCATATAATAGCCTTCCTTATATATGCTATCTGAGTGGAGTGTGATATTACAAGCCATATGTATTAGCTGCCACTGTGACATTTTGAGTTCAGCTTTCTTCTTTCTTTGTGAAATTTACTGTCTGCATTTGTTTTTCTTTTTTTTTTTTTTTTTTCTCTCTCTCTGGGAATCATTTCAAAACAAGTGACCTCTGTTGAGCACTCTGTTGAGTCTCCCATAGAGATGGGCTAAAAGCCTTCTGTGAGAGTCACAAAAGTACCGGTCCCCAGGGTTCAGTGTGTTGAAGTTCAGAAATAATCGGTGACCAATCCAGAGGACAATTTATGGGTACAACTGCAGAAGCATGGTCTTCTGAATCAGTAGGTGACATAAAGCATGGCAGAGTGCTTGGCAAAGCTGGGCCTGAGGAGCAATTCCTTGTCATCTACCTTAGATGTTGTTTTGGGAATGGAGCAGCTGAGGAACAAGGTTGTCCTTGCTGCAAAAAGGTTTTATTAGCTTTCCTTTGCGATAGAATGACCTGATGATGAGTGGTTAGGCAGAGGAGGATGGAGTCAGTGGACAGAGGATAAAGCTACCACAGAGTAGGTGGGGAGATGGGGTAGGGTGAAAAGTAAAGCAGCTTAGGGGTTGTGGTACACTAGAAGAAAGAACAAATTACATAGACTGATTTGTTGCCATTATTTTGCCTTTTGGGTAGAGTAGGGTATGGATTTTCTGTGACTGGGATGCTACCACAGTGAAAACTTGATGAATATAAATGATTACATATGACTTTTGGCTTGCTTATGCCAATGCCAGCCTATGCAGGAGACTAGTTTAGTAGTCTCTGATGGACAGGAGCAAAACTGAACACCCCCATCATTAATCCCTTTTAAAGTAATATGTGTATGGGATAAACTTGTGCAGCTATATTAATAAACAAGGAAATCATTGAGAAAAGTTTGAGATTTATGTTATTTAATCATTTCCATTGTTTCATTCCTATTGCATAGTTCGCAAGAATAAATTAAGCTAAATGAGTCTTGTGAAAGTTCTTTTTAACCATGTTTTTGCTTAGAATTTCCCTACCAGCTCTGCAAACTTCTTTAGGTTTCCAGATTCTCAGACTGATCTTCCAGCATCTATTGTGTTTGCCTAAACATAGAGATGAAAAAGAAAAACCTAGTTCTCTTAGAAATGCCCTTTGGGACTAATTACACTCATTTGACTAGACTAGCAGTTAGATCTGAATTATAGTCATGAATAAGTTAGATCTTAATTAAAGTCATGTTTGGGTGCAAAAGGCGATGTCATACATGCAAAGAAGCTGCTTTGTAATATGCGGGAATTAGTGTTCATAATAATTTGTGTATGAGATTTGGATTTCAATTTATTCTTCATATTGCTCTCTCTGGTGGTTTACCCAAATGATAGTACATCCTCTTCCTGTTTCCATATTTGAGTACTCTCAAAGCAATAAAACGTAAAATATAGATAAACTAAAAAATAAAGTGACCCATTCAATTCACATCAATATTTAAGGAGCTCTTTAAGTGTAAAGACCTTATCAGGTGTTTGGCAGCATCTCACATCTGTTGGGAATATGCTGAAAAATTAACAATATTAGTGTAAAAGAATTACTTTCTTCTCAATATCAGAATTTCCCAGAAGGACAGCCTTGTCTCATGTTTTTTCCTGTTCTGGTTTGTGCTGATCTTTCCCATAACCCATGGGTTATGGGAAAGATCAGCATATCTTTACCAATCAGCATATCTTTACCAATAACCCATGAGTATATGTACATAAATAATAATACACTATACTTCAAAACAGTGTTACATGTGGGTAACCATCAGCCTTTGCTTTTCTTTGGATGACAATATAAAGTTATTTGAAGGGTCAGTGCAAAGAAAACTGGCTGGAGAAAGCTGTCCTTGCCCCTGACAAGCTGGTTAGGAGCAAACAGATGTTCATTTGGGTAACTTGCCCTCAGGTTCTATGTTAGTGTCTGGAAAGAGATGCAAGGATTCATACTGTGTTTCATGAGTTGCATCAATATAGTACCAAGTCAACCTCTTCTGGCCTAAAGTGCGCTTGGAGAAAAGATCTACTCCGTACAGGAGATAAAGATGATGATAAAGCATGGTGTTAGGAAGAGAGCTGGTATAAGGCCAGTTGATATACATTGAGGTGAAAGATTGACTGGGAAAATTAATTTGGAACACAGGATGTGGAGTGACCAAGCATCTCCAAAGCGACAGTGGCTGTTGCTGGTAAGTGACTATTTCTTTGCTGTCTGCTCCTCTTGCTGCATGGTGTTGAAAGACAAAATGCTACTCCTCTTTAGCACAAACCAGTAGCCTGAACCACAAAGTGCAAGTCTTGCAGACTTCTTTAATATGAAACATTTTCTGACAAATATTGTGTCTATACATTTGGTGACAGGGATTCTTTTTTATTTTTGTCTATTTTTTTTTTCCTTCTTATTTCTAAGGAAAACACTCTGAAAAGTACTTTCTTTTGATATTCTGTAAGGAACATGCTATTTCTTGAAAGAAGATGCTATCTTTTCCTAATTTCAAGCAACTTCTCTTTTAACACTCTTTCTCTGTTTATTTTAAACTAAGGAGGGTTTGAGGAGGAGGAGAACTTAAAATAGAAATGAGCATTTTTATTTATTTATTTTTTTACATTGCTTTGAATGAACTATTTTTTTCCTTAATCTGAGAAGAATTTTTTCCCCTACCAACAGCTCTTTTTTGCATTAGATGTACTATGTTAATAACAACCCAGGCAGGCAGGATGTGTTCGGTCACAGATAGGGACTGAGATACAATATGGATTTTGTATGTGTTCCACTTCTTCAGTAAACGATGGAGCCTGGCTTCCCACCAAATCTGGAGCCAGATTGGAGCTTGAATCATACGGGTTGTTTCAGATACCAGGCCATTGCTTGTAGCACCCTTTAGGGTTCAATTTAAATGTAGTCTCTCACACATTAAAAAAAATAAATAAATTAATGGCCTTTAGCTAAAGCTCGTGTCTGTTCTGTTGCTGAGGAGGTTGATGTTGATGTGTTATTAAGTAGGAACAGCCAGAGCTCCTCAGACACTTACATAAGTTGAAATCCATTTATGAAAAACTGCCTGTGGACTAAGGTCAGGTAATGGGATGCTTTTAACTCTGCAGTCATTGTGTTGGATGCCACAGCAACTGCCTGTGTTAATGGCCATTTGAAACCTCTTAGTGGCCCAAATATTGAGAGTGAGGCTGTGCAAGTCAATCTGTTGCAGTTGTTTGCAGTGCCCAGTGTATTATGACATGTGAACAGGGCAAATCATGATGGGTTTAAATTGTACCAAGGGAAATTTAGGCTAAACATTCAGATAAACTTCTAATAGTAATGGCAGTTAAGTGCTGGAGTTGTCTATCCGTAGACCCTCTGAAACTTTATTTCCTATAAATTTTAAGAACAGATGAGACACACGAGGAATGAGTTTGGTTAAGTTGATCTGTGCTTGGCTAGAAGATAGATTAAAACTTCCTCAGGTCTTGATGCTCCATTAAATCATTCAAGGAAAGTACCCACAAGACACCAAAGGCAGCTGTTTACACAGGTTTGAACTTAAGATGTAAAATATATCAGGAAAGCAGTAGATAACAATATGGAAACTAGGGACACAAATATGTTGCTACTATTACCTTGTTTATTCCTCGTTCTTTTATTGCTGAAAAGGCATCAATGAGTTGTAAAGAAATGCACTGGGAATTCTTAGGCACAGATTTTAAAATCCTGTTGAAAACGTTATGACTTGATCAAATAGATTGTGATGACAAGTAAAACTAGGGAAATATTTAAAGAGGTAATTTGGACATTTTTTCACTGTTTCTGATAAGTGAAAGAGGAAATAATGAAAATTAATGTGAAAAAATATATATACATCATATATTTTAAATGCCTCTTCTTTACCTGTGAAACTAATTGCTTCTGGATACTCTTATTGGGGTATTCAGTTTTGATTGGAAAGAAGGTTTCCACCGAAGCGAGTATCTGCAGCTGCACTAGCTGGGGTGTAGTATTAAAGATTTAAGCTCTTCTGCTTCAAGACATAAACCAATCTAAGGTGTCCTGGTTTTGGAAGAAACATCCCTTGTGGGAACATTGCTGTGTGACTGTGAGGATTTGAAGTCTCTGTTGCTGGTACCTGTTAGAGACATGATGTTTGGACTAATGGACTTACTACCTGATTCAGTTCAGCAGTTCATTTGCTTTGTAAAAGTGATTATCCAGAAAAATGCAGAGCAGAAAAAAATTACTGCTACTTTTCTCCAAAATGCTTTTGTCTTATGCATTGTCCTTCTTTTCTTCTAAGAGAAAAATAATAATTGCATCTGAAGAATTTGAATTGCAAATGGAAACAATTTCTGTAAGCAACAGATTTTGTCTAAGAACTACTTGAACTTATAAAATCTCTATAACATAGAAATTAATTTCAGAGTATGTGGTGATCTAAGATGCAAAAGGAGTCCTGAGCATTTGTATGGGTGCATCACTCTATGAGGGTAGGGCACCTGACCCTCTTTGACCTTGCAAGTGATGGTGTTAACAAGAATCACTCAAACTTCCTTCTTATTTTCTTTTTGGGCTTATCTGTGGCTTGTAATACATTTCCCTGCACACAATCAATAACAGGAAAACATTTACTCTTAGATATATCCATGCCTATTGGGTTAAAGGTACTTTGTGCTTATTGGCAAAGGTAGAAACACTGTAATTCCCATTGCTGTGAATAAACCCAAAACACAACTTGGGGCTGATATAATTACAACATATTTCTGCTTGTTTTCCAGTCGGTCTGCTAAACAGCACTTATTTCAAAGGATAGGTGCTATGCCTGATTTCTCTCTCTTTTTTTTTTTTCTTTCTTTTTTTTTTCTTTTTTTTTTTTTTTTTTTTTCTTTTCCAGAGTTCCTTTTATCTACTTACGGGCTTGCAGCAGAGGAAGCTGAGAGCATGTGGAGGAAGCTGAGAGGTACACAGTGCTTTGCATATTTCTCATTGAAATTAAAAAGACTACAATATACCTGATATAATAATCTTTAGATATACATAAAGACAGCTGCAAAGAGTAAGGTCAGAGGCTGGAAAATTTTCTTTATGAAAGAAATCTAGAAATAATGGGCATAAGTTTCACCAAGGGAAATAGAGATTAGTTATGAGAAACTCAGATATTTAGTATAAAATAGCACTTATTTTTTGAGGAAGACCTGAGTGAAGCTCACTGAAAATCTTTAAAACTGGTTGGACTAACTGGTCAGGGAATATTTCAGGACTTGATAATGTTTAGTGAGGATCAATGGCCAGGTCAGCAGGAGAGCACTTAAAGAGCAGCATGAAGGAATGCCAGCCAGTAAGGCAGCTTCATCAGGGCCCAGCTCAAAGGCCTCTATGTTAACATGTGTAGTGGAATAAACAAGAGGAGTTAGAGATGTACACCTGCCTGCAGGGCTGTGACCTCATTACCATGACAGTTGTGGTGGGATGGTTCCTATGACTGGAGTGTTGGTATGTGAGGGTACATTCTCTGCAGGAAGGATAGGCAGGAGGGTGAGGAGGGGACGTCACCCTCTATGTCAATGAGCATCTGCAGTGCACAGAGCTCTTTAAGGACCCTTCCAACTCAAACATTCCGTGATTCATATACAGCATAACAGTTTTAAAATGTAGTCACATAGATAAAAACAGGGGTGGAAGCTGTCTACTTACATACCACTAAGAAACAGTCACTCCTGTGAAAACACTAGCCTTTACCGAATGTTGTCAAACAGCGGTGTGTGCAACAGAGCAGGAGATGACTCTTAACTAATTATAACAGTGATGACTACAGAGTTCACACACAAACAAGTGTGCCAAGTGCCATCTGCTTCATTGATGAAGGTATAAATGCTTCACGCTGGTGCAGAACTTTCATCTGAGGATCTCAAAGCATTTTACCAAGTGGAAATAGAAAGTGACATTACCCTAATTGCACAGTTACGTGAGCAGGATTACCGCCTTCCTTAATTGCATGCTGATGTTGTAGCCTGGCATCTTCCCGAAGATATGCTCCTTACTTAGGGCTCATCCATGCATGAGTGTTGTTTTGCTTAACACTTTGTAGGATACTCAGAGGTGGAATTCCTCAGTTGTGCACAGGTTGTACATACATGTATGTGCATCAACACACTTATTTTAATAACTGAAATTCTTTACAGAGTGGATGTGATGTAGTTTGCTGTTGTAGGATATGCTTATAGGAGAATATGTACAGTCAGTATTGCTATTTCTTTTTATGGCCATGCCCCTAACCATGCCACTGAAGTGAAATATTTACATTGATATGAGGTAGTTTATGGCTTCAAGAATGGGTTTTGCTCCTAGCTAATAGTACCTGGAAATACTTATGTGAATAGTGCTGTGTAAAGCACCACTGACACCGAAATAGTGTATTTTCACTCATTTTTGCATCGAAGAAAATGACTTTGCATCGTGATTTCTACCAGCACTGATGTAGTCTATTTGGGGAATACATGTTGTCTGTCACGTTCCCTGTTGTGTTCCCCCGCTTTACCCTTCCCCCCCAAAATAATTTCCTGGTCATCTTATTACGCTTTTAACATCCCAATGTGAAGAGAAGGTACTGTTTTGCTGTGCACTGAATAAACACGTAGCACAGTCATCAAGACTGATATGTCAGCAATGAACTCGTATCCACTCTAGCTCCTTTTCAATATCTGCCTAAGCCAAAGGGCATATAAGATGTCATAGTGCTGCATGGGGGCCATATCAATCTGTATTTGGACACTAATAACATCCTCCAAACTTCCTTTCAGCAAGTCATTTTTCTTCCTGCTCTAATTTTTAAAATTTGCTCTGCAGGTGAGATAAGAGGATTTTTTTTTTTGCCCTTAAATTATGACAGTTGCAAGTAATCTTTGCCATCTCTGTACACATGGGGCTTTTTGTTTGTTTGTTTTTATTCCCCCTCCCCCCCCCCCCCCACCTCCCTCAAGGAAAGCAAATATTTTGTGCTCATGGAAAAAAGAGGAGCCTGACTTCACCAGAACAGGAAGTATTTGTTAACCTGAGGCAAAGCACAGATGAACAGGAGCAATATGAACTTCCCCTTGGCACTGGTGCCAAATGTCTCAAGTGATAAACCTTCAGGGGCCATTAAGTGGAAACGGTGTCCTTTTAAAGTTTCCTGTTTTATTAAAACCGGTAAATATAGCTGAACCTCTGATAGTAAATGATTTCCCCCTACCCCTCTGCAGATAGAGGAAGATTTTGAAGGGCAGCAAGTATTTGCAGTCAGAAGAAAATTTCAGGATGGTTTGAGGCAGCAGCTGCACTTGTGATCAGACAGGTCAGTGACATTAATATTGTTTCAATGCATATTTAAAGACTCTCTGACCTACATACAAATATTTTCAGAACATGAACATTCCTATTCTAGCTGGCATCTTTTATATGGCTGGAGTTGCACACACCTTTCTCCACAAAGGTGCTACCTCCTGTTTTTGGCTGTGGATAGGATTTGGAAGAAGCTCAGGTGGTTTACTTGGGGGTGGATTTTACCCTGGAAAAAACATTTCAGATGTCTTGAAGCTAGGCAAAAATTTGAGATACATTCACCAAAGTGTGAATCTGTATGAAACAAAGAGAATATCTTAAGAGACAGCTGCTGTTCAGAGAAGGGCAATAATGGTGGCAGCACATACTCTTTCTTCTTTGTTTTGGTAGTGTAGGCAGAGGCACTTGGGGGTGTAGCAGAGAGATGGATCACATCTGTCTGATTTAGATCAGAGGCTGTGAGGTATCCTGGGAGAAGCGTCCCTGTTGCATCTGTTTTGCCTCCATAGAAGCTGGAGGAACAACTTTATGTGAGTAAATTGGGCTGTTCACTAGGGCACTTTTCTTGCAGCCCACATTCTGTAACAAACACAGAGGAGCTGCTGAGACATCCCTGGCAAGTATCAGTTGCTAAGCCATGTGGGCAGGGCCATGTAGCCATTTTCTCAGGCAGTCTGTCGATCAAGTCTTTGTCTTGTTAAACAGGCAGGAAAAACATCACGATTTGCTAAAAGTTTGGAAAAGAACCGAAATTTTCCAATTCAAGATGGTCATATTGTTTTTCAGTTTTCTGCAGAATACTTCGGCTGTGGTGGGAAGATCTGTTTTTTCCTCATGCTTATAGGTTGGTGGGGGTGGCTGAAAGAATAGCCTGCCTGCCTCAGGGTCAGCAGCAGTGTCATTAATGCTCTAGTGACCATTCTTCTCCAGGTGCCTGCTGGCTCAAGGATTTATAGCAGGGACGCACGTTTGTTCAGATGAAATGAGAACTTCTTTGAAGTTTCTCCAAACCATTTCAATGTCAATGTTTTTTACATGGTTGTGCTGGGGCAAGGACAATGTGGCTCTGCTAGAGGATTGCTAGAGTGTTGCTTTCCAGGGCTTGTGGCTAGAGGATTTTTGACTTGGCCTTGCAGTTCTCTTGCCAATAAAGAGAATGAGTGGAGGCCACTGTAAGAGTTACAGACTGTGAAAGAGTTGTCCTCTACTTCATGACAGAGCTAAGTAGGAGAATACATGCTCACAGAATCACTTGTCCAGAAGAAAACTGTTGACAAGGATGGGACAAGCTGAATGAGGAAGGGAGGATGAGAGACATCTTCAGAAAGTATGCAGTAACACCTTAAGTGAAGACAAGTAGATTTCTACCTTCAGTTGTTTGATGTCAGTGAGAGTTTTTCTTATTCTTTATTTGTAGGACTGTTGATAGAGACAGGGCTGAAAGTGAGAAGACTCCTCTTGAATGAAAGGAAATAATCATTGCAGTCATCTGTGTGTCAAGCAAAGCCTAAGTTGTGCTTCCAATACCCACTTAAGGGAAGCTGGTAGTCAGAAATGGGATACTGTTCCACTGTTGCTCTGGAGCAGGTCCTGAGACAGCATTGCAAAAGAGTCATGAAAATATTTTTGAAGTATGTGCTGTATTGTGGGAGAAGCAAGTGGGTAATGATGACACATGAGCAGCATCAATCAAATATGAGTGTGTGATTTGATTACCAAGGGCTCAGGCAGATCTCCTCACTGCTTAGGGAAGTTCCTCCGCTTCACATAATCACATGAGAGGCTTTTCTGTTAGGCTAAAGTAATACTGCAGGAACCTGTGAACTTGTGAAGTGTTCATTAAGTACAGTAAATGAAGGTGTAAGGCTAAGGTGAAACTTTGTAAGCAATTGAGTGTCACTTTGATGGATAGACTGTAGTTGGTTATACTCGGTAAATCCTCATGATCTATATGTGCATTGTCATTCAGAATGAATTATTATTCCTAACTAAAGAGCTACTGAAATCTAAGAAATGCCTGTGTCCCTCGTGCGTTGTCATGTCCTGGGTTACTGGGGAAATGTAGCTGATAGCATGAATGTCAGAATGGAGATGGAGCTAGCAAGCTTGGGGGACCCTCGTAGGTCTGGAACTAGATCGGTTGTCCTGGATGTGATCTCCCTGTACATAAGTACAGGTCACAGAGACCACCGGTGTGTCTCTGTGTATTGTGTGTGGTGTCTCACAGCTTTCAAAGTGCTCCTCCAACACTGTTTTCTAGGGCAATGTGCAGTCATTTGAACACATGCAATGGAAAGAGGAAGGAATAGAGTGAAATATTTCTTGAAAAATATGAAGGATTGAAAATGACATGGGATTAAAGCAGAGCCCAGCTCAAATTTGTAAAATACACTTGGATTTTCACAATATTAAGCTCAGAAACAATTAAAAAGGGCTTTGAAGAACTGGGAGGTTCTTTAGCAGATATGAAAGGCTAGGAAGATAATAAGGCAAATAGATCTTCTGTGTTCATTTGTAAGTTAAACTGAACTTTGTTAGCATGGTGATGTCTGAGAAAAAAGCTAACTGTTCAGCTTTTGACCCAGATAACGAGAGTTACGTATGATATCACTTAGGCTTCATTAGGTTTCATACCTCATCTGTGCTCATGGGCATGACTAGGATAAAAATGGGCTTACTCATTTTCTAATTGCTTTCATTGGACCATGGATAGAAAGCAAGTGGGACAGACTGTGGTTGCACTATTTCAGGGCCAGAAAGATATGCATGTTGATCATGCCAGTGTATGATATCATGTCATGAAAGCTCAAATAGTATTGCAAAATCTAGTCGCCTACTTTTCTGGAATCAGTACTAATTAAAAAGCAGACTGGAACTGAGATCAGTTGAGGAGTATCCAGCTATTTCTATGAACATAATTCTTTACAGCAAAGGACAGATGCGCAAGTGTGTTTGAATTGGCAAACATTCAGTGTACAGCTCCAAGGCTGCTGAGAAAACTCAATTCAACTATTTCTTTTTCAAACAGAGATGCATTTATTATTCTTCCTGTTAGTTAGTACACAATAGCCTCAACAGATACGATACAATCATAAGGCTGCTGGCTCAGGTCCAAACTAAAGCTGCAAGCACTAGGTGCTATAATCCAGACCTCGGAGTGTGACACTTTAGTTCACTGAATTGTCTTCTTTGATTCATTTTTCAATGCCTGTTAGCAGTGGCCCTGCAGAGTGCCCAGGTTCAGATCAGTGTCAGCACAGAGTGGGGAGGGAGGTCTGGGTTCCCATCCAGTTAGCTTTGCATGGTACAAGAGGTGTGGGGAAGAGAAGAGTGGAAGTGCTGGGTTAGAAGCAATGTATAGGTGTTGTTGAACTGGCTTTCTGTAAACCTGTGCTTTTACAGCATCACCAACTGCTTTTGATTTTGCTAAAACTGTGGAAAAGTATTACCCAGCTCTTAATATTTGTGCCTGTGCTGGAGTGCGCAGCGGTGGAGGGTGTTTGCTGGAAAAGCTGTTTAGCCTGGATCATTGACTATGGCTCTATATGGCTGGTTATGTTGTCTTCCTTAATCTGCTTCACATTATTTTTAGGTTGTGACTGTGAAAAAGCTAGCAGTTTGTCTGACTCAATTTTCAAGAAAATCCAGTGACAGAGTAAGAATTTCTGCCAATCTTCTTAACTTGCACTGAAAGCCTACGGTTTCTCAGGTGTCAAGAGCACAATATTTGGGGGGAAATGGCAGCTAACAAAGTGTGCTCTTAGCAGAAACATTCTGCTGGCTTTTTTGACTTGTTTTGCAGGGAGAAAGGTGTGTCTTACATATAGTCTTATAACTTATATTGTCCATCTGAGATGGTTGCCCTTCTATCACTTGTCCTGATCCGTGCCTTTGTGAAAAGTATTTTTTTTTTTTTTGACCAGTGGATCTCTTGGCATGGTTCTTCCTCTGGTACTACTTATTATTGCTGAAAAGGTGGGGAACTAGGAAGAATGACTGGTCGTTGTGTTTGGGCTCCTTCCTAAAGGAAGAACTTCCTCTTGGCTTTAACACGCAATCGGAAGAAACGAGGAGGAATGTGCGTGACCCTACCTTTTTGGTAGCTTTGCCCAAAAAAGAGGTGAAAGGGCTTCAGACTTCTTTCCTGATTTTTTGTTTTATTTTGTTTTGGTTTATTTTATTTATTTTATTTTGTTATTTTTTTAAATCTTTTTTTTTTTTTTTTAATTTTTCATTTTATTTTATTTTACTTATTTTTATTTTATTGTTCTTGAGAAGTAAGGAGAAAAGAATGAATAGATGCTGGCATACCACCATGGAAAACTCACCCCAGGAAACACAAGTTTCCTATAGTTTCAAAGAACTTTCTTCCCTTCTTGCCTTACTAGGCATTTGTTTAAGGTGTGCTGTGAGCTGTAAGCCAAGTACAGTGGCATTGTGCCACTAAATTTACTCTGTAGGTACTTGTTATGTGATTGGTATGCACTGTACATTGTGAATCAGAAAAATAGGAGTGCATGTATGAGAAGAAACAAGGGTTCTGTAGGATCTGACAGTGTAGGGTCAGGTTTTGCCTTCTCTTACAGATAAATATTTTAGTGAATTTGGTTTGGGTAGGCAGGCATTGCTGATTTTGGGGATTGGCCTTTAGATATTTATGAGGCTAATCACTATTCTTATTACATAATTATATAACATTCTTAATATACACAATGTGTATTCATAAATAAACATTCAGCTCTCTGTGGTAGTAGTGCATGGTACTGGTGTCTGTGCTGTGAGGATTCCTGCTCAGTAGATGTGCTGGTCTTCGAAAAGCTTGCTTGACATCTCACTTCTTAAGTACTGTCTTCTGCAACAATTCACCTGCAGTGTACACTGCCTCCGTGTGCAAAACATAAAAAGTAGGTGCCATTTTATTTGATTCCAGTTCTTTCTGATGTTGTGGAAAAGGGATACTTATAAATAAATAAGCTGGCCGTTAATGCTGTTTTTTCTTTGGATTTAATGGCTTGTACTAATTAGACAGGCCCTGTTTAGTTTCACTTGAGTGGGAGTGAAACAGGCACGAAGATCACAAGATGGCATTTACATTACTCTATTTCATTAAACAGAGAAAGATTCCATTTAGCAAGAGACACCTCCAAGGAAAACAATGCCAGAGGAAACAAAACTATTTCTGTGCTTGCCGAGAACATGGCTTCAATACAGTAGTCTAATTAAGATGGTTATCTGCTGGTAAACAAAAATAGCTGACTGCTGTACAGTGGACAAGGGAATTTAAGGAGAAAATGTATTGATTGAGTCTGGAAGAAGAGCTACAACTCAACAATGCACCAGATAAACACACGCTTTCTCTGTCTTTCTTTTGCATTGAGCAGATCTGATTGTGTTAGGAAAACTTTTTTTTTTTTTCCTAATTTGTTGCCTTTTTTTCCTATCAGGCTTTTCTGTGAAAGACTTCACAGCAATGGATCGACAACATGGGTCAGCCAATTCTGCTTTTCAGTGAATCACTTTAATTCCTTATTCTTTGATTGTCAGCTCTAAAAACACACTGCTGGTGTTGCCTGGGTGGAAATTTGTCTGTAAATCCCTCCTGTATGAGTTAAGGCTCATGCAGATGGTGGCAGTGCAGATCAAACTGGCACTGAAGAGTTGTTTTCTCTTTTCTAAAGCCAAATGAGCATTTTAAAGAGCAAGTGGGCAGCCATTATGATTTCAGTGGCTTTTACTACTGCTCTGTAAAAACTACAAAAGCCCTTCAACTGCTTCTACCTCTTGTCTAATTTTAAAATATATTAAGTAAAACCTCCCCAGAAACTGGTGGGTGTAACTGTTGCCCTGCTTCTAAATCCCTTAGAAACTATAACTTTCTTTTATGAACTGACAGAGGTTTAAGCTTTGGTTTGGAGGCTTAGCATCTCGGCAATCGTAGGAAAGGCTGGACAAGGACATGGCAGAGGGCATCTACTGAAACCAGCTTGATACTAATTACTAGGAAACTGTCTGTGGTATCTCTGTTTCATGTGGGTAAGTACATTGTGTATGCTCTTGTAAATGAACAAGATATTCCACCTATCTTTTACTCATTTTTGAATTAAATTGTAGATATACTACATTATTCTTGCAGGGGTATCCAAGCTAGCTTTAAACAAGTGAGGTAGACTACAAAGAAAAATGACAGTAGGGTAAAAAGGAATAAAGTTTTGGTCTGGCCTTCTTCTATATGTAATTTCTGTTATTGGCTTGTAGGTTATGGAATAAGTCACCTGGGAAGCTGTGGGAAATATTTCTGGTCTGTGAGCACAGATGGAGTAGGGAATGTGGTTAAGCTCAAGTCATGAAGAGCATATCATCAACCTGCTCTTCCAAAAAAAAAAAAAAAAAAAAAGTTGCTGAGATAATTACAACTAGTTAGTGTACACCCACTAACTCTGAAAATCAAGACTTCTTCTATGACTGCAATTTCTAATACTCTTGTTTCCATTAATTTCTTGCCATTCATACCTCAAACCTGAAACTGGTTCAATGAGATGCTAGACAGAAAGCTGAATGTTTTTTTTTGTGTGAACAAAGGTCTCAACCATTTGGCCCAAACATTCAGCTGAGGTGTGGGGAATGCTGTGTTATTTAATTGACCACTCACAAGCCATAAATAATATGTAGTTGAAGATGTAGCTGAAGATTTCTGTCTACAGAGAGGATCCATATGTTGAAATATGTTTGCATTAATTTTCTTTGCTGAAGACCTCTGAATAATGAGCAAATTAGTAAAAATCAAAGTCCTTTGTGGATAAGTTATGAACAAGAACAAAAAGAGGTTAAGCTATAAACTGCAAATAGTTCTCCCAGTTGTACTCATTGGCCTGTGGAATTCAATCAATGCCTAATTCTTTACAGCTTCTTTGAAAAAGGTAATTTAAATAAAAACTCAGTTCCACTGGCAGAGTGGACACAAAGAGACCAGATGGTTAAGGAGATGCTGTACAATATCTAGACAAAGGGATATGCTTGATGTATGTAAAACATTCTCAGATGATGCCTGTTTGTATACCAGGTATCTCTTTTCCACGAAGGATTTTGGACACCATCCAGCAAGCGTATGGGAAGGCCACAGGGGGATGTGCTGTCTATTATTTGGACTACAGTGGCAGATCAGACTCCAAGCAAGAGATACAAACGCAAACTTGGTCACATCTGGCAGAAGAACCTGATGCACCAGAAGTTTAAAGGCAGATGTTAAAAAGCCTGGCTGAGAATTGGCAGTGGGGAGGGAATACAAGACTATCAGCTAGTGAGCAGTGGAGCTAAAAAACAGGTGATTTGTAGAACATTTGTTAAATGTGTTTTCCCCCAAAGCAGCCATTGTGGCAGGTTGGAGAAAAACAACTTGTAAAATTCTGTCCTTTGGTATGCACAACAGGAAAGGAATTAACCTTATGATTTTCTTTCAGGTCCTCCTCTATCAGCTCTTTCATCTCCCAGCTGCTTCAGACGAGGCTGCATGTGCCTTCAGTCAATGTGCTGAGTGACCTACCAGCCTTACCCTTACTATCATGCTGCTTATCACAGCACTGACCTCTAGCACGTGCATTAAAGAAATTTGTCCTGCAGCTATAAGATCATCAGGCCTCTTTAAACTTGAAGTGGTCAGAAATGTTGCAGAGCACAGGGGGATTAGTGAGAATGTTATGCAAGCAGGGAATAGCTGCTCTAAGTTTCTAATGGGCAGCAGTTTTTAAAACGTTTGTAAACCAGCTCCTGATGCAGCATTTCTTGGCAGAGATAGTCATCTTTGAAGTGCTGCAATGAGAATGCAGTGAGCAATTTGCTAATGTTACTTCAAAATTTTGTATGAATCTATTTGCATTCTAGGATTCCTTGTGCAGAGCTTTTTTTGGTGTTTCTTTTCTTCTCTCTCCAAGGATTGGCAGTGTGAGTTCTTCCCACACCAAGCTGCATCATGCAAGAGAGCTTCTCCTGCCATATTGTGCTGGGCACAACATGGATGTCAGGTGGTGCAACATTGCTTTTACATCAGGCATACAACATGTTTTTTGTTGTTGTTGTTTTTTTTGTTTTTTTTGTTTTTTTTTTTTTCCCCAAACAAAATCATTTAACATTTTAATGTTTTGTGCTTGATAAAGTTTTCAAGTCTAACCTGAGCGAGACTTAGCCCCATTTTTGAAATCAAACAACATACATCAGTGCTTCAGGCTTTGAAACCTCCTGCTGCTCTCCTGAATGTGAGACATGAACAGCTCTGTTGTATTCTGCAACGTGGTAACCTCTGCACATGGAAGACCACAGTCTTGCTCTAAAGCAAATCCTCCAGAGCTGGTACATTAAATACTTCTTTTGTCTAGGAGAGCAGCTCTGTCTAGATGGGTCACAAATTATCTTTAATGTTCTGCAGGCTTCTGATTTTTGCATCTCTTTGGGGAAATCATTTTTTCTCATGCTTCCAAGGATTATGCATATATAAAAGGAAGAGAGAATGCTAAAATGATACAGGACTGCTTTTAATGTTTCACTAAACATACTATGCATTTTCAAATCTGTAATGCTCCAGGGTGTATTGCTCCAGCAGTGTGATAAAAAGCAGTTTCTTTGATTCATCTTTGTCTGACTTTTTTGTAATACCCGAGTAACAGTAGTTCATAGTAGAACACATCAGCAGGAATCCATGAGCAAGTCCTGAATGGCTTCATTGTGTATTTTAAGAGAAGTCTCCCGAAAATGTAGATATCTAACTTCTCTCTTAATTCAGTGCCAGTTACTATGACAGTGCTTGTCAGAGTCCAGCTGCTTTGGGAACAGGCACTGTGAATTTGAAAGCTGTTAAGGTATGTTGGTCTCCTTCACTGATCTTCTCCAAGTGACTCTTCACACCAGGAGCAGGCACGCAGTCATTGTCCATCTTCATTCTTGGTCTAAAAGAAAAATATACACTTCAGCACAAGGTTTTCCATCAGTGTACCCTTATTTCATTGCACTCCATTGTCCTCCAGTGCTGTCAGATGCTGAGCAATGACAGACAGTGGCATTTATACACGTTGACTTGCTGAAGTAAATATCTATGTTGTCATTTGTGGAAGACCAAAGGTGGCACGCTTCAGGAAGAGAGGCGTGCTGCTGAATTAAGGGTAAGAGGCAGGCTGAAAAATGAATACAGAAATGAGTGTAAGAAGAAAAAGTGTACTTTTCAAGTTTGTAGCCCTTAATTTGTAGTTTGTAGCACCCTCAAAAGCCAGTGCCTGGAGCAGTGTGAATTGCACAGGGTGCCTAAAAAAGCAGTTTCATCTGGTCTGAGTGTGGGGGATAGAGCCATGCAGGAGCTGCTGCATGTTTCATTCTCAGCTGTATGCCTGAAATGACCTCAGATTTAATCAAATGCTTGTCTTTTAGTCACTGGCTGCACAGATGAAATAAGCCACATGGGATTTTATTGTGGCACTGAACAGAAGGTAGAATCAGGCTCAGGCTCTGCTCTCCCATAGTGTTCTGGTTCAGAGAGACCCTGTTTTGGTAGCTGGGGAAGTTGGATCCCAATTTGGGACCACCCCTTTTTTTGGGGTAGAGGCAGAAAGGGGTGGGTGGGTGAGCATTTGGCTTCTGTCCCCCCTGTAGCAAGTGGAGAGAAGCCACATGTGGCAGGTCAAACCCGGAGATGGTGTGAGCAACAGCCTGCTGGTCTCTGGGACATCTTGAGCTAATGGTAACTGCGGACCTCAGCACAAATCCTGTCTTGCTCCCAGAGTATGGGAAAAGGGAAGAGACAGAAGTCAGAGATACAGGTCTAAACATAAGGGATGGGAAAAAATCCAGACCTTTCTTGGAAGCTGCAGTCTTCATGAGAATGACACTGGTGGATCAAATTAAAAATGAACACCTAGAAAATGGATCACTTCCCTCCAAACTGCTCACAGTTTTACAAAAGATAGGGAAGAACGGAATGGCTGGGATTTGGAGGGAATGGCAAGGGCAAGATTTAGCTGACTGCTGAAGCTGTGAGATCTTACTAGTCATCACTTCTCTACCTCAGAGAGGAGTGGGGACATATATAGGAAGAGCTCTTCAGCTGTTCTAGCCTGTCCCTCCTTCTTTGGCCTTGAGTGTACTGTAAAGTTCCAGAATCATTTAATACAGTATGTGAGATAGTAACCTCATCTGTTTTCAGCTATACAAAAAGCAGTCTGTATGTGTGCAACAGGGAATGTGAGTGTGTTGCCTGGGGACATGAAGGGGGAAAAAAATCCCAAACCCAAAAAATAAAGAAACAAAAATCTACCCCACAGCCGTTTGAAAGGGGGAGATCTAGATATGACTGTTTGGTCCTGTCCATTTCATGTGATAGTTATCAGTAGCTATTGCTCTTTGTTTCTGATCTCTCTTCAGTCAGAGCTGCTTTACAGATGGCCAGTGTTCACTTAGATGTTTTTAGGGCAGCAAGTGCCTAATCTTGGATATTGGCTCTAGTCATTGCCCTGAAAAATACTTATGTCATCTGTGTGAGTGAAGCTCAAAGCCTGCCCATGCTCTAGGAGCTGAAGAGAGATGATAGTAGGCTCACAGGTGTTTTAGTATGTGTGAAGGAGGAACCTGATTCTTCTCCCATTTGCCCATTTCATAAATGCACAGTTCCTTTGTGGATGAATAACTGTGTTATTTCCTGTAGTTTTTTTTTCCCTAAGAGCTTGCAAAGCTAGCCTAGGAGATTAATGGTGGCACCAGCTAAATGATCCATCATTTCCATTTCTGCAATGCCATTCTCAGCACAAAGTCTGATGCTAGGATCAGTGCTCCTGTGAGTCATTCTGAGGTCGCTGCAGTCTCCTGCCTGACTTTTCTTGCTAGACAAAAATAGCAGAGCAGCAATAGTTTGATGGAGTTGCTCTATTTAATGTCTCTCTTTCCATGTTCTTACAGCCTTCAAAATTGTCATGTTTTGGCCCTCAGCATATATTTTAGGGACAAAGAACATTTTTTTTTCCAAAAAATTGACAACTACTGACTTCATTCCAGAATAACAAGGTTGTCATTTCTTGGCATGCTGAATACTCTGTTTTATATCTAGAATAAGTTTAGGATAAACAAAGAATCGCAAGTATCTAATTTTTAAGGCCCAATTATAATAAAATTGCTGATGGTTGAGCACAGTGCTTGATCAGTTATCTATGGAATGCTTGAGATATGGACACTTAGGAGTATTCCTCATATATTAGTTAGGAAACAGGGAAGAAGCAAACAAATCTGGACTGCGATAGGCTCTAAGAAGAACTGTAATCAAGACACAAAGGTACAGCAACCTACAGCAACTTACAGCAACATAGCTGAAAACAAGAGGTACAGCAAGCCTTTATGTCCTTGCAGCTGAAGAAGCTTTTTTTTTTTTTTTTATTCCCTCCACCAACTGCTGTTATGCTTTGTCTTTTCTTGTAAAAAAAAAAAAAAAAATCAGGAAAAGATGACCAGCTTTTCTGGGAACTCTGTTACAACAGACCAGAGGTAAGACTGTAGACAAATAAAAAATTCTGCTATTTTAAAGTAGTATGACCTCTGAAGAAGCTGTGCTAAACAAGAGCAAAAGACAAATCTGTGAGAGACAGTCATGGGTAGGACTGGCCTCCAGTGCAGTAACTCAGGCTGTAGATGGAAAGGTAAGGCTGTCCTTGATAGCAGGTAGATGTGAACTCAGGATGTGGCACTACTGACTGCAGAAGGACCCAACAGAAAGACTAAATACGTTCTGTGCCTAGAATAAAGTTCCAAATTTCTAGTCAAGCCAAATATACTCCTCACCCCTTCCATTACAACAGCTGTTTTTTCTTCAAAAAGCTAGCATACAAAACTACCTATTTTCTTCTCTCTTATGCTGATGAGGAGAAGCTGCATCATTATGAGAGAAGTTAACTTCACTGTTGTGCTGTAGTACTTCAGACTGCCAGGAGAAAATCTTTTGTGTGGGTGCCTCAGGGGAACAGCCAGCTTGGTCTGAGCTGAGGGACTTCTCTGCATCAGTTTCACCTATATTTTCTTTTTCCCAAGTAACAGCTAGATTATTCTAAATTGGAAGCTGACAAAGAAGTACATATAGTTATAAAAGAAAATCAGTAAATGATCTAAATGTTCAATTCTTATAATATGTTCCATTAACATGCTTTATCATAGCTCAAAGTAATTCTTGTCAGTAAATGAAAAGAGATCTTAGTCTGATAAAAATGCAGTGCATTATTTCTATGCTATAACAGACTGACATGTTACATACAAGAAAAAGATTGACAGCTTCATAGTGAAAGCAAATTGTCTGCAGCTATTAGAGCTGGTTAATGAAAGAGAAAGAAAAAAAGAAGGGGGGGAAGCTTGTATTGAGCACAATATGATCATTAAACTAATGAGGGGAGCATTATTTCACCATTAGCTTAAAGAGTGGGAATTTATAGTAAACTGATGTTAGAATTACATTGTTATGTTTCCATTTCTTGGTGAAGTAAAAAAAAAAAAATACAAAACAACCCCAAACTGTGGCATTTAGTACATTGCATGCTCATGTGTTTGTATGGGTTCATGTAAATTTATAGGTGTTACATATACCTTCTACCTGGGAAAGAATTTGAATTTCCTTGCCTATTCTGAATATCCTAAACCTGACTGAAGACAGCCTTTAGCTGGCATAATATTTGAAGTTTACAGTGTGAATGTCTTCATCTAAGCCCAACATAGCATTCCCTCCATATTGGGGGAAAAAGAGGGGGTGTTAATCAAATGATTTGATCAAATGTACTCATGCATATTAGATTGAAATGGGTGGCTCTAGAAGTACCTGTTTTTTCTACATTAACCACAACTGATGTCCACATCAACTGCCTTAGATTTGAATGTAAGCACATGTAGTCAGATTAATGCTATACAGGGATGGGGAACTTTCTACGTATGTGAATGCTATTAAATGTTGGTATATGGGTGTGCTGTTAAATGCTGGTGAATGTGTGTAAGCAAGGTGTTTAAGACCCCACTAGAGCTGACAAAGAATCCAGTCAATGCAGTCAGTAAGCTAAGAAAAATGTTTAGCCAGCTGTGTGTTGGTGTCTATACAAGCAGAACTGAGCCTGGGCATGAGTAGTCTCATTCAGTATAAAAATGGCTGTGGAACTGTCTAAATTAAAGAATAATAGCAGCAACTAAAATGCATTTAGGGTGTGATACTTGCTTGGTGTATTAGGCTAAAACAAGAACTTTGGGGGATCAGGAGAGGATGAAACAAATTGTCCTTTTAGCCAAAAATGAATGTACAGACATCAAAAAATAGGATTGTCATGATGGGTGAGGTTAGTAATTTATATCCTGAAAAACTAGTAATGACCATTTTCCATGGTGTTCTGTCTCAGCTTTTGAAATTGGGTGATTTAAGGACTCTTTGAAACAGATCTTGCATTACAAATACCATCTGAATAGTCACTCAAGGATTTATCCTTCATGAATTTGGCTAATCTTTGTGAATCCAGTTAACCACACCAGCATCCAGTTATGTTCCTTTTAAGAACACTGAGCTTCATCTGCCTCTTGATTTTTGGGCCACTTACAATACTGTGAGATTGTTCTGTAACTCTTCACAGTTGGTTTTAAGCTTTATTACCAAGAATTATTTGTTGTTAGTGGCAAACACTGACATTTTTTTGCACTTTTTTTTTTCTTTTTCTTTTTTTTTTTTTTTTTTTTTCTGGATTGTTTCTGGATGCTCGTGGTGTTACAGAACTCACCTCTTGAACCAGGTGGAGACTTGTTTTTAATCTGCTACCTTAGCGATATTTCTAACCCTGGATTTTGCAGTTTTTGCTTTCTGCGTGCCCTAATGAGTCATACTCATTTTTCATAGCAGGCATTGTTTTCTGTGTCCCTCCCTCTTTTCTCTCTCTCCCTCACACCAATCTGTCTGCCATATATTTTTGTCTGGACAAATCATCCTACAGCTAGAAAAAGTGCAGAAAGCTTCCTTCTAACTTGGTACAGCAGGATTCCTCGCTCAACTGATTTGCTTAGACATAGCAAATATGGTAAAAAAAATTTAAGAAAAGCATCGTTAACACAGATACCATAACCTTAGCAAGGCTATCCATATAAACATTAGCCCCTAGGTCTCTGGATAATTTAAACAACTGCATATAGTGAAGGAGATGGTTGAGTCCCATACTCAGTTAAGCTTAAAGCATGCAAAGATCAGCTACATTTTACATTCTGCCAAACCTAACTATCTCATTGAAATGCTGGATACAAGATCAAATAAAATAATAGATACCTTCCATCCTAATTAGATGAAGTTAATAAATAATGATCAAGCATTGATAATACAAGATTACTGACTGAATTAATGAGTGTCTGTCAATACACAGATAAATCCGTGCCACCGTACTGCTCTGATACAGAAAAGGCATTTAACAAATTACATTTAATAAGATTAGGTTGACTTGGTCCTTTATGTAGATTGGGTTATGTGAGTACCTCACCTGGATGTTGTTGCTTTGTAAGAGTCCACAATCACTCTGACTTGAAAGAAAGCTAATCACTTAGTTCTTCAAAGCAGTACAAGAGAATGGGCCATCCCCTTTCACTCTTCTTACTTAATTCTGCCCTTGAACAGTTAGAAATACAGATTAATGCTAATCATATACCGCAGGTTATGAAATTGGGGACATACGATGTTCGACTATTACTTTATGCTGACAATATACTTTTATTTATATCAGATCGACCAAAATCTTTTCCTAATATATTGTAGATGGTATGCAACTTTGGGAAATATTCCTGGTATAAAATCAATTGGACTAAATCAGAGATGATGGCAATCTCCCAGAATATAAGAGAAAGCTGATCAATAGCACCTTTCAATGACAATAGACTATTTCAAAGTATTTGGATGTTCAGTTTCCGAAGAGAAGTAATGAAAACGTTAGAGCTAATCTTAATCCTTTAATTATGGAGCTGACTAATGACTTAAACAGATGGTAGGCTTTCCCCCTCTCATTATGGGGGAAGGTTAATATAATTAGAATGAATATATTACCCAGCCTTCTTTCCATCCTGAGTACAATGCCAGTTTCTGTTCCCCCTTTCTCTCTCTCTCTCTCTCTCTCTCTCTCTCTCTCTCTCTCTTTTTTTTTTTTTTTTTTAAATTAATGTGTTTGGAGATCTTGGGGATTAGGAAAGAAACCCCAAGAAAAGTCATTAAGAAGATGTAAGGAAATGTACTACCCAGTATTATGTTGCATTATGCATTATCTTGGGGGCAGGTGTCTTGATTGCCAAATAGTTATTTTTTAGGGTCCTCAGTGTGGCAATAGACAGAAGAGAATTAGCATCTTCCCTGCATTTACAGGGCATTTTGAATTCTGATAGCTTGCCTCCTCTGGGACATTCACTTTGGTTGGAGGCAGCTAGAAATGTCCTCTCTTGTAAGCAGTATCTTCAGCTTGGGAAAGGTGCAAAATATCTGCCGCTCAGCTGTCTCTGCTGTGGGAGAACTGGCATAGAAAAATCCCAGAAATCTTGTAGAAAGTGATGAATGTATGCCTTTTGCGTATCTTGCACCAGAGAAGAGGAAATAATCGGTATATGGGAGTAAAATTTAAATATTCATTTGTGGAAAGATTTGGGGACGATATTGTCACTGAGTCCTCCGGAACCTTTCTATTAGGGGGTTGGGGCTCAGCTGGCAGGATTAGAAATGTTTTCCATAAGCAGAAGGATCTTATATAAAAATCTAATGACTGATATAACTACCGAGCATTGGCATCTCACAATATTCAATCTAAACCTGCATGTGAAAAAGCTCTTATCACTTAGACATCTGATTCCTTCACAGAAAATTACCAGGAGTATGCATCGAATCAAGGAAACTGGTTCTGTATGTAACCCAAGTCACTGATGCTGCCTGTGAGAAGACAGCTTGGGACCTATGTTCAGTTCTCAATGAGAGTAAAATTAGTTTAATGCTACCAGGCATTTTGCTCGAAGGACAGCACGTTGCTTCACATTTACAGGTTACAGCTGTAGATTTACTGAGGGAGGGTTAAATGGGCAGTAGCCTGACCACTGACATCACCCAGCATGGTGTAAGTGGTGCTAGCTGCATGATGCTGATGCCTGTGCTTTGCATGTCTGCCCTGTTTGTTTGGGGGCTACACTTTGCCATGGGGGATACTGCAAGGTCCCTTGCATGGTTGAAAAAGCAGGGTGGTGGCACATTGCCCTTGGCGTAGCTGAGAGACTGGTTCTGCTGCCCTGACCAAAAAGCAGAAAAAAAAAAAAAAAAAAAAAGCCAAACAGAACTATGGCAGTGCTGGGTCTGTGGGCAAAATTAATGATTCCCAGTCTGTGGGATTGTGAGGCTGGTATCTAGCTTATTGTGCCCGGACAAAGGCCAGAGCTCCTTCAGGCTCTGTCCTCTCTGCAGTCCTATGCAGAGGCCTCTGTGGTGCATGGTCATGATAGCTGGTTTTAACAGAAATACTGGGATAACTTTCGGGATTGTTGAGAATCCTCCTCTGTGATCCCTCTTTCTCCTTAGCTCCTAGTTGGTTTATCTTTCCCTGCTTTATCTCCTTTCCGTTTTTATTACTTGTTCTGCCAGTTAAATTTTATGTGACATGTTTAAGTTGATATGATTGGTAGTTTCAGCCATTGTATGGTAATTCTGTTGCCATATAAAAATTCAATAAAAAGCAGAGGAAAATAATATTGGCATTATTTCTGAAAATGTCTGCATAACATGGAGAAAAATTTGGGAAAAAGACAGCAATGTCAGCAAACCACTAAATGACAGCATTTATACTGTATTTCTGTCTTTCTATCTGGGGATTATGCAGTATCTTTTTATTGCAGACCATATTTTAGTAAGAAATTCTGATAATCTCATTTACAAATTCACTCATTATAAAGGGACATTGATTTTTACATTAGCCATACTTCCAAAATATTGCTGTTGTGTGTAAGCAAGCATTGCATATATTCTACCACAAGCCTTTGGACAAATCTTGTGCTGTAGATGTTTCGGACTTTTATTATATGTTTATGCATACTTGCAGGGCAGCTAGTCATGCAGATGTATAGGCATAATGTTACTATTTTCAGTTCAGCTTCTGCGTGCAGTTGTGAACAGAAATGTTTTGCTGGATGGGCATAGTACTTGCTGTGCATCTTCTCTTTTATGCCTTAGCACTTTGGTTGTCACGATTTTGTGTTTTTCTGTTTCTTTTTCTAATTACCCTGAAGTCAATTTTGAGAACACATCTCTAACCTTTTCTAGTGTAGTAAGAAGTGAGGTGACCTGTTTCTGCCCCAAGTCTGATTATATGCTGTATCAAAACAGAGATTAAAGAAGAAATATTAAAGGACAAGCAAAGCACTCATGAGAAGGAAATGTTGGTTTTTCCTCATGTGGGCTATGGCAGGACAAATATTTCAGGTGAGAAAAAAATCTAGAGTAAGGGAATCTGATAAATAAAGTGAAAAGGAATGGGTATTTTCTGGGCAGATGGAGCATTGAAGCCCCACAGAAACCCACTGTTTTCAACAGTTCCCCTTTGTCAGACAGAATAATCCTTACAAAGGTCTTTGAGTGAGATCCAGTATCAGTTCAAGTCAGTGGGGCTTTTGTCATGATCTTCAGGGAAACTGGTCTAGTTTTTGATTTCAGACCATGCACTAGATTAAAATTGGATAAATAATAATAAATATAGATACATACTTCAGAAAGTATTGCCAGGCAGAATGTAAAAACAACACATTCAGGATGGAAAGTATGTCTTTTAAAGATAGTTTTATACATGTTTTTGTTGAGAAGCATGCATGGAAAAGAAAAAAGGATTCATAGCTCAATGGGCAGAGTCACTGAATATTGATAAATCATTTTTCTATCACACTATGATAAGACTAGCAAAAATACTATGTGGGAGTCAGGTAGTTATAGATAAAAATGAGTATCTTTTTCTTTTTTAGTGAATTTGTTGAATTGAAGCCTACATTAAAAATGTAGTTTGAGTGATAAACACTGCTTTGCAAGTTTGGGTCATATTCAGGTCATGTGGAAAAGAAGTGAAGAAGTGCTTGAAAAAGTTATACATTTTTTGATTTTTTTTTTTTCTAATGATAGAAAAAATGAGCACAAGAATTCAGCTGCAAATATGAGTGATCTTTCTTCTTTCTTTTGAATTTAACCCCCCAAATCTTTCTCCTATATTCACATATATTTTAATCTGGTTAAAACTGACAATACTATTATCTCTGCCATGTCATAGCAAATCGATACAGCTGGTACAAAGAATGGAGAAACTGGACAAAAAGAGGAGCTACTGAGGACAGATGTTCAAGAAAATGTAGACAAGCTTTGAAATACTTGAACAGGAAGATTTTCCCTGTCTCCAGTGCTCTGCAGAACTTCACAGCCAATTTGAGAAGGCAGTCCTGGGTCAGCAGGGAAGGCTAATGACTTCCATAAGAAAAAAAAGGTATGATCTTCTGATTTGGATTACTGCTGCTAGATTATCTTGGCCAGTTTTTCTCCAAAGAAAGCAGCACAGGTAGGTGGGCCCGACTCTATAATCCTCACAGTTTCACACTTTCCCAAAAGAAAAATGTGAAGTGCCATCTGTGTTCAGCACTTGCGTTTTCCCTCAGGTGTGTGAGTTTTAACTAGAGGAAAAAGGAATTATGCTCTTCTTGGTACCAGATGTTTTCCTATGAAAGGCAAGATATGGGTGCTTATGAAATGACTTGCTTGTGAGAAGAGTTCCTTCCTGCACTAGTTAAGAGGTTGTTTATGCTCTGATACCTAAGGCTTTATATCCTCTCCAGACTTCTGTATTTTCTGGTGTTTATATGTGATATTTATCCAATAAAAGAAGAACAGGGCCATAAAACTGTAGGTGACAAGACTGAAAGGAACCACTTTGATTGTCATGTCCAGCCCTCCTCTTTCTGTTGGGTGATATGGTGGAGTCACATTACTGATGTGGACTTGTGTTTTTCTTGACTGACTATGTCTGTTTCTGTTTATCTGAGTCTGTTCTCTGGAATATAATTCGTGTTGTCCTTATCACTATTTTTTTTTGTCTTTTGGAGTTGAATAATATTTTTAAATGACTGTATTATTTACCTGAAGTATGTAAAATGTGTATATTTTCAAAACATTTTATAAAAGATGCTGGGGCAATGTCAGAGATTGACCTTGGTTCATTTTGATTTATTGTAGGCCTCTTTAATTCATTGTTTGAAGTCAAACATCCATAATTTCTTTTTGCTTATACTTTCAATTTTATAATGTATTAGCATATTATATTACATACATCTCTCAGGTATAATGGAGAGTTAAGGAAGTGATGAGTCTTCCTTCAAAAGATTTAGTCCCCTGTTTAACCCTTTAACTCAAACCTTAAAGCCAGCCCTGTGATTATATTGCTGTTGTTTCTGTGTTCTGTATCAACATATGCTAGGTATCAGCAGCCATTTCGTGCTTTGTTTAGATGCTGCTTCGAAGTCTGTCTAAAAGAATGGTAATTGATAATTCTTCTTTTACATGCTTTTAATGAATATTCCTTAAATAGTTGAGATACATAGAGAGAACTCTCACAATATCACTTTCTTTTATCTTTTGTGTATTTATTCTCTTAAATCTAGAAGTATAGACTTCATAGTTAAAAGCACACCTCCAAAGAAATGAAAAATGGCAGAAAGTTATTATGTACCTTTAATAAAGCATAGGACCATCTGTTATTATCACTTTCTATCACTGAGTTTTTTTTATTTTTTTAAACAGGTTAAAATATCAGTGAGAAATTATGTGAACACTATAAATGGAAACAGAATGCAAGGATACAGGCAGTTATGTAACTGCTCAAAATTTCAGGATCAGACACTGAGCTAATAATTTTATAGCTGCTTATTGCATATTTTTAAAAATGTGTTTATCTTGCAGTTCTTATTTTGTAGTTCTTATTCTGAGTTGAAAAACTCAAATATGGGCTCATAAAAATGACTTTTGTGAAGGGCATCAGTAATGACCATTAGGAATGCGTAAAGGGCCACAACAAGAGCTGAAAGAGCTTGTTGCACTTTAACTTTGTGGTTGTTTGACAGTCTTCTCCTAAACTCCATAAACTTCATTTGCATTTCCTTGTTCCTATCTATAAGCTTTCTAAGTCACCACAAGAACTTTTTTTTTTTTTTTTTTTTTTTTTCCTGCAGGGGTTGACTGGAGATTGTGTGCTCTGGTGTGCTCCTTCTCTCTGTACTCTCAGATTTTTTTATAATTTAACTATTCTGGTTAATGTTGGACAACATTTTTCTCCTTGTTCCAGATTTTCATTCTAAGAAGCATTTGATAGTATTCTGAAAAAAATGTTTTTCCTCAATATTCATGTAGTTAATGTACTTGTCATGGAAATGGGATACAAATAAAGACTACACAAGACAGGCTAGTTCTGAAGGTGTGCAGACACCTCTAGCTCCTTATATTGCTAGTTTTATTTCTGAGCAGTGGATGTATGAAGTACAGAAGGATTTTAGAAGGGCTGAGGACAACAGTGGGTTAAAATATAAATTCTGTTGAGAACTTGATTATGGTTGTGCACCTCCCTATATATGCAACAATGAAAAAGCTCCAATAATAGGGCTAAGATGGGCAATAGCCTATAGATTTCTTTATCAGGTACCCACTATGCCAAATTAAAAACAGATGGTATTTTAGACTCTTGTCTAAAGCTGCATGTGGAAAACAGGTATAGCTCAAGTTACTGCAATGTAAAGTTACTGGAAAGATGACTGAAAATATGGCTATAAGTAATCAGTTTTTTTGTTGCAATATAAAGGTACTATTAAGTGAATGCGGAAGAGTTTAGGAATTTCAATTCAAAGGTATGACAAAACGTTAGAGAGAATTTGTTCCTTTAACAAAGGGAAAAGATTTGGAAAGAGCTCCATATCCAACTGTATGGATAAGCACTTTGGTGGAGATATCTGGGATATGCACAAAGTCTAGAAGGAGCTGAAAAAAATGTTGATCCATGAGAAGTGTTGGAATGCGTTGAGAATTGTTGAAAGCCAAGTGGAACCTGCACAGAGTAAAAACCAGGAAGCATTCTTAAATCACTTAACTATTTCTCTCATGCTTTTCATGCCTTATTTATTTATTTTACTTTTTTTTTTTTTTTTTTTTTTAATTCCATGGCATATGTCCAGCATGAAATACCGGGGATGAAACAGAGTAAATAAAATTTCAGAAGGACCCTTCTGTCCTCCTCAAATTTATTGTTGCATTTTTTAAGAAGGGTAGTGTTAGATTATAAGGGCAAAAGGCAACAATTCATTGTCTCAGGTAAACTTTTCTCCATGACTGAAAGAACAGCGCAAGTGCAAGGTTAGAGCTCTGCAGATTGTTATACATCCTGTAGTGTGACCTCAAATAAGACCAACCCTTTTTAGACCAAATTTTGGAAAACTTTTAGACAGAGTTTGGAAGGAAATTCAGTGGAAAAGGGAAGAAAAAGAAAGGTCAGCCTGGGCTTGCTCACTGGTAAAAAGAAATGCCAGTGAACTGGGCATCTCTAAGTTGTCCAGAAAAGTAGAAGGAATGCGGTAGACCTAGTCTTTTGGAAATCAAAAAATATTTGCTACTGTCAACTTGTTGGGCAAAAAAAACTACTTACATTTGGAGAAATGTGGATTCGTCAAAGAAACATATGCATGTAAGGAGCTAACATCTGAAAGGAAAATCACAGTGTCTAGTATTAAACTTCCTCTTGCTTCAGCACTTCCTTTTTTAATGAAGCATCTGTACTGGGGCAGATGCATTTTAATCAGGGCCCTGAACAAAAAGAGGTTTGGACTTGCTATTAAAGGTAGTCACACATAATTAGGAAGAGGAAAAAAAAAATTGCACATCGGGAAAAAAAAGAATGATTTTGCAAGTCCTGGGGATCAAAGATGGGATGAGATTTAATTGTACACCATAGAAAATGTTTATCACTTGAGCATAAATAAGATATTTGGCTAGAGGTGACAAAGAAGAAAAATATTTAGAGAATACCTGTGACCCACAAGGCAACAGGGAAGACTAATGCAGTCCTGCAATCCAGAATGGTGTGTGTGGGGGGGCACATGATGCTTACTGGGTAGATTTACAAGTCTTGATGCCCCTGTTTGAGGCCCCAGTAGTGCCTAGGGCCTAGAGTCACCTGAAATACTGGTTACTAATGTCTGAAAAAGAAACTTAAGCTGGAGTGTGTGAGAAAGGCCACCAACATGATCAAAGGAAAAGATATGTGTCAGTACCATGACGTGGTAAAGGGGGATCCTGGAGCAAGCCTTCCAAAAACAGGAGTAAAGTCAAGAGATCTGCTGTTTTTTTAGATGGATCTTGTTGCATATGAGTGTGATATGTCTACCTGCAACAGCTAATAACAAATCCGAATTCTCCGTGTTTGCTTCATCTGTATGTTTCTGAAGCAATGCAGCTGATAAAGACGAGAGGCCACTGTTGGTTGATATTGATGCACACTCAAAGGTGGTACCTAAACAAACACTTTTTTTTCACATAAAAATGTTCCAGTCTTATTAAAATCTGCTAACTTTTGGCAGCAGAGGTCTTCACTGCTCATTACCATCATAGCCAAGGAAGCTGCAGGCATTAGGCATTGCTGATCTAACCTGCAGTTGAAGGCTGGAGGGTTGTCGGTGTCTTCTATTGTGTTCTAGTTTCTGATCCTTCAAAATAAGTTCAAACAGACTTCAATCTTAACCAGAAAAACAAAACAACAACAACAAAACAACGAAGCACAACCCTAACAGCAGCCTTGTCTGAGGATGCCAGAAATCTTAAACGATAAACCAAAGAGGAGCAAGAGCATAAATTCTTAAAATAATTTTGAATCGCAGCCAAGTACTATTCTCCTACAGGTAGGCATGTGCTGTACTGTACCAGCACTTTAGTGTCTTGTGTTCAGTAGGTACCACTATTGCAGAATCTTATAAATCATAGTTTAATTTTCAGAAAACATCAGTTGTTAATGAACGTGATGGCTAAACGATAAGAACTATTTGGCTTTTCCATGGGGTCTTGGGAGGTAAGATTCTGTTAGTGCCATAGATTGTAGATACTAAAGAGCAGGTTCAGTGAAGGTTGTCACCATCCAGATAAAAAGTTTTTAGGGGCTATTAGTACAAAAAGTATGAACTATCAGGTTTTTTTTTTTTAATATATATATTATTATTATTATTATTTTATTATTATTATTATTTTTAAACAAGAATTGTGTGAGCCCAACTTGCTGCCACAATGCAGGTGGAAGCTTTTAAGTAAAGCAGGTAACAACTTATATGATCTTTGCTTTGTATGACCTCTTTTTCCAGTCAGGAAGGCTAGAGGCAAAGGCTCTCTCCAACACCATCTTTCCTGCTCTGTCTCAACAAGTCATCTATCCAGCTACTGTCAGGACTTTGTGCTCTGAAGTCCTTATTTGTCAAGTAGTGCAATTCAGTGATTTCTGTTGCTACTTTTATCTTCCAATTACCTTTTCCAAAAATAAAATTAAAAAAAATATATTTTTTAGGATCATACAACTTCACTTTTCAAAGTGCTCTGAAAGATTTCAGTTGGTGGACTTATTATAGGTGTACCAAGTAGGCAATTGTTTGTGGGTTCAACATTATCAATGTTAATATACAAATTTTGTGTCAGTTCTTGTTAGGAAGGTGTATTTTGACATTTTCTGTCTGAGAATTAGGAAAAGAAAATCACATACACAGAAAACAATGAAGTTAGTGATTTCTTTGAACCTTTAATTGCTGTTGATACAGGTTTTCCAGATGATCAGTATCTCCCTGTAGGGAAAGATGTTTTGATGCATGAAGTGATACAGAGCAAACATTACAGCCTGGGGACTCCAAACCTTCTGATGGGGTTGAATGACCATAGAAAGAAGAAAGAATCAGTTTCTGAAATACCCTAACTAAACAGTCTGTGAAATAGATTTATCTTTGAAGCTATTGGCATCATTCACTGCCTTGTATTATTTACTGGGTCCAGCAACATCTTTTCTTCTAGGAATCCTTGCCAGTAACTGCTTTGTGCTTGGCTATATTTATTCTTAAATTCCTGCAGTAAGAAAGCCTGAAAAAAAATCTGAGACAATTTGTTTCCTTTACAGTAATGATTATCAGTATTATATCTCCCTCTCAAGCAATGTCCTCTTCAATAACACTCTCCTTTTGGAGCAGTGAGATGGAAGCTTTTCCTTGGCATCACTAAGCAGCATTCAATAACCTACTTCTCCCTTTCTGAAGTGCTAGTGTAATTCTAGTTAAACACTGCTTTTCCTGGGCTCTCTTTGTGTGCTTTTTTCCATAGCTAGGATATCTGCACACAGGTCTGCTTCTCCTATGTCTTTGAACCCCTCCTCTGTTGCCTTTATGATGCCTTTCTTCTGGATAAATATTTGTCTTTTAGGGATGTCCTTTCTAGGGGCTCTTGACAACTACATTTCCTGATTAATTTTCAGTATCTGTAAATTCATATTCATAGCAATCCATCTTTTTAGCATGGTGTTGGCTAAGCCCATCACAACTCACTAAGATACTTGAGCAAAAGCCACCATTCTTCTGTTTGTAAATGCTGTGTTGTTGGCAGGCTCTTAACCAAACTCATGCCCTCCTGCTGGCTTTTCTGCTTCTTCATTTTGCTACTGCATACCTGAACAAGCAACTAACTGGCACTATACTTTACTTCACTATGCTAATGTGTATCAAAGACTAGCTTTTCTGTCAGGATATTTTTCAGATCTATGTAATTCCACAGCATGTTGAACGTGCCTCCAGCATGTATGTTCCAGATTACAAATCTGCTTGTTTTGCACTATAGCTTAGTCTAGCTGCAGTTTGTTCCACATCCTCAGTGTGATGCCATAAACAGAAAGTCAGTGATGATAATATTACTTATTTTTTCTAGTACATTCAAATAAGGAAGATAGAGAGCTTGGCAGAAGTAAATAAAAATAACAAAATTTGTTCTGATGCCAGATAACAAAAAATGTAATATTTACTGTGGTCAGTCTTCAGTCCAAGATGAACAAAAAGTCAATGAATTAATGATGAACCTGCATAGAACCATAAAATCAGGTCTGCAATTGTGTTCTTGTTTGGTCTAAACACTTGTAAAATTTGTATTGTGCATGTCCTTTGAGTTACGTTAGAGTACTCGGAAGTATATGGATTAACAAAGACAAGCATGTAGGTAGCCAAGATTTATTACCAAATGTTTTTGAGTCTTTACAGCTTTGATGGAGGTTTTTCAGTGTAGAAGATTTTCCTGAATCTCTTTTGTTCTTGAAATATTATATTCAAAACCATTGAGCTTTTAGGAAGTGTATGAATTTTGATTTACGAACAATTCCTGTTATTTCTTTAGAGTCTTTAATTTCCTTGAACACGTAAAAAGTCTTTGATAAGAAGATAATTGCTTCCAAAGACTTGGTCATAACTGATGAAAAGGATAACTGTATAATACAAGGGCATCTGAAATGTATTAACGGTGAGAGAGTATTTACATATTTTAACTGACACAGCAAAGTTTTCTGAAACACAAGTCAGAGATCAGACTCTATAGATTGAAGTCACAAATATTACTCAATAAAAGCCAATTAGCACCTTATGCTAGACTCCCCTCCAAAGCAGATGTCACCTTTGACACACTGCTGTACTTGCAATGACAAAGTCTAAATATTTCCTAACATTTTCAGTAGTTCGTAATGCCTCCAGCTCACATTTATGACAATTACTGTCTGATGAGCTCTCATTTCTATTCAAGAAGGCAAAGGGCAAGGTTGTGAGACTGGTTAAAACATGGAGGAGACAAAACACCCAAAAACTTTTACTATTCTCCTTTGAGGCCAGGTGGACAGACAGACTCTAATGTGACAATCCTAAACCACAGATCGAGCACAGTTTTCTGCAGTCCCCTTAGGTGGGCAAGGCCTCCATGAAAGTGTTCATCCTAGATCATGTTTAGGGAAAGTGGAACAGATCCAGGAAAGGTAACAGCCCCCAAAAGCCAGGCACCACACTACTTCAAGGAATGCAGCTGCTGCCCTAACCTGCCTACCTGGGGTGAGCACTGAGCCTTTGTATTTGAAGGTGAATGGGAACCCAGCACTCAGTTAGCAGTCTCTGGTTTTCCAGTTGAAAGGCACCTTTGTGGCAGAGACGGAAAAGAAACAGCTAGTGCAAAACCTCATGTTCATAGCTGCAGTTTTATTTGCCTGCTCTTTTGTCTTGTATTGCCTTGGAGTAGAGGCAAGCCTTGTTTGTCCTTTGTTTGCTTGACAACAATTTATGTAAAGGCAGTTTCCCTCAATGTTTGTGCAGACTTTTAGCTCAACACTGGGGAAGATAATTTATTATAAAACAAAAAGGGAACAAAGTAGAAGGTGACTGTAAAACCAAAAATACCGTCAGGGACAAACTTGTACCTGAAAGTACTCGGTCTTTTTAAGGCACAGAATTTCAGTCTGATAGTATCTGTATCAGTGTCTCTCCAGTAAAACAAAACCGTATACTTTTTTTCTGTGAAATAAAAACTAAAAATAATTTCCAGGGAATGCTGTCTATACAGAAGGGAGTGGAAACCCTTTGGGAGAGCTTTGTACAAAATACAAGTTCTCTTGGTGAACAAGTTGAAGTTAAAATGCATCTGAAACCTGCATGGACACAGATGTGACCCTGTAGCAGAAAAAAAATAAAGGCATCCTGTAGCAAGTGAACTGCATGCTTTTTGTCTTCCTACACTTTTTTTTTTTTTTTTTTTTTTTGGTGAGGCAGAGACCTTTTAGGCTATTTGTGGTTGTTAGGCTCCCAAAGAATTTTGATCTGTAGGAACTCCAACTGAAGCTATGTAAATGTCTAAAGAGGTCTGTGCACTCGCTTCCATGGGGCCTTAAGAAGGCAAAAACACTGTGCTGTGCTGCCACGTGCACATGACTGTGCTGTACCCAGAGTGAAAGGAATGCCAAGGGAACCAGGAACTTTTTAGGATAGTGGACCAGGGTCTGAGTCTCACACCTGGGTAAGCCCCTTCAAATGCAGTAGACGTGAAGTAGTGGGCTAAAGCTCTGCCCTGGAGACCTGGGTAGTGGTGGTGCTCACATGCAGTTGGTTGCTGCATTTTACCCTGGCAAGAAGTAGCTAACAGACAAGAGACAGCAGCTTTCCAGACTGCTCCCAGTCTGGAAGTGCATTTGTGAAGGCATCACTAAGCAAAGAGCTCAGATTTTAGCTCCCACTACTCAGTGGTGTTGAAGGGTACCTTGGTGAAGGCAGCTTGCGCTGCTGTTTGACAGACTGGAAACATTTGTACTATTGCTTATGGCAGGGTTGTACTTCAGGTATCTACCAATATTTTAGGCTTTTCTCCCTTCAGCTGAGAACTGGTACTGCACTGTAATAGCGTGGACTGACTTGGTATGAACTAACACAACAGACGTGAATGCTCATTAGGTATGTTGGCAGGCTCCCCGTGAATAAGCTCAGGGTTCAGAGCTCAGTTGTGTAGACACAGTGTTTTAGAAATGTGGCATGTTGTCAGGGAGGCTCTAACAAAACCCCCTGGGAGACATGCTTGTAAAAACCTTCAAAATCCTTTGAAGACATGTTGCTAATGGGGAGAGCTTTTCATGTGATGTGATAAGTTAAACTTTGAAGGGAAGATTGTAGGCTGTCCTTTGTTTTCATTTCAAGAATTGAGACTGACAAAAATCTTCATTTATTTTATATTTATATATATTCATATATAATTGGTGACATGGCAGACTGCCATGTGCTGTTTTACCTTGAGCGCTGATAACAGAAAGCATGTTACATAGCAGATTAACATTATCTTCTTAGTTACAGGAAAGAATAGTAATAGCTTTCCTTTGTGTTGTAGAGTCTATACCAACGGCAGTATCTGTGGGAGATAGGCTCCCAAACATACTGTTCAGCAGTTCACAGTTTTCACATCATAGCTGCGAAAAAGACAGAGTCCTAAGGACTGCAGGTCTTCTCACACTCAGGAAGCTTTGCATCTGCTATTTCTGGCACCAAAGCTGTGCTTTATTAAGTGTTTGATTGTTTAGTTTCCTGCTATGAAGGAGGCTATGGGACAGGGCTTGAACTCTGTAGCTGCTGTCATCTGAACATGGAGGTCTAACTGAGATAAATCACTGCTATGCACACAGGGTAATTTTGAGAAAGATTCAGAAGCTCCTGATGTCAGTTCCTACACAAGTAAAAGTCTGTATTCAATAGATTTTTGACCCTATCTATCTGTCTTAATATTATTCAGAATTTTTAATCCGAAAATGCCTGCTATTTAATAAGCCAAATAATGAAAATACCATAGGGGCTTCATGGTGTCATGTCTAAACTGTTCAAGGTCAAGACTGTGGGACTCTAAGTACCCCTTCTATGCTTAACAAACCATCAAGCGTAAGTATGTCAGTAAGTGTCTATGGCAGCATTTTAGGCTTGATGAGGAACTCATTTCTGAAGTGAAGTTCTGTCCTCACTGTGTTTTGATCCACCTAGTAGGGTGGTCATGGGTTCATGAAGCAAGCAAATTTTAGGTGAATCAAAACCAGAAGGGGGTGATCCTGCAGTACTGCAGATGCAATACACAATTCAGCCCATGGGACCAGACTGCAAATAGTTTGCAGCAAGCCTTTTACTCCCCAAAGACATGCAGTGTTAGCACAACTTTCTCTCTGCAGATCTGTTCCTCAGTGAACGTGCTATGAACAGGACATGAATATCAGAAGGTCTCTGATGTTACTTTTGTCAGTGTAACTTGGCAGTCTGTCCTGATGTGCTTGCAAAGGTAAGACTACCATGTTAACAGCAATCACTTCAGACTGATACACAGCAAATAAATGTGTTTACCTGGCATTTTTGGCACAAGCATAAATGTTTTATTAAGTGCATTCAGTATAATTGTAAAATGTTATATAGCATGCAGTATGAATGACTTATTGGAAATAATCCTAGATATAATTTTTTCTCCTTAGAAATAGAAATAATGTTGTAACTTTACAGCAAAAGTCATCTGGGGGGTTACTTTCTGTCTCTTGTGGATATGTGATGAAAATTCTGAGAGCTTCAGAAAAATTGAATGTTGGCAGCTGTGAGATTTCATTTTAGTCATTGATGAGTGGATGCAAATGTGAGCCAAAGCAACTGACACAGTGTTTCTCATATCTCACATGCCATTCCTAAAAAAATGTCATAAAAATGAATCACCTCTGCCCTGACATTATTCATGCTGTCTATAATCCCCATGCATACAAAAAATAAAATCAAAATACAAAGAAGATGAAACCAAGGGAAGTGGCAACATTCCCACTGCTCTGGACTGCTTATCTCTAACAGTTGTTTGCAAGAAACTCCTAACAAATGTCATGGCAGTTACCTGAGTCCATGAAGGAGCTTTTATGAAGACTTTCTTTCAGCTGCACTCATGCTAGTGTTGTGTTGTTTTCATCCATGTACTTGTTGAGTGAGTTTTGTTCCAAACTAGCACCTTTAGGTTTTGAATTTTGCTGCCTCCCCCAGCAGAAATTTTCTAGCACTAGAGAGCAGAAGCGGAAGGGATTGACTGACCATGGACAGCTGTAAATTAAAGTATTTTACCAGGCCCAAGGTAATGTTCTGTCCCACATTCAGAGAGGTGTGATTCAAAATGTGTGGTGGAGCCTACCAAAGGTTAATTTTAAGAAGAGGGTTAGGATTCTCTGTCTATCCTATACTGATGAAGTATTTTAACTCTTTCAGAGGTGACTGATTGCTTGTGTTGGGATTCTTTTCCCAGTCACCTTTAGAAGACCCCCCCCCCCCTTTTTTAATTTCCACAATTGCAGTGGATATGAAGAGTTAAGCCTCCCTAGACTGAAGTTGTGCTTTGTGAGCAGTCATTGCCATGTTTGTTCCACAGAAGAGGGAAGGTGCAGTGCAGAAGCTGCAAAGCACTGGGGAAGGAAAAGCATGTAGGACAAAGGAATTACTGGTGGCACTTGCCCAGCTTTGAAATGATCACGCTGTCCTTCAGGATTATTATTTGTTCCTCACAAAACAGGCCTCTAAATATAAATCATGGCCTTATTGTTTTAAGTGGAATTCTTGATAAGTTCATGTGGATGCTTTGCTTTTACTCAAGAGATTAGTGCATGGCTAGAGGCAAGATGCTGCTCTGTGTGATCCTGAAATGTCACTTATGGCATTGATGCAAAGCTGAGTCTTCCACTGCTCTACGAGCTGAAGGGGTATGTGTTAACAAAGATATTTGTTTCTAGAGCTGGAACCAGACTGCTCAATTACCTCTTTTTTTTCCTTTTGTCTTGCTCTAGTTGAATGTCCACTGGTTTGTTCAGCACTGTGAGAAGCCTGCACATTCAGGCCTGTGGCATAGCTTTCTGGGCTTTGAGAAAATCACTTTGGTGTGTCAAACCTTGTGTGTCATTTTCCTCTGTTCTGGAGGATATTGTTCAGCGTGTTGAAATAACTGCACAAATCTTACTGTTCTTTCATTGCTGATAGTTTTAATATGTATTTCCTTAATCCTGCTATTTGTCATGCCATAGCACAATATCTCTGTCAGTATAACAAGAAATACTTTCCATTTTGAGGACTCGTTTATACTTTGCTCAACTGCTTGTAGCCCAAACACAACAGACAGTCACTCTGTAGTATTGTTAACGTGACAGAACCCCACATCTGTTCTTGCATGTTATTATAACTTTTTGAACATGCTGTCAGAGTTGCTGTTGCTAAATTCTGAGTTTATTGCAGCTGGTCCATATGCTGTTATTCCTACAGCATGCAGTCTAATTCACCTTCTCTTTACAAAAGCCTACTGCATCATTATTGATTTAAACCTTTGGCTGCCTCACAGTTTCCTCTACTAAACTATCAGCGTTTTCTTTCAGACCGATTATACATTGGTATCCATTCAAATATTACATCAGAGCAGTTAAATGTTGGTCCCAGTAGTAAGTGAACAACCTTGTCATACACAAACTCTTGTGTATAACTTGACCTTCCTGAGGTAATCCTCCACTGAATACTGAAAAGTCTATTCAGGCATGCATCGTTAATTCATTAAAGAAATATAACATTTTAAATTATTTAAAATCCTATTTTAAAGCTCTGAATCTAGTGTTTCTCTGCAAATAATGTCATACTGGCATTTTCTCTTCTAATGTTTAGGATTTTAATCACAAAATTTCTTCACTCGTTAACCGTCATCAAATTGTAATGGGCTCAGGCTTTTTAAATGCTTAACAGTAATGATAATTGTGGTGAATACAGTCCATCTTCATGTACATTTTTAATGCCAGTAGAGTAGATTTCTTTGTGATAATAGAAATTATTATAATGCTGGCTGAATATGAATGCATTTTCTCTATAGTATATGTGCTAATACATTCCTAAAATTAAATTGCAAGCATTTCAGTCTTTAAAAAAACTTTTCAAAGATTGAAATGTACTAGATAATACAATATCTCTCATGCGTTATAGCACACCAAAAATGCTCAGGCCGTCATCTTGCTCAATAAACTGAATTTACTAGCCTTATAGAAAAGCACTACAGAGTTTAATAGAAAATGGTAACCTTTTTACATGCTTTTGAACCATCCCATATGATGTAGCAAAGAATGAATGCTTGTGGGAGGATGGCTTATATCTACAGATAGGATGGGATGGTGCCTGGAGTTTTACTAAGCAAAGCGTTTAAGCATGTGCTTATACTGGAGTGCCAGTCATCCTGCTGAGCCTGAATGGGAGACGCAGATGTGCTCATTTCCTATTGACTTTCAGGAGAGTGGGTCATGATGCACAAAGGAGCCGTGCTACTTCCTGCATAGCAAAACCGAGAGGATAAAATATTCTGGCAGTGTGATAGTTTTCAGGCAAATAATTGGGATTTAGGAAGCTGTAGGTTCTCTGCTGTCCTATTCAGTGCCCTTTATTTTTTAAGCAGTTTGAAGATAGGCTCGTCCTCTTTCCTTGCATTAGTTGCTGAGGGAGATTCCTCTCCATCTGCATCTTACACTTGCAGAATAATTTAGTTTGGGAGGGATCTCCAGGAGTCATATGGTCCAACCTCTGGCTCCAAGCAAGGCCAACATCAAAGCCAGGTCATTGCAGGGACCCTGAAGGATCAGTACCAAATGCAAGGTCAAGCTGATGGCTTTTTAAATTCACAGTAGTTGGTGAAAAAGGACAATTGTTGATGGCATTGGTTCTCAGACAACTGGAAACTTGCATGAAGGCTGAAAATGATGGATCTAACAGTTTTCTGGTTGTTTAAGTGGGTTACAGAAGTCTAAGCTTTGTAGGCTACAAGTCTATTACAAAGGAAGGTTTTTCATTCTAAGGAAAACTTGTAGTTCTGCTTGAATGTGCTGTCTGAGGGAAGGCTTTTTGCCAAAATTAATTGCTGGAAAAATGTACTTCAGCAAAGGCATTTTCCCTCTGAGACAATTGAATAGTCTGTGGAAATTACTCTGCATGTGTGTGAAAAGTTGATCTAAGGCTCTCTCTTCAGCCTCTCTGGTCACAGGTCTGACTGTCCTAAAGGTGTGATCAGATGATTTCTGGATGTAGAAACTCATATATTCAAGGTGAAGAATGGAGAAGAAGTCCAACCCTGTTTGCTCAGCTGTTTTTTTCTGGTTTCTTGTGCCTTAGAGTTCTTCCTATGCTCATGGGAACTGGGTTCAGATGGCACTGTGATACATGCCCATCTCTCCAGAAATTTGGCTGGGGTATTCCTTGTCTGCCTTTTTAGGCAGCTTCTCAGCTGCCTGGAAGCTGTACAGTTAGACCGCAGGGGCAGGCATGATGAAGATACAGGAGTGGACAAGTGGTGTAAGTACAGCACCGTGGGAGACTACACACCCAACCTACTTCTGGAGTTCAGAGCTCACTCGTGCAAGTAAAATGAGCAGGAGATGGCCTTCCTGTTCAATCATGGCATCTAGTGTTGGAGGCAGGACAGAACATATTTATGTTAGAGAAGAATTCAGGAAAAGTCCTGGACAAGTCAATCGCTGTGTAAGTATTTAGGCGTAGGTGTTTTCTATCCCTGAGACTGCTCAGGTGTAGAAGTCTGCCTTCACAATCTTCTGTTGAGACTCTGCTGATGAATTTGCTAAAATTCAGCTATAGCAGTACTATAAAGAAGAACATAATACATAGAGGTGTTTATGGAAGAAAAAAACAGAACAAACAAACAAAAAACACAACTAACCAGGAACCTTTTTGTCTTCTGCAGCTAGTTGGGGAACACAAAAATCCAGAGGCAAGAAAGAAGGGATGGAAACACTGGTCTTGCTGAATGGGACAGCATAAGTGGAGGGGAGGAGGAGCTCCTCAGCAATGGAAAAATTTTTGGAGCAGACCTCAAATGAAATTGCACTTCATTGTCATGCAATTCCATAACTGCTTTCTCTCCCTGAACTCCTGGTTTGCCTTTGTCCCACTGGAATTTAGCCTCAGGCTTCAAGTTAAATGCAGGAGCTGAAGTGCTTTCTTGAGTATCAGCAACAGAAGGGCTGACCCGTAGTCTGTTCCAGTCAACAGAAAGGTTTCGACTCAGTCCTGAGGAAGACGGAGCAAAGGAGATTAGTAGTCCTAATGGTTGCTGCTTCCTGAGCGCAGGTTTCTGGCTGAATCCTCGCTTGTAATGCTGAAAATATTCCTCCCAGTGGGGATAAAGGTAAAACCCTAGATTTTTTCCTGTATTTTAAGCATTCAGCTTGCAAGAGGCACTGATAAAGATTGTGCATTCTGATAAATTCTTCAGAGCAGTTTTTTTAAAGATTTTTTTTTGAAAGAACACAAACAACTGTGTTCTTATCTGGCAGCCTACTATGTGTGCAGAAGCCAAAAATAATTGTATTGACTCCTCCTGGCTTCCCTTTTGAAACAAAGAGCAGCAGTCCATTGTCTGTTCTTTCTTAAAAGTCAGTGTGAAAAGTTTTCAAGATGAGGAATAGCTAATAAATAGCAGGATTCCTGCTTTTCAATTCTGGTTTCAGGAGCAGTCACCTTCAGAAATGCTGTGTTTAAGTGGTTTCATAGTGGTAAATATAGCATAGACAGCAAGGTCTCACGATCTTTTAATTTTTCCAACCCTGCAACAGATAGATAATAGTTGAGGTAGATAATGCAACAGGTAGATAATAGTTGAGGATTACGGGAAGAAAGTGCATCTTCTGGAGTAACTTTATAAGGTCACAGTTTCAATTACTTTTACAGCAAAGTGTTTTATTCAGTTCTGCTTCCTAGCTAGTACATTTAGACTAAATGTTGTAAGAAAACAAAGGCTTCTCTATCAGATTTTAAGTTGCCAAATATTTGCTATATTTGTAAATATGCTTGCTGTGTAAGTGTATATATATATGCAACGGTGTGTGCATGTGAATGGAGAGGGCTCTTAAGTAGTAGCCAGGGTATTGAGGTACATCAGCAAGAAAGTCTGTTTCAGATTTCCCCACTGGCAGAGAAGAAAGCCCATCAATTAGCCAGTGCAATGGAGCTGTGCAAAAATACCCCTGTAAATGTAAGCTGCTGCTAATTACTGAACTGCCTTCAGAGGCAGGTTTTTAAACATACAAAATCCATAACAGAAATGGTATTCCTGCTCCTAGCCATCCCCTTTTCCTTCTTCTTCACTGCTCCCCTTGCAAAGGGAACCACTTTCATGTTTTATTTATTTGTCAAAGAGCTTTGCAGTAATGGGTCCTTGAAGTCCCCCAGATGCTGGCATCTTTGCATGACTTCAAAATAGCATGGAAAATGATAGTGTCCTCATGGTGCTGGCACTCAGCGTGAAATTCCTGTCACAGCGTTTGTTGTTGCAGCTTTCTCTGAGCTCAGGGATGTTGGTTGGCAGGAGATTTCCTCTCTTAACAGAATTTTTAATTTTGGTTTGATGCGGAGGTATGCAGACAAGGAGCCCCCCTGGTGCCTGCATGGGGGGGAGGCACGGCTCAAACTCCAGGCCAGCTCAGCTGCTGCCACCACAGACTTAGCAAGAAATGTTCACTTGCTGGGAGAAAGGGGAGGAGGAAATTATAACTGGCTCTACAAAAAGTTGCTTCTTGTTCAACTGAGACTTCTGTGGCTGCTACGTGGTTGGTGGGAATTGCTGTGCCTTTGCTTTGGGGTTTCTGTCTTTCCCACCAGCGTTAGTTTCCCCTTGTTGTGTTTATCTGCACTGGTGAGGGACAAGCATCACCTCACAGGGAGACCTCTAAGCAGCTGGTGTCTGCTGCACCAAGTAACAATGCCCTGTGATAGGCAACAGGGTTAAGGATTCTCATTTATTTTGTGTTACGTGGAAGGTTTTCTTCATCAGTTCAGGCTGTCCTTTGGGGTAATTAAGCAAGTGTATTTCTTTTTCTCCCTAATTTAAAGGAATAAGCTTTGAATTTGCAGTCAGGCCTTCAGGGTGGGTTTTCTTATAGAGCCCAAATATTTCAGAGATCTCCCTCAGTTACACTGGTGTAATGCCATTGCATTTGATGAAGTTCCTGGTGATTTACCCAGAAAGAGAGAAGTCCATCCTGGGCTCTCTAGTAGCTCTCTGCTACTCTCCAAATGAGTCAAGCATTTCAGAGCAGAAATAGTAGCCAGTTGCTCATTGACAGTGCCTATCAGTTTCTTGAAACAATGCACAAGTTTTTTTCATTTCTTTTTTTTTTTTCTTTTTTTCTTTTTTACTTCTCTGCGCAGCCCCAGATCTTCTGATACCAATAAATGTGAGTTATACATCCATCTAGAATTGGGAGAATATCAAAAGCACCTGGTTCCTTATTTGTTGTATCTGGCGCCATTCCAGGCTGCTGATTAATTCCGATGATTCAGAATCTTTGGCAATAGAGCACTGGAAGTGTGAAAAAATACACAATAAAATATATTGAAAGCAACTTGAAATGTCAGGTAAAATTCAGTGGAAATAATGTACCCATCAAGGGAGATTAATGGCATTTCTACACAACACTTCACTTCTTCTGCAGTATCAGGCATTCTGGATGGGCAAATAATCCATTACTCTTGCAATTAATCATAGCTTTAGATGTGGATGTTCTTGGCATCTGACAGCCTTTGCTCTGTAACTTCCTCCACCAGGTGTGTGTGCCTCTCTTCCCTTTTAATCATTTCTTCAGGTCTTTCAAACCACCCCTCTACCTTCTGGCATCTCCAGCTTGCCAGTGCATCTCTTTCATGGGTGACCATTCCCTCCTCTCAGTCCTTTCTTTTGTGGTGTGAAACATACTTATTTCTGAAAGGATTTCTTGGTTGGGCACCGAGAAATCTTTTTTTTTCTTCTTCTTTTTTTTTTTTTTTTTTTTTTTTTTTTTTTTTGATCAGGACATGAAAACAATGATTCTCTTCCCTCACAGATGCAACTTCCAATTGGCCTTCACGTGAGGGGCTATGCAAATGTGCCCCTTGCTGACCAAAGGGGAAGCAGAGGTGGCTTCTCCTTGGTGTATCCAGAATGTCAGGGATGGGATAGTGTCATGTCTCCATTTGGACATTAAAACTACCAAATGATCGGAAGGAAAAAGGAAGATATCTCCTCCTCTGCTGGTGGGTTTTAGTAAACTTCTTCTGCCAGTCTTGGATGTTTTTTTTCCAGCTGGTGAAAGAGGAGAGCTGAGGACTAGCAGATAAATGTTGAAAAATACTGTAGGTGAATTTCTCTGTGAAGATCCTTGAAAAACTATAAGACTGTTGACAGCAAGTGGTTTTGTTAGAAAATTCTACAAGTGTTTTCTGCTCTTTTCCCTCAGAAAGGTGGATAAAGAGCCAGGGAAATGTTTCAGACCTGCCATAATGCAAACATAATGACCCTCAACATGTGGTGAGATTACCTCCAAAATGGCTGTCACATAGGCACTGATAATAATCCAGCTTTACTGGGGAAATGTAGGTCATCAGTAAGAACAGAGCTTGTAGCTTCAGCATTAAAAAAAAAAAGAAAAAGAAAAGCATTTTGGGCAAGAGACAAAACAGTTTTGCCCTTTGCTTTACTAGCTCCTGTAGCAGCTCATTCAGAAACAGCAGCAGGTTTGTGTGGCTGAGGCAAAAAGACAGCTCAAGTGTGGCACTGCAGTGGTACCTGTGTTGTGCCTGCACACCGTCGGGCTGTGCCCAGGGTGAAAGCATCTCCCTCCCAGGTTCACCCAGCTCACCAGTGCTTTCAGGTGAAACAGCAGCTTCCAAGGGGGAGCTCTGCACCATTTATATGTGACTTAATGGTGAAATGGGCTCATCCCATTTCATTCAAGGTCCTGCCATTCCAATCATCTGTTATGCTACCATTTCCCCTGTCTCTCATTTTATGCATTTTGGCTTACATTTGCCTCACTTGCCTCTCTGATATTTTTCCTTCCCTCACCTTTAAATTGTGCCTTTTGTTTATTTTCTTGTCCCTGTTTTTTTTTTTACTATTAGTTACAATATGTATTTGTTGCTTGGTGTATGTTACTTCTGACTTGCTCTGAGGCTTTCCTTGACTTAGCTTTCTTCTGCTCCTCTCACCTCTCCTTTCACTTCTTCCTTCTGTTCTCAGCAACTTGCACACTATCCTCTTGATGTGCTTTTAAAGTTTTTTTTCCCCCTCCATTTAGTCACCCCAGGCCCTTCCGTCTTTCCACCTCCAGCTCTCTTTCTACCAGTTACTTTTACTGGCAACTTTACATGAACATCCCAAAGCTTTCTTCAGGAGCTAATTTCCAGGAGAATTCAAGTGTGCTGTAAAGTCTTAAGATTGACTTCAGGTCAGAATAGTTTCAAAGAGCCACATTGCTGTGCTGTAGCCAAAGCATCAACCCCTTCAGCGTGTTTTGCCCTTGGGATAGATGAGGAAGGTGTGAAGCTTGAAGTCTTTACCTGCCCTGGGGAGGAGGCAAGAGCTTGCTTGTGCTCTGCAGGTAACAGTGGATGAGGAGGATGAGGCGCTGCCTCTTCTCTTCTTGCATGTGTGAGCAGCCCATAATCTGCACTTTCACCCAGGGTCTTGGCTGGAGAGTCATGGCACTGGCACACTGGCAAACAGACTTTGAAAGAGCAGAGCTCTACTGAGCAGCATGACTTATGTTGAGCAAGAAAGCTGTGGTGAGGAGGACAGACATGTTATTGGCATCCCCCCTGTGTCTCCCCTTCCCCGGCTGCCCTGCCACAGCTGTCCCCACTCAGAGCATGCCCATGTCCCCTTCCCTCTTGCTCCTTTCTCCCCGTGCCCATGCATGGCTGAGGTCTCATGTGCGTTCAACCATGCCTGACACCAGGGGATGGACCTCACACAAAAAGTGGTGAGGAACAGCTCCCTTGGAGGCTGCTGTCCCATATGCGCTCAGCAGGAGGTGGCTCATCTCTTCCCTGTCTCCTGCACTGCCTCTCTCCCTAATCCCCCCCATTTCTTGCTTTCAGGCCTCCTCTCTGGGGCCCTTCCTTCAAATATGTTTCTTTCAGAAATTATTCTGATCGCTTGTTCTCATTATCTTAATGAACAATTAGAGAGTGAATCCATCAATGTAATTCCTGCGCTCTTTCTCCTTGTCTTTGAGCAGCGTGAGTTATGCCTCTGCTCTGTGCTGAGCTGGGCTGGTTTTCAGCAGCGTGTGCCCCAGGTTTCTGCAGGGTGGGGAAACATTCAAAGGCACAGAAAAACTCTGGGCTTCAGGCTGTGTAATTTTTTAGTGGAGATTATTAAGGTTGGCTGGGAGAGAGGGGTAAAATAACAAATGCAAGGGAAAAAAAAAAGAAGGACTGGAGGCTATTTTTGCTCTGGTAAGAGAAAAGCAAATGGGGACACTGAAAATGAAAATATTTCCTGGTTGCCAGTTGGTATGTGGTGCTCGCTGGACACCTCACCCACCCCAGGCAAGAAAAAGAGCAGTTGTCTCTGAAGCTGCATCTCCAGCAGGGCTCAGCTTACCTGAGGCACCAAGCTGTATGTGATGCTGCCATGCATTGTGCACGTGTCTGAAACAGGGCAATGCAGGCTCTGCTGATAACCACTGAGGTTCTGGCTGGGCTGCTTTCCAGTAAGGCTGCAAAGGATGCCACCTTGCACAGAAGACATAAACCAAATATTTGTATGCAGAGTCTTGGGTAGTTCTGCGATGATATTTGAATTTAAGCATTCATTAAAACTGAAATTACTTCAAGTCAGTGGGTGAGCTGGGAGGGAAAGACGGATAATGCTGCTGTGAATGGGGCCATATAGTGACGCTTTGCTCCCAGCAGATTGTGCAGATCTCTTTAATGTGTTATCTTTATGTGTTTCTCACCTTCTGTCTTACCTCTTTAACTTTCTGAAGAAGCAGGGAAATAATTGAATGCTGCGCTGACTTTCTAAGTTACTGTAAATAGCCATGAGACCCAGTCTTTTGGAGTAGTAAAGTTGATTTCTTGCCACTCTGATCTATTGACACAGGCTCTTAGGATGCTCAAGCAGACAGCATCGTGGGCCCTATGCCTTGCTGCCCTTGCTCCTTCTTTCTACTTGAAAGGTTAGGATCCTGGGGGGTGCAGAGGGCAACACTTGACACCCCAAAGCCATCTGGCTCCATTCAAGCCCCACTGCAGCAGGAACCTCGTGTTTGTTGAATGATTCTTTCTTTCTTCATTTGCCATCTTCTTGAGGATTAATAGCAGGCACCTAGTGCCTGTCACTGTCAGCTAGAAGGTGCTGTATATAGATGGATCAACCTGGTGATCCTTGTGTTCGTGTTGGTGGGTTGCACTAGAAATAGCTCTAAAAATAATACACTAAAGTAGCATTTAGATTAACAAAAATAGAGAACTTTATTCCGTTACTTACAATAATTACTGAAATTAGAACTGTTTTGCATTTTATGTTTTTATACTGAATTTAATGTATTCTATACTACCCGCATCCCATTTTGAATTCTTTTTTTTTTTTTTTCCCCTCTATGGAGCTCACCTGTGGAAATTGCTGTAGGCGGTACAGCAACATGGCAGTCGGTGTATCTGAAATTGAAACAATGGAGATAATTTTGTATCTGAAAAGGAGTAAAAAGAGCATTTTGGAATGGTGTGACAATACAGTGTTCTGTTATTTTTGCTAGATGTAGAAGAATGGAATAAATTTTAGAAGAGAATTGATCATCTCTTCGTAGTTTCTCAAACCTACCAAGAAGTCACATAGAAATAGGTGGAGATCTCAACTCAAAGCTCTTTTTTTTTTTTCCTGGCATACAATTAGGATGCAGCATATCAGATGACATTTCATTTTTATTTGTAAATTATTTCTTTTACAGCCAGGAGTGGTAAAGCAATTAATTAAAAATGATGAGTAATTGAATGACTGGAATCTGCAGCAAGTTGTGCATCCAACAAAAAAGTCACAAAATATGTAGTTCTCATATAAATTAAAAAGAAATAACTATGAAACCTGTTTAAAGTGTCAATATTTTGAAAAAAAATGGAATGACCTGTTAAAAATATTTTTTTCAGCAAATTGGTAATGTGAAAAAATGTCTCATTTGTAACATTTTATTGTAAAAATATCAAAAGATTTCTTTTCAGTGTTGAACTTTTTCATTTTAAAAGGGAAGTATCACTTCAAAGTTGAAAGCCATTCCAAACATAAAACTGAAATGTTCTATGAAAAATGTCATTACTCTAAATGTTTCTAAATGTGCTCTAAACAAAAATTTTGTAAAGCTCGTGACTTCATAGAATGTTTTATTGTGCTCAGTCCTTCAGTGCAAGGCAAGTTAATAGAGAAAATGAAATGTATAATAGAACAGCTTCCTACCTAAAATCTTCAGTAACCCATGATGATGGTCATTGTTGTTTTGACACTTTTCAACCAATGCCCCTCACATTTTATGCACTTTGGAGTTTCTTCCTTACCTTGTGAGGTTTTGCTTTGGCAAAAGGATTTCTTACTACACAGTAATGCCAGATCACAGTTTCATGCCTGGTTAAGGAGGCACTTTTGGGTTTCTGGCATACATGGGCTTGTTTCCGCTCTGTTCTGGTCACAAGGAGAGGGTGCTGCTTCTAGCCCCAACTGCCCTTCCCCGCCTGGTGGTCCCTCAAGGCAACCCCACCTTTGTGTCCCGCAGGGATTCCCATCTGCCCCAGTGAGCTCAGGGTCTCTAGTGTCTCTGATCATCCTGCCCCCCCTCTGACTGCCCCGCATCTCCCAGCAGGGCCCCAGTTTATCCCACGTCTGGTGCCTCTAGGCCTCGGTGGAGGAGGACAGCTGACAGAGGCAAACAGCCGCTATGTGCCCTCATCTGTTGGGCAGACAGGGCCACAGGTAATGGAATCTGTGCAGGCCTAATGTGGCCTCAGAGCATGTTGAGGGCTCTATTTCTCCTTCCGAGATGAAGGAAGAATGGTTGCAGGCAATTTGGCAGGAACTAGATGGCGATTAATTGAGCAGCTATGTCAACCATTATGAGACTGGCCTGTGGGTGTATTGATGGCTGAGTGAGTGATGCCTCCCGGGCTGCAGGTAAATGTGGTTCCTGGAGCTAGGGTCAGGCTGGCCGAAAGAGTCAGTGATTGCAGGGGCTTCTGCTAGAAAAAGAGTTTTTTTTTTTTTTTTTTTTTTTTTTTTTTTTTTAATGGAAGTAACAGTGATATATAGGTATATGTAATATTACCTATAGCTTGGTGTGCTTCTCAATTTTAATAGGAAACAGGCCAGTTCAGACCTAGGCAAGCAGAAGCGGCAGAGCTAACTTAGAGCTATCTGGCTGTTGATTTTGCTTACGTTGCTAAAGGCAGCCTATATTGGAAACGTATGACTTTCCCCTTTCCATGCTGTAGTTACCGAATCTGGAAATGGCTGTCAATGAGGATGACATGCGAATTGAGACTTCTGGGGAGGACCAAAGAGGGCAGCATCTCCTTTTGCTATGTTGGGCATCCCTGCACCTCAGGGCTCCTTTGCTGCCTTGCTTCTGAAGTGGGGGTGGGTCCTCCAGAAAGAGAAAGACCCCCAGGCATGGAAAAGCAGGCTGCAGCATTTGAGAAGGCTGCCAGGGTACGCTGCTGTGCTTGTCCTCTGAGGCAGTGTGGGATTTGTTCAGCTGTCAGTGCTTGTGCCTCTCCAGTCGTGTTGCAAGCCTGAGGGGGGGGAAACATACACCGAAGCAGACGATGAACATTATTCATTATCCTGATTTTGTGGGAGGGCTTAGCAGTTCAAGTGCTGTGAGGGAGTAATTGAAGTCCTAAAAACAAAGAGCTTGCTTGTCACGGTGCTTGAGAGAGGAACGAGAAAAAAAAAAAAAAAAAGAGGTGGAGAAGGGAGTTCAAGTGTGTGGGAGAATGATGGTGGCTGAAATTTCAACCAGCTTGAGAAATCGCCTCTCTTCTTGTATTGCCATCTTAGCCGTAGCTTTGTGGGGGTGCTGCAGCTAACTTTCAAGCTGGATGAAGTCAACAGAAGCAGAAGAAAGAGTTTTGCTTGCTGCTGCCCCAATGTCTGAAGGGAGGGAACGTGGGAGGTGTTGCTTGTACAGGACACGCAAGGTTTCCTACTGCCTCTGGGAGCACTTGTACTCCTCCCTCAGCATGCAGTGACAGAAGCTGTTCATTGTAGCCTCATAATCCCTGGAATTCATCTCAGTCCTTTCTTCACCAGGTCAAGATACAGTGATTTTGGCATCAATCGGTAAAACCCACTTGTTCTCCAGCCCTCTCTGACGATGAGAGTTCACAGGGCACCACAATGTATGGTACTTGGGTTAACGTTCCCACTGGTGGAAAACATAAAATGGTATGTTATTCATCTCTCACATGAGATTTAAATCCTAAATCCTTGATAATCCTTGTATCTACAGCACAAACCCATACAAATAACAAGACATGCAGAGCTGCAGCTCATTAAGAAGAGGCGGTTATCTAGCCAACTGCAGCACTGTTGTGGGCACTGTTGGGTAAAACTCAGATGTTTAATTTGGTGTGGGAAAAATGAGGTTCACAACTTGTATTGTCTAATTCCCAAATTTACAAGCATGCCAAATGTATCAGAGTACAGCTAGAATGAATGAGTTCTGTTTCTAGCCAGAATAGATGGTCTCTGTGTTAGTGTAGCCCTTTCACTTCCACTCCTGGGTAGGTTTCAGGTGAGGCAAAAGAGTATCTTAAGATCAGCTGGAAAAACGATAGCAGGAAGAGGAGGAAATTGCATCATCTGTTCTGGTTTCATAAAATAGCCAGTTCCAGATATGGCTATGGGCATAATCTAATTCCCATATTGCTGTTTCCTCCTAATTTCTCAATGTCACAAAACATTTCAGTAAGGCAAATGGCCGTACAGGATTGGATGTGAAAGATTAAGCACAGTAGGAGAGCAAAGAAAGCTTGATACATTCAAAGTATTCAGAGTATCTTTCATGGTTTCAGAAGCCTAAATCTATCCCTCTTCCTCCTGTTACTGATGGCTGCAGCCTCTCTGGTAAATGGACACATACTAGTACACAGAGCGTGTTTTGAGTGAATCCTGAAAGATTTTAACTCATCCATCAATTGATTAGATTGTCATTGCTACATAAGATTATTCAGCATGGAACGTCTATTACTGGGGCTCTGACTGAAACATCGCCCTTGTTGTGAACAACTATTTAACTTTGTCTGTTTCAAATGAAAAGTGAAATGTTTCTTATCTTGCAAAAAGACAGATTTATTCCCAGCCTCTTGAAAAATGGGTACATGAGCCTGGAAAAAATTAATTTAGCAGATACACCTACAGGTGTTGCATTTTGCACCAGCGAGGATTCATTCAGCTCTGGTGAAAACATTGTGCTACGGAGTCAGGTGCAACAGCGAGAAGTGAACACGTGCGTCCTTCCCCCGTGAAACTTCCCACCTCGGGGCTTGCACGAGCGTGCCTGAGGGCTATATGGAATAAGGCTGAGTGTGTGTACAGACCTGTATGTGTACCTGCATATACACGATCCTCTCCAGCTGACAGTGACCGTGGGCGCGGTGGCAGCACAACCTGTGCGCGCCGGGGCTGGCGTTCGGCGGCGCGCCGCTGGGTGACAGTGCAGTCCCGGCGTACACGAGCAGCTGCTCCTCTCCCTCGCTCTCTGCAGCTTATCCCCAGTTGCTTTTCCCCCTTTTCCTGCTGCTTTTCTTTCCCCACTCTTCTCCTTTCCTCTTTTTTTTTTTTTCCCTCTTTTATTTTATTTTTTATTTTTTTGATTTTTTCTTCCCCTCCCTTGCCCCATTTAAATGCCAGCAACTTCTGGGCAAGCCCTACGGCTCCCTGCCCAGCCTCTGTGGCAGGGGCTGAAGGCTTTCACCTGTGTGTTCAGGTTAAAGCAAGGATGAGGCAGAGCAAGCAGGAAAGATACTAAGCCTGTGTATCTGCTTCCGCGGATGGATGCCTTGGCAGTCTCCAAATCTGGCTCTTTGCTTTGGCTTTGACCTGGAAAGAGGGGAAAGGGAAAGTAGGACTGGCACCCGGAAGGGAAAACTGTGCCCCTGTGGGTCTCAGTGAAGCAGCTGCTCTTCTCCAAGCCAGGGTGCATTACTAACGCCCTAGCAAAAAGCAGCCAGTGCTGAGGGAAGTTTAGCTGTCCTGCATGGGGGCTCCTCGCTTCCCGCTGCAAAGCTCCCGCAGCTGGAGGCAGTGGAGGCTGGGGACATGCCTGAAAGGCATGAATTTGGTGAGGAGGAAGGGATTTAAGCTTTCCAAGCAACTTGGAGCTGTGGCTGTGGGACTGCGCTGTTACTCTTTGGCAGTGCTAAGTGCTTGTGGCTGATTTAGTCCAACACCTTTGGTTTCAGCAGAGGGAGGGTGAGGAAACGCCTTCCTGAGAACCAGCTCCCTTTAGGTTGTTTCGGGTTGGACAGTTCAAAATCAATTGTATATATCAAAAGACAAAATTAGGCTGGGAGACTGCAGATAAGTGTTCCTAGAGAGACTGTGAATCTAGTAAGGGCAATTTATTACTTCTGCAGCACTTTTCACCCAGAAACTTCACAGCCACTGCATCTGTCTGAGGCAGAAAAGTAGTCTTCAACTCCAAAATAAAAGTAAATGAGCTACTGATGAATAAACTGTCCTTCTCAAGAAACACCAGGAAGTGAAAGCAGAACAGGAAAGAGGGCAGAACCCCCAAATCCTGCATGCCACTGTCTCCGTGGAGCAAACATAAACTTAATTGTTACCACATCCATGTCAAGGTCTTCAGTCTGGTGTTTAATGTGAGGTGGTCTTCAGAAAGTTATTGCCTCTAGCCATTGCTCTGATACACCCACAGAAAGGGATCATGGAACATTTTCCTCCATCAGATACCATATTTATTATTTTGTTTTAACCAAATCATGCAGACAGAACAGAGAACAGCACTGTTGCCTTTCTTCTGCAGACTCAGAGCTGTGAGCGATGGGTACCAGTTGGACGTAGATTTAAGAAACGACTGGAAATTCCTCTTAGTGGTGCCTGTGTGACAGAAAGAGGAGAAATCATGCACATGCCTGACAGTGTGAAGTCATCTCCTCTGTCTCATGGATATCCTGCTCTAATGAGTGAAGGCAAGTGGTGGAAGGGGAAAGGGTGAGTGGGCAAAACTGAAGCTTAGGCACAGCTCCCCAGGTGGTGTCCTTTCCATAAGGCCACAGGGGAGGGTGTGTGCGGACAAAGGGCATTGTTGCAGACCTGGTCTGTCAAGCCTCAAGTTTTGGCCCTTTTCTGGAATAAACAAACCGTGTTCAGTCACCTTGGTCTAATGAGATGCTCTCCATTTTCCTTGCTCCGCTGTTAAGCCTTTGCACTGACAGCAGTGCTCTCTTTGCCTCTCTGAGGCTTGAGCCTGTTTTAAGCTCTCCCTTTTCTAGTCCTGCCCCAGTCTGTTCCTCATATCCTTTTCCAAGAAAAGCCATGCTTGCTTAGTGTTTAAAAGCATTGCTTTTCTTCTAGTTAGTGTCCAAACAGCCTACTTCTATTTCCCTGCATCACCTCTGTTGGCCCTGTTGATTACGAAGACTCGTGTAAATGCAGACATTCTTCCCTTTTTATCATCCCAGGTCCCTCAGCGATGCTGCAATCCAGTGACCTCACCATTCACCACCAGTGATGGTGTTGCCAATATTAAAGCAGGAGGTAGTGGCTGCCTGATTCAGGAGCAGAAAGTAGAGACTTGTACCCTCCCTCTGGCAGACAGGGGCTTGCCACCCCTATTTCCTACTAAAAAATCTAGTCTGAATGCCTGCCTGGAGCCCTGTGTCCATATCCTTGAGGCCCAGAGGCTGTGCTGGGCCTGGGGCAGCGTTTATTATATTTGATAATAGTTCTGATTATGAGCACTAACCCCAGGAGCATTTGATGCCTTTTAGCAAAGCTTAGAGTCAAAATCAACCTTTTTGTTTTAAGTGGCAGTTCATAGTAAATCAGCCTTTAGTGTTTGTGAAGAGGGAACAACTGAAAAAGTTTTTTTTGCTGGTGCTTGCCGCATCACACCTTGCATTCTGCTTATCCACTGTGTCAGATCCTGCCTGCTCCTGGACCATAGCGCAGAGGGGATGGACAAACAGAGGGGACAGACAAAAGCCAGAGTAAGGGCATTCTTGCAATGTCAGGTTTCCAATAGAGATGTGAAGATATTAGCTATATTTGTGGATATGAAAGACATTATTGCCTAGTGCCTCTTAAAACCAGACTATTTATTTATATTCTTTGTGGGTTAGATATCTATTGCTGAGATTTATGGCAAACATCTGATCTAAAGGTACTTGTAGGCTTGACAACAAAAGTGATAAAGAAGCTGTGGAGGGCAATGAAAATTGATGGGGAAAGAGAGTGATGAACAGCGAAAGTGCCATTACGGTCAAGTGATGGGGTAGAAGGTGGAAGGGAAAGAGAAATGGGCTGTTTGCAGTAATTTGGGTACCTTCACACTGCCGTGTTCAGCTGCCTGTGAACATCGCTTACTTTATTTACTGTTGCACTTGGTAATGTCACCATAGTTGAACAAAACATCTTCCATATACGTACTCATGTTTTTTTTTGTTGTTTGTTTGGGAGATTGAATTTCTATTTTTTTTTCTGATTTTCCCAAGGAGAAGAGAAAAACAACCCCACTGTAAACAAAGCAGGACTGCTAGGGTAGCAGGACCATAACTGCTAAGGTAAAGAGCTAACAATGCAGGTTTTTTTTTTTTTTTTTTTTTTTTTTGAACTGCAGAAATACTCTTGCTTTATTGAGCAGGGACGGCCAATGTGCAAAAAAGGGATCTTGTTTTTACTTGTTTTTATGGACAGGAGGGGGGAACAGTTTTTTGAGTGTATGTGGATGGTTCAATGGGTGCAGTTTTTCTACTGGGAGCAAAGTTCACAGGCAGGGCATTTTTTTTTTTTTTTACACCAGAAGCGTGTAGGTGAATGGCTTTGCCATGAAGTTTACAGAAAAGCAGTAGATGTTGTAGTTGTTTTACATACATAGTGCTTTTACCTGTGGCTGCTCTGATGATGAGGCACTTACTTTATTTATGGCGGCAGCTGGTCTTCGTCAGGCATAATGAAATCAAAATCCAGCCACTAATGAAAATGAAAGAAATAGGGAAGAAAATAAAATTTAGCAGCTTGTCGTTATTACTAGAAAAGTTTTGATGACTTAAAATGTCAGAAATATTGGTGGAGCATTTAGGGAGCTTTTTAAAGGACATTTTTTAAAAGCTTTTTGTTCGCTGTAGTTTCTGTGATCCTGACGCTGCTGTCTAGTGTTGGTGGTTATAATAAAAATTCCAAGTGTGTTCTGTTTGCTTTAACCAGGTTAAAATATGGAAAGGACGTTAAAATACACTATGCTGGAAAGCAAATTAGAGAAATCTCAAAACAGGAAAGGAAAAATAGAACTAAGGTATGCTATTAAATTTGGGAAATTCTGCTAGCCTAAATTCTGTTAAGTTCAGAGCTCTGGGTAGCACTAGAAGAAAACTCTCCTTTTTTTGCTCCTTTCCCATTTTATCTTCTTTGATTTAAAAATTGCCAGAGAGGTAGGAGGTGGACAGATGCGCTCTGTCAGACGTAGCAGGAGTGGGTTATGAAACCTATGCGAGTGCTCCTTGTCTGCCTCAGCGTAAAGTCAGCCAGCAAATTGAAATCTCCTCCAACAAGGATTTAAATTAAATTGACTGCCTTTGTATTGGGGCAAACCAGGAGCATTCATATAATCAATTAATGTGGCTCAGCTTTGGGGACAGCAGTCTCCAGTTGAGACAATAATGAGCAGATGGGGCTCATAGCTTATTAAATTGCTACAGTGGCATCTGTGCCATGGACTAAAATGCAGGTGGGGTCAAGTTTTGCATAAATGTGTTGACTAACCTTGGGAAAGTCTTTCAGTTGCTCTATGCCTCAGTTTCCCTTCTCCAAGAATGTTTTTAAAGCAGCACCTCTTCAGAGTGTATTTAAGATTGTTTCTCTCCCAGTGGCTCAGACTTACATTTGGAGTTGCTGACAGTAAAATAATGTTGTTTAGATGAGCTATTTTAATAAAGCTTTCATGCTGATATATAGCCCTACTTTAGATGCACCTATATAGGCAGAAAAGTGCAGTTTTCTGCTGGTTATCTGAACTCTTTTTTTGGAAAGCAGCATTTTTCTGTGGCAATGAGGGAGAGGTATTGCCTACATGATGTGCTTGCTTGAGACCAAATGTCAACTTGCTCTGCCTTAAGTTCTGAAATGGCCCAAATTGAAGCAGGTATTATACATGTGTGTATATATATATATATATATATATATATATATATATATGAGCACCTCAGGAAGCCTGAGGCAATGGGTATTGCCAAGAGAAAGGGTGCACCAGCTGAAGTTTGGCTCTGGGGCCATTTGGTTTATAGACAGGTGGCTGGCTGGCTGAGCTGCTGTCTGTGCCATCTACCACTGGGAGATGTACCTCAGGTCCCGGGCATAAGGGTTTGCCCATATAATCATGCTTTCCTAGCACAGAGTGGTCCTAAGCTGCTCTCCAGCCGTGGCTGCAATTCTTTCCCAATCTCACTTGTCTTTTAACCGCTATAACGTAATTGCTGTTATTCATAAGAAATTGATAGGCTCTTTAAATATTTGCTGGGCTGACGGACTGGTAAAGGCTGGAAGCCTCAAAGTGTGCCCAGCAGCAGGAGGGAGGAGAGGGGCTGCATTCCTGTGTCTCAGACGGGGTATCACTGGAGGGCTGGCAGCCCTGGTTGGCCTGAGCCCAGCCTGGTTTGCCCCAGCTCCCAGGGACTCTGGTGCCCTTCTCTGCTAATGCTTCTCCATTTATGAAGTATCTGGAGGCATGAGAAGGTAGGGAAAAGCTTGTCTTCTGGTACGCGATTGTGAAGGGATAAGCAGGGATGTCCCCACTGGCTGTGGGCTGATGATGGAAGGATCCAACTCAATGTCCCAAATGTTGCACGTCCACAGCTGCCCTTCAAGGCAAGGGCCTTTGTTATGTGTTTGTGTTGGTTACGCCTATTTTCTCCCTCTGGGAGCATCTGGAAAGGGGACAAAAACAGAAGAGTCAGCAAAGACACAGGTAGGAGCAGAATGGGAAGGTAAGGGCACCCATGCTTTAACACACTGCAGGTCTCTCTTGGGCAAATCCTACCCACTCAAGAAGACTATCACATTGGAGAAAAACAAATAAATAAATATAGATGAGACATTGTCTCCAAGGTTGGGACCTACAGTCCCACTTTCAAGGCTTCAGTGGAGGCTAGTCATTCTCCCCCCACCATTGCGAGATGTAACCTGCTTCTGCAGACAGAGTTTTGTCATAGGAAGAGCGGCAGCACCAGCATGTAGGTGTAGCTCTCTGATGCTCCCCTGCCAAATGAGGGTGGGAGAATGAGAGCACAAGCCAAGGAGAGGTGCCTGGCAGGGATATAAGCCATAAAACAAATCAAGCATTATCTGTGTGTTTTTGAACCAAGAAGTTGAATTATTTTTTGGATGGTCTGGCATGTTTATGCGAGAACAAAATGAGTTTCTAGCCAGTGTGGACATTCGGAGGCATTTCTGAATCCCTTTGAAAGCTTCATTAATATCTGCAATTACAGTCAGCTACAGTGCACTTGACCCAGCATGTGAGTGTCAGCAGGCTAAGCAGAATGAATCAAAAAACTTTTTATCACGGAGTCTGCTGCTGCTTTGGTTACAGATGCAGGAGATGAGGAGAAAAATCACCCACCTGCAACAGTCAGCCCAACCCAGGCAGCAGCACTCTGTGTGTTCTTAAAACCCTTCCTGTTTGCTTATAAACGTCTTTAATATTTAAATGTGATTATGGCATTTCTGCCTTATTTAAAGCGTTAAATAAAATGATGGTTTCCAGTGACGAAGACAATTAAGCGTGCGGGATATAATGAGGCTTGATAGAGCCTCGGCTGCCATCCTCCCCATTAGCATGCGCGGCTGCGCATGTGTGTCGGCTGCCGCAGATTAAAGCAGCAATTAATCCGAGCAGGGTGAACGTGAAACTATTACTTAAGCATGCTGACAGCTCGGCAGCCTCAGTCCCCGACTTTTTTGTTAAGGTCACAACTCCGGTTGCAGCCAGCTATGTAAGTCCGTTCCCTCAAATCCCATGTTTCTAATCAAATCAAAGAGCTGATACTGGTGAGTTACGTCCTGGTGTCATAAATCCACGTTGCCAGAGATTTATGCACCTTGTGTTAACTGACACAGTGATTCATATCTGCTACGATTAAGAGCTGAATGGCTTTATAGATTTTGATGTGGTTTCCAAGGGCTTAGATGACTAAAACAACAAAATGTCAAGTAGTAACATTCAATACTTTTGCTCAAGAACAAGCCTGGTGCATTTGTGCAAGCTCGCTTGCCAGAGTTTGGCACGATCAGTGCTAACAGCTACTGTAGCTGGTGCCAGATGCACTAGCAGAGCTACAGGCTTGCAGGAGCCATGCCTCTTGCAATGCAGACAGAGACTGAGAGGTCCTTTAAACACCCTTGTGCGAGGTCAGGAGGGAACAGGATGTGGAGTTGCCTGCTTATTTTTTTTTTCTTTTTGGAAAATTATATGTTAAAGATGGTGCTATTGATGATCTACAAAATGTACTGACACTCAGAAAGAATGGAGAAAGGCGGTTTATAAATCACCCAATATCCACTTTAGCCTGCTTTTCAATTTTCATTTCTCAGAAACACAAATTGCAGCTGTTCCTTAAGGTGTCTGATCTATCCTCTCGAGAAGCCAATTTCTTTTTTAATTTCCTCTGATGAGCCTCAGAAGATGCTGGATAAAATATGAGGCAAGCTCCTTTATTTATTTATTTCTGAGGCAGGGCTCTGCCTGAAAGGCATTGTGCTTTGTTTGGTTGCTGCCAAGGGAAGTGCTTGTCTCTGAAAGTATTCTTGATGGAAGTGCTGTCACTAAGAGGTGCAAAAGAAAGCAGGCCCTGGCTCTAGCTTGGCTGGAAAAAATATCATCAGTAAGATAGGGTGTGTGTGGGGGAAGGTAATCAAAGGAAGTGCATAACTTGAAGTTAACCAAAAAATCTGAGACAGAAAGGAACAGTAAAAATAAATAAATAAAAAATACGCAGAGCTACAAAGATTCCTGCCAGTGTGCTTATTGTGCTGTGCTAACCTACAGTTAGAGAAGTTCTGTGTCTGGTTCCCAGTGCACTCCATGATAATAAAGGTGTGTTATCAAAGTGTTAGTAACAGGGAAGGAATTTTGCAAAATGTTGTCTAAAAAAAGAAAAAAGCCTTTCTGCATAAATAGGATTACATGGAAGTTTTCAGCATGGTGATTTCATTGGGCTTTTTAATATATATATATATATTTATTATTTTTTTTAATTATTATTTTTTTTTCTTTCCAGTTTCTATGGGACTTTAAAGTCAGGGATGTAAACAAAGGAATCATATTTTTGGAACCAACCACTCCACTGCACACCACCAGCCACTGCTGTCATGCATAACCATCCTGTCCCCAGGAACTAGAAATGCAAAATGAGAAGTCCGTTAGATGGCAAAAAAGGGACATTTCCTAATAGCATAACACAAATAGTAAGGGGGGATCAGAGAAGAATCTGACAGTAGTCTGTATTATTTCCTCCTTTTCTGTGCAGAACTTAATGTATGGTGCTTGGTGTTGATGTTGTCTTATAGGTTAGGAACAGAACTGAATTTACAGAAAGCATGTGTTTGATTTGTGTGTGTATTTTTAATTATCTATACAAATGCTCCTTATTACATACATGTTTACTGAGCAGGTTATGAGGATGCAGTTCTGTTGATGGGCTACCCAGCAACTGTTTGTGCAGACTTGTTGCTGTCCATGTACATTCCTGCTTTTGGCCTAGTGTTCATTGATGAAGCAACCTGCTGCTGTTTCCTCTCTCTGATGAAGTGTTCAGTGTTTCCTTTAACAAAAAGGGTGTTTAAAATGGCAACTCAGACCCTTCCTGGGTAACCCCTTAAAGCATGTTCATGGACTAAGTTGACTCCCTTCCTCCTGTCAGGGACTGCCTTGTGAGTACAGGATAATTCTTTTTGCCTGGAAAAGATGCATAAAGGGTTATGTTAATGCAGAAAGATTGGCTTTGTAGTTGGCCAAATTCAAAACTGCAGAGCTGTGACTTTGTTTTTTCTGAAAGTCTTGTCCTCTCCTAGCTCTGGGTGGAGGGAGAGCCTGTCACAGCCCAGGGTGCAATTATTGTCAGTGAGCCTCTGTAATTTGCACTCTGTGAATTGTTGTTACTGGTCTGTGGTGTCATTTTTTCCATATACAGCATGGTTTTGGCAGCCCGACCAAAGCTTTCTGACTCATTTTCAGAGATGAGTGACCAGTCTTGTTGCACTCAGGCTGAAACACAAAATTTGTTGCTTTGACCTAGTTACCGCACTGACCACAGTCGAGCACAGAGCAGGGGGCAAAAGCGAGGACAAAAATATAAAAGGTGAGGGAAAAGAGCAAAGAGTAAAGGGGGATGAGGAAAAAGCCTCAACTACCAGCCCAGCAGAAGTATACTTCTGAACATCTTTGGTGACGAAAATGAGCCTGTTGTGATTTTTTTTTTTTTTTGTTTTGTTACTACTTCTGGGAAGGCTCCAGAAACTTTATAACGATGGATTCTGTAACACAAGTTATTCCTTCCTGTAAGCTCTTGGAGGGAAACATGTTCTACTTGTTTTAGCACAGATATACATTTTACAGGGCAGCATACATTCACAGAGAGTTGTAGATAACCACAGGAAATAAAGTACTGTTTTATCTAGCTGCTGGTGGTACCTAATCATCCACCCTCATTGCTGTTGTATCTCAACACAATATCTTTTAGAAAGGTTTGCCCTCTGAAGTGCTTGGATTTGACGTATTCTGCAAATGGAGCCTGGAAAGAAAGGGACAAAAGTGAGATGCTTGTTTCCTTGCAATAAGTGGGAATTGTCCATCTTTCCAGAGGAAGTCTGTGGTGTAGCACTTATCCAAAACTGGATTTCCTAGGCTAGCAACTTGACTACAGGACTAGCTACAGCAATACTTATGCCTTTTGGGCTAGCTTGACATAACTCTTCGGTGTTGGCTGTGCCACAAATTCACACAAAGATTCTGAACAAACCTAGCCAGGCCAAATAATTTGATTTTATGGACATGCTATGCAGCCAGCCTTCTAGGGCTTTGGGTTTCCTTTTGTGTTGGTTTTGAGGTGGCAGTAAGTGAAAGTTGTGGAGGTGAGGTTTTGGCTGCAGAATAGATGAAGTTTGACCCTATAAGTCTGTGCTCTATTGAACCGTATGCTTTGGTACATAGTGAAAACAATAAATATATTAAAATACTGCCATGGCAGACTTTAGGCCAGAATGGTCATGAGTTCAGCATGAGTTCAAGCATCTAAAGTTGCAGATAATCAGCCCAGAATATATTTCTGTAGAGTGACTTTCATCCAACATCAATGCTTCGCTGGCTGTAAAACTGGGGGAGAAAAAGAGAGAATGTATTTCAGTGGAGAGTCTGGTTTGCCATACTGAGGTGTGGGGATTTCGATGTGTGTGAGAAGCAAATGAGTTTCAGTGCCCCAAAAGTTGGAGACGCTGCTGCAGAAAGTTTAGTAACAAGTACCACAGGAGACAGGGTACTGCGTCTCCCCGCCTCTCTATTTCCTCGCTTCCCTGCTGGGGCTGCCAATTACATCCAGCTCTGATGGTGGCTTTTTGACACTTCTGCTCACTGGGAAATGGACTTAGACTAGTATTTCATTGCATTTAGGCTTTTAAACAACATCAGAGAGAAATGACTTTCAGCTACTCCGTCTGAACTGGAAGTGAGCCAGCACTCCACACAGAGATGGAGAGATGGTCCTGGTTTGACATGGCCATTCCCTTGTGTGACAGGCTTTCTGCAAACATAGTGGGCACCCTTATTTGCCTATATCAAGTGGGAATGTGTGCACTTTGGATTATTTTAGGTACTGTCTGCACATTTCCAGCATTCACAGAAAAAAACACTAGTAGAGGCCAAAAGGGCAATGAGAGGTGGAAAGGATGGGAAATTTTAAAAGCAAAAAGAGTTTGGCATCCAATTCTTCCTGAAAATCAATTGAGTTCAAAACAATGCCCTTTGCACCTTGTAAATTTGACCTTTGGTCTTCACAAAGATAATGCTGCAATTGAGAGTTTGGGCTCAGTGCCTTTTTCAGACATCAGTTGATTCTTTATGTGCATATACATGTGTAACTATCTATTTGTATCTGCTACAGAGGTTTATGTTTGTTTTACATTGTCTGAACTTTTTGACTGTGGTCGTTGTGAAGCAAACTGTAACCAGACCCAGGGTGGGATGCCCCTTAGGAGGGGTTGTCTCAAAATGACACATTTAGGGTTTTCCATTCATTTACCTTGCTATTTTCCTTGCACACTTCATTTCCACTTGTCTGATCTCCTGTGAGCATAGAGAACAGGTTGTTCCCTTTCTCTTGGCAGCCTTTATGAACTCGAGGACTGCTGTGACCCTGCCTTCCTCTCTCGCCAAGTCTTTTCTTCCTCTGGGAAAGCAGCCCCAGTTCACTCAGCTGGCAACCTGCCATCAGAGGTGGTGACTTTTAGGCCACCCATGGTGCTCTCCTACACTGTGGCAATCTCCTCTGTATTTCTGGATTGCGCTTATAGACCTTGGCGTAACATGTAGCTTTCTCATGCCAGCCAGACACAGTGGACTTGTACTCTGCTTGCGAATGGCATGCGCCCCAGCCTGCACTCTTCTGAGCTGCCTCCCCTAGCTCCTCAGCCAATGTGCTCCTGCCTGATTGTACTGCTTTGCATGGTTGTCCCTGCTGTACCATTCTCTGATTTGGGCTTCTATCTCTCTCTCTTATTCCAGGAGAAAAAAAATAAATAAATTCTGAGTTCAGAGTTCCATGGCTGATTTTTACTTTTTTTTTTTTTTTTTTTTTTTTTTTTTTTTTTTTTTTCAGATGATACATACCTGTGCATGCTCACATCAGTCCTGTAATGTAAAACTTTTGCACTGATATGGAGGCTTGCTAGCTGAGTTTCTGCCAAACTAGGAACCTCTTCTGTTGACAGTGAGTTTCCCTTACTGCCTGGCTTTGTTTCATTGACTAGGATGGTATATTAGTGATTTTTTTTTTTTTTTTTCAAGCTTTCCTTTTTAAATTTACCAGTAGCTAGGATGGAGAAGGTAAACTAAGTGCCAAGAGCACAAGAGGAGTTGAAGGTGTGTGTGAGGAGAAAGGGCTTGGATACAGCTGTCTGTGTGCTGATTAGCAGGGTGTTTGGGACATGGGGAGTGTACCGCTATTTGCTTGGCTTATAAACCAACTTGGTTTACATTTTAATTCCGGGAACTTTTATCACCCTGTTATATAATTTTTGAGTCATTCATCTGTAGCAAATGAAATAAAATGATGCCTGTCATCAAATGGACTTGGTTCCAGCCTAGGCTGAGGTGGGGATGAGCTGGATTTGTTGAAGCATTGCACTTATTGCCTTGATGTATTTAGGGACTAGGTAATCTTCCAAAAGCTTCAGTCTAGATCTGTGTTAGGAATTTTGCTCTATGCCTGTTAAACAAATCTCTGTGCTCTCTGAAGCTGCATATTTTGTGGTTGGCTTAGGAGGTAGCATATTCTTCATGAGTGTATCTATCCTCAGGCATGGGCCATCCAAACCTCCCCACAGCGCTATGGTTCTGGGCCAGGGCTGGCCATTCACCTTTTACAGGTTGGTAAATAGTGTGAAGAAGCTATAGATGCATTATCAGTAGGGCAATTCTTCCAGCTCCCCCATCTCCTGATTGCAGCAACGTCTGAAAACAAGACGTGCACATTCCTAAGGCTCAATTTGGCTCTCACGAGGCTTGGAATAGAATGACAAAGAGCATGCTGCTTTCTTTATTGTTTCAGTTCAAGGACTGTCTACAAAGAGTCATAACCCTGTGCTTAGCATTACATAAAAGTTATTCATTTTCTAGCTCTACAGAAAAGTGGTTGAATCGCAGATGATTTGCATTTGCTGTGTTTTCTTTTCTAATGCTTTCCTGTCCTTTTGTGGCATACCTTGGTAAGTGGCCTCAGAACACTTTGCTTTCAAGGGGACATCTCCCTCGGAAACCTATTATCAAGGCTATTTCAGAAAAGTTGCTCTTGTTTGGTACATCTGGCAGACTGTCTCTGGAAGCCAAACACATCGCTGTGGCAGTGGCTTGACCTCCACTAGTCAATTTATTCCACCTCCCAGCTATATTCAAAGGACTTTTTAAGGAATCCTCTCCAGAGTAAATACAAAGCTCTGCTCTCTGAACAGTTTGTTAGGATAAAGAATCCCCCAACACTTTTCCTTTGGAGCTGCTTTAGTTTCTTATAATCAAGCCTGGCTGCTGCTCTTGATATGCAGCAGTGCAGAAGTTCTAGTACCCATGTTTGGCATTCGGGTACTGTTGCTGGTTATCACCAAAGTGAGATAGACTAGACACACCTAATTGTCATTTAAGCTACTAAATTCTGCTTTGTCTTGTTCTTGGCTTGTTTTAGAGACAGGTATGGAAGTGATTTTGTGTTCAGAGTTTCATTTGGAGCTTGAGGCAAAGACTAACTCAAGGCGTTCAGCTTTGCTGAATTTTAGGAATTTTCTGGTATTTTGCAAATGTTAATTGACTAATCATTGCAGCAGCGAATGTCATCTCATATAAAAGAATAGATTATAGAGCCAGAAGGGACTGTTGTGATCATTTTGTCTGACTTACTGCATGACACAGGCCCTAGGACTTTTTATATGAACTGAAACAGTACTTCAAAGAAGACCAAAAATTCGATCTTGATTTAATCACCAGCTACAGAGAATCAACCAGAACACGGTAAATTTTCCAGTAGCTAATTGCTGCCAGTGTTTAACAAATAATTGCACAGCACTTCATTTCTCTCCTGTCCCCTTTCAAATTGGATTCTTGGGTCCTGTTAGGCTTTAGTCTGATGATTGACAAGCACTTTAATAATGTTGCACTCACTATCTTGGTATCTAAAAACTGTGATCAAGCTTCTCGTTTACTTTCTCTTTCATAGGCTAAACAGTAGACTCCTAAAGTCACAAATCTAAGGTAGGTTATTTTGTCTCTCATTATGGCTTTTTTTCCTCAGCTGTTTGTAGGTGTTCATCCAGACCTGGGCTCCTCAATAAAAGACTGAGACAAAGCTACTGGAAATAATCCAACAAAGGGCTAAGAAGATGATTTGGAACCGGAGCACCTCTACTATGAGAAAAGGCTGAGAGATGTGGGGCTGCTCAGCCTGGAGAAGAGGAGGCTCAAGGGGTATCTCATCAATGTGTACAAATACCTGAAGTGCGGGTGCAAAGAGGATGGAGCCAGGCTCTTTTCAGTGGTGCTCAGTGACAGGACAAATTGATTTAGTTCCTTCTTGAAAGGTGAAAAATAAGTGGCTTTTCATTGCTGAACCTCAAAGCTCAGCTGTGGTTGATGGTTATAGTGTCCATGGATTACCTTTAGAAAAAGTAAGGGAAAAAATATTGCTGTCAGATACGCCTATCCATTCTTGTTAGTCAAGTTTTTCAAGATTACTTCAAGAAGAGAAATGTGCTTTTAGAAAAAGAAAAGGCAAGGTTCATCCATCCTTCCCCACCCATGCAGTAGCAGACTTGCTGAAGAACAAACTCCATTTGTAGAAGTACTTTTGAGTTGGGTCAAAACCAAACTCGATGTGGAAAATTTCTTTCAAACTCCATAGGCAGTGATGGGGAATGAGAGAAAAAAAACAGAAATAATCTTTCATAGGCTTAGGGTTTGCATTTAATTGAGATTATTTTGCTGTGCCTGTCATTTTATTGCACTGCAGGTTACTTTTTAGCTAGGTTGGTGGTTTGTTAGTGTCTAGTCAAATGAGTGGTAAACTTTTGCTCTGAATGCAGTGCTTTAACACAGTTCCCTGGATTTACACTGATATAAACCTCCTGGAAGTTGTGCTTTCTCTGCAGACCTAACAGAGGTTATGAACAGTACTTCTGAAATCAGCATTTAAATAACCTTTCAAAACCACTAGAAACCTCATTATCCTGAATATATATTTTTAGTAGTCATACAAACAGTGAAAATGCGGTGAACCAAAAGTGCAACTTGTAACTGGACAAAAGCAACACCACTGCGTAAATACTGTGCTGATAAACATCTGATTAACCACTAGGTACCCTGACATATCAGTGTGTTTGCTGAAGCTTGGTAAGGTAAGAGCAATTTGGAGGTAAGTATCCTTCTAATGGTATGGGGATTTGCTTTTGAATATGCCACATGTCATGATAAATAGAGCCTTTAACAATACAAGTGAAGTCTCCTTGCAGTTATCCAGGATTATCTAGGAATGTAGAGCAAAATTGGTGACCATCATTAAACGGAATCGCATGCTGTATTTTTCCATTTAAATCTGAAAATGCAGTTCTCAGTCCTTGTAAGACTGGAGTACATGTACTCATGCCCATACTGTTTTCCCAAATTCCCCCTGACCAAAGATATGCCAATCTTCTGGAAAAATAAAAAATAAAAAATTAGGCAAGTGTTTTAAATCACTGCTGTCAAACATTGTTTCCTTATGAAGAAAAGCAGTTTTGAGGGGCTGTAGCCAGATCTGGGGCAGGGAAGGGACTCATAACATCTCTAACCAAAAGCCTTGTTCTTTTCCCAATGTGGGGACGCCCTGAACCATACAATGGAGGTGTGTCTATGCCCTTGCAGAGCCACAGCCTTTTTTTCATCTTCACCATATGATGACATTGTACCAAGACATCTGCAGTCTATGTAACCTGTTTCTGGAAACACAGAGTTTGACTTGGTGGACTCTAATGATGGTGTTTTAAAAAGCACCCTCGCAGCTGCCAGGTACAGATTAAGTGTGGTGGCATAAGATGTGACAAGGCCTGGACTTTGCATGGAGGTTGATAAGGTGTGGGCACATCTACCCTTCTCCCCAGAATGTCTTGAGTAGGTACCAAGTGTCTGGCAGGGGTCATACTTTCTGCAGTGTTCTTGGTCACTGGAAGTACTTTAACTCCAGAGACATCCTGCCCAGCGAGGTGGGGCTCCTCACCTGGGTGAAACCACACCTGCCCGTGTGTAATCACAAACCCTCTGTTTTAGTGAGGTCTCTCTCATATGCACTCCCTATTTCTATGGTAAGGGTTTTGCTCTTTTTATTTACTTATTTATTTGGTAACTGATGTTTTGTTTTCTGTTCTTTTCTTTTTCAGGGCCAGATGGCAACCCATGACTTATCCCTCCTACTTATCCCAGTGACTCTTTGGCATCAGAGGAAAAAACTTCTGCAAGAAGCCTGTCTCTACAGTCACTAAGCTCCCAGAGACTTGGTAGCAGTTTTCATATCTTCTTTGCTGTAGTTTATTTCTTTACCCTCCCTCCTAGGTGTTTTACTAATTCTTTGTTTTTCCTATCTCCTTTACCAGCACTTTCTGTAGGCTGCATTTTTTTTCCTTCTGTGTAAAGCAGTGTGATTCACGGGATATGGCTTTGTAGCTCCTGCTTAGTGACCTCTCCTGGTTCCTCACCTCGTGTTCTCCACTGATCAGAGCCATTGGTGTTTAGATGCTCAGCAGAGGTGATTGCACAGCCTTTGACACCTCACATCCCCTGCTGCCTGGATTTGAAAGAGGTAATCATTTCCAGAGACCTGCCAGTGACCCTTTCCTCGAGCTTTTGTCGTTCACCTTTTACTATCTCTTTTTTTTTAAAGAGCTTGAAGTATCTGGATTCTTCTGCTAGGCATGAAAAGGACACATGCACTGAAATCTTAATGACTTCACCATTCTTTCAGAGTACTTTCACCTGAAACAATATTGCATGGTTACCTCTGTGTCAAATCTTTAATGCCTTTTGGAGTGGAATCTCCAGCTTCTATTCTGGTTCCTTTTCTATTCACTCAAAAACAAGGGGACACTGTGAGATGGAAAGGTTCAATACCTCTCCTTTTTAACTCAGTACATACTCATGCTGCTTGGCAATGATGCCTGCATTGTTACTCCTTCCAGAAGTTGAGCAGAATGTCAAAAGGACCTATGTGCAGGCAAGGAAACTGCTCACAGATTTAGCTGTGAATATTTGAAACAACCAAGAAGTTGAGAAGACCTGAGACAACTTTGGACATCAGGAGAAGACTTTTTTTTCCTCGGGTTTACTATACGGTTTCTTCAACAGAAATGCCTGATGCTCGATGTGATCACTAGACTGCTGTTTGGAGTGGGTCGAACTATTTCTTGCCATGTATTACAGGTGACATCCAGTGCCATAGAGAGTGAGAAAATATTTCTCCACGTTTTTCACGTTTTATGTGAATTCTTATGAGCCATAAAAAAAAAGAAACTAAGACTAAAGAAACAGATTAGTCTTATTTAGATTATTTAAATGACCCTGTTTTGTCCAGAGAGTTAAAATTGTACATCAAAAATCCTAAAGGCTATGTTAAATCAATTGCAAACACAGAGAAAATTGACTTTTAATAGTATAAAAGCAAAAAGTCCTATAACTCCCCTCCAAAGCCCCTTGATATGTCTTTGATGAATCCATCTGAGAAAAGAGCTGAAAATTGATTTCCAAAAGCATAATGTACTTTTTTTTTTTTTTTTTTTTTTTTTCATTTTTGCTTCAATAAATGATACATTTGAAATATTTCCTTTGGGTTCACAGTAAATAGATGAAGTAATGATTTTGTGTTTTTTCTTTCCTTTTTTTTTTTTTTTTATAATGTCTTGCAGTAAAGCAACTTCTGGATTGCTTCAAATGCACTGGCAACATAAATAGCAACAGTTTTCCAGATGAAGAAATCTATGTGGGATATGTTAAATGATAAGCTAAACCTGAGTGATGAGTCTCATGAAAGGTATAAGAAAAGGAAATTCTGCTGCATTGGTGACAATGTAGATGCTTACATTTTAAGTCCAAGGCTGGTTGTGCTATTTTGAATGGATTTAGCCTCTGTTTTTTCTTCTCCTTTTCAAAGTGATTCACAAATTGTGGTATTCATGCCTTCATTCATTACTTGTAATTGTGCAGGGAATCATTTGTCTAAACTGCAGCTGTTAGATTTGCTATAAATCAAATTCAGTGTCCGTTTTCTTTTTTTTTCTTTTTTTCTTTTCTTTTCCCCTTCCTGGTCACCTGAGTTTATGTGGTGCTATTCTTCTCCAGTCAGAAAAAAATGAAAAAAAATAAAAAACTGTGACTAAGTTTAAATACAGATAAATGCTAATATTTGGGGTACAAACTCACATAGATCAGAACAGGTCTAGGGGCAGCTATAAACATGCAGTAGTCTTTGGTCTGTGAAAGAAAATGGGAGTGAGAGTTTCTACAGACATGGTTTTATGTTAAGGTTCCTCCACCTACATTAAGAGCTTCTTGCAACAAGAAGCTTTTCATTATCTAAAAAAATTTTTATCAAATGTGTATATGTAGAGTTCTACTCAGTGTGTGCTGTAAGATAACTCTGCACTTATTAATTAACCACTTAACTCCTTAACTATGTTCTCTTATAAAAATTGCTTTCCGTATTCTAGTAATCATCTGAAATTTAGGCTGGAGGAAGCCAAATTTTGTTTCTCAGAGCTCAGCAGACCAATGCTGTTGTCCTTCCTGGCAGGGAACTAGTGGATGGGCTGAGAGTCCCATGGGAGCAGTATGCCTGCTCAAGACTTCAAGCCAGCTTTTTATTTTCAGCCTGTCTGTATCCTGGGTTTGACTGGTGCAGTGACTCGAAAGTGGGTTATACAAGCTAGCATAATGTTATGCGCAGTGTTGAGAGGAACACTGCTGTGAAATCTCTCTTTTGTAATATCTTGGCACCACCAGTCCTTGGTGAAAAATTGAATAATTGTGTTCAAGTCTAAGGATGGGCAAGAAGAGCCGGTAATAGCCCGGTTCACATATCACAGAGATGCATGCATCCATCTCTGTAACTGGACTACTTTTTGTCTGCTGTAACATTCCTCACCTTGTGGGAAGGTGTCTGCACCCACTGAAGTCTCTCATGGCAGGCTCAGTGATGCTCATAGTGCTGCTGTGAAATCAGATGCAGTTAAGAGGAAGATGCACGCTATGGATGGGTCCATACTCTAGTGATTTATGTACCTAAACTCCATCCTTTTTCTGTTACAAACATTTTGCACAGCTTTTAGCAAGTTGTTTAATCTTTCCACCTGCAGGCTGGGTGTGTGAGCATTTGTGGTCTTCACAGGGGTGTTGTGAAGAAGCATCTCATCAAAAAACAAGTGAAGGCTTTGCGATATTGAGAATGTAGAGATGGTAAAGCCTCCAGCCAAGAAGCAGCAGTGGGATGTAAGAGAGAATAAGGACTTTAATTCTGAGTTGTTTTGTACTCATGGGAAAGTTGGTCTGTAAAATGTCAAGAACAGCTTTTGCTTCTCATGCCCCAGGGTTCATGCTGTTCTCAAATTCAGATAATGTGTGTTGATGGAAAGGGAGAAATGACACTTTTTGTTTAGAGGAAAGGCATGTAATAGTTTCCTCCTTTTGGATTCACAAGTATTTGTTTAGATACTGTGCACCACGTTGTGCTTGCACATAGAAGACCCTTCAACACCTCATTGGTACAATGGACTAGTGGTCTCAGTTTATGCCAGGCTTTTGTAGCTAGTGGTGCAATGAGTACTGAAATCACCAACCAAGTGGTCATTTCTGAGCCACGCAGGAGGCTTTGCAGTCAGGTCCTGCACAACCTCCCTGTCACACAGTACAAGAACCCAGGCAAGATGTGTGTCCTGTTCATTTGACAGCTATCCCAAAAGGAGGAGCAAACCATGTACATCTGTATGGAGCAGCAACAAATTTTGGTGCAAAAGCAGGGCAGAAATTCATATCCACACATCTGAAGACATGGAAAGATGTTCTAATTGCTTTGTCTCATGTTACACAGCATCTGGTTTGTTTTAAGCATGTTGCATGCACACGAAGATGCTGGAGAATAGAGTGGGTACTTTTACACTGAGCTGTTTCCCAGGGGGCTGGAGACCTCACTGGTGTGCTCACGTAGGGGTGCAGAGCTTGGTGTCACCTCATCCTGAGCTGGAGGTGCAAGTGGAGCTGTGTGAGCAGGGTGGGAGGCGTAGCCCACAGCTGGGAGTCACACAACATGGGGTGGTGCTGGGACAGGCGCCCAGTGATGTGTTGTCACAGGAGCTGGGTGATCTGATAATTTGCATGCAACAGAGCACAGACTGAAACAGGGAATTTAAAAAAACAAACAACATGCAATCCTTTCCTTATACAAAGCTTGACTCAGGGTAGATGTGGTGTAGGCCCTCTAGCCAGCTTCAATTAAGGGTTCCTGGACAGTCCCTCACTTCCAAATCATGTAGTGTTATAATAACTGTCTGCTAGCTCACAGAAAGAATATAAAACTACTGCTGTCTTTGAAGTTCACAGCCAGGGAATCATGGTTCCTAAAGACTATTAATTATCTCAGCAGCCAAACTATGCTAGGCAAAACTCCAGTCTAAATGGCAGGCAGCAAGGCTGGTGTTATATTGCAGCTCTTCCTCAGAATAATGTCTGCAAACCAGGAACAGAAATGGTGTGCACACTCTAATCTCATTGAAACAGCCTGCAGAGGTACATGTATAAATCAGGGGTTAAGCAGAAATGTGTTTTTCTGAAGAAAGTGAAGGCACTTTCAGTGTTTAATTAACAGAATGCTAATTGGGTAAATGAGGGAGAATTAAAAGGGAAGCACAAATTGTCTGTAAGAGATTGGCGGTGAAGCTCTTATAGCTGAATATTTGACCTGTGAATAGAAATCATAAGTCAAGAACAAACTCTTAATTTGAGAGTTGTGGTATTGAGCTAAAGATGTTCAGAAAATCTAGATTCTGGAGAGTGAAAATACTTGTAAAAAAGTGCTGTGTTAGCCAAGAATATGTGCATGCTGTATACAGATGGACTTCCTTGCAGTGGTTGCAGTTTTACCTCACAATCCTGTGAGCATTTTTTTTTTCATCATTTGTCCTCCCACATGGCTCTGATACATCAGAGCTGGGAGCAGGGAGGGAGGGAAAGGAGGTCAAAGAATAAGGTTTTGCTCATGGGCACTCATATTATAAGATGCTCAGGAAGGGCTTTATTCATAAGAAATGGGACCACATGATTCACCGTGGTTACAAGGAGTGTAATTTAAAAGCACGCAGCCCTAGGGCACAGCAGGCAGAGGTGTGATAAGTCTGAGCATCCAGCCTGCAGAGAAGGAAAAAGCAGAACCTCTGAGCCTGGGCTCACTTTTGGCACTCTGCTTGTCAGGTGATGCTCCTTGGTGGTTTAAGCCCACTTTTGGGGCAGCAGTGAGAGCATTTTGACGCCTTGTCGCCGTGCTGGGCTCTGAGCACTGCATGCTCAGCGCACCTGCTTTGAGCAAGGCTCATTTGGTAGTGGTGGTAGCGCCGTGCTGGGGGAGAGGCTTTGCAGCCAGAGAAATCTGTCCTGTGGTTGTGTACTGCTCAGTGGCCATAAAACCCAGAAGACCACATCTCTTTTTGTGACGGTGCAGATACAAATGGCTTGAGGCGGTCCAAGCAGGAAAAAAAAAGCCAGTGTTACGAGAGGTCTTCCAAAGCACTCGCAAAGTTAAATAAGCAGTAAATGATTCCATTCATGTGCAAAACTCATTTAGGTTGTAGCTGGAAACAAGGCTCTGTGAAGCACTCCAGTCAGTCTCCTCTTTTACGAGTACGTTATTTTAAGAACTGGAAAGGGGGCAATCTGATAAACACTGAATATAGGTCCTCTTGGTTCTTTAGAAGCAGAAAACAAACCATACATCACAGCTGTGCTTCATCCTAAGATACTGACAGCAGGCTTGAGGTGTGTTTATAGCAGTGCTCTGTGTTTGATATAGACATATATATATGAAAATATATGTCTTTAAAAATATATTCTTCAAAATTAATCTCTCAGCCTATAATTTAGTTTTGGACCATGTATGTTTTATTTTTGTATTCTAGACACTTCTCTGAGTGCTCTGATTCAGTGGGTCTCCAGCATCACAAAACTGATCAGAAACTTCAGGACTGAGCTAATGCCTCCAAAATTAGTGGGCCTTATTTTGAGGGTGGCCCTGGTCAAAATGTGTGCCCTGTGAAGACCAGCAGGCTGAGGAGCACTGGGCTGTAGCCCACGTTTACTTATCTGAGTTTCATTGCTTCAGCCAGCCCCATGACAAAAACAGGTATTGTTTTGTGTAATAATACATTGCTTCTTTTCCTACTACCAGTGACAGTAATTTCTTTTGTTCCCGTGTCAGTCATGACTCTTGGACTAAAAGTGAGCATGTTCCTCAGGTTACAACGAGTGGTCAGAACTGATTAATTGCATTGGCACCTGGTTCATTTGATGAGTCTCAGGGACTTGGATTCATGTATTGTTTTTTTTTCTGAGGCTGAAATTGGTGTTTAGCATATTATTGACCAAATTTTCTCTGATGTGACTTGGGACAAATTAATGTCACCATTTCATTTAGGAGCTTCAAGGGCATGAATAAATAACAAGTTTTGCACGAGAAAACTAAATAGGGTGTGAAACTTCGTTGTGCTTGTGAGCAAGTAATTGTATGTTAGGTTTGGATATGATTGATTGCGGCACCTGTTATGTATCTGTGCTTATCTTGAAAATCTTCACGGAGATTTTATTCTATTGAAAAAAAATTAGTAAGGGATTTTATTTTGAGGTGAATTAAGATTATGAGTTGGTTGAGTTGGCATATTACTGTTTTCACTCTGGAGGTGACTATGATCTTCTTCAGTTGCGGAGGAAAAAGAAGTAACACTATGCTCTTCTCCCTACCTACCCCAAACTCCAAAAGACCTAGATGTGGCATGGTGATATTTTAAAAAGGGATGCAACCAGCCAGTTGTAAATGGAAAAATAATGTTTATCTGAATCAGATATCATGCTTGGTTACTGTGTCCTGCCTTCCACAGTTGACATAATGCTGGTGGGGTGTTTGTGCCTACAGAGAGCTATGTTTCCAAGCACTGTGTGCCACTGTAGTATCCAGATGCTTCTTCAGCAGGCTTGTCTACCCTTAGGGTGAGAGACATCTAAGCTGGCCTTGGCTGAACCCCAGATGGCTCTGTTTGTCACAGCAAAGAAGATCCCCCAAAGTCCCATGAACCATTGTGCAGAGTCACCCAAGAGAGTCTGCAGCCACCAGCCAGGAGCCAAAGCTAATAAGCCTGACTGGGCACAAGCTGATGCCAAGGGAACCTAGAGAGATACTGCTGCACTTTCTTTGGTCCCCATCATTTCCCATTCCAGTTCAGCACGTAAGAAATAGACACTTGGGCTGGCTTTTCCTGGAGCAGCTCCAATTGGGCAAGGTTTCCTGAAACGTTTTCTATGCTTTCTGAGAGTGGGCAGGCTGATTCCAGGGCTGGAGCTTGTCCTCATAAGCATGGTATTAGGCACAAGTTAATGAGCCTTGCTGGGCTCACTCTGGCTTGCACAAGTTAGTCTCTGCATGTATAGCATGGTCCATCCCCATATAGAGATTAAAGGTAGGACTGTGTTATAGTTCCCCCTCATAAAGGAGGGGGAAGGAGAGGGGGACGGGGAGTTGAGGTACAGTGAGAGAAGGCAGGTCCATGCTGGATAGAGGTATGGACAGCACTGCATTCAAGAGGCTTTCACCAGTGTTCAGTGTGGAGAGGAAACATATTTTATGTGGAGCCATTGGGCTCAAGAAAACCACAAATCCATTCATTTTGAAGCAGACTCCTTTCTGCCTTCTGAGCGTCCTTGCTTCTGGAGCTCAGTGAGAACCAGTGGCAGAGCAATCGCATGACCCAGCTCCAGCATGCCTGGTCCGCTGCTGATAACAGCAAAGCCCAGCATTCACACTCAACCATACACAAACACAGCTTTTTGGCTACTTCAGTATTAACAATAGCTATTTAGGACAGTAACTAATAGTTTGGTTTAGATAGAAGAGCTGCTCTTCTGGGTTCACTCCTCAATGTCAGGAGCATTGACAGTATACTGCTAATTACAGCCCTTTTATTAGTAATAATAATAAAAACCTGGGATGAATGTTTTAAAGTATAGCTATAAAAACCTTGCTGGAAAGATTTTTGGTAATCCCTTATGAGTTGGCTTCGGTTTTTGGTTTCTTGCTGTTTTCCCTAAGGTCTAGATTTTCTCGGTAAGTTTCTGACATGTGACAAGCAAATCCTTGCAGACAAATTCAAAAAAATACAGTGCATTTTGAGAAATCTCCTGTGCAGGAGGCCAAGTCATCCAGTTACAAAACACAACTTTGCCTGATATACTGTGGGTGTGAGGAAGCAATGCCCTTGAGCTGAAGTACCAGACCCATTTATTTTGGCTCAGTTTAGATCCGACCTGGGTGAAAGGCATGGGCAAAATTGAGATGCACTGGCTTGCTCTGAAATCAGAGAGATTTGGCATCAGAGTTTTGACTTTCCTTGAATATAGATGCTGTGGAGAAGCTCACATGGCTCTAATTTAAATTAAAATGAAATCTAAAACAACAGCAAGAAGAATCCGAGGATGAGTCAGGTCTACCAGGGCACTTTCCATCTCCCTGAAGTTTTTCCTTTGGGACTGCCACGCTCTTTAGCTGACAGCCCTGGCACTTCTTTAATGTGAAATCTTCCAGGAAAATAATTAGAAAATGGGTCAGAACAGAACTCAAAGAAACCTGAGCAATTACAGAAAAATGTTCAACTTCCTGCAACCCTGACCTTGAATTCGTCAAACCTATGAACGCAGGTCAGGCAGAATAAGCGAGCCACATGAGACCAATTCAATATGCCTTTTGCCAGCATGCTGATTTACCAAAGTCACCAGAAATCCTCCCGGAATGTTTTCCTTCATGGTGATGAGGAGGATCTTGAAATCCAGTGACTGCATTAACACTGCTCTTTCCCTTCCCTTGACTTAGGGAAGTTTCACCTGGGTACAGGCTCACTCAGTTAATGAGATGTGACACTTGCCTTACCGCTAATAAGAAGCAGAAATTGGAAGAAATGTATACACTTCTGAAATATTGCTGCAGGCCCCCTTTCTGTACATCTGGTACATATTTCTAATCTTTTGTTTTTCAGGGTAAGGTGGTGGAAATGTGGAAGTCATCAGCAGTTAGTTCTTTTCATAAAGGAGAAGATGCTGAAAATCTATGTAATTACAGACCCATTTCAATTTTATTCTCTGCAGTTAAATTATTTCCATGTCTTTTTTATAGTCAAAATGAACAAGTTTAGTTTACAAATATTTTACTACCATTAGAGTAACTTGATTTCCATTATCATCATTTTACAACTGTAGTATTATTAAAAGTGACAAATGACTCTGTAGTCAATTGCTCTACTGTGTGTTTGTGCGGTGGTTTATCTCTACTGCCAACCTTTGATCTAATGAGAGGCAGCAGATTTTATTTGGCCTTTTTGTTTTTTTGGCAGGCGACAGCTTTGCCTAAGTGACAGGAAACAATTCATTTTTCAAGTGCGGCAGCTGGAAATTTTTCTGTAATGAAAGATTTGGCATGGCAGCATTTGGGGATCCTGCAACGGTCATCGACAATGGCCTTATCTGCACGTTTATACATTTATAGTAGCCCTTAGCAACAACACAGAGATGCTACAACTTTTGCCTGTTTTCTCCTACAGGTCTGCCAAGCGCTGGCCTGAATGCCTGGGGATTTCTGCACTCCAGTTTTATGGACTCCTGGCTACACACAGGCAGTGACCAAGACTTCCACAGCAGTGCCATCCAGCGAAGGGACCACAGTGACTCCCGTCTTACGTACTCGCCTCCCTGTGTATATCCTGGTTGCCACCTCTGTGGTGTTTTGGGCAGCTCACAATGCTGAAAGCATGCACCCACTGCTCTCCCACATGGGGTGGTGGTGGGACTGGTGATGGTGGCTTCCCTTGCCAGCAGCTCATCTTGCCCCAAGGTTGGCCACATCGGTGCGAGTCAGCCAGGAGTATCCCTCCATAGGGATGAATGTCTCACCCCCGTCTTGTGTCACAGAAGAGAAAGTGTGGACTCTGGCGCTTCTGGCATCTCATTGTTAATATCATCACTCTGTTAATTGTATGGGGCTGACAATTATCTGTGTCCCTGTTGCAAACCCAGCAGGAACGTCCTGAGTCAGGGCTCAAGGGGGTAAAAAGAAACTTAATGGTTTTCTTCATTTTAGTCTTAATCGAAACTGAGTTGAAACTGGACTTGAGGTGGCTGAGTTTGTTTATTTGTGTTGAATGTTTCCCTCAGTTTAAGGACTCGCATGTGCTGGTGACATCTGGGGTTTTTCCGCTCAGTGGGAGCGAGCCTTACCCTGAAGTCACTCCCTGGAGGGTGACACAGCTTAGTTGTCCTCAGTAGGGACATCACTGCATGAACTTGGCATGCCTGAATTGGTGGGACTCGTGTTGCATGCTGTACCTGCCACTTTTTAATATAAACAGAATAAGAGCAAAGCCCAGGGATAACTGTTGTTGTATGTCAGTGTCAGCCAGCACTTAGGCTTTAAGATCATGAGGCCTATGCAGATCTGAAATACCAACAATCATTTTTGGGGGAGAAGTGGTAACGCTTTAATATCTGTTCCTCCAAATAGCTGGAATTGATTACAAGCCTAGCTGAAGGTTGTGTCCTTGTATTGGACAGTTTACAGTTCAGGCTCTTTCCTTATTTATTCCTATAGAAAGGCAGCTATGTTTGCTCATTTCCCCCTTTTCTGAACATTAAGTAGAAAGGGTTAGAACTTTTTTAGTGAAAAGTGTAGGCATTAATTTTCTGAAAATGAACTTATTTGCAGAAATATTTGTTTCTCTTTTTAAAATTTGCCTTTCTTTAAAATATACTGTAAAGGCCACTCAGAAATTTTTGGAGTCAGCAAATATATATTTTTAAATGTTTTAGTTACTGAGCTTGATCTATTCTTGAATTAGTTCATATCATTTGAGATGATGTATTTTTTAAATTTTTGTCTGAAAATTATGTGGCTTAAAAAGAGCTTAAAAAAAAAGCAGAAACACAGTCTTTAGTGGAAAGGGAAAACAGCAGGGTTTGGTGAAGTAGTCCCAGCTATCTGGCCACCATGTGCCATTCATAAAATCATAGAAGGGTTTGGTTTGGAAGAGACCTTAAAGGCCACCTTGTTCCACCCTCCTGCCATGGGCAGGGACACCTTCCACCAGACCATGTTGCCCAAAGCCCCATCCAACTTGGCCTTCAACACCTCCATGGATGGGGCATCCACAGCTTCTCTTGGCAGCCTGTGCCAGGGCCTCACTGCCCTCTGAGTGAAGAATTTCTTCCTAATGTCTAATCTAAATCTACCCTGTTTTAGTTTAAAGCTGTTACCTCTTGTCCTATGTATGGATCAAACTGGAGACAGACATGGCTATGGTGAACTTGCAGTGAGGGCATTTGGGGATACTGCAAAGCCATTCAACATTCCCAATGTGTGTTGTTGGCCCTTGGTGAGCATTTGTGCGGTAGCTGCAGTGGTGGCCAGCTTCAGAGTTGCTGAAATCCCAGGGCAGATGCTTTACAGGGAGAGGTAACGTAAGGAAAGGGGTGGAGGTGGCTGATTTGTGCCTGTCTGGCAGTTGTAGGAGCAGTGCTGCCTCATGAGAGACATTGGTGGCATTAAGAAAGGCAGAAGCAGAGCATCACCAGCCAGAGTTGCATCCTGTGGTACCCAGACATATAGAGCAAGGACAGTCCAGTGGCAGCAATCAAGATCAGCCAAGAGTCCAGACCACTAGATAATTCCACGGTGAGGAGGCAGGCCTGAGGTCAGGCCAGGATGGATGAACATGGTGCATGGCCAGGCATGGGCACAGCTGTGACACGGCTCCAGTGAGGAGCTGTGACAAGCGCCTGAGCTTAAATGAGGTACATAAGCACTGTGAGGAGAAATGCTTACATGTGAGATATTGTGCTTTGAACCAAGCATGAGCAATGTGTGGGTGTCTCTTTTTGATTGAGGATAACAATTTGGGAGTTTGGGCCATTATATCATCATTGCATTATTATTATTTTTTTCAGTAGTACTTTCAGTGAAGTAGTGTTGTTTTTTTTTTTTTTTTTTCTCCTACCTTCCTGAGAACCTCTTGTGAAGGAAATGCTTCATAACAGAGGTTAATTCCTTTGCCTCCTCCTGCCCTCTGCAAACCAAAAGTCATTTTAAAAATGTTTAGAATGGAAATGTGTCTGTTAATATTTACTATTCTGCTGGCATTTCTTTTTCAGTTTCTTGAGGTAAAGATTTTTCTGATTCAGCCTGTAAACCCCTTTGGTATTATGGACGTTTCTCCCCTGTGCTGTGCACTGTGGTTGTATGGCTTCACAGCCACCTTCTGAGTCAGGGCTCCATTCAACCCTCTGCATATCACCGTGGCAATAGACATTGCTGGATGAATAAGGGTTAAAACATTCCATGATAACTTGGGCAGCTTACCTGCTGGGAGAGTGATTTGTGAGTCTAACCACCTTGGTGCCATCCACTCTTGACCCTGTAAACACTGCTCATGTCTCTGCTCCCACAGAGCCTGGTGGGTGTTATGACAATGATTGCACTTCTGCAAGAGCTTGGCTTTGGAGCTGGTTAATTGTATTGCGTTTAAGCATTGACATTTTGGCAGCATTTCCTTTTCTGCCACCAAACAATCGTTCACAAATGTTTCCGTTATTCAGCCATCTGTAATGCATGCCTATCAAAGGAGGAGCAGTCCTAATAATAATTACTGTCAGCCGCGTGCAGTGATGCAGTCACTTTGCAGCATTTACTCTTGGTGTAGTTCCAGTCAAATGGCATATTTCCAATGCCAGCTTGATGCTCCTGTTGTAAAGGGGAATGTTTTACAGGAGAAGAGAGGCTTCTCATAATCCAGGCCTGTGGTCTGATATGATGCAGGGTGGCTGGGAGTTTCAGTTCCACTTTGGTGTTTGCTGGACTTACTATACATTTGTTGTTGTTTTGTTTCAGGTTCCCTGCATGGGTTGGGGTGGTTTTCCCATTTAGGGGGTGAAGGGCGGCCTCCTGGCCAGGGACAAAGCAAGATGCTTCCTCATTGCCATGGCTGGCAGGGAGATCCCTCCTCTGACTGGCATGCTGGAGAAAACGTTTTTCTAGTCCTTGTGGCAGTGAACAGGAAGTCACTCCATAATGAGACACGGTGAGCTGATCCCCTCGATTTTAGGGAGTTGTTCCCATATGCCTGGCAGCACTGAACCTGGCAAAAACTTGTATTTTAGGCGTAGTGATGCTCAAACTTTATGCAAGGTTTTCCATTACCCTGAGCCTCACAGCCCCCCTGAGGAGAGCTGTTACAGCTCAGGGAAGGAGACCTGCTCAGGAAAGATTAAGTGCCATTCTTTGTGCTCCATAGGGGGGCTGTTTTGAGCTGGGATTAGCTCGTACAGACTTCTGAGCCACTTGTCCCATGCTTGGGTTTCCTGTGCTGCATAATTAATGGTGGTTTTGGGGCAGCGCCTGCGGACACCTGTGTTGTTGGTACAGGCAGACACAAGGACCTGTGTGTGCTAAAATAATAGTGATCACAGCTCAGATGTTTGAATGCCAGAGCACTGCTACAATAACTTTTACTTAGGGTATTTTTGGGGTCTGGGATCATCTTTGTGTTTTTCATTTGTTGATTTATATACCTGGTAAATATCCTCCTGTTATATTTCATATCACCCATTTTTTGGTTAACAAAATTTACCTGGTTTTGGATTTGTTTCCCTGAAAATCCTTGATAAAACTCCCTGGCAGAAGGTGTCCTGGCTGCTGTGGAATGAGCCTGAATAACTTTGACAGACCTTGAAATGCATCTGTATGGATCAGATTACCTCAGAAGTAAGAGGAAATTTATATTTATTGGAAGGTACTGGTCCTTTCTCAGTACTTCTGCTAGCTCTGAGAAAAATGTTAAGGGTAGCACTTTGGAAAGTGTATAATTAATATTACAGGGACAGTCTCAGGGCTGAGAGATCACAAAACTGGCATGCTGTAACTTACAGTAAAATCCCACTTTGAGAAATCACCATTAAAAAATGTTCCTACTCAACAGATCTGCTGCTGCTGTGCAGAGCTGTATCTGCTGACTACAGTCACAAAACAAGTTCTTTGATTTTTATTCTCATCAGTCCTGCAGAGCCAACGCATCCATGGGACTGGGGGCTGGCTCTGGGGGACCAGCAGCTGAACTAAATTGTACCTGCAGCTGCTCTGAAGTGAACTCACCAGACAGAGGAGTGAGTCAAACTGGTAAGCAGCAGCTGAGAGCAGACCTGGTCTGCAGTAAGGATGCAAAGGAGGAGAGATGAAAACCACCACTTCAAGTCTGAGGTTCCAGACTATGGTTAAAGAACAAACCAAAAAAAATAACAGTTTTGAAGGGGGGAGATTTTTTTTTTCCCCTCCTTACAGGGAAAGACCATTTGTGTCTTGAAGTTCAATAGCTGCAAGTGTGTTTTTTTTTTTTTTTTTTCCCCTCTATGTAAATGCTGTGGGGGTGTTATACGTGGACAGAGTCATTGTTAAATGATGTAGGTGCTGATTCCTTGCACCGAAATGATTCCTCACACCAAATCACTTAAGAAGTCTACTCATCATAAATGTTGATGTTTGCGGTGCTTGTTAAAACTCCAATGTTCTGGTACCGTTTCCTATTTTTGATGCTGAAGCATATGTATTGTTTCTTGCTTTTATTTCTCTTATGAGTATTTGTGAAATGTTGACATCGGCATTGTAGTTTTGTGTAATATTTTCAACCTGAGATGCTCAAAAATCACGACCTGGACCTCCCCAAACCTGCTGAGACTTGCTTAAAACCCTGTCCCCTTTTTTTTTTTTTTTTTTTTTTTTCTTTTCCCTCCACATTGGTTTCTGAAATTTTGGGACATACTTATGTATTGTCCTTTACTTTCAAACCTGTCCTTTACTTTAAAACAGTAAGTTTGTTTTTGTTTTTTTTTTGTTCCTTTGTTTTTAATTGATATTTGTCTTACCAGTAATCACCATTTTTAGCTTGAAGATTCAAATTATATTAAAAAAAAAAAAAAAAAAGGAAAATTTCAATGGCTGGCCATGGTGAAAGGAGACATCAGATGTTTAGGCTGGTGGATGTGCTCAGGACAGAGGGACTTGGCTTAGCACTGGCAAGGCCCCTGGGTGGCAGCCCCTTGACTGTAGTCATTGACACTTGTCTGCTGGCTTCAGTAATCCAGTTCATTTGTGGAGTCTGGAGGTTTGCCTTCCGGCCAGCATTTAGGGGCTGTGCATTAGTTAAATGAGTTCATGTCCACATGGAGTGCAGCATCTCATGAAGGCTCCACTTTTCCCAAAGTGGAGGATTAAAGAGGGCTGGGCTGACCAGAAAGCAAAACAGAGGCTTTGGCAGCAAATATTTGAAATCCTTCTTTCTGCCTTTTTTTTTTTTTTTTTTTTCTTTTTCCTTTTTACCTCCTCATTCACAAATCACCTTGGAAAGAATGGTACAAGACAGTGACATCAGGGTCCTTTCAAACTGAGTTAACAGTACTGCTGAAAAAAGAGGAGGAGAATCCCTCTCCCACCACAGGGTGGTTCCTGTCTTCCACCTGGGTGTCCCCATCGACTTCATCTCCTCTTCCCTAGCCCTGTTGGGAGACTTCCCTAACTAGAGAGGCTTCCCACTAGAGAAGGGACAACATCCTGGTCAGTGTAACAGTAGCCCAGGACTCAGGACACAAATTTCTATCCTGACATCCCATGGTCCAGGATTTGTCCTTTATTGCTGAAATTGTGTGACTCTCCTGTGAGGGTCAGGACCAAGAAACTTGTGCATAAACGATCAGTAAAGCATATTAGATTCCTGTATTCACAGATGCATATATATGTGTGTGTGTTTATATATATATATATTTATATGTATGTATTTTTTCTCAAGTGTTTTGGTTTTCCAAACATCCCTGGTAAGTCTCTGCAGATGGCTGTGGGCAAGGCTGGACTTTCTGTTCCTAAGATTAGCCTCTCTGCATACCCAGCTCTCCTGCCACCATTTCCAGGGCTGCTGTGGCAGCAGCCCCTCCTAAAGGCATTCGCTTTTGGAAGCCAGCTGATAAAAACGCGCACACGCTGAGCTCCGATGCAAAGTAATTCCTAGATATGATGAGCCTATTATATATGTGAATAGACCTTCAAGGGATGTGTGAACGAAACCTTTTTTGATCTCCTATCTCTTCAGAACACTTCCTGCCATTGCCTCTGTCTCCTCACTCAAATTCTATTTTTTCATTCACCTGCCACGTGCGTGGCATGTTTAAAAAAAAAAAAAAAAAAAAAAGTTTGAAGACCAGTGTTCCAGAACGGATTAGCGATTGGGAGAGAGCAAAGGAGGAAGAAACTGCTGTGAAAGGCACACGTATGAGTGTGAGGCAATGTGCAGGGTCGCTTAGTACCCAATTTTTTACCCGTCACTCCAGATGTTGGAGGCAAGTGCAAATGTAAGACTCTCAGTGCTGTTACAGAGGAAATATGGTCAAGCTACACTCTAAAAACAGAAGGCAAATTAAAAGAAGAGATTCCCATATGTATTGCTTAGAAAATGAGCCAATAGCAAACTTATGATTTCACAGGCCACCACCTGCTTCCACCTGTTATTTTTTTTCCCTTTGTTTTTAATTCTTCCATGAAGGTGATGTTAGTAAGAGTTGGTGTTCCTTCATAGCTCAGCAATAAAATGACATTGCGATCTTTCATGTGTCTCCAGGCAGGAATAGAAATCCCCCCAAGAGAGGGCTTGGCAGGACCAACTCCTCTGAGATGCCTCTGTGGGGCTCTTGTTTCCATATTTACTCTGATTAGGTTGACACTTAGTCCTGCAACATGCATAAGCTGCAAAGCTGTAAGGCTCCCATGTGTCCCAGCATAATTTGTGACCCTGATATTCAGTAGATCTGGGTAAAAGACCATTGTGCTTCAGGAGGGTCTATTTTGATGAGCTGGAGGGAGAGGGACTGACCCTGACTTGTACTGTTTTTATAGTAGAGAGCAAAAATTAGGATGAAACCCAGTCAATGCTAAGTAATTGCCATTAACTCTTCTTGATATTTTGTTATGAATAAACTATTATTTAATGTGCTGTGGCAGTGATCCACTTTGTAAGGTAAAGCTGGTAAACTTGATAGAAGTGAGGCAAAATTACAGAAAGCTGTGTAAAAGCACTTCTGCTTTGGCACTCTACAGAGCAGTAGGCTGTGAGCATGGGAACTAATGAAGCCTGGCTCCCTATGGATGTGCTTCTCATGGCTGACAGACTTTTTAATTGAATTTTATCCTAAACAGCAGCATGAGGTCACCCCTTTCGGACACCGGAGAGTCTACCCAGGAGAACACTGTGATGAGTGATGTTCAGACAGATGCCCTTTTGGGAGCATCTCACTGGGGCTGCACAGCGGGTGTTTCAGTACGTATTAAGGCACAAGCTGAAGCTGTTTGCAGAGGTGAGACATTGCTGCAGTTTTCTCTGTGGTGTGAAATGTGGGATTGAGGTCCCACTTCAGACTGCCCCTCGAGAGACACAAATTGTGGCTCTCCTTTATTTCCACAACATATTAAGGAGCTGAGTTTCTATGAGACTTTGACCATCACATCAAGTTTGGTAGCCATTACCTTCTGGGATCCAAATTATCCATAGTGGGACACTGGCTTCCTATTCTAGAAGTTCCCCAAAGCCAGGAGTACTGCTTGGGTACCCTGTGATTCTGTCTTCTCCCCTCTGCAGCATCTACTACTACCTCTCGTCTAAAAGACAGGGGTAGTAATAAAAGCCTCCAAGCTCTGCAGCGTGGTACTTAGCACTGAGGAACACCATGAGATGGTATCACTTGTGCCTCTTGTGGTGTGCCATGGCTCTTCCCAGCTGGAGCATGTGATGCTTAGGATGCCAGTGGACTGTGGTCTGCTAGGAGATGTGGGATCAAAAGTGTGCCAGGCTGGCACTGCTCAAGAAGACAGTGCAGTCCCCTCTGGTCCCTGCAAAATTACTTGTTTTGGAAGCCTTTCCTGGCCATTTGGATCTCTGCTCTGTCCCCAGCCATTAGATAGAAATAATACCACACAGCATGGCTGCAAAGCACTTCAGCCCCAGAAGGGTGATCTAAGGGTTTAGAGGAGGGAGCGGGAACCTTCACCCTGGGCTTCCATGCTCTTGTCAGCTTAACTCTAAGTTATTTTTTGGTCATTTTTACGTACTTTATTATTAGCAGTAGTGTTCATTTTAATGTAGGGTGACCAGATGCCCCAGCGTGACTCCAACAATCTTTATTCTTAATTAAATGTCCTCTATGTGTCCCTTTATTCTTGCTGGTTTCTGAAGCCCCAGGAATTCAATACAGTTTTAGCTTTCCTGTTATTAGCAAACGTTGTTTCATATCTGGCTTTACAGTTTTATTATACAGTCAGCTGTAGAGCTTAAAATTGCATTGTAAGGCTCCCTTGAATACTCTGGCTTTCAATATACACTCCCTTTTGTAGCACAATGTTTCTAAAGCTTGTGCTATTACACAGTGATAATGCACAATTTTATATTTTACAATCATCAACTGTAAAAATAAGACAGTAAAAGTTTGTAATTTACAATGCTATAAATGACATCTGCAGATCTTATGGGTTTAGAGATGTATTGGTTCAGTTTCACATATATATCAGTCTGAGACGGAATCTATTAGGTTCTGCATATACACAGCATATTGCTTCCATTTACACTCGATGCTGTCATGTCTTTGAGGGAGAACATAAAAAAGAAAGAGGGGAAAAATAGGAGTATGGACTCTGTTAACTACAGCAGATGTTTTCTAAATATGCCAAGTCATAGGGGCTCAATAGACATGAAATGGCAGTAGAAACAGGCCAAAATCTTGCAAGCACATATGGGTGTGCTTTAAATTTATGCATCTGAATAGTAGTGTTGATTTTAATGGAAGTATTCATAGATGTCATGCTAAGAATGTGTGTGAGGGTTTGCAGGACTGGATGATAAAGAATGGTTTATGTTAGGTGCAGAAATTAATTGCATGTATAGGTGGGCTACCATGACCTGGTCTCTGAATTGCTTGCATGACCAGTTAGGCAGTCTTGCAAATTGGGTGTGTAACCAGAGAAGCAGGTTACCCTCAAAAACTTACTTCTAACCAGCCAGGGTAGGCAGTGGGGGGAAGGAAAAAACACAGCAGTGTGTGTAGCTGCAGATGCATGTGGTTGATCCATCTTCTAGGCTCAGCTGTGCCATTGGAGAAGGTTATCGCTCCCACACACTTTAGCCCAGATCACCAGTTTAAATGGATTGTGTCCAGCCAGCTGGTGCAGCTGCAGAGAACAGGGAGGACCTGAGCTGTGCTGCCACTGGGGGTAAGCTGCTTGTCTGAAGGGAGTCTGTGGAGGCTGGGCTTGGGCAGAGGATGAGGAGTGCCCCTGTTTGCACTAAGCTGTGAACAGCATAAAAGCAGGTGAGAAAACGTAGTGTTTGCTCAGTGAGTAAGGTCATCATAAGACAACTACTTAGCAATAGCCTGCAGGGGATGACATGGTCTTTGTCACACAGAGATGGGTTTTCTGACAAGGAGGAAAGGAAGTATCCTATGGTGTAGCTATCACAGTGCCTGTCCGCTGAGCCTTGAGCAGAAAAGCAATTCTAAACACTTCAAGGATAATAGTATACATAAATGGAACTAAATTTCCAAATTCAAGAATATCATTTGAAGTTGATTTTTTAAATATTTCTTTAATGATGCCAACAGTGTGTGTATATATATATATATATATAAATATATATAAACACAAAAAAACAACTATTATGCATGAGACATCTGACTGTTGTGGATGAAAGAAATCTTGTGTTAAGATTGACATTACTTTAGATGAATTGTGATTGATAGAAAAAACAACAACTCGTTGTAAACCAGAGATGATTTCAGAAAGGTGAATCTTAGTATAAAACAGCAAAAGAAAAAGAAAGTTGTGTTGGTTGGAGCAAGTTTGGGGAGATAAGCAGGAAAGTCTTGGGTTGTAAAATTAGTGAAGAACTGTGATTTTACCCACATTGTTTTGCAGTCAGTCCTAAATGCACATTTTCAGACTGAAAAAGGTCTGACATCTGATCAGCAAAGGTTGGGGAGTATTATTGATTTTCAAACATTCTTGGAAGAAATACCTTCTTCCAAATACCTACAGCAATTCAAATAAGAATATTCTGGACAGAACAACTGTGTATTCATTTGATTAAAAAGGCATCAATTTTTCATTATTCCAGTTTTGGAAATCACCATATTTCCACTACGAAGTATCTCTGTATACCAGGACAGTGTAATTGATTGGACACATGTTCATCTAAGCCAGAGTAGTTCATTTCAAACCTATTTATTGGCCTGTAAAGCAAGTGCATCGCAACATATATTTTTTCTTCTCTCCTGTGCTCTCCCAGGCTGTGGGACACAGTGCTGTTCAAACAATAGACCCATTCATTTAACTGAGTAGGTTTTAGCAACTAAATGTATGGCATCATTATCATTAGCTTCAGTTCCATCAACAGGGTGTCATTATCGCATTTAACTTAATTAGTATGGAAGCTCTCTTAAAAGAATGCTTCATAGAGAGGGATGTTGTAAATGCATTCTTGACTTCTAATAAATAAACCAATAGGCTAATGCACATTGAAGAATTTATAAAATAGCTCCTGGAGGGGAAGGCAGGCAAAGTAACGCATGCATTCATGCTTATGGCAAGAAGCTAGCAGGAGAGTGGCAGAGACAAGCTCACCTAACAGCTGCTTATCATGAATGTATTATGGCATGACATTATCTTTTCAGGTGTGCTCGGGTAGAGATGTATAGCTTCGGGGGGGTGGGCAGGCTAGGCGATTGTATGTGCAGCCATGAAATTTGGGCACCTCTGCTCGTGAGAGCACCTGTCCTTTTTCACTTCTCAGCATGCAAAGGCAGTAGCTGTTTCTGAATTGCTGCAGTGCATGCAAAGGAGTTGCTTGCACTGTTTACTCTTATTGGGTTTTTGTAATCTAAATGTCTCATCTACAGCTATGGAAAACATAAAAGGATCTCCTTCAGCATATTGGACTCCCCGGTCGATCAATACTCCCTCCTCCCTCCCTCGCTCCACTCCTGAGATCATTTTGCAGAGCTCCGTGAGGAGTTACTGCTGCGCGGCACACACATCTGCTTGTGACATACTTTGGATGTTTTTTTCCATTGCAAGTATACACAGATGAGCTGTCTAATGAGCAATTAAAAAGATAGCCGAAGACTAGAAGTTAATTGTTTCTCTTTCCCAGCTGAACAGGCATGCATCCCCTTTCACCCAGTATCCTCCTTTCTTACTCGGAGACAATAGGAGCGCCTTTGAATTTTGACTTGCGTTTTTCAAAATGCTGCATTTGAATGCCAGCCTCATCCACTCTGGAATCACAAGTTAGAGACAATCATAAGGCTCAAAGCAAATGAAGCAGCTCTTTTTTTTTTAGCTTGCTTTTCATAGGAGATGAAAGTAGTATGGTCACGCTCTGGGTGAGCAGGAATTTGTGTGGCTGTTTGTCCCTTCCTCCATAATAAACTATTGATCAGCTTTCACAGAGATGTTGGGGTATTTAACTTCCTGCAACTTGCAAGGGAATAAGGAGATGGAAAAGCTCCTTCTGAGCTCAACCCTAATTAGACTCTAGAGAGTGTATGGACCAGGGGAAAAAACAAGAAGGAGTGCAAATGTCACAAAGGTGGGAAAAACTTCAACTGGAGCTTGTATGATAATGAATCTGTAAGAAACCAGTTTGTTTATTTATTTGTTTATTTATTTATTTATTTATTTATGTATTTATTATTTTTTATTTTCACAACTGAACTGTCTTCTGTTTTTTGTGTCATTACAACAATGTACCTGAGTACCAGTTTTCCATCTTTTCCTTATAAAACTGTGGGCTTAAATTCTCTCTCTCTTTTTTTTTTTTTTTAATTTGTCAGAGATCAGCTTTTGTTTCTTAATCATGCAAAGAAAGCAAACAAGAGACCCATGATAAAAATGTGAGTTGACATCTATATTAGTGAGCAGTTGTGAAATGACAAAGTTCCCTGAAGGCCTCCTCAGCCATGGGTCCCTCTCAAATTTCTCCTTCCTTCCCTCATGTTGTTGAGTATCAACAGTGAAACATCTCCTAAACAGACCTTGAAATTGCTTCAAAATAAAAAAGACTGCAGGCTGTCTTTCTTCCAGCAGAGGAAGTTTTGCAGTGTGTGCCCTTGCTGCTAATGGCTCTTTGTAGTGGGATCCACGCCTTTGAGCTAGCTTTGGGTGTGCATCTGGGCACCTGCATCACCGGTGCAGGCAGAGCAGCTATGGATGCACCCTGAGAGGGGGTCAGCAGTTCCAGGAATGACAACAGCCTATTAGTTAGGATATGCTAAAGGTTTTCTGAAAGAGGTGAGCTCAAAGACAACTGGAGCTGGAGGACAGGTAATTAAAATGAATCTGGATCCATTAAAGATTATTATTATTATTATTATTTTTAAGTGCGTTTCACATTCTCCAGATGGCGGAATATAAGTTGTTGGCTTTCAGAGCAGCAGGAGGTCCAGGATGCGCTGGATTTAACAGCAAAACTATAAGCAAGCATTGGACACAGTTCATGTCTGGTTGAGTATAATGGACAATATGTCAGAACACTTTTGCTTGAGATTGCAAGAAGATGGGAGAAAAATTGAGTACATTAGGTCAAACCATTGCTAGAATAAAAGTCCATCAAGCAGTAGAAGAAACATCACAAACACTTGAAACTAATTACATTAAACTTTTAAGACATCATGAAATGTATCAAAAGATGCTGAAGTTTTTCGTTAGCATTTTGATCAGGAGTTACAAGAAGTAGTTTTGATCAGGAGTTACATCATGCTCATAGCTGGCTAAATTCACAGGTATCAAGATGACTTTTTTTAATGTTAAGTTGTATTTTACAGGTTCTGTACTCATGGAAAGCAAATTGTCAAAGTAGGTATTGAACAAAAGTACAGTTCCATGGGTAAACAGACTTGAACATTTAGCATAGAGGAAATAAGTACACTGGAAGTATTTGATGTAGTAAGCCATTAATGAAGCACATGTGGAATATAGAAGGCCAAATATCTGGGGAACTACAACAGTTATTGGAAGAGTCTGAGGTTAAACTACCTTCATCGCAATGCTTCTGTGAGACCAGTGTGGATTTATTGTATTGAGACCGATCCTGAATTTTTAATCCTGAATTATTTTCTCAAAGCTCTTACGTCCACAGAAACCATGGGAATGTAGCTTAAGCAAACCTGAAAAAAGAAGGCGCATGCTGCTACTGATGTGAAAATTGACAAATTTATTTTGAATACAACATGAGCAAGTCAGTGTTTATTTTTTTCTGATTAAATTTAGTGCCCTACAACTTGTGGAGGAATATGCAGTCAGCATGCCAGGGGAATAAGTAGCGAGTGTATGTTTTTGAACTCATATCCAAATGCACTACTGGAATTTGGTTTGGAGTAGGCATTTTATCCATTGTACAGCAGTACATTGCAAAATCATGGAGTCTACATGTGTAAAATTAGCCAAGGTAGGATATTTCCTTTTTTCTTAAATTCTAAAGAAATGCCATGAATGCTGTGAGGAGAAACAGTTTCTTTCCAAATTGTGTAAAAGATGGCCGTGGTGTTCCAAGAAGTTCTCCTCCCTGTTTTCTGGTGAGATGTGCAGGTGTGATCCTGGCAGATCAGACTTAATCTGCTGCTTGGTTTTGCTGCTTTGAGAACCAGAATCAACCTGGGTTTTTTAGCTCTCAGTCACTCTGCAAACGGACCACTGGCTGGATGGCAACTCTGTGAATGTGCTGGAGTGTGTGTGTTCAATGCAAAGTGAGATTAAACAGTAATGGTGGGCCCTGCCAGGAGGTGTGGATCTAAAGGTGCTCTCTAATGCAAAGTGTCCATTTCTTGTCTTTTTACATAATTGTCTATTGATACAAATGTGAACCTTGTAAAGGAGCATAAGCATTTTTCAACTCACTGCCATTGTATCTATGACATATTGTGAGATATCTTACTAGGCTCAGAATAGCAAAATAACTGCAGAGAGGTGCAATTTGATAAGTGTTTAATGCTGATTTTTCTCCTTATTTCTACAAAAGCTAAAGGTTCGTCTAGCTTTTCTTGCTATTCCAGTATGTATGTCTTGCTAGGTCAGCTGGATCAGACTGGCATGCATTTGGACCAGACTGTATTAAAGCAATTTTTCTCGTTACTTGAAGTCACTCATTCACAGCTTGGTACTGTGCTGCATGCTGTTCTGGATACATATTATTGGGGTCATCTGCCTCTCAGCCCTCTGAGTAAGAAGAGAAGAGTTTTATATTTACAATTCAGTATTAGATTTACAGTTTTACAATCTCAGAAATCAAATTAAAGGGAGAATATAGGATTAGCCCGGAGCCATGCCTAAAGACAAAACCAACCAACCCCCAAAAAACACAAAACCAAAACAACAACAACAACAACATAAACTTATCTGTGGAAGGAATTAACAGCATTTTTTCCTGTCTACCATGCATAGTTCTATGCATCCTCCCTCTCTTTCACTGGCAAAGAAGAAAACGTCTTTTGTCTCCACAGCCTAATAGGAAGGGTTCCTCAGACATGTTTACACTGAAATTGGTGGTTTCTGAAGTGATTATAGAAACAGCAAATGCTGCATCAACTAAAATTATGCAAATTGTGTGTGACACCTAGAACCTCATTGCCAGTGAGCTAGCAAAATATCTAAGTTAGATCCACAGTACATCCATTTTACAAACACGCAGAATTCAAGATGTACCAAACCATACAATAATAAATCAGGGCCTTGCACATGTTGGCCTGTGTGGCTTAAAATATCTGTCACAGAATCATAGAATGGCTTGGGTTGGAAGGGCCTTTAGAGATCACCTAGTTCCAACCCCCCTGCATGGGCAGGGATGCCATCCCCTAGATCAGGTTGCCCACTGCCTCATCCAGCCTGGTCTTGACCAACTCTGAGGATGGGGTGTCTGAGCAATTTCAATAACTAATTCTACCAAGGAAACGTTCAGGCCTGAAGGGAAAATGTATTAGCAAATTAATTCATTGTGGTGGAGTAACTACCTTGTGCAAAGAAAAAATTAAAATGAGCATGATGTTTTTACTTACACATGTGCTATTTTTATACAGTTCGATTTACAGAATGCATGCAGATTATGGAGAAAAATGTACATGGCAGCAGCGTGCAAAGTGGCTGGTCACCCAGCGTTGCTGAGAGGCTTTTTCCTCCCAGGTAGGAACACATGGTAGGCTCCTCTGTATGCCTTCTGACCTAAAGAACCTGCTCAAACGCTGAAAGTTTTGTCAGAGAAAGCTCCAAACTGAGCTCTTCCAGTAAGACTCCCCCCCATGAGCATCTTCCAGGTTTTCACGTCTGATGGAGAGCTCTGGTACAAAGGAGAGCTCACAAGCAAATGGCTGAGAGCTTTACAAAGTGGCTACATCCTGAGATGACTTCTGAGTTGAATAGAGGGCTAATGAAGCATTTGGAGGAGCAATGTAGTATGCTCTTTGCAGCTCCGGCCTATCAGGAGGGGAGTGTGTGCTGCACCTGCCTGAGCCCTGGAGCTGGCTGTAAGCTTTGCTGTATGTGTGCTGTACAACAGCACTACACCTGATGGCAAATGTATGAGTAGTTACTCCTACCAGTGTGGCAAGCTCGTGTTAAATGTAAAAAGAGCTCCTCTTGCCTGCAATCTTAATGCTATACTGAAGAAATGAAATGATACAAGTAGGCAAGGTATGGCCTCAGTATGATGTTTGTTTTCTGCAATTTCCTTTTGTTCCTATTGCAAAACCTTGGTGAAACATCATCTGTTTTTATACAGTAGAAAAGATTCTCCTTTATCTAGAAAACTCTTGCATGTAGTTTGTGCTTGTTTCTTTTAGGGAGGAAAAAACATTTCCTGCTGGGAATGAATAATACTGGTGACTGCAGAAACATATGGACACATCTTATGTCTATATTTGTTACTAACCTTTATGGAGTGACAAAGCAGTGACTTCACTGAATTGTTTTAGAGGTATAAGAAAGCTTTGTGCAACAAAAGTTAGGATTAGCTGGTCAAGTCAGGTAGAGAATTTCGGAATAAATATTTTTTTAAGCATAGGAAAGCAACAGTCACTTGTGTGAACCTACTGTAGGTTAATTTTATTGTTTCTAGATACAAAATTCCTTGGAGCAAAGAGTTACTGTGATATACTGTAGATCAAGAACTACATTTTTAGGCTTGTCTGTGAAGCATGGTGCTGTCCCATGAAACACTGTTGGTATCTGGTTTTGCATATGGAGGTGGGTGTGTGGAAAATACATTGTATAGTGGAATATATGGAACATTTGTGGAAGTCCTGAATCAAAGGTGAAATAGGTCTTTCAGTTTGTCTTTGAGCTTTCTTCTGGTCAAAACTGTTTGCCAGTGGATTACTCAAAAACGATGAGCAAGGACTGTTCCTTGTCTGACACGAGCTCAAATTTGTAACCTTACTGGAAAGTAAACATTACAGTTTGCTGCAATGGCTGGAGCATAGATTTCAGGTTATGCCACTGAATGTTTCCACCATGCCTGAAATCAGAAATGACTGGGTGGGATTTGTTACTGCCTCTATGGAGGCATCAGACTTTGAGGAAAGGTGCAGTGCTGAGAGTGTGGGACCGGGGTGAGCATTGGCCTCTATTGCAGGCAAAGACCTCTTGGTTCACCTCTGTAAGGCTCTCTGGTGACCAATGGGGAAGTCAAGGCACCATCACTCCCACAGACTTTTTCAGCCCTTGTGTTGCTGGGCCTTGTAGTGGTGAGTCAAAGACTTAGATTAAGGGCTGGGGCTTTGTGTTTTCCCTCCTCCTTTTCCCTTCCTCCTGTCAGCTGCTTTGTTTCCTAAAACCAGGCAGATTCAAGCCTTCCCTCTGCCTCTTCTTGGGCAATTTATTTCCCAGAAAAGAGGGGAGAGGCTCTGGTGTTTCAGGTAGCTGCATTTTAACATGTCTCATACCCGTACAAGGGTGAGACGATGGCTTTCCATGCTGCAGCGGGCCCTCGGTTCCTGGCTCTACGAGACCTTCATTTGACATGGGCCGTCTTGCTAGAAATCTGTTTCTTTTTCCTTCGTGGTTGTAGCTAAAGAGAAGAGGATGGCAATTAAGTGCTTACAGTTGTCACAGCTCCTGCGATGTCCTTGAATCCACACTGGAGAGACTGGAGACCCAGCTGACTTTGTTAGCCTAAGGTATAGGTCGTTTTGGAGCTAGAGACAGCCTACCATGGTGCTGATGATGATCTTCTGTTCATGCGATGATGGTAGGCCTTGATTTTTTATTTTTTTATTAATTTATTTATTTATTTATTTTCTGTCAAGGATATTTGCTGTAGGATGTAGTTGGACAAAATACATGTCCTTCTTGGAAGTAAAACCACAGGTTTTACTCCCCTTTTCAGAAACTAGCTGGAGTCCTTGTAGGAAGCAGTGAGGGAATATGGTGAGCAAGCCTGTGGCCCACAAAGGATCTATGGTCTTGAGTTGAGAAGGAGCAAAACCTAAAAGCAAGGTGTTGTTGTACTTGGTACAAATAGCAATCTCTAACTGGAAATATTCACTAGCAGGCTGGTCCAGCGGAAAAATACTAAACTGAACAGGTTGCTCTGCTTTCTGACAGAAGTATTACACTCACCTCCTCTACAAATACCTCTATTCCTATAGCACCCCGAGGAAAGTTAAGGGAACCTGTAAAGAGAAGAGAGCAATCAAAGCCCCCATTCTTTACTGTAAGGAGGGTAAAAAGATCCTGTAGTGCTGTCTCTGCTCTTACGAGCCTGACAGTAGCTTTTCTGTTCTGTATGACTTTGTCCTCTTTCTGTCAGGATATCAGTCCTCACCCCATGCCATTTCTCTGCTTTATTGCGGAGCACAAAGTGATGTGGCTGCTTTTGGTTTTTGTATCAACAGCACTCCTGCTGTAAACCTAAGCACTGAACTAACAGTATTTAATTGACTAGTGCTGGATTTTCATGGCAGACCGCCTGGGGCATACCAGCTCTGCTCCTGATGGCAGCCTTTTGTGCCATTGATTTTAAGTGTAGGATGGTGGCACAGCATGCGTGATATTGGAACAGCATCGACAGAGTTAATTTACACACCGGTTGGTCTTGATCTCTTGCAACTGAATAGCAGAATCATCATGAGGCCATGGATGAGTATGGGGAGGGGGGCTATCTAAAATACTTTTTGTTGGAGGGCTTTAAAAAGTATTTGAGCTGGTAGTATATCTTGGTAGTATATCTATGGCTTTCCAATAAACACATGGGCTTCACTTTCCAACTAGGAAGCTTTAGACTGATAAAATCACTTGACACAGAAGATTTTAGTAGGAGAAGTGAAGGTTTCCTCTTGTTTCTGCTTACATAAAGCTGGAATATCTCCTGTGGCTGTGCTGGATTTACCCTTATGTTACTGTGCAGGCTGAGAACCTGTATAAAAGCAGCTTGACTTTAGGGAAGAAATAGAAGAATGGGGCAAAAATGCTGTTTTGGAGTATTGGGAGGGGTGTGAAGTGACAGAACCAAGATCTATAGATGTTCCTAAGCTCATTATGATCTTATTACAATGCATGGTGGAACCTGGGACTTAGTTGTCCCAGGTTTTATGCGCCATATGATCAGCCTGTAGCAGTGAAGAAGTGGCTTAGATGGTCCTGCTCTTAGGTGCCTTAGGCTTTATGCTTGTTGCAGTGGGTCGCCTGAAGTCTCTTCTGTGATTTCCATCCCACCTTCCCTGCTCTGCCCTATTTTGGGGAGCAGCTGAGGACCCCCACAATTTTCCTGCTGGTTAACGTGTGCAGCTTCACATCTCTGTCCAAAGATGTCTTCTTTCATGCTTTCAGTAGGTTGTATTTGCATCCCCATGGTAATCTCCTGTGACTGGTAAAAGTGCAGGCCTAGTATGTTTTGAGAGAAATAAATCAAGGAAAAGAGGATAAATAAAGAAAATACTCACCCTGAGACAAACGGGTGAGATTAACTTACGTAAAGGGACTGACTAAGGTAATAGAAACAGGAGCCAAGCAAGGTGTTCTTCATGTGGTGCAGAAACACATTAATCAGACTAAAATGCTGTTTATGTAACATTCTGTGCCCTACACAGAACATGAGCCCTGTAAATCTATCCTATCTGTATAGAAAATTTGTTGGTCTGCATAAGTAGAAAATGCGGCATCAAATATAAGAAAGCAACTGCCAGGAAAATCAATGATTAAGAAATATTGAAACAAACACCCCAAAACTACTGGAAATGATGTTTTTGAAATGCTTGCACAGTGGGCCTCTTTTTGAGGTACCCAGTCACAGAATAAAATGTTTCCTTTCCAAAGCTTTATAGCTGATCAGCTTAGATAAGTATAGATTGCAAGTTATTGTCTGTTTCTCAGGCTAGCTTCTTATTAGCTATGGAAGACCCCAAGTTAGAGGATAATTAAACGAAAGGACCATTTCAAGGAATTATCTGGATAATTAGTTGTGATAAATATGATTTTGCTTTAGAGCACTGAACAAATAGAAGTCACTGAGTTGAGACGGAAAATCATATGGGATGCCTTTCATGTGAACATATTTATTATCCATTTTAATTAGCAAACTAAGTCACAAATGTATAATGTAGAAGTACTTATCTGGGCTTTCTTTTTGTTAAATGGCTTAATTTCTGGAAGTTCATTATGCTGCACTTCATATCTACATCTTTTTATGGATATGTCAGTGGCAGTGTTTTACAGAAGGACAACAAAGTGTGGATTATGGAGAAAGATTAACATTTTGAACTGAGTAGGATTTATATATATACATATATATGTATATATATATATATATGTATATATATATATAGGTCTGTTGAGTTCTGGATTTCAAAGGTTTTGTGTGTATTTGACCTTATTCTGATGGCTGGAGCCCTTAGACTCTTACAGTACGCAAAAGCTACTATAAACAACACTAATTCTGTGATTGAAACTCACCAAAGCAAGGAAAGTCTGAATGAAGTTGAAATGCTTTACTTAAATTACTCCCTTACTCCAGTCCCTGGATGCATGTGCAGAATTTGAGCATGCACACTGTACTGTGATACCAAAAAGTTTCACAGCAGGAAATTCTGAACACCTTTCATGAGCAAGAGATAACCACAGAAGCTGAACAATGTTGGTCTTCATATTGGAATGTTGTAGGTTTTGCATTTCCTTCATAGCTCACCTTTTAGTTTTAGGAATCACAACGGAAGGAAAAAAAATAATCTATCTTGCAGTAAAATATCCCCAACCCATAACATTCCATTTGCACATGGAAATCAGTCATGAAACTGATGACTGTTGCATTCTGTGTACATCAAGCTAGTCTGCTTTGCTGCTGTTGGAAAAGATTTTTGGAGGTTTTGTATAGCTTGCTTCATTTGATCAAGGTTATATGGGAAATCAGGATCCAAGGGAAGATCAGAGTTGAAGAATTTTTCAGAAATGCTGATTTTGAACATATATACTTAATATTAGTCACAAGCACTAGGCATTAGTTTTAGTACTGAGGCACAAGTGAAGTTTGAAGTACCATAAATAATTTAACACTTTTTTAGACAGGTCACCCTGTACTGAGTAAATAGTTCAAAATAGAAAACAACAAAAAAACAATTCCTAATTGTAATCTTCAAAATAGACATATTATCCCTCTCAGGACTTTTAAATACAAACCTGTCATGGTGTTAAAAGCTCTTTGGTATATAAACCAGGTATCTCCCTTCTGACTAGTAGGGGCATCAGTTGTTGAATCCGTTTGATTCTTTCTATTATAGGCATTCTCAGATCTTCCGATTCTTGCTTCAGTCCTTTAAATAAAAGGGTTCCTTTCTTTGTGCATGCATTAGCTGTAACACACTGGAGAATGGTTGTTTGACGGCTTAATTTTATTTTTTTTTTTTATGATAGCATTTAAAGGTAACAACATGTTGTTAACAAGTAATATAACATTAAAGCTCCCTTAAATCCAGGGTCCAAGCACTGGTCTGTTGAGATTTATTTTTGTCATGTCAGTGGCAATTAAAAAAAAAATATCATAATGTTTATTTAGTGCTTTTTTTTTTTTTTTTTTTTTTTTTTTTAGTATTGTGGATTTAAGTTCAATTATAAACCTTGAATTCAGATAAGGCTTTCTGACACTTTGATATCTTCTAGCAGGTTAGAAGGAGGTTTCAGACATCTCAGCTTATTTCAGTGGAAAGCTATGTGATGTATGCTGACTTCTGCCTGAAACCAAGCAAAATGTGGTTGAACGTCACTTTCAGTTCACCCCAGTATAGAGGACCCACCCAGCATTGTGAAAGTCATTATAGTAGCTGTCTCCCCCAGGCAGGAAGCCAGAAGTAAGCTTTTGCAACATTTAAGACTTAGGCTATATTTTGAGAACCAAAGTGATTCATTGACCATATGCCATCCTTCTGCCCAGGAGGAAATTTTATGTTTTAACACGGCACTTGACCAGAATTCTCATAATTTCTGGAGTCTTGTACAAATCTGCTCTGCAGAGATGATGTCTACTGTGAATTTTTGGGTTTGATAGAGTCATATCCTGAAGTGAAACTTAATTTCACAGCATTTCTCACAGTCATAACACCCGTGTCACTCCTAAGGAAATAGAATTTATTCTTTGGTAAGGAAAACTGTCGAAAGCTCCATAATTTGAAGAAATATATACAACACTTTTTTATGCAGCCACAAAATAATTTTTACGATTTTTCATATATTTGTATGTGTACTTTCAGAAATAAATTGTTCTCCATTTGTGAAACAGAGATGGTGTTTGGAGAATGGCAGCTTGAGATCCAATATTTTGATGATGCACTGTTTTTCCTTTGGGCAAATTATCTTCTTGTTCTCACTCCCCTGTTCCTAACATAATAAAGGACTTATAGCTGTTCTCCTTGGCGAAGTGCTGTGAGATAGCACTTTCGAGTAGATAATGTGTGTCAGGTCTTGGTAAATTCTAACTAAAATATAATTTTTATCAAAAAAATCATTTGACAGCTAATAAATTATCAGCTTTTACAAATTTATTTTTCTCAATTAATGTATTACTTCTCAATCATTTGACTGTAATTTTAATGGAATATTTCATCAAACTTCACGAATTCTATTACTCAAATAAAAATACTTTATAAAAAGAGACTTTAGTAGATGAAATGTTTATAGCATTTTATATATAGTGAGATTTTTTCATAAGATTTCATTACAAGCAATGCATTTTATGTAGTAGCTTTATAAACATAAATTGGTCCAAAACACACCTTAAGATACAGAAAAATCTTCAGAATGATTTTATATTTTCTTTCATTTTATTTTTTATTTGATCAGTTCTAATTGTTGCAATGTGCCTTTGTATGTGCTATGTGCTTCTTCTGGAAGAACTTATGCATGTAAAAGGTCTGCATTGCAAAAGATTTTATTTTATTTTACAGGTTTTGTTTAAGTAGTAATTATGGAATAGAAATGGTAAGATTCAACCTGAACAGATCATCAAAATCCTTTTTTTTTTTTTTTTTTTTTTTTTTTTGTAATGTTTACAGTGCAGGGGTCTTCATACTTTTTAGAGGAAAGTTCCCTGTTAGAGTTTTCTCCTACAAGTCTTATCACAGCAGAGTCCTGGAGGCCCTCTCAATATGGTTGTTAGTAACACGCAATATGTGTATGTTAAAAGATACTCTTCTGTGATGAGCATATCTGATTTATACATGCATGTTCAATCTATTCTGGAGAGACCTCTCTAGTTCTTATGACATACAAGATTGAAAGGATCTCTGCTATTGAAGTCCTTCTGCAGTCCCAGGTAGCCCCCTTACGTGTTATCTCTGCAAACCAATAAAACATCACTGTAAGATAGTTAGATTTCCTGCTCCTTACTACTTCTCCAGAATTTCATTCCTCTCATGGTTAGAAATTATGCTGCCAGTCTAACATTATTTATGTCCAGTTTCTACCTGTTTGTTCTTGTGCCAGTGCTGGCCTATAGCTTAAATAACTCTTCTCCTTCCCTGGTGTTTACCTCTTTGATATGTTTATAGAGAACAATTATATTCTCTCTTAGCCTTCATTTGTTAAACAGTTGTTCTTCTTTTCAGATAAGCTTTCTATTTCCCTGATCATTCTAGAATCCATTTTGTGCACCTGCTTCAGTTTAAGTAGCACAAATTAATCTTTTATTTATTTATATATATATTTATTTATTTATTTTTAAGAACATGGATCACTGGGAATGCCTGGTGGGGCTGCAAAGGATATTTCAGGTGTGCCCAATGGCATGTTTTTAGTGGTTCTCTTTGCTTTCTGCAATTACTATTGATTAATATCAGTTGTGGTCAGATATTTCACTTGTCCTCTTCCTCCTCAAACTGATGCCCTCCCATCTACTACCTGCATTTCTCAAATACTGCTAACTTCCTTATACTGCAGTATTTCATCCCTTCTCTTCTACCTAATTCTTTGCTATTTTCCATGGTTTTTGCATGACAATGCTCATAAGGCTATTACTTAACTGCTTTCATACTTTTTTTTTTTCTTTTTTTCTTCTCTGAGTCCACTAACAAAAATATTGCTGAATAAGACTGGCTACAAAATTGGTCTTGGAGAATACCCATATTTACCTCCTGTAAGTCCCATGCTAGTAGCCATACTAATTTTTGTTGTGCTCATGTTGTGATATAAAAGATGTGCTTCTAGAGCTCAAATATACTGTAGTGAAAGTAATTCTTAGGTTAGTCCAAGCCATTCAGGTTAATCTATTTTGATTTTTTTTTTTTCACTGTTTTCCCTTACTTCTGTATCTTTGATTATTGTTTCTTTCAAAATTGATTCGGGTATGTCACTGGAATTTATTATTTTTTACTCTTCCTTAAGTGCAGTTAGTATATTAGCTACTGCTACCACAATATATTTCATGACAGTTCTCCTAGAGTTTTTGGATAGTTGTGACTTGGACCCATCAGTTGTGTGAGTTAGGGTCTTTCAACTTTGTCTTCTACCTCACTTCAGCCTCTGTTTTATAGTAACCCATTTTTTGTGCCTATATTCTACAACATTTGAGTATTCTGTCCTGTTGTCTATAGTGAAAACATGCTAAAGTGCTTGTTTAGTTTATGGATCCTACCAAGGTTATGCTTAATATCGATCCCATCCTCAGTGTCTAATGACCTTGCTCTTTTCTGCTTCTCTTTACCATTTATGTATCAAGCATAATAATATATATAAAAAAAAGTACTGTGCACTTTTTCTTTGAACACTTTCCTTATGACAGTTCTTGATTTATCCTTTATATATCCCTTCAGTAACTGTCATCATGTCTTCTCTCTCTCTCTTTTTTTTTTTTTTTTTTCAGGTCATACATTTTAGACCTTTGACCATTCCAATTGTTTCTCCTTGCATTGTGGTCTAGCCTCTCCTGAAGTACCCATGTTACACACAGTACTTAAAGACTTTACACAGCACCAAGAGTGCCCTACTTCATGTATTTCACAGACTATTGTTCTGCTTATATGTTGTGGTACTTCCTGCGTCTTTGTGTCTTTTGTTAGTCTCACATTACTGAAATGCATGCAGTTTATAATCCCCTATAATCATCATACCCTTTTATGTTGAATTGCTACTTGATCTGTTGTTTCCATCTTGTATTAGTGCAAACTGATTGCTCCTGCCTGTGTTGTGCCTCACACTTGTTCTCCCAGTTGAATCAAAGAACATTTTTACAAACTCTTTTATCCAATTTGCCAGTGCAATTTGAATTTCAGTCCTGTCCTGCATGTCCTCACGGCTTTAATGGTTGTCTATAAATTTAATAAGCATATGCTATATTCCATCATCCACATCATTAATGAAAATATTGAATGGTCTCATACTGAGGACAGAGCTGCGGAACTGCACTCAATACATTTTTCCATTTTGATAGCAAACTATTGATTACTGTTGTCTTAGGATAAAGTTAAGAGGCGGTTTTCTTTGCTGGTCAGTCTTCATCTCTGTAGGCATCCTCACTATGCTGATAATGCAGATGTCTGTCCAGCAGGGTTATGAAGTTTTTCTCCTCATTTAGAATGCATATATCAGATAGGATTTTGTCAGCTTGAATTGGAAAATTTGTATTGCATTTAGGTCCCTGCAACCTTCAGTTCAGTTGGCTTTAATAGGCAGATCTGAAAGCTGACCTGCTCAAAATGACAGGCTGTAATTAGAAACCAAGATTGTCCCACCCTTAATTTAAACCTATTTACATCATGCGGTCATTTTCTACTGTTTGTTGTTTGATAATGTCCTTATCATTTAACAGAATAAACTCTATTGTCTTTTGTTAGTTTGATGAAGAGTGAGTGAAGAAGTTTCCTTACTACAAGTCTGGTATATCTAGGTACTTCTGTGGTCAACAGGACTTACTTTTTGACCTGTTTCTGGAATTTTCTTGGCTGGGCTTGCAGAAGAGCCTGCTAGCTAGTACAACATGTATTCGGCTAACTGCTGATTTGTCACACCTTCTCTGGTATTCTTGGTGAAAATGACAACATGCTTTAGGTACAGTCATAGGCTTGGCATATGGGTTGCTTTTTGTAATTAACAGGTGTAAGGAAGCCTAGAGAAGTATCAGGCCTGGCCGTAGGGCTTGACTCTGGGATGCTTCAGGGTCTAGGGAAAAAAATAGGGTGGTAGACAACATTGCTGGCCACGTTTGTTTTTGACACACAGATAGGTTTAAAAGCCATTACTGTGTTTTGGCCTTAAGGAGTCCCTTCTGAGCTCACTTGTAATTACTAGTGCTTGCTGCCTTGGTGGGGCTTGGGAAGAGTTGCAGCACTGCTTGCTGCCATGATTTTGTTTTACAGTTTTGAAGATGGGTGCTGGAAGCAGTAGCTGGAACTCCTGCTGCAACTTGAGAGTAGTTGTGGCTACTGAGGAAGTTGAGTTATTGCCTACCTCTTAAATCTCAAGTGAGACAGTGATTTATCTGGTCTTCCTTACTTTTAAAATGATGCTGTAATTCATATAAGGTACATTGCATCTTATCCAATTTAGAACCCTTCTTTCCTCCCCCACTGACTTTCATCACTAGAAAAAGATGGAGAACACATTAAAACACATACAGTAATGGTGATCAACGTTTCTGTTGACATAGTCAGGTTTTTGTGTTGTTTTGCAGTTTTCATGAGAAGGCAATGAAACCTGCCTACTGGAAATCATCTAGAGCGTAAAATGGGACTTTGTTAGAAGGGTGATACTTATCCATTGATTTAATTTGTCTTTTTTTTTTTTTTTTTTTTTTTTAATCAGATATGAGGATATCCAGATATTTGAAATTCCCTTTTACAGAGCAATTGATGTGTAACACTTTGATTTTGCTTGGACTCTTATTGAATGAAAATTCACTGGGTTGTGTTTACATGAATTGGATAACTTTTGAAACAGAAAGCTCAGCTTTTGTCTTTTGTCTCTATAAGATCTGATTCCTTGCTTTCTTTTTTTCAGCTCTTTGAGCACTGAAGATTTACATATTCCCTGTTTTGTATTTGTAAATGAGCCAAAGATTCTGCTAGATTTTCATGTTTGTAAGATTTTCTTGGAAGACTTGGACATATTTCTTCTTTACTTTTAAATATATATTCTTCCAATATCACCAGGTATATTCTTCTATTTTTCAAGATGCTAGGCTATTATTATCACATTTAAAAAATGTCTAAATATCAGATCCTCCAAGATTTTCAGAACATTGCATGCTCAGCTGTGACCCTTGGATTGGTGAACAATAGTCCATCCAGAGTGTTGAAATATCATACAAAAATAAAGTATTTTTTCTTGTATATGTTACTAGCAAATTTAATAACTTTGTTCCTACTAATATATCACTTATTTAATAGGTCAGATTATGGATTATTAAAAAAAAACACTAGTTTTAGGAAAAGTGGAAAACTGATGCAAAGCAAAATGAGCCTGAAACAAGCTTCAGTCCAGGCTGTTGTCTGGATGGTGTTTGGTGCTTGAGAATTCTGACTCTTCTCCTGGCTGTAATGTGATGCTTCTCTGCAGTGTGAAAGCTTCAGCTTTCTGCCTGAATGATCTCATCACACATGTGCACAGAGAGCCCAAAATGAAAACACTCATATTGCTTATCTGTCTATCTTCTTGGTAAGAAGAAACTCATAACTTCTCTGCAGAACTTCAGACATAAAAAATGCTATATAAATGCTTAGTATTATTATGACGAACGGAGAGAAGGCTGAGAATAGGATATGATTGCTATCTATAAATGCATTAGGGAGGTAAACTCTACAAAGGAAAAGAGAGATTTAAGGTAGAGGACAATGCTGATGCAAGAGGAAACAGCTGTAAGAGGGTCATGAATAAATATAGGCTGAAAAGTGGAAGAAGGTTTCTGTTAGAGCAATGGAGCAGCCTTCTAAACAGAGGTGCAAGGTCAATATTCTTGGTTTTAAGATTGAGTTTGAGATATTAGAATCATATGTTGTGCTTACTTGCCCAGAAGGAAACTAAAGGTTTGGGGAAGCTTTTCTGTTCCTCACCTGGCTGACCAGAAAACGCTTTGGCTACAACCAGAAATCCTTCAGAAGGTCTCACCCCTCCCAGCATGGTCATAGTCTGAACCTTTCCTCCCTCTGAGAGAAAAGAAAGAAATAGAATGTGAACTGGTTTTGTTCCCCAAATAAAAGGTGTTCATCCTTGCTTTAATTCATACTCTATATATTAGGATAGTACCTTGTTATAACATATATATATATAAATATATATATATATCACTTATATATATAAGAGCAAAGTATAACTTTCTGGAGGTGCAATAATGGAGTAGTAGGGAAGTATAATTTACATACCAATGCAATTTGTTGCTGGAGTTACTAACATTCATTCCTATGATCCTAAAACTCCTTGTATGCGCAGGCAGGGAAACAGGGAAGGTGAGATATGCAAAGAATGGAGAAATGTAGGTAACATTTAGCTAAATGTTTAAGTGAAAGCTGTTGCTCAGCCTCCACATGCAAAGAGTGAGGTTCTCATTTCTGTGTGAACCTGCTCAGGTGACTTGAATGAGTGGCTGGCTGCATGGAAGCTCTGGCTTCTGAAGACCTGTAAGACCTATGTATAAAACAGTGAACAAAAAGAGTCAAATAGCAGTCAGCAGGGTATTTCAGATGGCCAACTTGAGTTATCTAGAGGAAGTAGCAGAGTGAGAGCTATCTTTAATCAATGAAAAGAAAAACTTCTCCAGGGCATTTCCCAGCAGGAGCTTAGCTGCAAGAATAGCAGCTGTGGACCTATCTAGCCAGGCCATGAATACAATAGGGTGGGGATAAAAATTTGTCTTAGAATTTGCCATTTGGAAATCTACAACTTTGATGAAACCCAACTAAAAATAATTTCAGTGTGTGTAAGTCTTTTCTGTCTATCTTTAGGGAGAGTCTTGAACATCGAAATTGTGACTCATCTGCTACAAACTTCACAGGTAAACCCCATTCTGGACAGTTGGATTAGGTTGTGTGCTGCATAATATTTGTGCAGAAAGGAACCAGAACTTCTATTTGTGGAAGCATAAACTTACTGATAATTGCACTCACTCTATGCTATTAATTAGAAGCTAGACAATGATATTGCTGTTGCCATTGACAACTGAGCCTACAACCTTGTTTTTTTGGATACTAGCATTAGGAGATAAAAGTCGGTTCCCCTTTTGCTGTGGTATAGCAATGGCAGAAAGGCTGGCAGCACACACACACACACACACACACACACACAAAGTTATTTTTTTCAAATTGGCCAATAAATTTGCATTCACATATGAAGAATATTTTATATGTCCTGCTGGGTAACATGACCCCAAAAGGCAGTTGATGCTGCCTCCTGAACATGAGAAGAATCAAAGCAGTACTGCACCATTCTAGTAGCTGTTGGTTTGGTTTTGAGGCAAAAGCAATTCTAAGATTCAAGTTCAAGGGTGATGAATTTCAACCATGACAACAGATCTTGTGAGGCACATACCATAACTCAAAGGAAATCCTTCTTGCTGCAACCCCCATTCTTTGACCATAAAAATGGCAGCCTATGTCTGTTCCTCAGGTGATAAACCCAGCTTGATGCTTCGTATTACTAACTTGGTGCAAAGCAGCTACAGTGCTCCATGGATTTAGGCCAGCATTTCTTGATGGGAATGGGGCCATCTGGGGCCTCACAAACGATTTAAAAGGAGGATAGCAGATTATCTATTATCTACAAACCTGCTCATGTATGTTTCAGCATTTCCCTGCCAGAAGCAGCTGCTAAAGGTGATTTTGAATTAACATGAGTGGGTTAAGGGGAGTATAGATTTTTATTTTTATTTTTTAATGATGTATGAGGAACTTCATATTATGAAGTTAGAAGTATCATTGTATTTCGACATCCTGAAGGAGGCTAGTCACTATGAAACAGAACCATCTCGCACAAAATTATTTAATTCTGCAAAAGAAGTGTTGTTGATTTTGTTCTCATATTCTGTCTTGATACTGAAAGCTTAACCTTTTTCATTTATAGCCTATTTCATGTGTGTTTTGTCAAATTTCAAATCATATCTGCGTTACCACTGCCTGCATCAATAACAGTGATGATTTTTGTGAAATACTACTTCCCAGATCTGTTAAACTTCCCTGAAGGACGTTTGCTGAAATGGTTTTCCATGTTTATATAACCAGTTGGGTCATTAAAGAATTGAGAGAGGATTAGAAAACATATTGGGAAAAAAAATACTCTTTCTGCATCTAGAATTACTGCAGTGTTTTGACCAGGAAGCACTTAAACACTGTCTCAGTTGGGCCATCATAAACAGTCTTTATCTAATATATCACTCCTGCCAGTTTCACATATGTGAATAACGGAGACCATCAGTGGACTGAGAAAGACCCTGATAAGTTGGATAAAAGTAATGAAATGTGTCTATATTAGGATATAGAAACCCAGAGAGGCTAGCACTCAGCTCCCTGCTTGTTTTCATTCAGTATCTAGTACAAATTAAACTGTGGTGTATAACTAGATGAGGAATCCTCTGGATAGAAAGGATTATTAGCTTTGGAGGATATGTGTATTATAAAAATGGCAGCGTGGGAAGCACGCTTTGCTGGCGTTGATTAAACTGGAGTACATGTACCCCCGATCCCTGTCAAGATTGCCGCAGTCCCACTGGAGTCTATGCTGCTACATCTTCACACTTCCTCTGATTTACACAAGCTAGATTAAGTCTATCACAAGATATGTTTGTAGCCTGTGCCTCAAGCCTGCCTTTGCCAGCTGCACAGAGATGTTGTGAATGTAAAACAGGAGAAAACCTATTACCAGAGGCAAATGCACATCCAACCCCATCGCTGTGCTCATAGGTTTTCTCCTTCCTGGAAGATTTAAGGGTATGTGTACCGAGGCGGGTGACGGTCACAGGTCACAGCCAACCATGGACCTGCACAGGATGGCATTGCTTCCTATTTTCTACACTTCTTGGACAAGGGGTGGCCAATGCAAGAGAAAGTCATGGGCATCTCCTGATTGTCAAGCCTGTGTCAGATTAAATTTTTGTGGCTAAAATTAAAACAAAAAAACTTCCAGGGAATGAGCTTCTGCACTGGAGAAATTTGTCCTCTAACCGCTCTTTTTAAGTTGCAAATTTGGATCACAGCCTCTTCTAAAGGTGTAACATACAGGACTGGAAGGAAGATTTCATAGTTAAGTAAGTGCAATTCCCAGCTAGTGCAAACACTGTGTTACATGATCCCCTTCACTTTAAGACTGTATGTTAAAATCAGTTTTCATGTGCCTCTTACTCCCATCAAAAAATCATCTATTCCTTGAGTTCATTGAACTCAAGTGTCCTCATTTAAAACTTCTACCATTTGTTCTTGGGTAAACTTTGATTTTAGTCTGAGTAATTTAGTGTATAAAAATAATTCTCCTTTCAGTCTTCCTACTCCAAGTCTCTTCTACACTTCTCACCAAAAATTTATTCTTTGGTTATATCTGTAATTCTTCTTTGTACCTCTTCCATCTGAATATTTCTTTCTCTGAATAGCAAGAATTGTTCCCTATTTCTTTCTCTCAAGAGAAACGGCTCTTGTTTAAAATGACATTTGCTTTTTTCACAACCTCCTCGTGTTCCTGACACATAGCTCTCCTACAAATGAACAAGTGGAAGCAAGTTCTTCTGCTCCTTAGGCATTTTCAACATAGTAGCATTCAGTCTGTAAGGGATTTTTTTTTCTTCTCTTTGTTCCAAAGATTGTGATCCCTTAGTTTATACTTCTAGATTTCCCATTTTGTTATCCAAGACTTCAATGTTCTCTTTTTTGTGTGTGTTTACTGTAGTCCATTTTTTCCCTGCAGTGAAAACAGTTTGAGTCATTCTTTCATCAGCATTTTACTAATATTTCTTCCCTGATCATTAGTGACTTTCATAAAGTTATATAAAATTATACAAAATGGGGCATAGCTGATTCTTGAGGAACTCATTTATAATCTCCTTTCAGCCATAAAACTTCCCTTTCAAAAAGTGCACTTTGTGTCTGACTTGAGACAGCTTCTCATCCTCAGAATTTCTCTGCTAATCCCCATCTCTTCCCGTTGTACTAATAATTCCCTGTGTGTTATCACAGACTTTGCTAAAGTTAAGACAGATGAGATCAATCACATGTCCTTTGTCTAGAATGTAGGTTATCTCGTCAAAGAAATGTATGAGATTAATCTGGTACAATCTACTTTCGGTAAGCCCGTGCTGTATTTTATGCCATTTTCAGTTGACCTTCGCGTCTTTAATTATGTTTTGACTTAGAAGTTGCTCAGAAGCTTTGCATACCTCTGAAGTCAGAATTTAAGGACTGTAGTTATCCATATTCCTTCTCTCCTCCTGGCTAACCTCTTCTTACACACAAGCACTGTATTTTCTAGGTATCGCCCTTATGGTACTTGATAGAGCTATTAAAAAGTAATGCTTGACAATCAAGAAGTTGCAGGCCTACAAAGCAACTCCATTTCAAGCCTTTTATACACTGGCTTTAGCATGTGATGACATTTATTGGGGATTCTTGCACAAATGAAAGCAACCCACAGAAGTTAGACTTGCAAACACTTAAGTGTAGTGAACAGGGGACCGCAGATAGGAAAGTTTTCTTGGCGCTTTGGCTGAGAAAGGCGTGTGTATGTGTGAAATAGAACCATTCCTTAGAGAGTGAGTTAGACTGATATATCTCATCTAGGCCAGATCTTACTGTGCTGCTAACAATCTTAACAAGGTTAAGAGGCACATAACAGATTACCTGGCTGCCCATCCAAGAGAGAAGCCAACTAATATAAACTTCTCTCTGTGCCACTGTGGAGGATGTCCTTTGGCAAGAGATGTCACTGGGCTGCTGATACAGTTAATCAAAGCCACAGATATATTTAAACTAGAATGCAGAGAAGATCCCAGAGGTGCGTGACTAATACAACACCCGGTTCTTCTCCAAAAATGCCAGTAAAATTGCAAGGAATAGGGAAGGCAAATCAGGCTGCTCAGACTTCAGTTGACTGACAAGAGAATGAGCACTGACATCTCCATGTCTGGCAATGATACTGAGATTTTTTGGTTAGTCAAATTCTGTGCTGGGGGTGAGGAACTCCAGAAAGTGTTTCCCACAGAGCTGAATTTAAAAAACAAAACCAAACCAAAACAACAACAACAACAACAAAAAAGAGCGGCAGATGAGCTTCACTGTAGATCAGTGTAGGTGATGGAGATAAGTAATCTAAATTACATTTGCATGATGCTGATCTTGAAATTGGCATTCTCAACTCAGGAAAGAGATCTTGGATTTGTCCTTGACAGTCCTCTAAAATCATTGCTTAGATGTGGAGGCAGACAAAAAAGGTCGGCACAGTGTTAGGCATCATTAGGAATGTATCTAGAGCAAAATAGAAAGGATTGTTTTGCTCCTATTTTAAACCTTGATGCATTTCTGAGTGCTTTTCTCCACAATTTAGGAATGACATGGTGGATATAGAAAAGATACTGGGAAGGGCAGACTAAGAAGATGAAGAAACTGCTTGATGAAGAGAAACTAAAAAGGCCAAGATTTCTCAGGTTGCCGAAAGTGCTGAGGGGAATATGATGGTTGTTTCTGACATCAAGAATTGGTGGATAAAGTATCATAAAACTTAGTTATGAAGAGCAGACCTAGATGGTCAAGACTGAGATCTAGGTCTCTGTTTCTAGACTGCTAACCTAGACTAGACCTTGCCAAGTGCAAGTCCAGAACAGGGAGTATGCATTGAAACTAGCTGAAGTTGATTTAAATCTGATAAAAGAAGGTGCTTTTCACACAGCAGAGAAGTAATTTCTGAATCTCTAGCAAAAGGATGATGTGGAGGCAAACTGCTTTAGGAGGCTCAAGAGGGAATTAGATAAATTCATGGACATTTAGTTGGGTCCACAAACTGATCCTAATTGAAATAGGCATTGATGTGTCCCTCTGATGTCTTCAGTCCAAGATTTGTGGATGTTTCAGGAGTGCGAGGAGACAAATAGCTAAGTAGTGGCTTCTTTGCTGCTGTTGGAGAGTACTGGGCTTGAAGATCTGGCCCAACAGGGCATTTCCTATGCTCCTTGTGTTTCAGGTGCCTCTAATAGTATAAGATTTACTGCTGTAAGCAGATTCCACAATGGGAAAAGACTGCCTCTCAAAAGGGTCCACAGAATCCCAGGGTGGAGTCATTCCTATTCCCATGGGGATCCCCAGGTACTTCTCAGTGTCCCACGGCCATGTTTTCCTTGACTGATTATCAGCTAAGGTTGTGCATTTGTTTCTGATCAGAGCTACCCTTAATCCAGTTTTTCAGTCTATATGGGCTATCCCTCTCACTAAGAATACAAATTAAATATATATATATATGCACATATGTGCACACATTTATTCAAGGTAAACATTTTAAAGGTGAGTGTGGTTGAAGGTATAGATGAAGGCAGTCACTTATTTGATTGAAATCCTCATTAACTTTTTATAAGCCTTTACCTTTAGTAAGTCCCTCACCTTATAAACTCCATTAGGTTTGTGTGTTTTGGTTGGTGTGGAATGTTTGCAGGAACAGAGGAATTATAGGTCATTTTCCATTTTCTTTCAATTTGTTTTCACCTGAGGGGGAATCTACCATTATGTGGCCAAGTAGGAAAGGATATGACTGTACCATGCAAGCCCTTTTCAAGATAACAAGATATTTTGTTTCCTACATTTGTCTGACCTCACCACTGGCCTTTTCTGGTTTTGTCCTTTTAAAATATCTGTACATGTGAGTGCAGAGGGCTGATGCACTGTCAGTTATGAGACAGCACACTTGCAGGGTCCTCCAGGGATTTCAGCTTTGCACTTGGAAGCATTGTTTCTGAAAAAGGCAGTGCTGGGAGGGAGACTGAGAGAGGCTGGATGTGCTTATGCATCCAGACTGCAAGATTTTAGGGTTAGGTACCCTCAATTTGTATGCTTGTGTTTATATATATTAAAAAAAAAAAAAAAAGTATGCAAATATTTGGTCTTGCAAGAGATGAGGCCTATAAGGAAAAAGACCAAACCAAACAAGGAGGGAGAAGGATGACTTTGAAGCTGGAACTCAGGAAAAGTGCAAAAACAGAAGGGGAATTCTAATAGACTTAGATAAATAAGATTTGGATCCAATTTAAATAACCCCAAACAGTAAATACCAGCTAAGACATTCCCAGCGGTAAGAAGCAGAGGAATGCAAATGTAGTAAATTGAGCAAGACTGTAAGGGATGTTGTACTGCTCCCACGTAGAATGAGTCAACATACGCTTTTCCAGGAAGAAGGTGGCTTCCAGTAGAACTTCCTGCTGAGATCTGTGCTCCTGCCTAGGTGGGATCTTGCAGTGGTCACTCAACTCCTCCAGGCTTTGTTGGCAGTCTAATGAACTGAGGGAGCTGAGGCAAGAGAAAACACACCCTGCTCCGGAAGGTGGTATTAATTAAGTCATCTTCTTAAAGTCATCTGTTTCATGAAACTCAGAATAGGGAAGGCATGTAAAGAGAATTGGGCAAGAAGTGTTTTCAGCTCAGCTGATGTCTGAATCTGGCCTTTGCCATTCAAAACAGACAACAAAGTGCCCCTGCTCTGTCTTGCAGTTGGTGACCTGGAACTGACTGCCTCTCTGTCCATTATTCAGTGCCTGGGCCAATACAGTCTGCAAAGTACATAACAGTTCAAATTCAAGGATTTATATCCATAACTGTATTTGTGGTTTACATACAGTATCTCACTTCAACTAAAGCACTTATTAAGACACTTTATTCAACACTTTGTAGTTATAAAATATCCACAGCACCTTTATAAACCTAAGCAGAACCTTTTGTTTTTCTAAAATACTCATCTCCTTTACCAATATGTATCGATGTATAAGATTTAATGTTAAATTACAATCTAGTTTCACTAACATTGGAAATTGCAGTATTTGGCACAATTATTTCAGTGCTGTGTTAAAATGATGAAAGGCTTAGAAGATCAGAACATAGTGATTGATATGGAATTCAGCTTATCTGCCTTATAAGATGTGATGAAATGAAGATTTATATGTGTACAACTTATGATTTATCTCTGAAATTAGAGGCTCTACTATGTGCATCAGGGTTATGTGACAGGCTGGTTTGAATGCAGCATTCTTATTTTCACTATTGGTCCAGTTGTTTTCTATGTCTGTTGAATTAGACTGTAAAAGCTGATATGCGTGCATAAATCTTGCAGTAAAATGGATTTGCTCTGGGGAAACAGGCTTCCCATTTTCTCTCCCCTCACCTTGAGGCATATTTTAACAGATCCCTAAAAATATTGCTAAATGATTTGGACTCCTAGTAAGGATATGTGATTCCACAGTTCCAACTGATAAGTCTTTGAGGAGGGGAGTAGAAGATGATTAAAAGAAAAAAGATGAGAGTGATGCTATTCTGGGGACTTTCTTTTATACTGGGACAAGACGTATGCATTACATTTTGTGGTGGAAGCAGGAAAGACAGGAATATGAATACAATTGTGTGTACCTCCATAAAGAAGTGAGCTACAGAGAAGCATTTATGACTTTACCATTTCCCTCAATCAGTCAGAGAGAGCTCAGCCTGATCTGTGACACAAACCTTTGCCCTCTCAGGATTTTAGGGTGGTTTTCCAGGACTTTGTGACTTTGCACCTGCAGTTTAAACCGTAGAATCGAATGGACCCTGTTGATCATATTTCTGTTTATTATTAAAGTTTGGAAAAAAGATTACATGAAAATATGCCTGCATCAGAAGCTATTGTGGTACAATGGGAGCAGATGTGTAGAGTTTAACACTTGCTTTTGTGTACCCAAGACCCCCACTACATGCCTGTTTGTGGCTGTGACCTCAGGCTAGCTCTAGACTGTCCATCAACCCAATCCCCACTCATAGCTATGCAAGGCCAGGTGCATCCCAGGGGTGCATCATTCAGTTTGACCTCGTTTGAAGGTTTGACCTCAGTTTGCAGAGTTTGCAGCCCAGTGTGAATTCAAATGGAAGACGTGGGAACATTATGAAAAGTGGCTTTCTGTGCTGAACTAAAATGGTCACCAAGCCAGCTTTGAGCAGAAAGCCCAGTGCTCATTCTGATTTTTTCTGGGGGGTATGCATGCTCTTTGAACCATGTTGTATGGCCAGGACATTTCAAAAGAAGTGGGGGATGGTGTAGAGGCAAAGCAACTGCTAATTAAATGATTGCAATATAGAAAACATATGAATAAGCTCCTGTATTTAAATCTAGACTGATGTATGCTTCCTGTTAGGAATGTGGAAAGAACTCTGCCAAAATATTAGGATTTCTGACTGACTTGTCACTCCCCCTCAGCCATCTTTAAAGTGGGTCAAAATGTAAATGCAGTGCCTTGTACATGTAATGAAACCTTCCTGCTGCAGCTGATTCACTGATGGGAACAGTCTATTGCCTAGTTACAGCTGAGAGAATATTTTTGAGTTTTCAAGGTATAAATCTGTGCATTTTGGTGCTGAAGACCCTGAGTTTGACTCCTGATCTTTGTGACTCTACAAGAGTACATATTGCAAAATAATATTTTCACCTGTATAGACTGGATAACAATGATAACTGGTTGGCACCTTCTGAGAATTGGGGTCATTGGCTGGTATCATCTTTTTGCAAGTCAGGGTGTGGGGCTAACGTTTGTAGCAATGGTGAACCAACAGGTTCAGCAGCTTGAAGAGAGTGTCTTCCTCCTCACCTGTACAGACTAGCATCTGTTAAGAGTCAGATCCATATATATTAAATAGGTCCCCATTGGAGCCAGCTGGAGCTGGCTCTGGCCTGACATGGGGCAGCTGCTGGGCTCTGCTCAAAGAAGCCACCCCTGTAGCCCCCTACTACCAGAACTTCGGTAAACCCCATACAGTTGTCACTGTTCATCTAGCCATGATACCATTCGGACTTGTGAATCTCTCGGGAAGAAATCTGCAGTGATTTGGCCAATCAGGTAGAGTCCTCTGCTACTTGTTGTGCTAACCTTATAGCATCTTTGTGGAAACTTTTTTGATCATGAGGCTATGGTTAGTTAGTGCGTACAGAAAATACAAGGAATATACTTTGGAGAGTTCAGTGTGCTCAGCTTGTTTTTCAGCACAGTAGACAAACTCTTGGCAGAAGCTTAATACTCAGTACCGGTTTGATTCCAAAACTGAGCAGCTCAAGAATATTAGAGACAAAAGCTTGCAATTCAAACTTTTTTTTTTTTTTTAAGTTAAAATGTATTTGAAAGTGAATCTTTGAAGACACATCTTTGGTGGGTGCAAATGAATGCACTACCACTGAATTGAACAGAAATATCTTTGAGTACCACATCAAGGTTATCATTTATATCACCTGAAGTGGATGCCTCAAATGCAGCTGGGAATGTACCACTATACATTAAATCATCCTTAAGGCATTTATACTTTAGCATAAAAACTTTAGCAAATACTGTAGCATTTTACACAACATACTAAGCAACCAAATAGATTTAAACATCTTCTAGAAATTGGGGCTCCTGATTTATAGCCACTGATAACAAGATCTCTTTTCTTCTCTAATCTACAAATGACAGGATTTCCTCCTCTTCTCTCCCTTCCCCTTCCTCTTTTGAGTCATTTTACACACTAGGCAGCACCACAGTCCTTTGCAGCCCCTTTAGCATAGTCAGGTAAGTTAACTCTCTGTCCAAGTTCTTCTTCATCCAGTTTAAGATTGACAAGGTCATGTCCTTGATTTAACGAGGACTCAATAGTGCATCTGGGAAACGCAGAGCTGGTATCAATCCTACCTTGCCTTCAAAATTAATTGAAAAAGCACTTTACCAGTAGCTCAATGACTACCTCAGAACATGCAGACTAAATTAAAAGAGCCTGGTTTTCACTCTGGATATTCTCCACCCATAGCTTTGATGAAATTTATAGGCAGTAGTCTCAAAAAAGCCACTCTTCCTGAAGCGATATTCACCTGTCCCTTGACGTAATTTTAGCACATCTTTCTCTCAAAATATGTTTACACTTTGAAGTTTGCATATACACTGATGACAATCTTTCTATATGCATGCAGGCTGGGAACAGCTTTTGAGAAAGTATTATCGAAGGGTATGTTAAAAATTGCTCAGTGGCCAGAAAGCAGTCACCTCACTGAATTCTGAGTGAAACATAAACAGCCATTCATAGACTACAGGAGATAATAGTCTGTTTGGATTATTTTAAAAGATTCACTAAGCAATGGCCCCTTCTCCATAAATGCTAACTGTGCTAAATTCCAAAATGTCTTCTGAATAAAATACTGTATATGGCCACCCAATTAGGTTCGCTTTAGGGAAGCAGCATACCTAATGGACCTAATTGCTCAAGAAGCATTATAAAGTTACATTTTTTTTTTTTTGTAAAATATGTTATACCATGTTCAAGCAAAATAGTTTAGTGATTAATATTCTCTCTTTCTAATTCCAGAGATGAAATCTGAAGTGAGCATTGAAATGGTCCACTGAAATTGTAAATAGCATGCATGTGGGGAAAAGATAGCAGGTTTGTGCTAAATGGTACTTCTAAAACATTACAAAAATAATGTTCTGGGCATAATTGTGTTCCATTAGAGTGGATAGGTGCCTGGCAACAAAACTGAACAAATGTATATAGACTGAGAAAAGAGTATCTTGATGGAAAAGGCTCTTGTCATTTAGCTCAATCTGTGTATGCACAGATTTTGCTGGTGAACACAATAGAAGATTCTGAAGCTGAAACAAATTGAACTAGTTTACAAGGAATGCATTTATGGGAAATGGGGGCAAGATGTACTCTTTTGCTTTTTGTAAGGTCCCAATGCTCCCTTTAGCAAGAAAGCTGAACACATGTTTTTTATGAGGGCATTACATGAAAACCAGCGAATAAAAGAATTATGCTTTGATATTTTGAAACTGGAAACATGTAGTTTCTAGGGGGGAAGAGTAGAGTTTTGTTTTGTTTTTTAGTTTTGTTTTTCTGAGGTATTACTTTCTCCTTCCTTCAAAGCATGAACTAAATCTGGCAGTGTTCAACATGACTGGAAAAACAGGCACAAGGTGTTTCATTTTGCGATCTGAGAAAATGAAGTACTCCTAAAAGAGTCAACACTACATAAAACATTACACACTGTGGCATGAGCCTGGGTGTTTTGGCACACATACCTTGAAATAGCCACAAGGGCAAAGCTGTGAGCCACGCAGATGCAGACAAAATGTCTGGCAGCATCGGGCCAGGTTATGTGCCAAGTTCATGGTGCTGACTGTTAGAGCAACACATTGTTCTGGGGTGTGGGTTGTGGGTGTCCTATGCCAGTCTGCCATCCTGTGTCTGTCTGTCCTGCCAACAGTTTCTGTTTACACTGCAGTTGATACTGACTTCACTTCAGTGCAAACTGGGGCTTGCTGAGGAGACGGGCGCTGGGCTGTAAGGGACTCATGGGGACTGAAATCGGCCCTTTGCTTCAAGCAGATGGGTAACTGTTAATTTCCATACCTACATCTTTAAGTTACAGATGTGCTTAATTTTGTGTTTAGTTAGGGGTTTGAAAGTGCAGCTGTCTGTCTGGATCAAGGGTGCGTGCATGGAGCACCTTTCTCAGTTGCTTACGCTGCAGAGCCTGTAGCATGCTGGCCTGAACGGCATGGTGTTATGCTTTGAGGCTGTCAGACAGCTGAGCCTGGGCCTGGGGCTGCGTTCCCACGGGCACACAAGTACAAACTCTCTTGGAGAAACGTATTGTCACCTTCAGTTCTTTGGCAGTAAGACCCTGGATCCTTGTGAGTCTCGTCCAGTTTTGACAAGAGGAACCAGAAAGTTTAAAACACATTGGTTACGTCTCCTTGGAGAGAGGCTTTTGTGTCTGCACTGAGTAGAGAGGCAGTGTTCTCAAGAAAACATGTTCAGTGCCTGGCTGTGTTTCCTCTCACGATTGTACAACATATTTCTTCCTTAGGGGCTTTTCTGTCTATGTTTGAAAAGTCATTTTACCTGTCACTGCCATGAGTTACCTTAGGATCAAAAGGAAATGCACAGCTTGCTGCTGAACATTAGCCTCTTTTCATGCAATTATAATTTTGCTATCACTGGATGGTAAAAGACATATAGGATCAATTCAGTGAATTACCTACCTACCTTGTCTGAGGTAGACCATGGGAAGAAGGAAAAAAAAATCCCAAAGCCCATCCTTCTGGAAACAGAAATCCAGCAGAGTCTAAGCCTAATCAAGTGTTACAGCAGCAAATGCCACTGATGTGAATTTAGCATCCATCACAGAAGCATAGCATACTGTACAGCATTTCAAAGCTCTTGTCTGTGGCTTGGTAACCTCCAGAAATGTTTCACACAGAATCACAGAATGTTAGGGATTGGAAGGGACCTTGAAAGATCATCTAATCCAGTCCCCTGCCGGAGCAGAAACACCTAGATCAGGTCCCACAGGAACGTGTTCAGCTGGGTTTTGAATGTCTCCAGAGAAGGAGACTCCACACCCTGCCAGGCAGCCTGTTCCAGTGTTCTGTCACCCTCCCCATGAAAAAGTTTCTTCTCATATTTAAGTAGAACCTCCTATGTTCCAGCTTGCACCCATTGCCCCCTGTCCTGTCATTGGGTGTCACTGAGAAGAGCCAGGCTCCATCCTCCTGACACTCACCCTTTACATATTTATAAACATTAATGGGGTCACCCCTCAACCTCCTCTTCTCTGAGCTAGAGACCCAGCTCCCTCAGCGTTTCCTCATAAGGGAGATGCTCCACTCCCTTAATCATCCTCGTGGCTCTGCACTGGACTCTATCAAGCAGTTCCCTGCCCTTTTTGAACTGAGGTGCCCAGAACTGGATGCAATACTCCAGATGCAGTCCCACCAGGGCATAGTAGAGGGGGAGGAGAGCTTCTCTAGACCTACTAACCACACCCTTTCTAATGCACCCTAGGATTCCATTGGCTAATGTTTTATTTCCCTTCTGTTCATGAGATGCCCACAGATGTCTCTTGTCAGCTTCCTAGCCTTAAGTTGCTTTTCATATTTGTGGCTGGTGACTGCAGACTAACATGAGTCCAAGGCTTTCCAGAGCAATGTTGCAGCTCTGTCATGTGTAGAGCCTGGTGCTTCAGTAATTTCAGTAATTCAGTACATTTTTGGTCTGTTCTCCCATGTGCCTGGTGACAGGATGAAGGGGAATGGGCTAAAGTTGTGCCAGGGGAGTTTTAGGTTGGACATTAGGAAGAACTTCTTTCCTGAAAGGGTTGTTAGACATTGGAATGGGCTGCCAAGGGAAGTGGTAGAGTCACCATCCCTGGAAGTCTTTAAAAGACGTTTAGATGTAGAGCTTAGGGATATGGTTTAGTGGAGGACTTGTTAGTCTTAGGTCAGAGGTTGGGCTTGATGATCTTGAGTTCTCTTCCAACCTAGAAATTCTGTGATTCTATGGTGATTATTGCCATTTTATATCTTGCTTAGCTAACTTCTGTTTTTAAGCATCGTTTTCATTTTTTTCTCAGTGATTTTTTTTTTTCCTGTAATGTGGGAATCTGTCTGAATGGCAGAGCTCTGTGAGGTAAAGCAAAGGTCTTAATGCTTCTTAAAACCAGTAGGAAGAGGAGCAACTCTTACACAGCAAAAAGGAGAGGAGAGATCATGTGTATGTATTATGTGGACAATTCCAAACAGCTGGGTTTTGGAGCTTTTCCCCACACATTTATAACCGTTCACACAGGTTTTGTCTTCTGCAAATGGTTGGAGCATTCCTTTTTCTTGCAAGCAAAATTATTTATGGATTGATTCAGTGTTTGTACCTTAGTATCTGTCATGCAACCAGTTGCACACCAGCAAGAACAAATAATACATATTCAAAGCAAGGAGGTTGCAGATGTTTCTAAAACTGGAATAGGTTTCTGGAAATGGTGGTAAATAAGATATACAGTCACAGCATTTGCATTGGTTCACAGATGATTTGCAAGCAGAGAGAAAAAAAAAGGATACATATCATCACACAGTTTATTTGCAAAATAAATAAATAAATAAAATAAATCATTTGACCAGCTCTGTTTCTCAAAATTAAAACTCAACTGAAATGAAAGAGGACTCTGTAGTTTTTATTGCTGAATTACAACAATTTTTGAGCTTGACTGTAAAGGAAAATATGAATGCTTAGATGTTGTTTGACCAGCAGCTTATGAATGTACTCTTTAGAATGTAAATAGTATTTTTCCAACAACCAGAACTATGTAAAATGCGAATAGACTCTATTTTCAAATTGATTAGACTCCTACTTGGTCTTGTAGGGTGTGGGGAGTCACAATTAAACTAATATAGTAATTGGATTTCCGCCACACATTTCACAGTTTGCATAAGGCTTATTTCATGGTGATACCTTCTGAAACTACAAAGACAAGAGAGAAATCATATTTGCTCATTAAGAAACTGATGATGATTTGAAAGACCAGAAAGGCAGCAAAAAAAAATCACCCAGATCTACATGAAATATGTAGTAAGTGAGTTTTTTATTTCCCTGTGAAAGTAGATGTTTTAAAAAATAATTTCATTTTAAAAATCCTTTTATCACAAATGTAATCTAGAATAAAGGTCAACTACAGACTAAATCTCCTGGAAAGATTTAGGCATTTGATAACTCTCTAGTGTGCCCTGTCAAGCAGTCATTGATTGTGCGCATTAGCCAGAGGTATATAAACACTTATAAATATTATATGCAGAAGACTAGCTGCACTTAGATTAATGATTAATAGGTCTGCTGTTGGTAATCCAAGGCATCTCTTTTGCATGAAGAAAGCAATTAGAAACACACTTCCGAATATCTCAGACAGACCTGAGATGGTACACAGCATAAAATTGAAATCTTGAAGAACCTACATACAAGAGCCTAAATTAAATGTACAGATACAACCCTATCACCTAACATTTCCTGTTGTAGCTAAGAAGAAATTACTAAAGCTGTTAGGTTGAAAATGCAATATTTTTTTTCTTTGTCTAGAATCCCTAAATTGTTGTTATTGTTTTGTTGTTGTTTTTCCTTTTTTTTTTTTTTAGCTTTGTTTTGCTTTGTTTCCTTTTAATACGTTACACTGTGTTAAAAATTAGAACAAAGTCTGTGATACCTGTCTAGCATTGGTAATCAACAATACAGTTAAGAAGTACTTATTACGTGGAACTAATGAGAACAGCATCATTTAGGAAATGAACAGGGATTAAAGCAGAGCCCTTTAAAGTGTTGCAACTCTTATTTTCATCACTGTATATGGTTTTCCCAATGTCTCCACTGGTGTGGTCTGTAGCACTGGGCAGTTTTCCACAGTTTACCCTGAGGGGACTATGTGGGAAACAAAGGTACTTCACCTAGTGAGATGTGCAGCTTATTGCACATGTAGGTGTGGGATAGTGTCAGGCCTGGGAGAGATGGAAGGCCCCCAGGTGTGAACACACTTTTAAAGAGAAGGTGGCACCTGCTGAGTACTCATATGGCTTGGTAAGTAATGTAGAGTTAAGTAATGCAGAGCAAAGTAGTGTGGAGCTCAAGTCAGGGTGTGATTTCCTCTTTCAGAAACCTTAAATATCTGGTTTGCTAAGGAAGAGAAGATTGGTGGATCACTGTGTATGTATCAGTCAGCCATCCTCCCACTCTCAATCTGTCACCTCTTGTTAAATTTCAATCAAATTTGTCATATAGGCAGAGGCCACAAAGGCCTGCAAGATGCATTGGCTAGGGGACATACAGAGCCTGTGGGACCCTTGGGTCCCACAGCCAGGAGGTGGCCCATGAAGCTCACCAAGGACACATGCACTCATCACCCCACGCTCTGTCCCTTGGCCTCTGGAGACACCCATGCAGAAGGGTGAGGATCAGCGGGAGCTGAGCGCAGCGTGGTGGGAGCTCAAGCAGTGCTGAAAGACTGAATGAAACAGAGGTGCCTGTGGTAGAAGGAATTAGAGTGTGAGGAACACGAAGGTATTGGGAATACAGAGTCATAGGAAATAAAGTGTTATTCTCCCACTCATACAGCTTGCTGAATATGCTGTTATCCTATGTTGCTCTGCATTGCTTTCTATTTTAGGAAATAGCTGCTCAAGGTGTTTTTCTTCTTTTTCATTTATAATTTAAAATTTTACTTAGCATAAACATAATTTTGTAAAAGAAATTATGTATGCACTGTAATGGCATGCTTAGCAATAGCATTTTGAATTACATTCTTAAATGAAGGATAATAATTATTATTGTCTTTTTTTTTGTTTTGTTTTGTTTGTAAATTATGAAATTAACTCCTTCATAATCCCCCTCCAATGAAGTGTTGGAAGGAAAATATATCTAATTGAGACTTTTTCAATTTAGTTCATTAGGGAATAATGGAACGGTTGATTAAACCATGATTTTATATTAAACCCCAGTTTTGGAATCTTTTGCAACCTAAGGAAAAATCCCTTCTTGTGTCCTGAAATTTCTCCTGCTGATTCTCAGGCAAGAGGAGACTTTTTCAATCTTCATACAGCTTGGTTATAAAGACTTTGTATTTCTACATTAACCACCACAGCATGCTGTCGATCAGGGGTCTTTCTTTGCTTTGTCTTGAAGCCTTTAAAACACAGGAACATTTGAACTCAAAAAGTCTCCAAACTTGGCTAAAGATCTGAATTCAACCTTGAAGCACAAGGTAACTCATGTCCAGTTTAAAGTCATATCCTTAATCTATTGTGCCTACAAATTGTGAAAGGGTCACCAAACCACCAGGAGATCTTTCGTAGCTATAGTAGGTGCCATAAGCCCTCAATGCAAACAGTAGGCAAAAGTCTGATGTTAGATACAGAGAGAGGTTCAAACTTTCCTCTGAATTTCCTTACTTTTGTGCATCCAAGGTCAGAACCTTAATGTTATCTGAATATATCGTTTTGTGATTTAATAAAGCAATGTTAGAGGCTAAAGGTCTGCCTACTGTGTGAGTTATTTTTAAAATGTCCTTCAACTTTACTAGACTCCTGAGAATAGAGCAACTTTTTTTTTTTTTTTTTTTGAGTAAAGTCATCAGGGAGAGTTCTTGGGTGGGAGAGTCAGAGGATGATTAAACTTAAGACAAAAAATATTCACCCATTTTAATTTCACTGTTTTTCACAACTGGTGACCCTCCTATGCAAGTGGATGTAAATTAAACCTTGCATGCATTGTTTAACAGCTACTCAGAGCCTACAGAGACCCGTCTTACTGGAATCTTCCTAGTCAGCAGAGTGTAGTGGAAACATCTGTGCAATCTGTACTTGGCTCTGGTGAGGCTACACCTTGAACACTGTTCATTCCTGGGAACCTCAGTACACGAAGGACTTTGAGGTGCTAGAGCATGTCCAAAGAAGGGCAATGAAGCTGGAGAAGGGTCAAGAACAAGTCTTACATGGAGCAGTTGAGGGAACTGGGTTTATTTAATCTAGAGAAAAGGAGGCTCAGGGGAAACCTTATCACTCTACAACTACCTCAAAGGAGGTTTGTAGTGGCTTGGGAGTTGCTCTCCTCTCCGAAGCAACAAGTGATAGGACAAGAGGAAATGGTTCACATTGCACCAGGGGAGGTTTAGGTTGGATATTAGGAGAAATTTCTTCACTGACAGGGTTGTGAAGTGTTGGAACAGGCTGCCCAGGGAAGTGGTTGAGTCACCATCCCTGGTGGTATTCAAAAGACGTGCAGAAGTAGGACTTATTGACATGGTTTAGTGGTAGGTTTGACAGTGCTAGGTTAATGGTTGGACTTAATGATCTTAGAGGTCTTTTCAAACCTAAATGATACTGTGATTTTATATAGCATCTGGGCTTTCTAGAGCCTCTAACAAGCAGTGTTCCTTCCTTTTTCCTTTTCCATTCTAGTATTAAAAATCACTTCAAGTAGCAATTTCCCTTAATTTAACAGGATTTTGAACACACATGATAATTAATGCAATCTAATTAGCTTCTTAATGACCCAGGGCCTTAAGAGGATCCTTGAGTTCTCATTTGACTCAATACATCACCATTTGTGAGGTTGTAAGTCCATTTAATTTTGTCCTGTCCTGCCTTGGGAACGCAACTTTTAGTTTTAGGTGTCCCACTCCATAAGAAGACTAACTGAATTCTCTTTATCTCCATTTTAAGTTGTACTGTTATACTTTATTCTACTTTATTTCAGTATTTATTTCAAGTCTCACATATTCCTTCTGGTGTAGCTAGGGATGGAACCTCTTAAAACTACAGGGTTGTTACCTGTGCCATCCTTAGTTATGACCACACTGATTTCTTGGTACATTGGTGCATTTTTCTCAGAGAAGTCCTGTTTACAGTTCCTTGTCAAAAGGAAGCTGATCCAAGCTGCTAGTTGCTGCTCTGTGCTCATTGGTGCCATCCTGAAGTTAAATAGTGCTAGAGAGACATCAGAATCTGAATCTGCATTCCCTATCTAACATGTGCTTCAGTATTTTAATGTTTTTCAACATACTCTTGAGGATAATAAGAATGGCAGGGAGAAGGGGACAAAGGTGCTACTTTTTAACGTACACTGCACTGAAAATTCCTAAAATTCCCACCTATTAAACTGGGGCTCATGTTCAAAGATTACTTTCTCAGGCATAACAAGTGGGAGTTTTCCTATCCAATTTTAACCATCAAAAATGAAGCATCTCATTAAACGTAAATGTTTAGACTTTGTCTGTGGTCAATAGAGATAAAATGAAGATCAATTGCTCCAGAGAGCAATTAATTCTATCTTAGCTAACTATCCTGGAACAATGTGAAAAAGAAAAATCCTCTCAGAGTACCTCATTTTCTTCACTTACTGTAGAGGGAACCTAAATAACTAGTTATGACCAGATACTCACTTTGAATAGCTGAAATTAGATTGTATGAGTAGCACAACTGTGTCTAATGAAAATAGGAATTGATAAGCAACTCTTTATATGCAGAATCTTTTAGAGGGGCTGAATTGGAAATGACAATTGTCTAGGACAGTTGTTCTCCTGTTCTTCAAGCTTTCATATATCTGTGTCTGCTTTGCTCTAGGACATCAGTTATTCCCCAGACACCTTGCTCCATGTATCCTTCCCCTTCCCTTTTCCTCTTCCTCTTCCTTTTCATTGGTATTGAAATCAACAATCATAATAATAATAACAATCTTGAGTTAGATTGTTATTATTATTATTTGATCAGAATATGATAATGTTGGTAACTTTTTCTGTAGGCATCTTCAGCTTTGAAAGTTGACCTCACAGGTACAATTCACACTCCTTTTGAGATTAAACTGAAAGAAAAGAATGCCCAGTGATGTGTATGTACTGCAGGTCTAAACTCAGCTCCATAGATTTTTGTCAACAAGTGTGTGCATGTAGCTATTAAATCTTTTTCAACTTTGCATTAATTTTATAATTCATACATTGTAGATTAGAAACCCCTCCAAAAGAAAGAAACAAACAAAATCACATCTTCCTGCTTTAGGGAAGGAGACTATTTGTCAGACCCATTTTGAGAAAGTCGTATATCATTTATGGCTGTTTCACCTCATCCGGGCATCATATAATGACTTAAATTTTTACATGTGGACAGAGTCCTAGTCACCTTCTATACCTTGAGTGATGGTCTATTCTTCAACCTGTGAGATATAATGCAGTGGTATCCAGGTTTGGCTTCATCAATTTAGAAGGACTGTAACACTTCCTTGCTTGACAGCATTTATGGGAAACTGAGTTTTATTTTCCCAGTCTTAAGGGACTTAGGACTCGCTATCTTATGAGTGTATTTAATGCAGCTCTTTGTGTTAAGTTTCTGAGTTCTTTCTTGGAGACTTTCAAGCTGTTCTGTTTATGTCATTATGTTATTTTACGTTTTCTGTAGTGGCGTTGGCATCAAACACTTTAGACAGTCCCCTGTATCAACTTAGAGTAGACAAATTCCTTTGTTTGATATATTCTGTATTTATTTATTTATTTATTTAGTTTAATTATTAATCCCAAACTTCTAGAAATCAGTCTCACTGGATGTTTTTTTGCAAGTTGTAATCACCATCTGGTCTCTTATCAAGAGCTCAATTACTGTGATTGCTAACTGCAATTGCAAGATTAGCTCTTTAACCTTAAATCAGTCACAAACTCTTCTGGATTTTCACCTTCTGTTTGCTTAAAACTTCTGTCTGAACTATTTCACTTTTATGACTAGTATTATCCTTCCCAAATTAGCCTCATTTGCTTCAGTTAACTGAAAACTATTACAATTTATTATTTTATTTATTTATTTAGAACCAGCTATTACCATATTTTCTCTTCTGGCTGTTGTCTTTTTGAATGATGCAGTCTGTTTGCATGTAGAGGGGGAATAGTGGATTAATATATTCCTATACCTCAGGAAGATATTTAATTGCTTTCTTTTCCAATTGCAGACCACTACAACTGTGAGTCACTGTCTACACGTTGCTTAGTGGCCCTTGCTGGGAGCCATATCAAAGCAGTCTCCTCATAGACTTATAGCCTTTTCTCAGACAATTGAATAGGATTTTTCAGTGAAAAAAGAGGTGATTCCTAGCTGGTCGCCTCCACTGGTGCATGCATGAGAAACACATTGCTGTTTCTCCCTTAAATAGAGAAGTGTCACAGTGCCAGAGGGTTTTGTAAATAAGGCAGAAGGCCAAAGAACACTGCCAAACCTGCTACCTGAAAACCAGATAAAAAAAAAAAAAAAAGCATATTGGCTTCAGCTACCAGCTACACTCTATGTGTATGAGTTCCCTTTCTTTTAGCACCTTAAGAGACCTGTTTTTGTCTGTCCTTTCTTTATTAAGTGGCCTTGGTCTCTTAACCTTCCTTCTTGGCTATCCAGCAAGTAATTAGTGCAATTAGCTTTTGCATCACTATGCTAATTGCTCATATTGTCCAGTTGATTTCCCCAAAAGATATCTGAAGAACCTGCACAGGGAAAAAAAAAAAAAAAAATGCAAAGCTCACAGTGACAGTGGGTTAGAAAAAATGGGACTACTGAAAGACAGGATGGGACATTTGTCACCACCTGATTAACCATCTGTGTGCAACATGTAACTCCTTTCTGCCAGTGATGGATCATACTAGCACAGAGCACATGGTTAAACTGAAGCTTTAACCATGGTGGGACAGACTCAAAACCCTGGTGAAGGATTTTGGAGAAGAGGAGGCTCAGGGGCGACCTTATTGCTCTCTACAGGTACCTTAAAGGAGGCTGTAGCGAGGTGGGGGTTGGCCTGTTCTCCCACGTGCCTGGTGACAGGATGAGGGGGAATGGGATAAAGTTGCGCCAGGGGTGTTTTAGGTTGGATGTTAGGAAGAACTTCTTTACCGAAAGGGTTGTTAGACATTGGAACAGGCTGCCCAGGGAAGTGGTTGAGTCACGATCCCTGAAGGTCTTTAAAAGATGTTTAGATGTAGAGCTTAGGGATATGGTTTAGTGGAGGACTTGTTAGTGTTAAGTCAGAGGTTGGACTCAATGATCTTGAGTTCTCTTCCAACCTAGAAATTCTGTGATTCTGTGATTTTTATCTGGCTGAGGTTTATTAAAGCTGAGGTTCTTAATGCCTTCTTTGCATCTGTGTTTACTAGCTAGACCACTTATCCTTGGCGTACTCAGCCTCCTGACCTGAAAGTCTGGGATGAGGAGCAGAAGAACGCCTCTACAGTTCAGGTGGAAACAGTTAGAGACCTGCTGCTCCACCTGGACTGTCACGCTTCCATGGGGCCAGATGGGTCACCTGAGGGTGCTGAGGTAGTTGGTGGATGTGATTGCTGGGCTGCCTTCTATCATCCATCAGCAGTTATGGTCATCCAGAGAGGTCCTGTATGACTGGAGACTTGCTAATGTGATGCCCATCTGTAAGAAGGGCAGTAAGCAGGACCTGGGGAACTACAGGCCTGTCAGCCTGACCTTGGTGCCAGGAAATGTGGTGGAACAGGTCATCTTGAATGCAGTCACACAGTATATGTAGGGCCACTGGGGGATCAGGGCCAGCCAGCACGGCTTCATGAAGGGCAAGTCCTGCCTGACCAACCTCATCTCCTTCTATGACAGGGTGACCCGCCTGGAGGATGAGGAAAAGGCCATTGACATAGTCTGCCTAGAGATCAGCAAGGGCTTTGACACAGTCTCCCACTGTATCCTCCTGGAGAGGCTGGCAGCCCACGGCTTGGACAGGTACACGCTTTGCTGGGTTAAAAACTGGCTGGACGACCAGACCCAGAGAGCAAGGGTGAATGGAGTGACATACAGCTGGCCACCGGTCACCTGTGGTGTTCCCCGGGAGGCGGCGTTGGGGCCCATCCACTTTAATATCTTTACTGATGATTTGGATGAGGGAATTGAGTGCACCCACAGCAAGTTTGCAGATGATACTAAGCTGGGGGGGAATTGTTGATCTGCTGGAGGGCAGGAAGGCCCTGCAGAGGGACTTTGACGGGATGGGTCGATGGGCAGAAGCCAGCGGGATGAGCTTCAGCATGGCTGAGTGCCAAGCACTGCACTTTGCCCACAACAGCCTTATGCAATGCTGCAGTCTTGGGGAAGAGTGGCTTGAAAGCTGTGCAGAAGAAAAGGATCTGGGGTTCCTGATTGATGTTCACCTGAGCAGGAGCCAGCAGTGTGCCCCGATGGCTAAGAAGGCCAACAGCATCCTGGCCTATATCAGGAATAGTGCAGCCAGCAGGACCAGGGAGGTGACCGTCCTCCTGTACTCTGCTCTTGTGAGGTCACACCTAGAGTACTGCATTCAGTTTTGGGCCCCTCACTACAAGAAGGACATTGGGGCCCTGGAGCATATCCAGAGAAGGGCTACGAAGCTGATGAAGGGCCTGGAGCACAAGTACTGTGAGGAGCGGCTGAGGGAACTGGGGGTGTTTGGTCTGGAGAAGAGGAGGCTCAGAGGAGACCTTATTGCTCTCTGCAACTACCTGAAAGGAAGGTGTGGGGAGTTGGGGGTCAGCCTCTTCTCACAGATGACTAGTGATAGGACTAGAGGGAATGGCCTCCAGTTGTGCCACTGGAGGTTTATCTTAGAAGTTAGGACACATTTCTTCCCAGAAAGAGCAGTCAGGCACTGGAACGGGTCACCCAGGGAGGTGGTGGAGTCACCATCCATGGGGGTGTTCAAGGAGAGGTTGGACCTAGTACTTAAGGACATGGTTTAGTGGGTGACATTGGTGGTAGGGGGATGGTTGGACCAGATGGTCTTGGGGGTCTTTTCCAACTTTAATGATTCAACACCTTTCTATTATTACTTTCACAATTTTAAGTAATGTAATAGCAAAGTTTTCTTTCTAAAAAGACTTTGCAATGTCATATAAGTTTCACACAGACCTGGGTGGCAATTTGATGCTTAATTTCCTTGTAGAGTAAAATTAATAGAAAAATAAAAATACTACAGGACCTACTATGACCTCCACAGCCATTGAGCATGGTGTATGTATCACTGGGAGCAGTATTTACGTAGTTAGTTTTCAGAAGGTCTCTGAGAATGGAGATAGAATAATAAAGTCACCAAAGCAACATACCAGAGCATATAAAAATAAAGTATTTCATTGATTTTATCTTATTCTGATATGTAGATGAGGCAGGTCTTGGTTGGGGATAGGTGAGGAAGGAAACCACCCAGCTAAGAGAAGAAATTAAAAACCATCTTGATGTAATCACAACTCACTTTGTGTTAATATGCTCTATGAGAGAAACTGCATAATTTGCAATTGCTCTCAGGTACATGTTGTTAAGGCCCTGACAGAGCTAATAAGCACTAATGAGCCTAAACAGTCTCACCTGGTTCTCCATCCACATATACGGGCCTAGAAGCTTTATTTAAGCCGACCTCTGGGCTCTTTCTATTCTTTGAGCTTCCTGCCAAGGGGGTTGATTACTACGTTTCTATGGATGTAGAGTTTTTTGATCTTAACCTGAAAACTGTTCTCCTGTCTTGACCTTTACCTTTGCTATAGATCTGCCTAGTAAATGCTGGTCCTGATCGTAATGTTGATCTGTGGATTGATTTCGTAGCTTGGCCTCAGACCTGCTCATCACTAGGAGTCTGCCTGATGAGCTAGGTTATAAGTTGGAGCTGGTCACCTCTAGACCCTTATTTCTTAGATGCTATGGGACTGGACCTTGGCTGGTGAGCCTCCTTCCTTTCTTGCTCTGGGATTTCCTTGGTGCTACTATCTCGCCTGTTCTTGCTTGTACCTTGATGTGCACAGAGATCCCTGCAAGGCCTTCAAGCAGCACAGAAGATATCTTATCAAGGGCAAGCCTGTGATGCCCTGCCAGAAGGGGTATGCAGCCAGGGAGCAGTGAGAGAATGAACAAAAAAATATCTCCTTTAACGAGAATGGTGAAGATCTCCTATGGCTCTTCATGTATATGTTAGCTTTCCATAAAGTCTGTGGCTGCTGAACTCATGGAAAAAATCCTACACCTGTTTGAAGTACTAAAACGAAGAGCTGGATCAGCTGGGTATAATTGCCTAATGTTCTAGGAGCAAATAATGGCTCTTTTTCCAACTGTTATGAAGTGCTGCTACAGAAGCACCACCAATGGACAAGATGTGAAGCTGGCGTGGGCTGCTTTCTGCCAAATAAGTGACTTTGTTTGGAAGCAGCACTGGAATTGTAATTTGAATCCAGCTCAAGATTGAGGAGAGCCCTGCGAAGGCAAAGATAACTCCCCATATGATGATAAGTTAACCAGTGTGCAGGAGAGCAACTCCTAGCCTATTTCAGGCACAAGATGTATGTTGAAACAGGATGAAAGGCTTAAAGAGGAGGTGGAGAAAATGCACTCCATTCAAATTCCATTAACAGAAGCTTCAGTCAACCACAAACAGTTACTTCTAATACAACTTAAGGAAGGTAAGAGTGCTGAGCTTTATTGCTTCTAAAAGTACGGTTCTATTAGTAAAAGCAATATGCTGCACATGCTTAAATGCTTCCATATATTTTTACAGTAATTACTTCTATTGGCACCTTTCAAATGTATTTGGAAAACACTGAGTATCTGTTTGCTGCAGTATTGTTGGAGGTTGCTACAACTTCAAGGTGCTGAAAATCATCTTAGCCCTCAGAATAAGGTTTAGGAGGAATGGAAAGAATGTTAAAGGCAAAAGTTCAGATGCTAATCAAGCATTCTGTCATTCTGTGTGTCTTAATAAAAGAAAATATTACTCTGTTTACTCATCTACAAATTATTGCAAACACTTTCTGGGCTTGGCATGCAAGAGATATCTTATGGATGGTCTTGGTTGTCTCAGCTAAGCTGTTCATCTGCTAAAGCTGTGTGAACTTGTGGTGCACTTATTACTCCCTCTCTTTCAAGCTGATGAGGTTTCTGATACCTCACTTTGAGGGAAAGAACAGTCCATCTTCTGTCTGAAAGTTAGTGCTCTTTCTAATGTTGTTTCCATGCTGGTTGGGATAGATGCGCTTTCAGAAAAGCCAGGATATCAGTGTGGTGGTAGTGGTTATACTACTAAAAGAGTATGCTTGATAACATAGTAATGACGTTGGATTTTTTTTTTATAGTAAGTCTCCTTGCTAATATGTATATTGGATATTAAAAAAAAAAAAAGGTTTTGTGGCTAGCTCTATTTTCACAGATGTACGTAAAGTTAGGCCTTGTTAGACTAGGCTATGTTGCGTTCCTGCATGATTTAGGTCACTTGAGTCATTTGTTGACAAATGGGTGTCACAAACCCAGAGATGGGTTGTTTTTCTTTCTTCCTCCTTCCACATTATGTTACACAATTACTGATTTCTAGGTACAGTTCTAACTGATTATATCAGAATAATGAGCAATCTAATGAGTTTATTGTCCTGTAAGTCATAAAATAGCTAGAAGTAGGCTGTGCTTTTCTCAGATTTATTTGTTCAGAACTTGCACAATTATTTTATCTCTCTTAAACCTGTGGATGGGAATTGAGTGGTTTCTTTGACATTCAGCTTCTGAGGTGCATTTCTCCTATTGGTAATTCTTATCAGGAGCAAGTCCTTAAATCACTTACAGACTAGTAGAAGATAAAGCACACTTCTTTTTTTTTTTTTTTTTTTTTTTTTTACCTTGAACTGTTCCACAAACACTTTATGTGCATGTGTATCTTGCATTCTTAGGGGACTTGCTCATCTGTGTGGTGGGTAGCCATTTTCTTCACTGCATGAAGAGGCTACCTTGGGGTGGAAACTGGGAAAATCCAAATGTGTGATGAGCTCTCTAAATTCTATATGTTTACTACAAGTATGTGGTATCTAGTAGAGATGTGAATCTTATTTTCTTCATGTGATGCTTGTGGTCTTATCTCAAACTAGTGAGACTGAGAGAACTGTCATGCTAACTTTTGTCTGCTCATCTTCCATAGACAGGTCTGTATGAGTTAGCAGACTGTCTAGTGGTTTTGTAGTTCTTTCCAGAGGGCAGTAGATGCATGTGCTGAAACTGTATGTGTAAGACACATCTTTGGCTGTTGCTAGAGTGAAGTATTTGTTGCTACCATGGAACATGTTGCTGAGAACTCACAAGTAACCTCACAAGTAACACTTGTGAAATCTGTGCTGGACCCAGGTCAGGATAGTATGATGGCCAGGGCTTCTATGAATGAGATTTTCAGGATATAGCAGTTAAACAGAAGCCATTACCCTTTCTTGCTAGTCTTCCCTCTCAATTCCTACAATGTTACAGCCACATCACTACTACTACTCTTCTTCCTCTTCTCTCATGCCAACCGTATGTTGGAAGAAGTACTGTCCTGGAGCCTGTATTAAATCTATTCTGGTGCACAAAGCACTGAACTACTCAGACTAGTCACAGAAACTGAAGTCAGGAGTGCTCTCCAGTGATGCTTTATCAAATCTGTCTCAAGGAAACTAGTTAGAAAACTAATGGCAGTGACAGCAGAGTCTTTTTTTTTTTTTTTTCCCTAAGGCTGAAAGCATATTGTGCTACGTAATGCTTTTGCCCATATCAGTCTTAGGGTTATCTAATGTGTGGGAGGGACTGAAATGGGGGAGCTCCTAAGTTCCCAGGTGTGCTGACACAAAGTAGACCCCTGCTTATTATACTGGCATGCATCCTGACGTTTCTGCCTTGTCTTTTGTCTTGTATGCTTGATTTCCTCTTAATGTCACTTCTGTTGTCACTAACAGCTTGCTTGAGAGGAAAATTGTACTATGCTGGGATTTGAGATGTACAGATAGCTTTAAGTTTGGGTTACTGTCAAATGCATTTTCAAAAACTTTGTGATCATCTCTTTCTGAGCAGTGTGTAGTTATATGCTTGCCTATTTACATTAAGTCCTTGTGTGCTAAGGCTCTAGTGAGAAAGGAGGAGGTGGGGAGGAGAGGGAAGGGAAATGTTCTAACTGTATGTCAAGCAGTGGCCTTTAACATAAAACCTGCTATTTTGGTATGAATATTGGAGGAGGCAATCTTCAAATTTGCTTTCAGATGACATGAGTGAAACTCAATCACATTTGTGGAAAGCCGACATTGAAAGAACTTGTCTTTAAACTAGTGTGAATACTTGGAAAACTTTTTTTTTTTTTTACACCAGAATAACTTTATTCATAAGGTGGACTGAGATGGGGAGGATGGCATGCTGCCCCAACTGTACAAATTGTTGCAACTTTTTTGGTCCTTCTGTGTATATCTTATCAATTCAATATCATGTGTACGAGATATTCTGTAGTAGAAGCCCTGGCTGTGAATAAATGTTTAGCTAAATGGTGGGGCAGCTTATTTTCTTAATTGAAGAAGCAAAGCATAGAAAGTTATTCTGATGTATGTATAATTATTCATGCCACCAAATCTTGGTATGAAGTAGTGAAAAATCTTTTTGAACTTTTTAGTCCTTATATTCAAACTTTTAATTAACGTTGTCTGTAATTCTCATGCTTTTATTGTAGCTCTCAATGTTTTGATAGCATTCAGAGAGCAAAAACTAAGGCTTAACATTGCTAATTAAACACCTGTAAATTCCTGCAGATGAGAAAATAAGGATTATGTAGCCTTTGGGGAGGGAAAGGGGGAAAAATGTAAGCCTTATATTGTAAAAACAGTAGTACAAGTGTTGTTTAGACTGCTTCATTAATTAGAACTTGTCTTTCATATGTGCTGTTATGGACAGATTAAATTTTGTGTTTTTATGTGGGTAAAATATACAATCCAAAGTAGTCCAAATTGATCAAAGCATTTTTAAAATGCAAAACAGTCTCTTAGGATTGTTTCTATACTTTTGCCATGTTCTTGCCCCCATATTTTATTTGAGGGATGTGGGAATTGTAAGTTGAAGTCCATGATATTTATAGCCTTAAAAGAATCATGTATAGGAGCCAAGTTCATTGTGGAGCTTCAGCTGATACATAACATTAAATTTATGTACCACTTCAGTATCTTATGCTGAAGTCCCATTCCACACAATATGGTGTATGAACTTTAAGTTAGTCAACTGAAAACTGAATTAAATGGAACTTATGAAGAAACCAGCTTTTGCACAATGCAGTTTGATTTTTCTTCACTTCTTCCTTGAAGCTGATATAAGGATGCTTTGGATAAAAAATTAGCTAGTTTATTTTTGAGATTCTAAATTCTCAAGAGAAGAAACTCAGGTTAAATTCTGGTATGTGCAGGTTGCTTTTGCTGTGAGGAACAGACTCTGGAAGGCTTGGAGGGATTCCTTAAGGATGTCTCTGTGCTCAGAGATGGTTAAATAATGCAAAACCTCAAAGGTTAAATGACACTGACTTTCTTCTTTGTTCACGACAAGAATTTCTCTAGAGAACTTTCTGTAAGCATAGGTGAATAAGCTGAGCATCAAGAGATGTAACAATGAAATAAAATGGCTTGAAAATGAGTTCAGGAATTTCTTGTGAGGGTGATGTATGAACAGAGCTGGATCAAGTTTGTTCCATTCATGCCCAAAGTCACATGTAATTGATACATATTTGATGATGAATGTGCACATTTTTTTTCTCTTTACTTTTAAGATATAAATTTATTGGCTGTGATTTTTTTTTTTTTTTTTTTTCCTTAAACTAAATGACACTTTGCGTTGTGAAATCTGTCTGGTCACTAACTCATGCTTTTGCAGTCTCAGATTGAGAAGACAATTGCTGATGCTGTGCTGAGGTGTGACCTGCTAGTTCTACCAGCAGGAAATTGCTTTGGGATTATAGCTTTTCTAATCCTGATTTTAGGAAAAGAGCCTAGACCTAGCACAGTAATGAGAGGTGCTAGAACTGAGAGAGTTCTGGAGCACCACGAGGGTTTCTGATGAGTGATTAACTCCCAGACTTGATTTTTTTTTTTTTTTTTTTTTTGTCGTGGGTCTTGGAGTGAAGTTGTGCTGTATCAAGATGAAACAATCTGTTTCTCCTGAGTTGTGAAGTGTTCCAATACTTGTTTTTTTTTTTTCTTGATGAAGTTTAAATGTAAGTAATTATGTATGTATCATTGAAACCAATTAAAGACTTGCACTTTGTGGAAGTGTCTGGCGTTTGCTATTTTGTTTTCTTGCTGCTATTCATATACTTGCTTTAAAAACAGAAGGTAAATCAGTCTACTCTCAAGTCAGGATATATTGCCTTAAAATGTGTTAAAAATACTGTCTCAGTATTCCTTCTTAATTGTAACTTGGATTCAATGATGCTCCAAGCTCCTGCTTTTAACTCCATGCCTTCGTCTGACTTGCATTAACTTTCCTGAGTAGCTAAGCTATTAAGGTATGTTTGGCTGGGTTCTTGGTACAGGCATCTTCGTCGATATGTATGGGCAGAGCCACAGTCCTCTGTGCACATCAGGAAGGTCAGCAGTAAGCCAGCTCCAGCTGCATTACTGTGAATAAGTAACCCCTATTTGCTCTTCCTTAATGTTAACCTTATTTTTGAGTGGTGTCTTCAAAGTAGATATTCTTCCACATTCAGGTGTTAAATAATTGTATGGTTAAAGGTGTTTATGTAGAGTGCAAAAAAGCATTTGAGTTTATAAAATAAAAAATAAAAATAGCCTCTAAGTCAGACTAAATGTCATTTTAAAAAGTCAAGCACAAAATGAACTGTCAAAATATTTTTGGTTGACAACAACAATTTTGTTCCTTATTACTTTTATCACCTTATATCTATGATAAACTCAAAAAATGTTTCCAGAATTCTTGCCCTGAATAATGCACTTTCATAATGAAGGTGGTATGGAGTAGAAAATTGTCCATTGATGCAGGCATTATTTTTCAAAATTATTCTGACAGATTTACAGCTTGTTAAATGCGGGAAGTAGAGGAGGAAGTGGAAAGCTCAGTGCTTGTGTGTGCATGCACAAGTCTGACCAGAATTAGGTTTTTAAGAGTCTCCAGAAATTTTAGGTCTTATTTTGAAAAAAAGGCTTAGGTCTGTTCATATTTCTTCTGAAATTTGTTTAAATCATTCACTTAACCTTTTTTTAACTAACAAGAGGGGCCCCACAGTGTCTAAATCAGAAGACTGTACGTTGTTTCTGCAAATTACTTGCATATGATTTGGTGATGTGTATTTTCATTTTTGTTTTGCTGTAACAGGAGCAAGCAGTACCAGGCTTCTTTGCCAGAACATGCAAATAATTCTGACTAACGTGGGATAAGTACCTTTTAATATTTACTTTTTTAAAAAAAAAAAAAAGACTTCAAAGGCAAATAGAATTTCAAATCATGGTACAAATAATGGACAGTGGAAAAATTGTAACTTTTCAGTGTATTATTTCTATTCAATCGTGTTTCTCAAAGTCACACTGAACTACTTGAAAAAGGTCAAAAGTACCCTGCTCTATTGTTTGTACTGTATATGTTTAAAGTAAGGATCCTTTGTGGTTCGTGACCTGTAGGTCTAGCAGTCCTGGAGTGGACTGTGATGGCTCAGAAGAAAATGCCTTCTGCTTTCCTGCCCTGTGAGCACTGTGCTCCAGCAGTTGCTGTAAGGTGGGGAGTAGGGCTCTTTGTGGGGAGGGTCACATACTTTAGGGCTGTTGGTACCAGACAAGGCAACTACCGCCTGAAATGGACACCACAATCCTGTAAAACCAGCCACCTTTGAGAGCAATGCCTGACTCATTTCTGTTGAAAAGAAAAGCATCCATTTGGAATAAATTGTGTGAAAATCAAAGCTTTGCAAACCTAGCTCCTGAGCTGAGGATGCAGACTGCGAAGAAATGCTCTGTTTTCTTTGTCACAAGTTCTCCACATCAAGCATGTGCTTTTCCTTTTGCCAAAACTTCCACGGCCTCCCTGGAGGCAGATCTTGCATAGATGTTTGTCCAGACAAGTTGGGATGTGCTCCAGCCATGCCTGCAGCATGTTTGCTGGCAACACTGCTGGCATGTCCCCTCACCTTGGGGCGGTACCCAATACCTGCAGGGTGAGGCTGACCTCCTTTGCAGGCTGCAGCTAATGCTGTGAATTTGGGTTGGGGTGGCCATGGGCCTTCCACCCTGATGGCTTGGAAACGGTGGAAGTGAAACCCTTCTCTATTTTTGTCTGAACCCAGATAATTCCCCATTTGCTGCCCTGTTACCTCCAGATAGGTCAGGGAAAGGTTTTAGGACTAAGCAATATGCAATGTTCAGTTTCTTTTATTTTTTTTTCTCATCATAATATATATAGCTTTAATTTGAATTACTGAACAGTCCCAATGTGCTCATGCTCACTCATTAGTGCCATAAAAACCTTGAGATTTATTTAGCAAGCCTTGATATGCAGAATATTTTACTTACATTTTAAATGCTATTGTGCCAAGGCCTTTCAGAAATTATCTGTCTAAAACTGACTAGCTATCAGCCTTAGAACTGTGTTTAAAATAACTTTGCCAAGGCATATTTGAGTTTTTATTGCTGCATTAAACCACTTTTTATTATGTCATAAAATGCACAGGCAGTATTTACACTTCCAAATACTTTAAATATGTAGCCTAGCCTTTTAGAAAAGATGAGATATTAGCATCACTCACTTCAGTGGGGTCTTGCTTTGCAAGAATGACGCAGCCATCTTCTCACTACTGTGTGGATGTGTTTGCTGGAGTGTATATAAGATCTGGGTTAACATATCTTCTGTGGGGGAAGCAGCCCTCAGTGGACAGGCTACTGTGTGCTGTCATGGCAGAGAGGTGCTGCTGGCCCTCTTGCTGGGATGGGGAATTGCAAGTCAGAGGAGCAGAAGTCTGTTCACGCTACTGGTGCTGAGCTGTTCTTGCTTAACCTTGAGTATTCTTGAGCAAATTGCCCAACTCCTTTGTGGTACTGTGGTGTTTTTGTTTCTTTTGGTGAAACTGGAAAACAACTTGAAATAAGTACTCATTGTAAAGTGTTTGGGTACTTGCAACTGGAAAAGACACTGGCAATGTGTGATACTACTACTTCTCAGTATGATTTAAAATGTCCTTTGCATCTAAGAGTATGTTTTTGACCATTGTTATTCCATTAGATGTTACTCTGTGAGAATAGTCATGGGGATGTTTCTTAGCAGTTCATAGAAACCTTCTGCATGCGAAGAAGTGTGATTGGTTTGCTTGAGTGCCTGCGAATTGCTTTGGCAGAAATACAACTTCATATTTTAATAATATTTATTCCACATTGCCCTATTAATGTACTTCAGCACTATTCTTGAGAGCCATACTAGCACTGATGGGTAGCAGTCAAATTGCAGTGCTGGTGCAATCTTTTGCATCAGCTGAGGCTGCTGACAAGTGTACTATTTCAGCAACAGGCACTTGACCTTTAAAAACTGGCCTTGGATCACTTAGCTGCTTCACATTCATCCTGAAATTGCTATGACACTTTAATGGGGATGAGCCTGATGTTCAGGTTTAATTGTCAAGACTACTTAGAGTTGGGATGCAAAGTACTTATTGTCCACAACTAAATATTGGATTGCATAAACTTTTGTTTGGATTTGTCTGTTCTATTGTTCAATTTATCCATTTATCAGATGTTTTTATATTTTTTTTAAAGACTCTGCTGGGTATCAGAACTGTCATCTAGATAATTTTTTTGGGTCAGAGTTTGAGGATGTTTTAGCTTTTCATGATGCTGTTGGAAAGTTGATCTGAATTTTGAAACATGAAGTTATCATTTCTCCCTTCAAATTTCAGTCTGAGATCACAAAAACATTTCTGTTGGTGGAGTCAAAACTAAGTTATGCCTTTTGACTTCTGTTTTAATTTTTCTTGTGCACAACTAAAATTGTGAAAGCTGAAATACACTTCCTTGATATTAAGGTAAAAAAATATTTAAATGCTGTCCAAGTTGGTTCAATTTTTCTCATATGAAAGACATACCTTATTTTAGAAATGTTTTGGCACTTAAAATGTTTTGTGACAAAATGTTTTCTCAAGTTTTTTTGAATGTTCTCAGGATAACTGTGGGATTGACACTGCAGGAGAATGACTATTGATTTGGATAGAGGATAATCTGAACTATGTTACAGCTCAGCAGTTCTTCTTGCATACCATAATCTAATGGTTTTCTGTAAGGGGGAATTGTCTTTCTTCCAAAAACAGAAAGGGAGTTGGGAGATTTCTCGAGTTCCTAATATAAAAACCAAAGGCTTTTCTGAACTAGGATCCTGCATACAAATTAATTTCTAAGTCTTCCTTTGGAGATTACTGACAGCAGATTGAAAACACCACATCTGGAGATAAAGTTTTAAGAAGTGCAGACCATATGCTTGACAAGAATGTTTTTGTGTAAATGAGAGAAGTAAGTATCTGACTAAACAGTGGAGAACTTTAACAGAAAAAAGCCTCAAAGCATAAAAATGAGATTTTTTTTCAAGAGTTTACTAACATCTGTTGTACTGCAGTGTTAGAAACAGTGTTGTGACCATCCTCTGGACTGTCCAATCCTCTGCACAGGTAATCTAGACTTTTATTCAAAGTCTACTTTATTCTTACAAGGGCAGAGGAGTTTTATGGAACAATATATTTGCTAGGAGGAAGAAAAACTGAAGATTTCATATTAATATGGCACTAAACTTTAATGAATGCTCACAGTTTCGGAACTACTTCCTTGCATGGGTTTAATAATACCTGGACCCTTTACAGCACCACTTGTCATTTGCTGTTAGTGGGCTTTGAGCAAGCTCTTTACTGCTCTTTTTGATGCAAGCTCTACTTCAGCATTGAGAGGTGATCACCTGCTTTGGCCAGCAGCCAGTGACTCTGCCTAGAGCTCTGTCAATATGGCTTGCACTGATAGTATGAATGTTTCCTGCTTGCAAGGAAATAATCTACCACATTCACAAAAACAGTCCACTGAATCAGTTGTGAGATTGCGTGAATTCCAGTCACGAATTTTATAGAGCTACTCATGCTCAGGGAGGAGCAGAGATGTGCTGTGAGCTACATGCCAGTCAATACAGCTGGAATTTCCAACACAGAATAAGAGTAACTCTGTCTTCAAATAAGAGCAACAATGTCTTCAGGCATAATGTACAAGTAAATGGTAATTCACCAAAAAGGTTTCATAGATCTAGAGAACACACATGTCCAGCATACAGATAGATAAAAACATCATACTATGGGTGAACAATTGTCTGACAGGTAGGGCTCAAAGGGTTATGGTAAATGGGGTTACATCAGGCTGGTGGCTTGTCACCAGTGGGGTCCCCCAAGGCTTCGTTTTAGGGCAAGTTCTTTTCAATGTTTTCAAAAATGATTTGGATGTAGGACTAGAAGGTGTTTTGAGTAAATTTGCTGATGATACTAAACTTGGAGGATCTGTTGACTCTGTCAAGGGTGGAAAGGCCTTGCAGAGAGATCTGGATAGATTGGAGAGCTGGGTGATTACAATCTGCATGAAGTTTAACAAGAGCAAGTGCCAGGTCCTGCACCTGGGATGGGGGATGAGATACAGGACAGCAGCCCTTCAGAGAGGGATCTGGGGGTTGTGGTTGATAGCAAGCTGAATATGAGCCCACAGTGTGCCCTGGCAGCCAGGAGGGCCAACTGTACGTACCCTGTGGTACAGTTGCTAGTTGGTCGAGGGAAGAGGTTGTTCCACTCTACTCTGTGCTGGTGCAGCCTCACCTTGAGTGCAGTTCTGGGCACCACAGTATAAAATACATTAAAGTATTGGAGTGTGCAAAGAAGGGATTTAAAGATGGTGAAGATGTATGAGGAGCAGCTGAGGTCACTTGGCCTGTTCAGCCTGGAGGAGAGGAGGCTGAGGGGAGACCTCATCGCAGCCTACAGACCCTTCAGGAGGGGGAACAGAGGGGCAGGTGCTGAGCTCTTTTCTATGGTGAGCAGCGATAGAACCTGAGAAAATGGTGTCAAGCTGTGATGGGGAGGTTCAGGTTGGATATCAGGAAACGGCTCTTCACTGAGAGGGAGGTAGTGCGCTGGAACAGGCTGCCCAGGGAAGCAGTCACAGCACTAAGCCTGTCGGAGTTTACGAAGCATTTGGATTGTGCACTTGGTCATATGGACTGAATTTTTGGGTAGACCTGTGTGGTGCTGGGAGTTGGACTCAGTAATTCTTGTGGGTCCCTTCCAATTCAGGATATTCTATGGTTGAGTTTTTTTTTTCCACAAATAAATTTGGAGATCTTGAAGAAAACAGGTTTTGTTAAAGCAACTGATTAGAGATGTTTCTCCAATACTGTTCTGGTAGTAGTGGCCTCTGTTTTTTTTTTTTTTTCTTTGAGGAACAAATTCATAACTGCTGCTGTTCATCCTTATGGGGGCTGGAGATGCTGTGAAAGAGATGGGTTAAGTCAGAAAAGTTTAAGGAGTGGTAGCTGTGTTCTTGGCAATGATCTTTTTCATTCTGCAGTCATTCCAGCTATCTCTGGTAGCCAGGTGCATGTTGACTCTGGAATGGAGTGGTTGACTCTGTAATGGAAGTGGTTGGCTATACAAGCTGTGTATGTGCTAGGATTTCTATGACTTCGTAGATGTGTATAATCTTATTTTAATTTATTCCCAGTTGTATGTATAGTCCACTGAGACACTTACCGTGTAATAGAATGCCAACTTTGTGGCTTTGACTTGTTAGAGGTGATTTTATTGTAGGTAGTATAATGTGGATTTTGTGATTCATTTAAAGCTCTCCTTGCTGTTGTTCACCTAGGTCTTCATGTTGCAGTGTGATGTTTACCCCTTTTTTCTTCAGCTGTGTCTTCCTACTTTTTTTTTTTTTTCTTTAAAGAGTTGCTTAAGGTTTTACCTAAAAGATGGGTCTGGAATTCCTGGCTCAGAATCTTTGGGTTTGTCTTCACGTAGGAAATATAAATACTTAACAAAATATATTTACAGAATTATTTAATTTATGGCAGCTTTTTGTGGTGGGGAAGGGGTTCAGGTTCCTCTTTTTTCCCCTGTGACCTGTATGCTTAATGCTGATGACAGTAGCTATTGGTAGTTTTACAGTTGCCTCTACTGTGACACATTGCAGTTACTCTTAGACTATCCCAGGCATGTGAGTCCCATACTTCCACATGTTAGTCCTGATACTAGTTGGAAAAGCTGTAAATAACAAAATTATATAAATGGCTGTTGATAACTTTTTAAAAGTCACGTGTTTTTGCTTCAGATATTTTCGTGGGGTACTCATTTTTAATGGATTTCTTGAGTGTAGACATAATTGTATTTTTCTTCAATTGTGCTCTTTTTCTTTAATATTTCTCCTGATTATCATTCAGAGTGACAAGTCTTTGTAATTCCTGTGGTTAATGTAAGGAAAGCTTTTTGGGTCTGTAAGTTTTTTTTTTTTTTTTTTCCTTTCTTTCTTTAAGACTTTCACATTATCTTGCATTCTTTTTCAATCCACTACATGGGTGAGTTACTTTTGACTATTTTTACTTTTTTCTTTAAGTGTTTATGATCAAGTTCCCTAAGAAATGATTTGAGAAACTCTGGGCACAGAATATTATGGTTAAGTCTACTGGAACTTCAGGATAAGGATGCTGTTGGGGCAAAGACCGTAAGTTGAAAGAAGTCTTAGAAGACTCAATAGGAGTTATGATCCTGAGGCCTTTAGAAGATGTATAGGAGCAAAGGTGGATAGCACAAAAAAACAAAGCAGGATCAGAATGAGGAGAAGTTTGAGATTATCAGATGTTTTTACTGAGGGCATGCCTAATGAATGCAGTTAGTATCTTCAGAGAAATTCTGTTACTTCTTACACATAGACCCTTCTCAACAGCTTTACCATGATGCATGGAAGGTAGGTCTGCTATGTAATTCACTTGAATGTTTCACGTTTTGTATATCACCCTGAACACACAGCTCTTGTTTAGTAACCACATAAGGAAAAAGTTGGTAAAAAATAAACCCAGCTGTGAACAGCCAGAACAAATCCATCCAGGAATAGTAAATGTCCTCTGCTGTTGGCGTGGTCAGTTCTAAGCTGAAAGCTGGTAAGCAAGTGTGTGGCTAATGCAGTAGGTTCCACATCCAACCAACTCCACCTTGCTTTAGTGGGGGAAACAGGTTACCTGGATTTCTCTCCACATAATGAAATATCAAAACTAGGTGTTTTGTTTTGCAGGTTAGTGCATATTACGGTTCTTCAGAAATCTTTCCAGCTAACACCTTTTATGTCAGATTATGATCAGCTCAGTATACTTGAGCCTATTTCTATTCAAAAGGCTAAAATAGCAATGGAAATTCTAGTGTTTTGTTGCTTGAATGCAACAATTCTTTCAAGGGTTGTTTTCAAAGCCAGCAACTATATTCCTTTTGCTTGTGATGATGCAAAATGAATATATTAAAATTAATTTTCACAATGATCATTAGTTGAACTCTGGAGCAGTTTTTGACAATCCTCTATGCTTATATCTATTATCAGCATGTGCATATGTGGATTGAATAAAAGCAGGAATTTGCATGTCAAGTCACTGCTGTGCAGCTGTTGCTCTTCTCATGATGCATATGATTATTTTAAACACAGGTTCTTTCGCAAGTGCATCCAGGTTCTCTGCCAGGAAGTGGTCACTCTTCTCCCTCTGCAATTAAATCAAGTCTGTATCTCTGCCTTGAATTTTTTTCTTCACAAAATGATCCATGCCCATTATGTTCACACACACTACTTTTTTCAAGATGCCTGTTTTTTTTTTTTCTGTTTTAAATCAAATATTGGACTGAATTATAAGTAAATAGTAGATTAATAAGCCTGTGATCAATTGATCAATCATTGGATTCCCGGAGAGGAATCATTTGCAGTTCTCATTTCACTAGAGCTTGTGATTTTTATCTGCATCTCCTGTTGTTAGTAGATCTTAGAATTGAAATTCTTTGATTGTTTTTTCTGCTCTAACTTTTGCTTCCTGCAAATGTCAGAATGTCTTGTCTTTTTTGTTCTGTTTTTAACTCAAATCTTGCTGTGATAACGCTAGCCTTTAAAAGTTGCCACTCCTACTTGTTCAATATAATTTGCTTTTGAGAATGTTCAGGCACCACTCATTATGACCCATGCTTTTTAGAGATTTTATTTGAAGTTCTTAAGCTTAAGTGGGGGTGGGGATGTTTTGTATTTTGATGGTTTTCTAGGCAAAACCTGAAGCTCTAAATAGGAAAAAGCAGAGAAATAATGAGAAGGATGCCAGCAGAGAGAAGCTCAACTTCAAGTTTTGTGGGCGTATACCCCTGGGAGCAAGGTGTTTCCAATGTGAGTTTAGATGGAAATTAGGCAGCTGACCTAATTTTAAATCTTTTTAAAATCACTTTTAAATCCAACACTCTTAATCTTAAGTGCCATCCCTCTGTAGCTGTGTGATTCATGTTAATATCTGAGTAACTCCCAGTGTTCCAGTACTCATTCTCATGTCCTTGCAGATGGGGATGAGACACTAGGAAGGTAAATTACCTTAAATAAGGTCACACAGGATATGGTGGTGGATTCCTTGCAACATAGCCTTATGCTCTTATTGTATTATCTTTGATTCCATTTTTCTCGGTAATCCTTCAACTGTGTCATTGGAGGTGGTTACTTCAGCCACGACTTCCCTCCCTGTGGTTATGAAGTCTGAGGTAAATCTGGTGGTGTGGGAATAAGCTCTGACTAAATGTCAGGGAACAAAATGTGTAAGACTATCTACTGTAGTGTCTTAGATTGGAGAAGTATGGCACTTCTGGAGGAGTATCCTAATTGTCCATGTTGGAGAGTCAGTTTGGAATGAGTGAACCATACTCCTGCAAGATGAAATTATGCAAAAAGGTGCCAGAGATCAACCTGAAGCGCTTCAAAGGTGAATGGTTGCTCACTTTGTAGGACTACAATAGACCTAGCATATATTAAAGCTCCAGCAGCAGGTATAGAGTGAACACTACCCTCAACACCTGCTGCTTGACCCGCAGATACACCCATGCTGAGCTGCAGTATTTGCCAATGTGAGTGTAGGTTAAGTCTGTTAAATCCTATAGGAGGCCTGCTCCAAAAGTGTTCTTGTTCTATTTTGCTGATGCTTCTGTAATGTTTTTTTAATGAACCTGGATACATGCATGTGTTTATGTTGTTTGTGAGCCCTAAGGTGAGCATCGCACTTTGGCTGATTTGCATAAGGTCCTCACTCCAGAATGTGCAACAAATGCTTGTACTACACGGATAACCATTCTTTAGTGCATTTTATTTTGTTTGATTTAAGTCCTTACTATTTGGAGGAAGGTCTAGTGCACAACAGCTTTTTGTGACATTTGTGTGGTCACCCAAGCTGTGTGGTATTGTTTAAATGTTGTTCTCCCCATTTGTCTCTGCAATTCCAGCTGGGTAACTAAAATACTCTGAGCAAGCAAATAATTATGACTACAAAAAATTGTTTGGGGTTCTGTTAAAATTCATAGGATCTGGGGCTTCCAGACACTACCCAGGATGTCTGGTGCATATATGAATAATAAATCACTGTCTGAATTGTAGTGAATGAATTCTTGTTAATAAGCTGGCTTGTTTTGTTTTTGTAATAAAAATCAGCTTTGAAGACAGAATTTTGCTAGAATGTAGGCAATAGGGGGGTAAACACTTCCAAAATAAACTTTAGTGCTGTCCCTGCAGGATGCTTCTAAGTACTGTGAAGGCTTAAAATCCCTCCTATTACCTCTCTCCTTCAAATCACTTTCAAATCTTCTTTTAAAAGAGAAATACTTCCAAATAACAGCCCCACAGAATAAAGCAAGAGGTTAGCTATTGTTGTGTTATTATTTGGAGGAAAGGGGGGTTATTTTTCTCTTATCCTTGTCTGATATTGCATATCATTAATTTCTGCTGGAGGAAGAAACCAGCAGGTACCCCGCTCACACATCTCTTCTGCTTTAAATTCAGTTGGTTTCTAATTTCACTAGTTTATTCTCTCTCTTCCTGTCCTTTCTACTAGGATTCTCTAATATTATTGGGAGTGAGCAGGATACCCAGAGTACTATGGATTTAAGAGGAAAAATAATCCACAAAAACACTGGTGTAGCAGAGCAGCATCAGTGTTTTGCTTGCTGGCAGTAAAGGAGATGGTAGGATGCTCAGAACTGGCAGCTAGATTTATAACAGGAAAATATTTTGTGCAAAGAATCCCTTGGGTGCTGTTATTGGGAATGACACTTGCATGTGGAATCTCTTTCTTGTGCTCACCTGTCTGAGGGTAAAGAGTGCTAAGTCTTGTGCGCTCCAATTCTACAGTAATACTGCAATTAGAAAAAGATGTATGCATCAAGATGTGAGCTTCTGGTATCAGGCTTTCATTTTTTTCCCCCTACAAACTAACCATACTAAAATATCAAGTATTTTAAAACTTCAGACTCTACCTTGATTCTGTACCTAGTAGATATTCACCTACAGTGTCTGGCAACTTATCTGGTCAATCTCAGTGAACAGATTGCCTCTTGGCATGTGAAAGACCAAGTTAAACAGAATACTGCCTGATGAAACAGGATAGCAGGTGGCAGACTCTTGCCCCTGGAGTAGGGCTGTCTTTCTGGGGGAAACAGAAATTTTGAGAACAAGAATATAGAGAAACTTCCTCATTGGCAGGGGTATTAATCGTTCCTGGAAATCGGTTCAGGATAGAGGTCAACAAAAATGGCTTATTTCATACGCTGATGATTTTATAAAAGCCTAAGCACCTGTCAAGATGTGCTCAGTCTATGCCTCGGGGGCATTCTGAATCAGATGCCTTGGAGGATGGGGAAGGCAGAAATCCCTGCCTGTGCTGGGGGGTTGGAACTAGATCTTTGAGATCCCTTCCAACCCAAGCTGTGGTGTGAAATAAACCCCCAAAATGATGCCAAACCTTTGGAGAGGACTTCGTTGTCTGGAACTTCGTTCATGTAACACTTTTTTGCATCATGCTTTGCTTTACACTTGTGCTGATGTAGCTTTCTGGATCTGGGCGTAGTTAAGAGGCTTTAACTTAAGGGGTTTTAACTTGTGTTCAGCTCTAGGCAGGTGGTAGAGGTAAGGATTATCAACAAAAGCAGACCACTTGTTTTTCTAGAGCTTCAAAATGGAATCAAATACAATTGTCCTTAATACTGATTTTTTTTTTCTTAAAACAACACAAAACTTTGCATGTGTCTCAGTCCCATTCTTCATTGGTTGTCACGGTATTCAGCAACTGAAGTTGAGCCTAGGGCTGGAAGTAAGCGCACCAATGTGCAGAGCTCTATAATGCTGGTTGCTGAGGCTGGAGAGCAATGTAGCTCTTCTTACGTGGCAAGAAATCATGTAAGTAATCAGCAGGGTTCCAGAAGGTCATCCTCCTCCGAGTGTTGCCTAAAAGGCTTTTTGCTCTTTTTCCTTTCCTCTGTTTGAATTGATCCTGTCCAACAGGGTCCGGCTTTGTACATAAATCCTTGCTAAGCTTTCAGCCTGCTCTCTGGCTGTGCCGTCTTGCCTCATACTTCTTGGTGTGCACGAATCAAAGAGATCCCTGGTTTGATAATGCTGATATCTGTTAAAACCATGCCCTGAAAACAGCCTGCTCCAACGTGGTAACAACCATCTCATCGGTAACGGCAGGTCCAAGCTCCTGTCTTGCTGTGCTGCGTTGCTCTGAACATGAGCTTTTTGTACCAAAGTGACTTGACAGCATGGAGGGCACTGAAAGTCATGCTTCTCAATTCCTTGGTCAGGACTGAGAGCTCTGTTCCCATTGTCAAGCAAGGGAAGAGCTAGCCCAAGAAAAATGAGGCTTCTATGAGCTTGTGCTAGTTAAACCCTTTTCTTCCGTGTATCAAAGATGTTTTAAAAGTGAAGGATACTAGTTTTGTCTTCACTTATCACCAAAGTAACCTTCACAAAATTAACCTCTTTGGCCAGATCTTGGACCTTCCTATTGTGGAAGACAGCATCTAGGAAGCTGGATTAATTTTAATTTTTCAGCTTCTCAGATCTGTATGATTTGATATGCAATGAGTTGTTCTGTAGTGAGTGAAACACAGGAATCCTTTCTTTCCCTTTCTCTGCCCTTTGAAGAAATCTTATGGTTGTTTTTTGTTTGATTTTTAGACTTCTTTCTACCAAGATATCCCTTATCTAAATACTGCTTTTCCTAATTCTTGTAAAAAATGAGTGACTGTCAGTTATTTACTCCTTTGTCAAAGCTTCTAGGAAGAAACTTAACTCTGTCCTAACTAAAACCAGGACAGTATGGTCATTTTCCCTCCCTAACAGAAAATCAGAATAACTTTTAGTCAAGTTTCTATTATTTCCTTCCTTCGCCTACTTCAGTCACAAACACCCAAATACAGAGTTTCCACAGAAGATTACACTAAAAGGAGAAATTCTATTACATTAAAGCAAAAACCATCTTCAGCTCAATGATGTTTTACACAGAACTTTTTTCTCCCAATATGCCAGGCACTCCATGCCCTTTACATACTTAGTATTATTAAATGTTTTCAGTATGTTTGCAATATTTTCATGTGGAAAGACTGATTTGTGATCAAGCAGACATCAGTTAGACTTTGATTAAACCCACTGCCATTAGGATCATTCTTGTCAGACCTGTTAAACCTGCAGTTTCTAGCACTCCTATTTCTTCAGTCCATGCAGGCAGCCCTCTCTTTGCTTGGTTTTGTAACATAACCAGTGTCATTAAGGTTCCATTTGAGAAGAATTAAAGATGACTATAATTTTTATGTGATTAAATTGCACCAATTATTTCTCGAAGCCACAAGCATATAATTTCCTATAAGCACTGAAAAAAAATCAATATCCCAAGTTCATAAATTATTTATGACTCCACCAGACTGCTGTTTGTTAATGCAACAGAAGGACACCTTTCTGGACCTGGACAAGAATGTCAGCTTTCATTCATATAGATGACGATGCACTCAAACCCACTAACGCCAGACTAAATAACAGAAGTTCCCTCAAATTTCTATGTCTATGGTTGCTGAAGACAACTCTCTCCAAATTAGAACCACTGGCATGCAAAGTGAATATGTTACTAAAACAATGAAAGTTCTTGCCATAGTTGACATTTGAATCTTTTGGTGAGTTTCTTACAAGCTTTAGAATGTTCCACACAAGACCTAAAATTGGATATAGTGATTATGAAAACAAGTTTCTGAATGTTAGCAGCAGCTTACATGCTACTTTCATGTGTTTCAAGAGAACTGCCATAATACATGTATTTCTATACTTTTCTTAGTATTCATAACATTATGCTCTAGCCATGAAAGACGTAGCGGTACACAGTTTATCCTCAGATATTTTTTAAACGTGACATCCATTCTCTACGTGTTCTCCACTTACTTCACAACGTGTACATAGTCGTCGTTGAGTACTCATATAGCTTTCTTACCTTCATATGTATTAGCAATTAATTTTTGCAAAAACCTTACGTGAATGTGTCCTGTTTTCATTTACACAGAGGAATTGGTTAAGTATTCACAGAATCAAGGATTCAACCAGGGACAAGTGTTATCACTCCACAGTTCACATCCTGATACAGGTCTGTCAAACAATTACATCTCTTCAAAGAAGCATTTGAGTCAAGTGAAAGAAGAAACAATGACACCTGTTATCCCCAAAAGCACAGGGGTCTCATTGCCAGAACAGCAGCACCTGGGCATGAAAACACAACTGGATCAAGTTTCAGCAGGGTCAACTCCCTTTTCTGTCCTCCTGACATAGATTAATTGAACACCACAGTTTATTCTGTATATACCTTTGTGACAACCTTGAAATAAGAGTGCCTGTCTGATCTGAGTAGATAGGGAAGTTGCCATGTCACTTCTCAAATAAAAGAAGTTTTGGTCCAATGCTATTAGGTCAAATGTTAATTCACCATGTGAAAGCCTACCCTGACCAGAGTCAACAGCAAGTTTTGATCACACAGAGCTGCACCTAGCTCTCTGGTTGGTTTCAGGGTTAGAAACCAGCATTCTCAGAGGGGACATAAGGCTTTAAGTTAGTTATTTGAAATACTGTTCCTTGCAGCCTGAGAAATTATTTCTTTACTCTATGTGCACCTGTGCATGTATACACCATTTCATCCAGTCCATCAACTGGGAACACAAGCTGTAGAATGATGTTCTGTACTTTATTTTGCATGTCTACATGTTGCCCAAAGCTGTTTAGATCAGCCAGTCAAAAATTATACATCTCCTCAGAGAGCTTTAATTTCCTTTCAAAAAAAAAAAAAAAAAAAAAGATTTCTTCATAGGGCAGAGAAAGGGAAAGAAAGGATTCCTAGATGCTGTCTTCCACAATAGGAAGGTCCAAGATCTGGCCAAAGAGGTTAATTTTGTGAAGGTTACTTTGGTGATAAGTGAAGACAAAACTAGTATCCTTCACTTTTAAAACATCTTTGATACACGGAAGAAAAGGGTTTAACTAGCACAAGCTCATAGAAGCCTCATTTTTCTTGGGCTAGCTCTTCCCTTGCTTGACAATGGGAACAGAGCTCTCAGTCCTGACCAAGGAATTGAGAAGCATGACTTTCAGTGCCCTCCATGCTGTCAAGTCACTTTGGTACAAAAAGCTCATGTTCAGAGCAACGCAGCACAGCAAGACAGGAGCTTGGACCTGCCGTTACCGATGAGATGGTTGTTACCACGTTGGAGCAGGCTGTTTTCAGGGCATGGTTTTAACAGATATCAGCATTATCAAACCAGGGATCTCTTTGATTCGTGCACACCAAGAAGTATGAGGCAAGACGGCACAGCCAGAGAGCAGGCTGAAAGCTTAGCAAGGATTTATGTACAAAGCCGGACCCTGTTGGACAGGATCAATTCAAACAGAGGAAAGGAAAAAGAGCAAAAAGCCTTTTAGGCAACACTCGGAGGAGGATGACCTTCTGGAACCCTGCTGATTACTTACATGATTTCTTGCCACGTAAGAAGAGCTACATTGCTCTCCAGCCTCAGCAACCAGCATTATAGAGCTCTGCACATTGGTGCGCTTACTTCCAGCCCTAGGCTCAACTTCAGTTGCTGAATACCGTGACAACCAATGAAGAATGGGACTGAGACACATGCAAAGTTTTGTGTTGTTTTAAGAAAAAAAAAATCAGTATTAAGGACAATTGTATTTGATTCCATTTTGAAGCTCTAGAAAAACAAGTGGTCTGCTTTTGTTGATAATCCTTACCTCTACCACCTGCCTAGAGCTGAACACAAGTTAAAACCCCTTAAGTTAAAGCCTCTTAACTACGCCCAGATCCAGAAAGCTACATCAGCACAAGTGTAAAGCAAAGCATGATGCAAAAAAGTGTTACATGAACGAAGTTCCAGACAACGAAGTCCTCTCCAAAGGTTTGGCATCATTTTGGGGGTTTATTTCACACCACAGCTTGGGTTGGAAGGGATCTCAAAGATCTAGTTCCAACCCCCCAGCACAGGCAGGGATTTCTGCCTTCCCCATCCTCCAAGGCATCTGATTCAGAATGCCCCCGAGGCATAGACTGAGCACATCTTGACAGGTGCTTAGGCTTTTATAAAATCATCAGCGTATGAAATAAGCCATTTTTGTTGACCTCTATCCTGAACCGATTTCCAGGAACGATTAATACCCCTGCCAATGAGGAAGTTTCTCTATATTCTTGTTCTCAAAATTTCTGTTTCCCCCAGAAAGACAGCCCTACTCCAGGGGCAAGAGTCTGCCACCTGCTATCCTGTTTCATCAGGCAGTATTCTGTTTAACTTGGTCTTTCACATGCCAAGAGGCAATCTGTTCATCTGGGTGTCAGTCTCTGGGGGGGAAAGGGGAAGATATTTTTTCTTACTCTTTCACTCTTCCTTTGTCCTTCACCACTCCCTTATCCTCCAAGCTTGTTGCAATAGTTCTCCAAGATACTGAATATCCCTGGGATACTCAGACCAGCATGTTCGTGTAGTTACGTCTCCTGAATGTAGAGGAGAAAGGGAGAGTGAACGAGTAAGAAAAAGTATCTTCCCCTCTCCCCTCCTCAGACTGGCCCCCTGATGAAAAAAGGCAATAGGTGTAACTGCTAATAGTTTCCGAGATACGGTTTCCAAAGTATAGAGTCGACAACGTTGCTGAGTGCAAATAACAAGTTAGAGTCATGACCAGAAGTTTCATCGTCTCATAAGCCACTGTTACAATGCACAGTACCAAATCTTGAACAAAAATCTTGAAGTACTTGAACCAGGGCCCGGAGAGAATAAACAACATGACAGAGCACATACGGAAAGTAATGTGCTATAATACTTAATTTGGAAAACAGTTACAGCCGATTTGAGAATAAAACAATCAGCATTATGATGAGCAACTATTAAGCAGGTCTAATACTCATACCAATTTTAATTTAACATATTCTGGTCAGTTCTGTCGTTATCGCAACCCTTTGCGCCCCACGTTGGGCGCCAAAAGGACTGTCAAGGTTTAACCCGGCCAGTAGCTAAACACCACGCAGCCGTTCGCTCACCCTCCTCCCTCCCTCTCTGGGATGGGGGAGAGAAATGGGAAAGTGAATCCTGTGAGTTGAGATAAAGACAGTTTATTAAGACAGGAAAATAATAATAACAACAACAATGACGACAGTAGTAATAACGTGTACAAACCAAGTGATGCACAATGCAATTTCTCACCACACGCTGACCGATGCCCAGCCTAACCCTGAGCAGTCCGGCCACACTCCCCCAGCTAGCCCCCCCTATCTATTGTTTAGCATGACCCCAGATCGTGTGGAATACCCCTTTGGCCAGTTTGGGTCAGCTGTCCTGGGTCTGTCCCCTGCACCCCCAGCCTTCCCGTTGGCAGGACAGAGCAAGAAGCTGAAATGTCCTTGGCTTGGTGTAAGCACTGCTCTGCAACAATTAAAACATCGACATGTTATCAGCACTCTTCTCATCCTAAGCCAAAACGTAGTATTCTACCAGCTACTAGGAAGAAAACTAACTCTGTCCTAACTGAAACCAGGACACCACATCTAGCTACAATATTTCATGACATTTGATTCTACTTGGAATGATACACCTTGTGAAATATAGTCATCTGAATAGTCAAGTTTGAAAACTGCATTGAGTAACTTCCAAGAGAATAGAATGTTGTAGGGCTCTTCTGCACTTTTTGATTAAACAAAACAGAAATGCTCATCTGCAAGTGGATTTTAGCGAAATCACATGGTACTTTGCCTGTTGACAAATTCCATTTTTTGAAAGCCTTTAGGAAACAAGCTTTATAAAACAATTTCTACACTGAGGTTTCAAACCACTCTGGGGCAACATTTAAATAGTCTTCAAGCTCACTCTCAAAATGTTAAGGGATGAATTTTGTTTGGCCTGGGTTAAACTTACATTTTTTTTATTGAGTAAAAATAGGGAGAAATTGCATGCAATTTTTGTGTGAAAGAGCATCACTTGAATTTGCTGTGAAGCTTATGTCAACTAATCTATTGTATTCATCCATAGCAGGAATAAAATATTCAGTACTTAAAAATGGAAAAAGCTGCCAACAATTTTGGTGCTAATAATGAAATGGTATTTATGTGACTCAGTGGTGATCACTGTAATGCTAACTGTAGGCTTAATGTGGAATGTTAAATGACAGACTGATGCCTGGAGTTAGCTTGAGGCTGAGAGTTACAGAGCATCTCAATTTTTTTTTTTCCAGGGGAACAGACTAGATCCAGGAAGTATGACAGGCAAAGTAGCAAAGTGTCTTTGTTTTATCTTCTACTACAGTGGAAGTGCCTGGGCACTACAACATCATCAAGATTTTAATGCAAACTTCTGCCTGGTTGCAAACTGTCCACAGTTGGGTTTTCACTTTTAGATGGCTGAATGGAAGGGGTTTTTCCTCTTCCTTGGACCCTGGGATTGTCCCAGTTGCTGGCTAGCACAAAGAAGCTGTGAAATGAATAATTGTGCTGCTATTGGTTGTACTATTACGTCTCATTCCTCCTTCCAGTCCTTGAACCTGCAGGTTTGTAGTTCAAAACACTGAAAATAGCTAAACAACAATGGTCCTCTTGACTGCTTTGAAAACTCACAGTAGCTATTGTTAAAATGTTGTAAATGAGGGATGCACATTTATGCTCCGCTTCAACACGCATTTAATGACTTCCAAACATTTACTTTAGGCAATAACAATCTTATTAAATGTAACTTTGTGTCTCTGTTCCATTTTGTTTGATGCACGGACATATGCAAATAACTTGCATTAGTAGTTTTGAGTGAGATTTCATTGGCAAGCTTAACAAATCCCTTGGTAGTACTCACACTGATAGCGTTAGTTCCATGTACCCTTCTACCCTTCTATTCAGGCAGCTAACCTTTTTTTTTTTTCCACAGTTGTTAATCCTGGATTGATAAAAGTTTAGGAACAAACAGGACGTGGGTGCGGAATGCCCAAAGCTGTGCTTTGCTGTTAAATTGCTGGTTCAGATCCGTTTTGTATTGAGTAGTAAGCAGTGACTGAAAATCACCTTGTTAGGTGACTCACTGGTCTACATGAAGTAAGAACTTAATGTGTCCTGCAAGTGCAGGCCCTCAGGAAGGGGCTGAGGTGAGAAACCCTTGAGTATGCTGTGTTCTAGTTTCTGCCTAAATGTCTTGTCTTCTCTGGAAGGTGGCTTTGTTTCTATGTACAGCCAGGACTCAAAATGACAGGTCCTGCTGCAGCACGTGGTTGGTTTGGAGCATGGGCTGTGGGAAGTCCACAGAGATCTGCATTCCACGATGACAGACTGCACCACTTGGCAATCTATTGCCATTAAAAAGGAGGAAGAATGATTTGATTGGGCAAAGAAGTAGGATTATCTTCGTAATTCTGAACAAAGCTAGGTCTGAGGAAAAGTAGCTTTTGCCTGTAGACAATGTACTGAGGCATAAGTGAAAGCTGTGTTGGGAATAGCCAAGGGCACCAAGCAGAGCCTGTGCCCAGCGAAGCATGCTGCTTGCTGCAGGTGTTGGTAATATGGCTCTTGATTTTTCGGGGGGGGAAAGTGGGGGAAGCAAGAGAGGTCAGGGGAACTGGTGCAGAGTGAATGGGATGCTAGGCAATTTGTGGGAGGAAGGCTATGGGAAACTGGAGACAAGATCTGGGCTCAGGCATCTGAACTTTGTTCCTTCTTCATTTTTGTCTTCTGTCTGCCCTCTGTTTAAAAATACAGAGGGCAGACAGCCCTCAAACAAAGTCCAAAATACAAACTCTTCAGTCTTCAGAAATACTCTCCTATATTAAGGTTAGGAGGGGAAGCGAATGTTATGGAAGGTCTCCTTAAATGTGCCATTGAAGTCTCAAGTTGTTGAGTTGTCTATCTGAAGCTCTGAATTAGCAAAACCCTTGGAGCTTGGTTTCTGCCAACCAAACCACTAGTGAATGTAATTCACTAACATCAGTGCTGTTGAAAGATACTTGCAAGCACTCTGCATGTACAACCTGTAAATTCCATCATGTTACAGATATTGGCTATGTATAGACTATTTTTTTTCCCTTAAGGGAATGGATCCCACTCACTGTAGGGAAACCAACATTTACTGTTCAATTAGAAAGCCTTGTTTTCTTGGAGACAGCATTGATCTCATGGACTGCTAAGTTATCTGTCACTGTCTAAGCACAATCTGTTGCTTGCATGGAGAAAGCTGTAAAGCAGAGCCCAAATGAGACTCTGGAGGGGAAGAAGAAGAAGAAAAAAAACACCAGGATGTTATTTCTGTGTGGAAAAGGGCTTCAGAGTGATCGTGGTTGGCATATGGGATGTGACTGATTGAACTTTGAGGAAGAAGGCATGCTTAGCCTAGCTCGGGAGTGGAAAGAATAGATCCAAAGGGCATATGGTTGTTCTGCCTTAATGTGGAAGATTGGACTAGATTTGATTATGAACTAATGATGGGCAGTTGTGAATTGGTAGGCAATATATTACTGCTTTGAGCTACTTCTGGTGATATTTTGGACAGAAAAGCTGGAGAGATCATTAATATCCCCTTGCCCCCTCTCCCTTGCTCTCTGTGTAGCAACTGACCAAAAAGATTAGGTGACTGCTTCTTACTGAAAAGCAGATTGAAGATCTGTGTGCCAGATGCACACAAATGAAAGCCTGTTGTTCTGGTATCTGCCACTCTTCTTCTGGCTATCAGTCAGGAGAATGGCCAGGATCCATACACAGCCCCATGCTGCAGCTTGTCTGGAAGTATCGTTCCTTTCCGCCCTTTCATTTTTCACTTTGGTATTTAGATTCCACATGTGGCCTTGCTGTTGAATGTTTGAATGTGTTTAGCCTAACACAAAGTGACGTGTTCCAGAAAATACAGGTAGCTTTCAAGATACCACAAAGTACGTGCTTCCTGGCAGTTGCCTGGCTGCTGCTTCATGGAGGTGGGATAGGAAGGGTAAAGAAATGAGTGTTTGAAGTCTCTCCCTTCCCAGTCTCCCCACATGTTCCCTCATCTGCTTGTCTGAAAGCCCCAGGCAGCCTGCAGGAGAGTTTCCTGGGCTGATAAAACAATATCCTGAAGATGAAAGTGATGGCATATACTCCACGGGAGTCTCTGAAGGTCTGTCTTGGACAGCAACATCTAGTTAGACTACTGCTGCCTATGTCCTGTAATCTGGGCCCCTCTTAATTTATTTTTGTTTCATAAAATTGACTGCTGTTGTCCTGGAGGGCTGATGAGTTGTACAAGTTGGATGAGAGATGATGGTTTAAACAGGAGATTCAATTATACAAGGAGCAGCAGAATGCAAAACATGAAGGGCTGGTGCACAGGTGTGGTAATAAGACTGCTGTTGCAAAAAGCAAATATAGCTACAGTTGAAGAAGGATGCAGATATAGAAGAGCAGACGCTTTTCCATACACATGAAGAAGCAACTAAGTATGAATTGATGGTGCTGAGGAGGAAGATGGCAAGACTGGGAGGCAGAGATGTGAGGGCTAGAATGGAAATGGTTTCATTTTGCTCCTAGGGACAAAGGACAGCATCATAAGGCAGGGCAAAAATGAAGCTGAGGGAATTCGAAGGAAGTGCTGGTGGTGGCTAACTGGTGAATCACAGAATGGCTTGGGTTGGAAAGGACCTACAAGATCATCTAACGCCAACCCCCTATCATAAGCAGGGATGCTACCCACTAGATCAGGTTGGCCAAGGCCCCGTCCAGCCTGGCCTTGAATACCTTCAGGGATGGGGCATCCACAGCTTCTCTGGGCAGCCTCACCACCCTCTGAGTAAAGAACTTATTTCTAAAGTCTAATCTAAAATCTATCCTCTTCTAGTTTAAGACTGTTTCCCCTTGTCCTATTATTATCTACCTGAGTAAAGAGTCTTTCTCCACCCCTTTTATAAGACCCCTTTAAACATTGAAAGGCTGTGAACTGGTGGTGCAAGTGAAGCAAAGGAACTGTGTGTGGAGGAGCTGACCACAAGGATGTGTATGAGCTAGAAGAGTGTTGTCATTCCTGTTACTTTCAGCCATTATTTTGTCCATAGCTGTGGTGTAGGTATTAACTTGGTCTTTTCCTCTGTAATAAAATCTGCTGGGAAGACCAAATGCTTGAAAAACTTTCTTTTTTTTTTTTTTTTAATTACAGTGCAGGCCAAGAAAATTAACTAAGTCAAAGGTTTCTGTTTTTAAAATGTGTGAAGAAAATAAGGATAAAAACGAATTTTAAGTGACTCTTTCCTGTGCCACTGTATCCTTCTAGGGAAGCTTTTTGCTTTCAGGTGGTTTCATTCCAGTCTACTGCTGGATGAATTTCAGCTGGTGCTGGTCAATGCTGCCCAGGCCCTGGGAAGCTTTTCTCCCTCATCAGAGGCTCAACCATGTGTCTGCTCTGTTTCATTGAAGCCTGCCCTGAGCTTTGCTAGGTCTTTAGGGTAACTTTGGGGCCCTGGGAGAGACATCCCTCGCAAATCTCTCTCCAAGCACTATCTGCAGTGAGGGCAGGCCAGGGGGCTGCTCAGGGCTTGATCCAGGTGCCTGGACAGCCTCTGAGGAGGACAGAACCGTGGTGGCCCTGCTGTCCCCAGGGCAAGGGCAGGCTGTGTGCTTGTCCCTGCCCCAGCTATTGTGTAGGGCTGGGTGGATGTCTGTGGGTGCGGTGGGGGCGGCCCCGCGGGGTTCTCAGCCTGGGACCAGGGGTGCTCGCCCCGTAGGAGGCTGCTACGAGGGCGCTGGGCTCGGGGGAGCACCCAGGCCGGTGGCAGGGCAGGAGGGACGCGCCGCCATTAGCGCTGACAGGGCACTTCCGGCCATGTTGGTTCGCAGCGCGGCCGGTTAGCTCAGTTGGTTAGAGCGTGGTGCTAATAACGCCAAGGTCGCGGGTTCGATCCCCGTACGGGCCAGCTCCGTTTTGGCCACTCAACGCTGTGCTCTACCCCGTGCACCCCACTGGGTTTCTTCTCGCCTCTCCTCTGCCTCTTGGGGAGACGCGGCTGTGCTGGGTCAGCCGGAACGGAGTGGCCGCCCCTCCGATAGGGAGAAGCTGAGGTGGCAGCCCCAGAGCCCCCAGCCCGAGGGAGGGGGCAAATCCAGGTGTACAAAGTAGTTCCTAAAAGTTCAGAGAACATCTGTTTTCTCTGATGGTGGTCACAGGAACAAGCTGCCCAGACATCAGGGAGCTGCCACAGTTGGAAATCCTCAAAACGTGACTGTCCTCATGGTCCTGGGTGGCCTGCTCTGCTGAGGCAATGCCAGCACCTTCCTTCTGCCATGGCTCTGAAGAGGATGGGGGCTAGAGAAGAAGTGCCTGAGGGGTGGGCTGCAGAGGAGAGGGGGTGACAATAAAAGGCAATCGTGACAGTGTGGTAGGGGCTCGTGTCTTGAGGAGCTTGGCCTGGCCTGGCCCATCTGGGGTTTTAGGGATGGGCCTGCATAAGGAACTGCAGGAGGTGATGAAAGCAAAAGCAGGGCACCAGAGTGTAGAGAACAAGGGGAAAGGGTCTTTCAAGGAGAGGGAAATAATCTAAAATGCAAGAGGAAGAGAAACATGTAGGCAGGAAGGACAGTCAGCAAAACTTATAAACTTTTTCATGGAACATTAAATATCTTCTGCCTCAGAGCACTTTCTTATGTAGTACTTTTAATTGGCATTGAACCTGAAGTATTGCAGTGTTACAGATGGTCCTCACCCTCCCTTTATAATTGTAGGTAACTGAAATTTCCTACCAAATATTCAGTTCATTATATTAATGTAAGTCTTTGATACTTCTCTATTGTCAGAAACTAGAACTAGTGATGCCCAGCTGAGGCTATTTTTTCCTATGCTCCTTTTTTTTGGAGCAAGAGGACAAGTTAGTCTGAGATCTCTGTCCACAGCCTGTTTTTTTTTCTGAACTCTTGTTGAAAGCAGTCCCTCTGCAGTACTGAAACCTAGACATCCATACAGAATGGAAGTGCCAAATCTCGCTAGACATTTAGCATTCTGTTTAGTCTTAATTTTAATTTATTTTCTGCTTATTGCTTAAGGAAAAAATCCAGGCCAAACAGTTTCTGAGAGTGTTTGCAACAATAGCTCAGGTCCCTGCTGGCTCAATTGGCATGTTGAGGGTGTTTTCTCTTCTCTTACAACTTCAAGACAGATACTACTTTTTTTTCCTTTGTAAGAACTGGAATGTGATTCTTCCAGAGGAAGGAAACTTTGATGTAAATGTTCTTTATAGAAACTCAGGGGTTTGCTACTGGAGCTGTAGAAACTGGAGTGTCTGATACTGGAGCTGTATACTGCAAGACCACAGTTTCTTTAGGAAAATGTTGGGGGTTAGTAGCATTCTTTTGATTTCCATAATAAATTTGCTGATATACTTCAGTATCCCAGTCTGCTGCTGCTTATTGTCTTTTCCGACAGCAAGGTTTGATTCAAAAAAAAAAAAAAAAAAAAAAAAAAAAAAGTGGTGGTAATAAAAGAAAAGCAGGTGACACTCATTTGGAAGTCAGTGTTTTGACATTGCATCTTCACTACAGTGCCACCAAGGTACAACAAGGGTACATGAGAAGTATCATTCCAATGTCATAATGTAATTTTAAAATCATACAGATGAATATTCATGCCATCTAGCATCCAAACTGCTGTCATGACTCCATCAGATGTCAAGGGAGAGTAATGTGGTGCTGGTTTGACCTTCTGTCTTGCTACTTCCCTCAATGATTCTCTGCAATTCCCTTGGGTGCAGTTACGGTGGTCAGGACTTGACTGATTCTAATGACATCCATTTTAAATGAAATGATAGCAGAAACATCATGGTGTTTCATTTTAGAATGAAAATCTGGGAATAATATTGCTTTGTTTTATGTTTCCCACATTAGAAATCAGAATTTTATTGCAGTTATGTTGTGTAGTGAAGTCCTTGCTATAAAGCAAGGTGATGCAATGGCTCCTTGGTCAATATTTCAGTTTGGTTTGAACCACTTATATTCAGAATATTTTTTTTTTGGCAGTCAGGATTTCATGGGCATTTTTTTTTTCTGAAATTTCATTTCAGCAGATGGTTGTCAGATTGTGAGGGTCAGCCATTGTCCCTAGGGGAGTAATTCCAGAGCCCATTCTTCAACCTCAAAACTAGTTGGAGAATAAAAGAACAGATTAAACAAACAAACCAATATAGTGGAATAATGCTCTCATGAGGACAGAAGAGGAATTTTCCATTTTGAAATGTAGTGGCAGATGCTGGGGCATATTCTGGGGTTACTACTCAGTATTTCGATTAACCTGCAATCAGTTTGCAGAACGTCAAGGCTGGAGAACATATCAGTTGCTGTGTGTTTAAAAAAAAAAAAAAAAAAAAAAAAAAAAGGTGAGAGCACACCTCCTCTGTGCACAGAGAACAACGTGGGACAAGATTGACTTTTCTTATTGCTGGTGACAACTCTGAACGTTGACAGATGAGGAGGAAATTTCTAATCAATCTAGCTAAACCTCTACCTTTTATTAGAGTTTCAGATAGCTGTTGCATTTTAAGTTACATAAACCAAATAAGCCAACTTGTTTCATACTCTTCCCTGAAGTGACTGTTTTCTTTGCTGTATGAAACACTGCTGCAAGGGCTCTTGTATTCAAAAAGTTAAAGCTAGCCAGAAAGTGGGTTCATGCTGCACTAAATTCAGTAGATATGTACTAATTGCTCAGCGGTGTTTTGAAGCACTTAATTTTCTGGCCACATCAGAGATTAACATTTACATATATGGTACGCATTATTTAAAAATCTAAGCATCTTTCCATCAAGTTGCTTTATTCTTTATTAATTCTATCTTCTATTAGGGGTATTAATTATGGAGAAAATCTGAGTGGCAAGGATTCATCTGGTATCAACAATATTATAAATATGCAATACAGAAACAACATTACTGAAATCAAAGGCAGTATGTGGTAGAAGGCTTTTTCTTTATATTAATTTGTGTGCAATTAAGTCTAAGTAATTTTGTTATTGTTGGTGAAGTTTAACCTTTTGCTTAAACTGAGTGTAGTGTTTATCTGCTATGGACAAATGTAAGGTAGAAAAATGGTGTCTCCATCAAAAACTGCAAGCTTGTCATCCCCAAACAAAGGTTTCCATGAATATTGGCTTGAGTGGATGCAGATGGGAAATGAGGACATGTCATAGAACAGATCCAGGAAGGAGCAGGAAGCAAGAATGTGGGCTGAATGAGCCCTGGCAGCCCAACGCTGCAGAGTCGAGGAGCTTGGAGCTGTAAGCAAAAGCCCAACAGCCACTCTCCTATTCATATCCTCTAGCATTTCAGAAGTGCTTTTTTCAGCAAAAGGTACTTCATGGGAGGGGATGCTGGCATTTGTTTTCTTTTTGCAACTGAAATAAGGATGCCTCTCACTTTGTTTTGCAGTTTGTGTCAAAGGAGTGACAATACCCTCAAACCTGAGGAAATACCTGCTTCAAACTTGTACGTTCTTAGAACAAGTATTTACTCAGGTATGAGCAAATCTGAGTAATGTCCTAAAAAAAACTTTTGGCAGGCAGGTACTAGTTCAAAACAGTGGGAGAAATTGCTAGACACTTTGCAAAGTTGTTTAATCTTCTTATACGGCGTCTCAAGAGCATCAAGAGAATCAAGAGTTGATTCATGTTAAAGTCTGCCTCTTCATGCTTTCTTGGGTTTTAACTTAAATAGACAAAGAGTCCTTTTCTTTGTAGTGGAAGAATTCACAAGCCATATTCATAGAGTAGCATGGCTATGTAGAGGTTATTGAATTCTCATTTAAACACGCACCATGTACAGCCAAGTGGAAGATGGGGGGAAATGACTGTAGGTGTGCATTTGCTCATTTTACAAAGAATACAACTTTGGTTACTAGGCATGTAGGAGTAGCTATAACTATACACAGATTCCATGTGTATTGTGTATATCATTCTGGTGAGATATTCAAAACAGTTCAGTTTAATCTATATCTTGTCCTTATTTCACAGGGAAAATAAGCTAGCGGTAACATAACCTTTGACAAACTGTCTTTTTGAGCTTTGAGGGAATATTGACTAAGTCTGACTGAATTATCTTATTTCTGGAGAAGAATGCAGCCTTAAAGACATGTTAAGTAATCTTTCTCCTAAACTAGAATGTAAAGAATAGTGGAGGACATTGGGGGTAGTCTACATTTTGATGTCCTCTGACTTTAGTGTGGGGGAAAAAAATGTTGACTTGCTCCAGAGGGGAACACCAAATGACAAGTCTTCAGTATGTGGTAGGACCAAGACTGATCGTGCCTCCTCATGTTCTTGCATAGATGGTGTAGCTCTTGAATTTGTTGTCTGAGGCTTACCTGAATCACAGCTAGCTAATAACCATCACTTCCTTTTGGAAGCAAGCTTTCTGCTTTTCTGCTAAATGGTTAAAATGCTACATGGGGATATGGGCAGGTTCACACACCATCTGATGTTACTTCCTAATGCTTTCAGTGGGAGAAATTCTGTCTTGTTCTAGGCCAACATATAAACCAGGAAGGGCAAGACAAAGTTGAAAATAAAATCCTTTGGTCTTGAGATTAGTTCACTGGTGCTTCTCAGCAGCTCCTATTTTTCTTGTCTAGTCTGTTAGAGCAACCTTGAAAGTGCAGAGCAGGCAGGTAAAGCAGGACAGCACATCTACCATATGATGCTCTTTAACTTGCCAAAACCATTGAAGCAGGCTTCATGAAAAGTAGCTCCAGCACTGAGCTGAGGTTTGCAATTCATGCATTCAAGATACGGGACAACTGTCAAGGTTGGCTTGTTTCAAGAAATGAGCACCTAACATCACACCCTTAAAACACTGCTCACCACAATGGCCTTCAGCTATAGGTTTTGTTACGTGAACTGTGCTGCTGAGAAGTGGTTCTGTCTGCCAAGCACAGCTTCTCGCAGGGCTTTCACAAAGCATCTGAAACTAAACATAAAACTCCTAAGTCTCTGGCTTTCCTCATGCAGAGAGGGTTAAAATAGCAAGTCAGTCAGAGTTCAGAGGAAGATAGGTATCCTGTGTTGTGTCTTTGCAGTTGTGCTTGAAAGCCGCTTTCTTTTTGGTTAAAATGAGTTTTTCTTCTTCTGATGTGATGGTGTTGTGGACAATTTGCCTGAAGGTCAGGGAATAGGAAAGCCTCGGTGGAAGAGCTTCAGAAGATCAAGTTCAAGGAGCAATTTATTTGTTGTGTAGAAGAAAAGAACAGAATTTTAATATGCCCAATAAACCTTCACTAATTCATGTGCTATCATTACTTTCAGTAAAAACATTTTTTGATAAAAGTGGATCTGTTTGCTCAATCTGAGAAGTCTTCCTGCATTCCACTTAAGCATGAGTTATCTGTTTTTACCCTAATAAACAGAAGCTGGAAACCTGAATGGAAAACAAACAAACCATAATTCCTTATTTTGCCACAAAGTATTTAATTTCAGCAAAACCAAGGCAGCATAGACTCAGTGTCTAGGAATTAAAGGTCAAATATTCTTGTGACCGATGCTACTGTTGACTCCATGCCTAGGCTTTCAATTCATGTCTGTTTTCTTCCATCTGTACAAAATGAAAATCCTTATCTCATTTAGAAAGTGCTCTTGAAATTCACAGAGAAAAGCCAGAAAATATTTATCTTTATATAAAGATAATTTTTAAATAAGGTGGTTTCCTTGTGGTATCATAGCTGCCAAACAGCAACCTGCTGGCTCATCTTCACACTTTCTAGAGTCAGACATACACCATTAAGAAAACTAGTTGGTTGGATATTGAATTAAAAAAAAAAAAGGAATAATTGGAGATCAGAATCTGTTTCAAGTATGAATTTACTTATGCTAGACAGAGCATGCTGAGACTTACCTATGGTGACAGAACTTTTTAAAGTGATAATTTCTGCCTAATATGGGTTTTAATGAGGAAATTGGTTTTTTACTTTCGTGTGTATATACTTCGGCTCTTCTTCATCTGTTTTCTTGTAAGGATAGATTTGCAATAACCCTACCTGCAATGTAAAGGGCAGGTTTTCCTTTAAGTGACAGTTTCTGAGCAACTGATGCAGCAAGGAGAATACAACTTATAGTATGTTTTGGCAAAGGCACAGACTAGGGTGTGTCTTCAAGAATGTTTCTGAGAAGACTTCCTTTTTTAAGGAATGAAGCTGAGGTACTGGAACTGTCTCTTTCTGGGCAACAAGGATGAAGTGGTTCCACTGTCTGCATACATCTTATTTGTTTTGCCTTTAGATAGCTGTTTTAGATTATTTTCGTGGAACAAATTGCTGAAGTTAAGCTAACTGGTTTGAGGTTTATTTTTTTCAATCAGTTAAGATCAGCTCTGCGTAGATGAGTAACTAGAAAACCACCGTGGGTAGTTCTCTTCATCTCTTGTATCAGTTTCTGTTTCTAGCTCCTATTATGCATTTTCTATTCCTTCCTGCCACCCTGCTGGTATCACCTGGTTCTAAAAAAAAGCTAAGCTATGTTAGTGCTTAAATCACCAATGCAAATGATTCTCTAGTTACTTGTTGTCATATCTGGCAATCTTGCTAATGCTAGGTGTAGGAGCAGTCTTCCTTGCTATCTGGTGGAGGGTGTGGGTCTGCAAGGGAAAAAAGAGCTGCACTTCAGTTTTGTCTGAAGCTCCATGAGACCGGCAAATCTACAGGGATTCACTCTGGGGAATGAGAACGTGCCTCTTTTTTTTTTTTTTTTTTTTTTTTTTTGAGAAATTTCTGGTTGGTTCTTTTCTCCAACAGCAAGTAACATTTGAATACAAGTCTCTTGTGTTATATTTGCAAAATTGAAAGACATCTAAAGATTACAAGATTTCTGGGCTGCATCTAGGTGTTGATGGAAGAAGCCCTCCTGTACAACAAGGTGTTTTTCATGATCCCTAATATGACTTTAATTCTTCCTCAAAATATTGACTTTGAGTCTAATCATTTTAGAATAGGTTTTAACTGCACTTGAGTTTTAGCTGCGCATTCTACAATTGCTTAACCTCATTCTATTTCTCAGGGATTTTTTGTATCATCTTAATGATTTTCTCCTGCTTTATGGTTTTGGAGTACTTCATCTCCTGTACCTAGGCAGAAAAAGAACATTAGTGATTGAAACACAGCAATCTTCAACCCCAAAATTGTACTTGTTGCCTACGTTTACAGCTGATGTAATAGGCATATTGTGCCTCTTCCAGCACATGTACTGTCACTGTAATATACTTAATGACATTGTCTTAAGTTGCTAGATGCTACCTGAATTGCAGTGTTGTAAGGTGTACGTTTGAGAGATGAGATCATTCTCTTATCAGTATTGATCCCTCCAGTCCATTAGAAACTCTCAATAGACTTCAGTTTTAATTTGTAAACCCTTCCTTGACATTGAGATCTAGGTCAGTAGTGTCAAACTACTTCTGTTTGGTGACCTAAGTAGGTACAAGTGGCCATGGGCTACAATACTTATGAAAAAGTGTCCTATGCTGAGAAGATGCATCTCACTCATACAGGAAAGGAATTATTCTCTTTTTTTTTTTTTTTTTTTAATTTTTATTTACTCTATGTAAATAGATGTGACGTGAAAACTCTCTTGAGTTCTAGCTATTCAATTTTAATCACTAGGAGGCTTAATTCTCTAACAATACTTCCTTTTTTTTTTTTTTTTTTTTTTCCTTTTCTGAGCTCCTATTGTATGAAACAACCCCCCTTCAATGTCTAAGGACAAAATTACTTACTTCCATCATTCCAGTCAGATGAGGGACTAGACGGTGCTGCTTTATGCACACCCCTTGCATTGAGAAACCTTTACCACTCAGAACATTTGATTTGGAGAAGCCTCTGATTCCCATTGGATTCTGGGCTATTCAAGTGAACAGCAGTGGTTCAGTCATCATGTTTTTCTTAAGTTTTGGGTCTGGAGTACACTGCTGTACACTGTGCTAGCTTTGTTTCTCTCTGAAGCACGGTGATCTTCAGCCCAGGATTGTCCTCTTTGCTTACAGTTGCTATTCAGTGTGTATTCCAACGCATTTACTATTTTGATGATACTAATCTTTGATTCATTGACACTTCAGAAAGGCAGTTATCTATGCATGCATTTTTGTTATAATCTGTACTGTGTTCCTCTTACTCTTTTCCTCCTGAATCTAAATCAGCCTGGGCTACAAGGACATTACATCTCTTGGAATTCTTACCAGAGCAGTTTATCCTCCTTATCACCTGGCCCTCCTGACTTGCTCCTTAATACCCAGGCTTCCCTTAAGTGCTCACATGTGGCCCTTTACTGTTGGAGGTACGTTAGTTTTCAAAGATGAATATTTGAATTCCAAATAAAACTTGATTTCTTTCTATTAAACGCTTAAATTTTGACGTTGGTTCTGTCCAGATATTCAGGCTTTGAGTCTGATGCTTCTGTGTAGACAAACTGTGTTTTTTTTTTTCCCTATCTTTTCTTCCTTGTTAAATGTATCGCAACACTTCTGTTTCACTGAAGTGTATCCTGTACCTAGGGCAGGTTCAAACCTGAGGGACTCTGAAGTGGAAAGTCATGTATTATTAGTCTCCCAAGGCAGTTGCTAGCCATGGTATGCTTTGTCTGTGGCTGGTTTGCAGTTCTTTCCATCTAACATCAGTCCTGAAAGCTTTTATGTTAGAAGTAGTAGGAGAGAATTATTTTCTATTTATAACTCCTCAAGAGGGGAAAAATGCATTTATATCTGAGAGGTTTTTGGAAATTCCTCATGCACTTGTAGGTGTAGTTCAAATGATAATGATGCCTATGTATTTTAGCACTGAATTAGAGAAAAGAATGAACTCTTTATTTTCAAGACTGGAGTTTTCTCCCAAAGTGAGAAAATAACTATTATGGAAGAGTGAATATAAAACATTAATCTTTCTTATATTTGTAATTTTTCAAGGAGCAGAATATTAATGGGACATCCAAAGATCCATGTTTGGGAGGGGTGAGAATGGGCAAAGAAAATTCTGAGAAATTCCATTTTTCTGCACCGTTTGTCAGTGCAACTCCTCATTGTAATTCTGTATACAATGTTCACACCTAAAAGCTTGTGTTCTGAGGCTATGCAGTTTTCATCAAATGCCTGGGCAAAGCACTGTAACCCTCCGCATACTTGCACTTGATAGGCTGGCTGTGGTCCAAATGCTGGCAGAAGCACTTGCACAAACACAATGTTAGCTTTCTTTTCTTTATTTTCAGCCAGACACAATTCAACAGCATTCCAGATTATGTGCCTTCTGTTAAGTAAGGGGAAAAGAGTGATAAATCTTCTCAGAGGAGAAAATTTGACTCAGTGGCATCAGTTTAGCATAGTCTTCTCTGGTTAGCTCTAACCCCACCTAGTTCTGCTTACCTTTCTGATTTGGATGGCCAAAGATGATTTAGTCTACCCAGTTTACTCACAGCTGTAAGGCCTTGCAAAATGAATCCAAAATGCCTCTAGTGGTCTGAGAGGGTAGAAGGGAGAGGGGGAAAAATGGTGATGACAGTAGAAGTGAAGAACAAGTGGAGAAAGTCATTATAGCTGAGATGAAGGATGATGTGCTGCTGTAGGTACCATCTCTTCAAGCTGCATCACATTACACTGAAGGATGCTTCTTGTTTACACTGGCTGGTAGCGTGAGATTTTTAGTCCTCTGTAAGGACAGGCAAGTCATCTGAAGATGAGTTGTGTGAGGCTGACATGAAGTTATGGAGACTTCTGGCTATCCGTGTAGACAACGGGTACTTACATGTAGGAAGATCTTAACTTCTTCTAGAAGCAGCTTTAGCAAGACTACAACCCAGGAATCTGATTTAGCTGTAGGAAAGAAGTAGACAGACTTCTGAAGTTTTGAATTCAAATCCCATCTTTGAAAGCATAGAAATGATGTTTGCTCTTCAGTATTACTCATTGGAGCTTTTTTATACCTCCTACTCTTCTCCTGTCCTTTGTCCAGAAGGAGTAAGGTGCTGAAGAACACTGGTGTTGTGGGAACTCCTGACTTGTCTCTGGAAATGATTAACAGTAGAAACTACTCATGGTGATCCTGTATTTCAAGGGATACATGATGGTTTCACTACAGCAAAACAAAGCGGAGATGTACTTCAGTCTGTTTATTTTTCTCATTCCTCTGTGAATGGGTTGTCTCTAGTGCAAAAAAGGCTAGTGGCACTCTAATCAAAACTTCTGGTTCAAAAAATACCACATAAACAAAACCTTAATTGATTTTGCTGTAGCCAAGGTTGTTGCACTTCTGGCTGAGCTAAGAACTTAGACCATGGATGCCAATGAGAATGAAATATTGTGCACCAATTGTCTGTGGGTGAGGGGGGGCTACGCAAAGCCAGGACCCTTCCATGGACAGTGTCCTTCCTGCTGTCATGGGCACAGATCCTGTCTGTTCTCCTCTAGTGCCCCTTGCCCCCTGTACCAATGCTGAGAGCAGATAACCCAAATGCCTCCACCTTGCATGTGTTTTTTTGCTTTGGTGAAGAGGAAGCAGCAGAGACTTCTGCATTCTGTGGTCAAATTCTGGCCCTTTATCTGCTCATTGATTTTTTGTTTGTGTTTTTAGAGACTTAAAGAATAGATTTGTGATATTCTTTGTTTTGTAAGTAGATTTTTTTTTTTTTTTTTTTTTTACCTTATGTAGATCATGGTACACTTGTTATTAAAAAAAAAAAAGTCCTTCAATTTACACAAATGTGTTGACTATCTTGCATGTGAGTGTCTATACATTTGTCAACTTCAAAAAATAAAACACTTGAACTACTCTGCTTTAGGTCTAGCAATATCAGGTACATTGGCTTGTGAGAACTTGTTTTCCTTAAAATATAGTAATTACATATACTGAAGGGTGGCAATTTAAGACCTTGTGTCACAATGTCATCCTTATTTTTCTCAGATAAGTTGTTCTGTGAATTCTGGGAATAGCACAATATGCACCACTCTGGCTTTGCATGAGCTACTCCTGTGTTTGTAAAGGCAAAGCAAATATAAGTGTAGCTACCCTATGAAGGCAGGTTAATAGTGTTTGTGAAGGAAGTAGGGATGAAAAAATGAAGCTATTGAAAGAATCAACATGATGGATGGTCTTGGGTAAGCTTTCTGCAGTTCTGTGGTTTTATAGTGAATTTGGTCATCCATATGCTAACTTCAGGCTGTAGGAACAAAGAACTGGAAAAGACTGGGATAATTAAGTCCATTCTTCCAATGCAGGGAAATAATCATATAAATGTATTAAAACCATATTTTCTCTGGCTTCACGCTATCTAGCAAAACTGATTTATGCTCTCTTGAGTAGCCAAGCTGCATTTGTTACCTGCCAGTTGCCCAAATTTGTTTAGATTGAGTTCATAGCAAGTGATAGAGGAGTTTTTTTTTTTTTATCATAACTAAAGAATAAAAGCCCAATCCAATATGAAAACAACAAGGAAAACAGCTGAGGTGTGTTAAAATGTAGGCAGTAAATACTGAGATGAGCACTTCAGACTTTTGTTCCTCTGACTAAGGAGGCTTATTTTCTAAAGACAATTGAGTAAAGAGTAGATACTTCTTGGTCATGTGATGCAATTCATGCTTAAGTGGTATGTACATGTGGATTTTGGTGCCTGATTGTGTGTAGTCATGTTTGAAGACTGCACCCTGTTTGTTCCTAAGCTTATTTGTATTAAGAGCTAAGACTAGGAAGTTAAATTATTTTTTTAGTTCTTCATTAGGTGGAAAAGGTTAAAATACCTGGGTGAAAACAGAGTTTTCTATTTACAATAGTAACCTGTTTTATCTGTATAATCACTGTATAATGAAATAAAAAGATGAGAAGTGGTGTGAATAGATCATAAAAACAGAAATAATCTTTATCATCTTGGACTTGTCACTCTTGCAATTATTAAGTATTTGTGTTGTCCAATATATTGTAAATAGCTGGTATGCTTCCAAAAGGAATTAATGAATTAGATGTTTTGAGAGGGAGTCTCTCTAAAAAATATCTACTTGCATAAATTTGCATGACCCAAAAGCTATTGGAGTCTTTCTATTCCTCACTTTTTCCACTCATATCAATAGATTTTCTTGACCAAAGCTTTAGTACAACTCTATGGCATTTCTTCTTGTAATTAGGTTATGCTTTTCCCTTTTACTGGGTAGTCAGTGTTAACAGGCAAGGCATGTCCTCTGTCATACTCTGTCCTTTATACTGCCTTTCTTCATTCCTGACTCTTTGTACTGCTAAGAGGAGTGATAATAATCAAAATGGATGAGATGTTGCTTTGAGATTGATAATTCAGCTCCCTGTGTTATTTGAGTATGAATCTCTTTGATAACATTGTTTTTTCTGTTAGTAACAAATCATCAATGCTGGATGCTGTCGTAGAGAGCCAGGGTTGTATGTGCTGATGTCACTGTGCTTTAACCCGTTTGTAACTACTCCAGACCCATGAACCAAGCAGTCCGTGCTCTCACACTAGTGATCCTACCAGATCAGACAGACCACGTAGTCTAGTATTTCCTTTCTGATAATGGCCAATAATGTTTTGTTTGAGGCATGGGAACTGGTCTAGCACTTGGCAATATTTTTCCAGAACGCTCTCCTGGACAGAACAATTTGTGACAGAGGCACCCCAAAACAGTGGTTTGTATTTAACAACCCTTAGTAGACTTTCCTTTCCATTACTTCATCCAGTCTATTTCTGATCTATGAAAATTTATCTGCAGTATTCTGGAGCAAGATGCTCTGTAGCTTAATTTCTTGTTACCTCAGGAAATGCCTCCTTAGGCTTGGTAGTTGTACCTCTGAGTTTCTCTTGATGCTGTATTCCCCACTTCCTTACTTCTTTACTTGGAAGCTGTTAATCATTTCTCTTTCTGTGGTATACATAGTTGTATGTATTTCTATTGTACGTGCCCTTAGTTGCCTCTTTCCCAATTCTGCCCTCACTTTAAACCTTTCTGGCTGAACTCTGAGATCATTGGTCTTAGTGAAACACATCTGACAGTTCTACAAAGGGGTGAAAAATAAACGGACTCCTGTTAAATACTGCAAGGTTGTTTCAGGGGTTTGTGTAGTGTCACTGTGCATGTTCCAGCAGCAGATCATGCAGCTGATGCTCCTCAGGCACCATACTGGTATTTGCAGGACTGACTGGAATTTATATTTGCTTTGGACCTGACTTTTTTTTTTTTTTTATTAGACCAATTTAGCACCCAGGGTCTTTAGCAGGGTGAAGAGAGGGCTTCAGACTAGTAAGAATTAGACCATTGATATCTGGCTACCAGAGGCTCTAAGCTTCCATCTTTGTTTCTCTGTCCTGCTTTTGTGAGACACATTTCATGGAGTTGCTTTCTCATGGCTTGGTAGATACGTTTTTCTGACCTGCATGGAATCAAGATGCTTTTGTTTTGCCTATGCACTAGCTGCTGTAACTTCCAAACAGATGAACTGAGTGTTAAACCTTAGGTATAGAAATAAGACGTTAAGAACTAAGTCACACTTTTCCTAGAGAGAGAAAAAAAAAAAAAAAAGACTATTTCCCTTTGAACAAATCAACTGATCATTGAGCAGATATGCTTGTCTGAGTCTGTGGCAAGTTAAGGTTATGCACGTTTTTAATTGAGTTGTTTTGATGCAGAAAGCATTAAAAGAATGAAACTTTCTGTGGTTTGCTCTTATTAGTATCTTGTTAAGACAATGAAAGGTGATGGTCTTTGTTTAACCACTCTCCTACTCTTCATGTTTGCCAGAGAACAGGGTAGATGAAGAGAACCTGCCCTTAGAAAGGGAAGATGGTAACCAGCTGCTTTCCTTCACCAGAAGGTATGAGTTACCCTTCAGTGATCTCTGTTTGTATTGTGTGGAACTGATTTCAGCTTTGCCCTTGAAACACGGATGAAGCACTGAATGCTCCAAATTTGTGTTGTCACTTCTAAGGAGTTCACTGATCACGAATTAAAGTTGCTTTTGCACAGGAAACGTAAGGGAATATCACTGCTGTATTTCTCTGTAGCCCATGTTAAAATGGGCCAGTAGATCCTTTGGAGTCACAAACTCGAAAGCTGTGGAGCAGCAGACCTTGCTGTTCTGATGATCACCTGTGCAGGATTTCTATCAAGACAGAATGCTATTTAATAAAACCTAAGAATGACTACTGAAGCATTGGTGGCTGTAGTAAAACTTGCTGGTAGCTTTCACAGGTAGAATTTCCTACGGATGGTGGTAAAATATCTGCTGGTGTAGATTCCTGAGAGAAACTGCTGGGTTTAGATTTTTTTTTTTTTTTTTAATTGTAATAGTTTAACCACCATCTCAAGAAGGAGGGAATGGTTTTGAGGGGATATAGATCTTATATGCCCAATTCTATATAGGTTAAGGACAGAGCTTTTTGGAGGAGAAGCATGGAGCTTTCTGGAAACCAAGAGTATTGCTGAAACTACATTTCTAAAACAAAAATAAACGGAGACACAGAGTCAAAAAAAGTCTCTTAACTTACAAAACCTTGTAGAAAACTAAGTTATTTAGGTGTTATATTCTGTTATAGTTTGGATGGAAATCCTATTTTGAGGAAAAAATGAAGCAATAAGGTTTTTCTAGGATTTAAATCTGTACAAGGTGAATTAACATGTCTCTTAATATCTGTAGGAAACTAGGATATAGATGAATCTTCTTTTCTAGCTGTTCACTCATGAAGAAGCATCCTTCTTGCTTGTGCCATATGTATGCACAATTGGCACCTTGTCAAGTCTTAAGATAAAAACGTGGGAAACATCTGCGTCTGCCCATCCAGTAAAAACACTCATTTTAGAAATAGAAAGCAGACCCAAAATAAAATGAAAACAGGAAACTAATTTATGATGATGTTCTTCACGTTATCTTCTCCCTCCCTCTCTATTTGGTTAATCTGTGTTGCAAAAACATTTTTTTTTCCTGTTGAATGGTTTGCATTACGCATGTGAGCTATCCCTGTGACTGACCACAGAACTATATCCTTTCTAACTGGCAGTACTTGATAATACTGCATGCAGTGGGTGGATTCCTTTCCTTGAGTGCAAGAGGAGAATCAAACAATCAGGTAGTGGTAATTTCACACAGAATTTGCATTGCGGCTGTTTATACTGTAAAAACAAAAACAAAAAAAACAAAAACAAACAACAACAACAACAAAAAACACAGGAGATGGATGCTGGGGGAGAGCTAATAGTGTCATTCTGCAGGATTTATTTCAGGGTGCATTGGATCTCATAGGATTAAATTCTCAAGGCATGTGGGAGAAATGAGTCCTTGGTGTGATTGCTTCTCTGTAGTGAAGTGAGCACCTGGCCAGGGCTTTGGCTGTTTTGTGGGTAGACTTCCTGTAGGATTCAACCCAGCATAGTGGGATTGATGTGAAAGTGAAGCTTCCCTTGTAAAGGCTTCGGTGTGCTGAACCTGAGATCAGCAGGGATATCGAGTTACTTTCACTGGTGATGGACTCTAGGTATGCTGAGCGGGGTGCAGACCCAGAATGAAGCATGGAGCAGGGCATTGGTGACTTGAAACCAATGTAGTTGTTCAGCAGTATTGTGGTTCTAGTATTTTTTGTTTGTTTGTTTGTTTGTTTTTAAATCGGTGTAAATCTTGTGCTTGCAAAACTCAAGTCTTGTGTAGCCTTTCACCTCTCAGGAGACTTAATTTTCAGTCAATTCAGATTTAATCTTCAGTGGGTTGGTTTAATTGCAGGGTTGACTGAGGTAACATTGACTGAAAGTCTCTTTTGAAATTTTTTCCAAGTGTTAGATAATGGAAGGACCATCTCTAGCTGTATCTAACAACCAAACAAGCAAGGCTTTTGCTTTCTTGTTGATAAATTCTGATATAAATATGTGATCTGTATACATACATTTACTTAATTGACCTCATTATGGAAGTAATCCAGACAACTTATTGTTAAACTGGCAGCTGGAGGTGGTAGATATCTCTAAAGTGCCTGAAAATAATCTTTTAATGATTCCAGAAAAGTAAGAAAGCTGTTCTAGCTGTAATGAAATCAGCTGTGGATAACAACATGCCTACTTAAGGTGACAGCTACATCCAAGGTATATGCACTGAGGAGTAGCCTTGGTTGCAAAAAAAAAAAAAAAAAAAAAAGTGTTTCTTGCATTCAGGCTGTGCATATGGAAGAAGCAAGAAACTTATGCCCTGACAGCAGCTGAAGAGGTAGCTCCTCTAGAGTTTGAGACACTTGAAGTTTCTGAAGTAGGAAACTGCCAGTTCTTTGCTCCTGCTGTTTGAAAGATGGGTAGATTTTTCTGAGTATGTTTACAGGTAATAAACCAATTTGCAGCTGTTAATTTGATTTCGGTGACTGAATTGTGTTCTAATATGTGTAGAGCTCTGAATATTAGCCAACTGCTTGGGCTAAAGAGCCACAGACATCACAGATTTCTTGGATTATCTTGATGCTGATAAGTGGAAATCCAGGTTTTAGGTCAATTGGTAGAGGGAATTTACCAACTATTTTTGGTGGGAGTGCTAAACCTACAGCAGGATGTGCCTCCCCAGGCATGTGGCAGGCAGTGTGCTGGGGTCCTGTGCCTGTGCTCCATCAGAGGCTTGGTGGGTGTCAGGACCTCAGTTAGCAGCACAGCTTTTGCTGTGGTTGGCCTTCCTTCTCTCTCCAGCAGCAAGCGTGACCCAGAATACAGCTGCAGACAGCTGATAAGTGAGCAGGAGGTGTCCTGCAGCATCAGACTTGGTGAGTTCAATAAGTACTTTTTCACAGGCAAACAAAGCAAGCTCCTGTTTAAACTTTTGCCAGGCATAACCTTGCTAGTGCTAAACAGCCTATAATGCTATCTGACTTGTTAAACAACTTCATTAAGCTGCTGTAGCTTCATTACCATTAATCTTTGAGGTGTTCCTTGGACAGACCTTTATGACACCTTTGACATTTTTTTTAGAGTTGAGAAAATCAAGCTTGGAGAGATAGTGAAGCAAATTTAGACATTTCTCACTTTAATGAAATAAGCTGCAGTGAGAGAGTAATGTATAGCAGGTCAGAGATACTGAAGTGAGAAATAGCAAAGGTTTCTCTGAAGGATCAGGTAGTAAAGTCTCAGTAATTTAGGAAGAGAGGTGGTGAATAGCTTAAAAGTATGAGGAGAGCCTCCCCAAACCTTGGGTCAGAAAAAGGAAGTGTGACTTTTGGCTCCTGAGACCCCAATTCTCAGTTGCTCTCTTTGAACGAGAATACAAGTTAACAAGAAAGAAGGATAGCTGCAATCTGCCTTTGTATTCTGGAACAACTGACAGCTCTTAGATATAATATTAGAGCAGCTTCAGAGCATTTTGAAATTGCACCGAGCTTTGCAATCTGTGCCAGTTGTAGATGGGCTATAGCGTAGGGTCCTTGTAGCTTGTATGCTCTGTTTGGCCTGCTTCCACTCCATCTTGTTCTCAGGAAGGCTGCTCTAGCTCCTTGAAAAGCCTTTTTTTTTTTTTTTTTTTTCTTTTTTTTTTGTTATTTTTTTTTCCCTAAACCTCCACCAAGAAGAAAACGGACTCAAGAAGCTCAGGAGCAGTCTATCCTAGTGAGCAGCAAACTGATCACAGGCAGCAGCAGGTCTGCATAGCCGAGCAGAGACTTCCTGACAAAACTCAAGCAGAAAAAGGTGGAAACAGGGTCAGATGCCCCATAGAGAAACTGTCCAAGTTTGCAGGGAGAGGGCTAGATAAGAAAGCTGTAGTCTAGAGTTGAGTCTGGGGAGGGATTTGAAGGGTGACACAAAGGGCTTCTACCAGTATATCTTGGCAGTAAGAGGAAGCCAAGTAAGAATGTGGACCTGTTGTTTAGATGGGAAGGGGCTCTGGTGGCAAGGAACATGGAAAAAGCCAAAGATGCTTTATGTCATCTTCAGCTTTGTCTTCACTGGTAAGTTACCTTCAGGAATTCCAGGCCTTTAAGAACAGAAAAAAAGTCTGTAGCAGGAAAAACTTAACCTTGGTGGGAGAAGATTGTCTTAAGTTCAATGAAGGGAAGCACAGAACCCTGCACACAGGGAACTTCATGTGCAAGTATGGGCTAGAGCTGACCAGCTGGAAAGCAGCCTTGCAGAAAGGAACTTATGGGCCTTGGTGGTCAACATGCAGCAATGTGTCCTCATGGCCAAGAAGGCTAACAAAATCCTTGTTTGCTTTTAGAAAAAAAGTCCAGAGCTGTGCCTAGACAGAGTTGTGTGTGTGTTTTTTTTTTTTTTTTTTTCTGCTCAGCTGTATAATACTGCTCTTAAAATTGCTGCAGTTTGATTTGTGTTTATGAGGTCTACCAGGCTGTAAATAAGATTAATATGGAGATACACTTACAGCTATGGAGTTGCCTAACTCAGATTGAACTTCCTTTAATGGGTTTAGTGATCCATAATTGCATTCTTTAGTAATTGTATTAAAGTATATTCTTTGCATTGATCATTTTAGTTGTGCTTCAATTGTTTTTGAATTGATCATAAAGAAATTGACTGTTTTGCCTGGTTATCTTTAGAGCTGAACATAAAATGATCAAACTTGGTTTGTAAAAATGTCAGAATAATTTTTAATTTTCTGACAATGTTTGTAAAACTGAACACTTGTACACCTGAACTTCAAAGCAGGCAATTCCAGCTAGCTGAGAAAGAGTATATTGGTCTCTGGTGGGTGGGGAAAAGTGAAAATATCTCAGGAAAGAAAGAGGTGATCTCTTTAAATTTCAAGACTGCATTTTACAGGAGGTAAAGTATTGATCTCAGGTTAAGTGAATTTAGGGTTGTAACCTTGTTTTACTTAATGTGGCCTGTGGAAACTCCATGGGTTTTAGGATCATCAGTTTTGTAAGTGGTAAGAATTAAACTGCTTTTGCTTAAATTAAAAAAGTAAATTAAGCTTTATTTACTTATTTCTTATCCTAGCTCCTTCGAACCTCTTTGACCTAATAAAGCAACAGAGCAATGTCAGGAAATATTGAAGGAAAGAAAAATTCTGATCACTTTTAATTCTTCCTTCTCTCCCAATTCTTCCTTCTCTCACGAGTGTTTAAACTTAAAAGCAAAAGAACAAAAAATTCTACATGTCTGCCTACCTTCCTCCCCTACAACATTTTTTGAAACCGTTAGTTAGCTGCAGAGAACGTGGCCCTGTCGAAGTGCTGAGCTTGCCAGGAGGGAAAGTGAGTTGCTGTTTGGTGACTATCACCAGGTTACTCTTTCCCTCTCTCCATCCTTTTTCTACTTCTTCTGAGCTGATAAAATGAAATTTATTGCTGTAATTGGAAAAGGAAGGTTAAACATGATGGTGGTTTAGATGTATGAAATACATGCAGTGTATTACGTGTACTTTCACTACCAAAAGCATCAAGACTACAGGAATTAAAAAAAAATGAGACTCTTGCAGAATTAGAAGACTTTTTAGTTTGAAACTAGTGTGACCTGTAATGTAGGACAAGCCTAATGATTTCACAGAATCATAGAATCACAGAATTTCTAGGTTGGAAGAGACCTCAAGATCATCAAGTCCAACCTCTGACCTAACGCTAACAGTCCCCACTAAACCATATCCCTAAGCTCTACATCTAAACGTCTTTTGAAGACTTCCAGGGATGGTGCCTCCACCACCTCCCTGGGCAGCCCGTTCCAGTACCTAACAACCCTTTCAGTAAAGAAATTCTTCCTAACATCTAACCTAAAACTCCCCTGGCGTAACTTTAGCCCATTCCCCCTCGTCCTGTCACCAGGCACATGGGAGAACAGGCCAACCCCCACCTCGCTACAGCCTCCTTTAATGTACTTATACAGAGCAATAAGGTCACCCCTGAGCCTCCTCTTCTCTAGGCTGAACAAGCCCAGCTCCTTCAGCCGCTCCTCATAGGACTTGCTCTCCAGGCCCCTCACCAGCTTCGTCGCCCTTCTTTGGACCCGCTCAAGCACCTCGATGTCCTTCTTGTAGCGAGGGGCCCAAAACTGAACACAGTACTCGAGGTGCGGCCTCACCAGAGCCGAGTACAGGGGGACGATCACCTCAAACACATATCTAATTTCACAAACTCACTTCTGCTTCACAGTCATAATTTCTGCTTGGGTTGGTGTTTCTCTCTTAGAAAGATATGGGCATGTCAGCTGGAGAAAATACACCAGATCTGAGGTCAGGGGCAGGCCTCTCAAATGGCTTAATGCGGGATGTATGTGGTGGTATGTGATGAAGCTGCTGACTTAGGGACAGAGCTGGTTAGTGGACGTGCTTTGAGGATGGGGCTCTGCTAGGTGAAAACATACCCTGAGGTGCTACCTCTCTTCTTAAAACCCTTTGCAGTAGCTTCTGGTCAGCAAGTCAGCCCTGCAATTATGGTGGCAAATGGAACCACAAACTACTGCAAGAAGTCTGGTCAGAGAGGACTGGGACAGTATTGTGTTCTGCCTTGCTGTTGGTATATAACATTCAACTGATGTTGCTACTCTGATGGAATTGTGAAAGTTGTGGAGAAGAAGGCCCAAGGCCAAGAGATTTGAACTACCCATACCTGTTGTTCTCCAAAGAATTTGCTTTATTTTTCATCTCTAAAGCTTTTCCTGTGTCAGCTCCATTCAGAACAGTATGGTTATTGTTTCAGAGTATACAAACAAGATGCTGCAAGCAGATTTTTGTTCTGTATTTTTGTTCTGAGTGGTAATGTATGGGTGTCTTCTAGCTTGTTGCTCAGGTTTGTAGCATCTGAGTTCATTTCTCTTTAAGGGATGAAATGAAACAATTAGATATGTGTTTGGGTGCTTATTCCTGCTCCCTTGAGGGTGCAGCAGAAAGGCAGGCTTAACAAATTTCACTTGTTATTTGGAACACTTTTCCCTGTCACTTCTAATACTGTGCTTCACACATAGCTAAGGGCCTAATGTTGCTGACGCAACTCTACTTGTTTAATTTTATCCAACTGACTGTGCCACTTAGTGTGCTTAGTCATCTGCTAAAATCCTTTTGTTAAGACTGAAAACCAAGCACAACAATGAGTATTTGATCCCACCTACTTAAGGCATCTCTTGCTTTTATGTTTAGCTTGCTGCTACAAAAATAATTCAGTATTTATTCAGCAGTTGAGGATCAGATCTCCTCGTGATTAGACGATCTGTAGAGGATGCTCCTTGGAAGGGGAAATGCTCTGTTGTCTAGTATCAGTGTCAGGAGAGACGCTGTATACTCCTGTGGGGCGTTGTTCTAAGAGTTCAGGCTTATTTACTTTTGTTGAAAGGAACTGTGGTCAAACTCCTTGAATTTCAGTGTCTCTTGATGTCACAGAAGGCTTGCTGACTTTTGGTCATCTGTTAAATGCTGTAGTGCTTAAACATGGGGTGTTCTGCAGCCTGTGTCAGGTTTTTGCATGATTTAAACAAATGTTACAGATAATAGAATGAGCTGTATCACTATAAAATCAATGAGGAATGAATTGCAATCAGACTTCTAGGACTGACCAGGAAGGAGAATTTCCATTAAGGAAAATCTTATCCCACTTTCTGGGGTATGAGGTACTTTTTGCCTGGGGGTTTTACCCTGTTGATTTGAATGCTGGGTATTCTGATCAGCTCACCTGAGGGGTATGTTCCTGTGTAAATGAAACCAGCTGAGAAAATCTTCAGTATATGTTTTCAGAAAATGTCTCACCATATGTTTTCAGAAAATTCTCCTGGAATGAAGGTTCTTAAAAACAAGAATACTGAAAGGCTAGCATCTGTTTCTGTAGTTGTCAAGATCTAGAGTGAGATTACACGAGAGACAATAAATGGTAGAGATGAGGGGAGGGATACAATATAATTAAATGACCTTTGCTTTTCTCCTCAAACGTTCATAGAACTACACACTGTAAAGATGCACTCTGAAGAATCACCAGTTTCTTGATGCAGTATGACTTTGATTTCCATTAAGCTAAACATTTACTGCAAGGGTGGGTAAATCCCAGACTGAACTTCAGGTTGAAATCTAGCTTTTGTATCACTTGAGAGTCTCAGCCAAATTGATCAGTTTAAGAATGATTCTAGTAGGAAAAATAAAACAATCTTCAGCTTTGTTCTCTAGTATGTTCAGGCCTTGAAGAAGGGACTTGATATTTAAAAGAAGGTGACTTTTGTTAGTGTTCTGCCTCTGCCATCCTATGAAACTCTGAAGTGTTGTTTGGCAAGAAGCTCATGAAAAATGTCACAGTTTTTTTGTAACCTGTCAAAATGTTATAATTTTTGGATAATATTTTTAAGTGTTCTGTGTGCTGTTTATAACCTCCATCCTTTCACTGCTTCCATGTGGGATGATGCTTTCCAGTAACAGAGCGTCCTGGTCTCCCATGGAATCACTGAAAAGAAGAGCATCATAACTTTACTTTTCTTGAGTTTTTGTATACGAGCAGGGTATTGGTATCTGAAGGTGGGCTGATCTTGTCTCAGAAGAATCAGGCACAGCCTAGTGTGCAGAGGAATGAGCAGTAAGCATTCTTTTCCATAATAAGTTAAATAAGTGTAAAACCAAGCCTCACTGTTCTTCTAGCAACAGCAGCAATTGAAGCTACTGCAAATCTTTTTGGTCCTGTGCAAGAAAGATGGGATTGAATTTCAGGTCTGTCAAGGTTTAACTCTGACATCAGACTGAAGTTATGAAATTATGATGGCCAGCATTAAATATTCCCTGTTAGCATTTGGTTAGTATCTTGGATGCTTTATGGAAGCTCACTGATACTCATTTTAGGGATGGGGATAGGAATTGTATATTCTCCAGAGGTAATAAAATTCAGCGCCTGTGTGCCAAGTGAAAGAATGTAGGTGCTCTTCCTTTGGAAAGGGTGGAAAAGGGGGAGGGAACCAGGCCTCGAGGTCCTCACAAGAGAAAGTTCAGCTGATCATCCAACAGGTTGCTAAAACACCCTGCTTTTGTTGCTTGTAGGCCATGGAGTCTGAACTGTTATTTTAGAAGAGAAACCTCATTTTAAGGGAAAAATAGGGAAGCAGAAGGGAGATTAGTATTGTACTCTAACTCATCTTTGAGTTTAAGGCAGCCGCTGACATTCTGCCCTGCTTAGTAACTTCACAGAAGACTTAAAAACCTGTAAAAATATCTCAAGTAACGGATGAGAGGTCCCAGACTTGCTTCTGAAAGGGTTACAGAACACAGAAGACATCCCAAACAATTTCAACTAATGCTTCCTCTAGGCACCGAAGATCAGAAGTTTCAAATGCAGGATGTGACTAATGGCTTCCATAAAAATTGAAGGGAGTTGGAGCATGATATCAGGATGAAGCATGGGGAAACAGGATCTTTCCCTAGAGGTGCTGGAGTGAAGGTAGAGCCTGCTCAGACTGTGGGGTTGGTTTGAGGGAATGGATTTCTCTTGAGTAGTGTGGGAGTCTGAGTCTGTGCTGTTTTATTTAGAGTTCTGAGAATGCTAAAAATGCCCCACAATATGCTCCAGGTATTTTTGACAAAATTCAGAACTACATGACAAAAATACCATTAGTGCAAAAGTACAAATGAATATTTCAAGGAAAACGACAGTAAAATGAATTTAGGGTTGAGAGTTCATATTAATAATGCAGGCTGATCTACAGCACCTTCATTTTTCATCTGTAAAATGGGGATAATGATGCTGACCTGGTTTGTAAATGAGCCCTGAGATCTTCTGATGAAAAGTATCACCAACAGAAGTAGTGGGTAATGGTAGAAATTTGTGTTACAGATGTAGTATAGTTGTCTCAAGCCAGAATTTTATAGGTACCAGGAAATCCAGGACAGAATTTGAAGAAGCACAGCTATTTTAAAGCGTGGAACAGTTCTCACAAGGTATATGAATACTTCTGCTGAGGAGTTGATGCCATATGGTAACCATGCTATTACAAGCAATATGTTTTGGTTTTTATAATTGTGGTTCAAACTGATCTTTTTAAAGATACATGAATTTGGCTCTTTCTGCTGTCTGTCACTGTCATTTGATTCCCCATCATAGGCTGTTTCTCACTATGTTCCTCTTTCACTGCTTCCTATTTCTGTGGCCATTTGGCCAGTGATACAATACTGTTGTGCTAACACGTTCTTTCTGCTGTCTTTGGTTCATGTACTCAGGCAGTCTCCATCTTCTTTTTGGGTTCTGACCATGTATATCAATCCTCTACTATCAACTCTACCCAAACTTCTTATGCCGGCTCTGGTACCCTGACAGAGCCCCTTTGTCCTAGTTTCTTTGCATACAGATCCTGGTTCTGTCTGCTGTCATACACATCTGCGTTTGGCTCCCACACCCATTTTGCCTCCACACACAAGTCTTTGTGATAACTTTCTTGCCCTTCTCCTGATGTGGTAAGCTCTATTTTTTTCCTTGCTCTTTGCTCCTTCAGGTCTTGCAACAGCAACCACAAAGAAAAATCTATGCAAATCTCAACCAAACAAATAATGATTAGAAAGATATCACTTAAAAATAAATCTAGGTTCTCTGAGCATAATCACTTATCTAGGAAAAGACATTGTACTTCAACTTACTAATGTGTTTTATTGACCTTGCTTGTATTTAACATACAAAACCAACCACCTTGGCTTCTTATCTTAGCTGTACATATTTAATTTTGTGTGCAGTATATTCCTTTAGACTAAGACAAGCTGGTGAATAAGCCTTTAAGAGATCAGTGTAAAAAGGCAAGGTGTGAAGCTGTGGAAGCAAGACCATGCAAGATGTTGAAATAAGTGCAGTGGGCCTGTATTCACATACTTTTTTAGTCATTCTCCAAGGCCTCTTTTTTGTCTTTGTTTCTGATGTGTAACATGATTATAAAGGAAGTAAATAGAACATCCTTTTCTCCACTATGTTTTAACTTTGGACTGCTAAAACTTCTGGTGCTAGAGGAGGTGTCAGAAACTTTGACTTTTATTCTTTGTGTGTCTGAGACTGGAATAGGACTTGACCCTATACTAAAGGAAAGATGGGGTTGATTGAAAATTCAGCTAATAATGGAAAACTACTTTCTACTTTAGCTATGTAGCAGTCATTCTGTAATAATAAATCTTAGGGTTTCTCCCTTCTCAGTGTTATAAATGTTTGCAGACTTTTTAGCAGAGGGAACATTTTTATAGGAGTAAGTTTATATGATTTCTATCTGATATGTAAGTTCAGAAAAATGTTGAATGTAGCTTTTGTAATCTTGAATCTATGGGGGTTTGAGGAGTATGTGTACTCCCTGTTTTTTGACAATGCTGTTTGACAGATTAAGAAATAAAATGCTCAAGTAATCTTGCGTCTGAAAACAAAGATGGAAATAAAGCAGATGTCATTTTGCAAATGTGAAGTAAAAAGGTTTTTGTGTTTGCCAGCACGCATAGTTGAGAATAATTTCAGTGCATCAGGAAATGAGCTTTAAATTATTCTAAAGTGGTTGATAAGTGGGAGAAACAGTTAAATTTATTAAAGCTTTTTTGGTAAATAATTGATATAATGTTGCAGTAAGAGTACATTATATATTATAAAATGATACATTATGTAAATAAATGCAGCACGCTTTTCCTTCTGCTTGATACCACATTCTACGTTCTAGCTAATAATTCTGAAGGATTTCAGTTTTTCTTCAAGAGCACAGGTATTTTAGCTGTGGAAAATTGGCAGGTGTTATTTAAATTACTTTCTCCATCTCCATACAGCTTTCAGCCTGATTTAGAAATGAAGTAATAAAATAAAAAAAAAAAAAAATACCCTTAGAGAAGGAGATAGGCCAACCTGCTTACCATGTGTGGCTGGAGGAAAACACTGGGAATTTGTTTTCCCCAGTGTCACTTAAATAATGTTCAGAGACCTATTGCTCTGGGTGATTTGCTGCTGTTGAACTCGTACTGGTCTATGCCTAATCCAAATGCTGGTTCCAATATTGTATATTTGATTCTCTGACTGTGGAGGGTAGAATATTTGTGCTTTATGAAGGCAATGATACTATTAATAGTAACACTTTCAGAGTTTCTTGAAGCCAGGTTTAAGGTAGAGCATCTCCTGAGAATTTTTATCTCGTTAACACAATATTCTCATTTGACAGGGCATGTCTTATGCCTCAGCAAGACTTCTGTAATAATTACAACTTAAGGATCTGTTCTTTTTGCTGTTAACTGATTGCAGAAATTTCTCTACTTTTACTGTCAGAACTGGAACTGAGTCTGTAACTTGTTGTGCGTACTTCATATACAGAAGCTTTTTAAAATTACTTAGGAAAGCTTTAGAAAATGTTGAACAAAGGTATGAAGTGTAAGCATACAAAACAGTTACGTCTTCAGCTAGGAAAGCAAATGAGACTGTGCTCTAATATTCATTAACGACTTCTCCATTTAACCCTTTATCAATGAGTTGCTGATGAAACTTTTTATTTGGAATAGGCCCTGAGCCTCCTTTCTGAGGGACAGAACTAGGAATGTTTTAGGGAAAACACTACCTTGTGACCAGAATAAGGCTCAGCATCTAATGTAGTGGAGGAGGCATTAAATTTCCATGATGCCATTCTTATAGGCCACTTTAAATGTCATCCCAATACCTATGGCCCTATGCATAATCCATGTAGAGAGTTATCAGAAAAAGCTATGCAGGAATTATAATTTTCATTTCTTTTTTCATTATTTTGCGTGGCATTGGACTATCACAGCATTACTTCATGATGTCTCCATTCTTTTAGATTTTAAACGTGTTTTTTTTTCACAATAGGGTCTAATTTGTCTGAGTAGGAGTACTAGCAATGTCTAGTGAACTTACATGTCTGATTTCCATCTCTTCAATCTCCACATTCTTCATGATCTATATTTACTAAGTCCTTGTAGGTGGTGTGTGAATAATTAAACAGGTGATAATGGATAATGTCTCCCGTCACCCTGTTTGTCATCAAGACATTGCGAGAAGCTGTGGAAGGGACATCAAGAAATTCATTTATTATGGCGATGCACTGGTGTTGTGGACAGCACTATGGTAGCTCTGAACTTAGAGAATTGCTGGAAAACTAGAAATCTGGTATTTTTACATCTCTACATTTTCCAGTGAGATGAGGAGTGTACAATATGAGCCAGAGGTACAGCAGGGTTTGCTGTTACGCAGACCGGATAGGGAAGCACTTGCTCTTCCCTACTACTTTCCTCCTCTTTCCTCTTTTGCCTTTCTTTCTGATAGAGATTTGTCCTGTGGCTATAGTGGTATCAGCCCATAGAAACATCACTTGAAGTAAATGGATTTTCCGCTGGTGTTTCTCAGAACAAGTTTTTTCCTTTCTTCAGAGTTTTTATGTAAGCCTGCCAGCATTAGTAAAAGAAGACAAATAGTTATACAACAATAGTATGGAAAAATTGCTGCAATTTTCTTAAATGCATCAAGATATTTGTTACAACCAGTTTAAATAAAAATATGCAAGAAGAGACTGTGGAGTTTAAATATGGAGCAGAACTTGCTGTTCTATTTCCATCTTTTCTTCCAGTGACATCTGCTCACTTGTTTCATTTTCCTTCTGTTTTTTTCAAGGTACAAGCTCCTACCTTGAGGAGTACAACAGTCACAGTATAGTTACACCAGTGTCTGCTCTGGTTAAATTGATCTAAAGAATTAATGTAAATTGTGCTCGTTGCATTGGTATCACAGGTTAATTCTTCTTAGAGCTGTACCTTTGCTCAGCTCTGATGTGCCCAATTACCCCTTCCTGTCAGTTCTCCTCAACACCTACACCTACCAGCCGTGTCACATGGCAATATTTTGCACCCTCCTTTCCTTGCTTGCCTTTCTCTAAAGGCACTGGTGAACCAGTTAAACTTGATGACTGTGATGTTTTCAGATAATTTGAGTGGAAGGCATTTAGGAGGAAAGCACTTTTCTTGTGCATGCTGAGAGGGAGGACATGCTGGGGGAGGTGGCCTGATAACTCTTGTATGTATCAGTGGCCCTTTCTAGGGGATGTGACCCACAGGAGCTCATGGCATGTGGGGTAGCGGGAGGGTACCCAGAATTACAGTGTTGGGGTGGAAGAGCTCAGTAGAGGATGCAACAAATCCATCACAGGACAGAACAGGAGTGCCTGGTACTGCAAGTAACTAAAAAGGATGTAATAAGGAGCAAAGAACCGAGGTGTTAAAAAGCACTTCCTCTGGAGTGTTCATTGAATCTTTTCCTCACTAATAAAGAAGGAATACAACCTTTTCACAGCACAGTACTTAAATTGAACCAGATAAAGGGTGACCCTTTTGGCCAGGTTTTTGTCTGGGGTTTCCAAATCCAGATACTACATTTAATCAAAGTCTTCTCTGAGCTCTGTCGGTGCCTTCCTCTTTGGTGTTGTTTTCTTTTCCCTCCTGCTTTCTCTGACACATTTCTCCCTGAATCTGCGGTTTCAGTTGTGGTTTCATTCCTTCTGCTGCCTGACTACCTGGAGACTTTGAAGTGGGAGGCAAAGTGGAAGAGAGGAAGCAGTAAGTGCACCCTGCCATGTCTGGTGTGCAAGAGGGGGGAGTGACCCCTGAAGCATCAGCTTACTGCCTGGGCTTGTGAAGAAAAGGGAAAAAGACAGAATTAATGAGGCAGACTGTAAAAATAATGCTGCTTCTTTCCAGGAGCTGTGCCCCTCCAGTTCATATTGACAATTTAAGAATCCACGTGGGGTGAGAGGGGTGTATTTGAAGGCATAGAGGGTGTTGAAAACATTAAAATGACTCTCCTGGTTTTGACTAGGAGGAGCTCTTCCCCGTAAGCTGTTCTACCCTCAGTGTTGGATTTCAGTTTCTTCTTGTTAGCTGCTGGCATTTCTAGCCACTGTTTGTAATTTCATAGTGAGCTTGGTTGGCATTTGGAAAGGGTTGCTGTGTGATGATGTTTGTCCAGGTTATTCTGTTGGTCAGGTACAATGCCCATCAGGTTTTATTCCATCTTACTTAACTCTGACACAATTTGGTTTCTTGGCAAAAGTTATCTTAATGTCTGTTATAATATCACTCATAAGAAAGGAGTGGATCAGTGTACTGAAATTGTATGCAGCTAGAAAGGTTTTGGGGAGAAATCAGGTGTTTGACAGTATTATGATAGGAATTTTATGGGAAGTTAGAAGGAAAAACATTTGTTAGTAACCCTGATACTCTGTCCCCAGCCTGGAACCCTGGTAGAAGTCATGGGACACTTATGTTTTTCTTCCCTGCTTTTTCCAAATTGTTAGCCCAACACTGAAAAATATTCTGAATAAATCCCCATAGCAGCTTTAAGAAATACATGTTTACTGTTGGCTAAGTTTGATGGAGTTGGAATTATGCTGGGGGAGAGAGCTATGCAGGCTATTCAGAGAGGGAAATCCAGTCATCTTGGGAGGACAGGCAAAAGGGAGGCAGATGCCCCATTTCTAGCTCTGACAGCTGATTTCCAGCACAAGGGTTAAAGCAAGAGCTGCATGTCACAATACTCTTAACTTACCTTTTTTTTTTTTTTTTTTTTTTTCCAAATTCTTTCTTCTCTTCTGTTATCCAGAATTGGACTGAGAGTGCAATTCTCTGAGTTTGGTGTGTGAGGTGAGGTGGGGTGGGGTGGGGTGGGGGCTGGGTGCAAAGGGAGCAATCAGCAGAAAACAGGTTGCAGATGGGCTGGAAATAAGGAGGTAGGTCAGGCTGAGTGATGGGATGCCAAGGGTTTTGCTTCACAGTGCCTGGTGGTTTGTTACAGGCACTCTCTTCCCAGCTGGTGGTCTGAGCCTGTTTGTACTCCTGATGCTTATCTGTGATAGCCCACTCTGATCTAACTCTCTCTTACGTGGGAGAGACAGGCCGACAGGTAGACGTGAGAGAGAACAGAGGAAACATGCTGAAGCGTAAACAGCAAGTGAGAGCAAAATTTATTCATTGTGGTACACAGCATAAGTGAAATGCTCGTATGAAATGACGAACAGTAAAGACAGCAACAGTTGTGATCATTTTTTTTTTTTGTGTGTGTGTTTGGAAGCATCCTTAAGAATGACTTAAGAAAGCTTTTCCTTGGAGTTTTCAATGTAATGGAGCAGCATAATAAGGGAAGCAGGAAAAGTCTTGATCAAGGATATCCAGCTTTGGTTCTCCGTTACCCTTTATTTTAAAAATTGCAATACAATTTTCCACCACTGGTCACCTCTGTCTCTTACTGTATGAAAAACGTTTAGTTAATAGCATATAGTGTTTAATAGAATAATATTTCCCATCTATCCCCACTCTGCACCTTTTCTGGGACTTACACCACATGAGTTTCCTGATCCATACATTTATTGACTGTTTTTTTGGGGACTGGATTGATCCAAGTTCAACTGTCAACTGAAGGCATTTAGTACCCTTTTTTTTTTTTTTTTTTTTTAAGGTGGTCATCTTAAGAGCTGCAAGCATTGAATGTTGTTTAAAAAAAAAAAAAATTCCAAATGCTTGGTCTAGTCATCAATAGGTCACTTGCATTTTTGAGACCTAACACTTCTCGGTTTCTTACTAGTTACAGCATCACAGCATCAGCTGCATCATATTTCTATTGGAGGTGCAACAAAGTCTGTGGGTACCCATTGGTGGTAGGATGCTTGGTGCCTAGTAGATTTCTAACCTTTAAACTGGGCAGTTATTTTTCCTCTGTGCTTTACAGAGCTAATCTCAGGACCAAGAGAATGGCAAGATCCCTGTGACAGTTCTGTTTATAGCACTTCACTTCTAGCAGTTTGTGTGCCATGGCAAGTCTTCACTGAGAGCCTCATGAGTTCACAGATTCCAGCAGAAGTGAACCAGACACTAACTTCCCCAGGATAATAACTGCAGGAGGAAAACAGAAATTCTCTATTAGGGTCTATGACTTCTCCTTCAGAAGCGGATGAATGTTAGCTGATACTTAGAGGGTGAAATTTAAGTCACTGATAAAATCTTACTTCAGTGGGACCGAGTTGTTCCTCAGGGTTTTTAAAGATGGTTATTAACTAAGTCACCCAACAGAGAGGTTGGTTTTTATCACTTAAAAAGGAACTTCTGTCCAAGCCATTGAGCTTACTAAAGGCTACTTAAATAAGCTGTTTGTAGTTGCTGCTGATTGTTTCCTGCTGTTTATGTAATGGACTAAATATATTTATAAAACTAGTTTCTGTTCACCTGTGACTAGCATTAATGCATTTGGTTATTTTGCTTCCCTTACCACTGTCTTGTAACTCTGAACAGACTAATATGTGTTGTAGTCTGCTTTCCAACTTCACTACACGTTCAGTTTTGCCTTCTTTTAGCAGGCTCCCCCCAAATCATGTAACCCACAGCTTGTCTTACATTTTCCATTTCCAGCAAGTTTGTAGATATTTGTAAAGATTTGCAACACAACACACACACACACACACACACACACACACAAACACATTTTCCTTGCTGGCAATCCTTGTACTTTATTCTGCATTTCTAATTTTTCTTTAGTGTTTGTACATAACTGTACAATAAAATATAGAAGGATAAGGAGGAACGCTTAGAGGTTATTGAAGAAGGTTGTTATCGAATAAGAAGGTTATTGCCTACGCTATTTGATATTCTGTATAATTTGATCAGGATGAGCATATTCATTGCTCAGTTTTAGATGCTGCAAGTATTGCTACTCGCATCATGTATTAGCTCTCTTTATAGAAGATTGCATCTTCTCTCTCCAGAAAGCCAGAATTTCATGGACGTTTTGACTGTTTATATGATAATGCAGCAAATAAACTGGACAACTACAGAAATAAACAAGGATTCATGGATATTTATGAATAAATCTGTGCTATTTTTAATTGACCAGCTCTAGTAGCTTGCATTTGGATATTGTTCCTTCCTGTATCATTTTTGACATAAAACACTTCAGTGAGTTGCTTAACACTATGTTGTATGCTGTGTAGGAAAATCTGAATATTGAAACGCTGTTTCTAATTCAGCCAGTCTTCAAAACCTTTTGTGTTTGTGCTTTCATAGCAGTGTGAAGGGATGCCCATAGAGCTATGGGGCAGACTCAACAGGAATCAGCTGCAATCTGCTGGTCTCTAGTTCTGAATAAAGTTCCTGTGTTTTGTCTTTTTTTTCTTTCCTTTTGAATCAGGGGTTGTGGGAGCTTCCTGAGCCCCTTCAAGGAAAATATTCTCCCCTTTTACTCTTTGGGACACTGTTGTACTGAGGAACAGCTTGGCCATATTAGCTTCCAGTTACTTAAATTTAAAATTTTATTCTAAGTGCTTGCTGGGAAAAAAAAAGTGACCAAACCCAATATTTACATATCTCCCCTTCTCCTCCTTGCCCCCCTTCTCCAACTTCATTTCAAATTACCAGCTCCAGTCCTGTACTGTAGTTTTTGCATGAATTCTAAGGATAGTCCTCTTTGAATAAATAAATAATTTTTCTGCCTTACTCACAGGCTCTATTTCCAAGTTAAAACTTTCTACATTCATGCTCAGATGAACTGAATCTTCCTCCTGTTGAACAACAGACCACCACTGGCATGAACCTTTTAGAAGAGCTGGAGAGACAGAATCCTAGAATCATTAAGGTGGGAAAAGACCTCTAAGACCATCTAGTCCAACCATCCCTCTACCACCACTGTTACCCACTGAACCATGTCTCTAAGCACTAGGTCCAACCTCTCCTTGAACTCCCCCAGGGATGGTGACTCTACCACCTCCATGGGGAACCTGTTCCAATACCTGACCACTCTTTCTGAGAAGAAATGTTTCCTCATTTGAATCTCCCCAGCACAACTTGAGGCCATTCCCTCTAGTCCTATCACCAGTTACCTGAGAGAAGAGGCTGACCCCCAGCTCCCCCACGCCTTCCTTTCAGGTAGTTGTAGAGAGCAATAAGGTCTCCCCTGAGCCTTCTCTTCTCCAGACTAAACAACCCCAGTTCTATATTAACCTGTTCTTGGTTCATAAGAAAACCTAGCTTTATTACAGTAAAAGTAACACCTACGGAAGGTACGTCTTCCAAAAAATGATGGAAAAGATTTGCTGAAGATCTCTATCCACATTTGTGCAGACCTAGGCCGATTATGTTCATACTGGAAGTGAAATTTTGTAAAGTTAAGGATAACAATGATATATCAATTTACTAGCCAATGACTATAGCTCCAATCTTGTCTGGTACTTCCCAAGATCATAAACATTGTTTGTCCTGTTACTGTATAATTGTATTGTGAAAATGTTTTCTGGGATTGTTTTCCTATATTAGTTGTACAAGAGAGGTATCCTTAGCTGCAAAACAAGATTTGAGTGGTGCAGGGCTCACCCTCAAGCATACATGGATTTGTTGAGTATGAAAATACATTGAAACTGTCTCCACTTGGGCCCTTTTCACATTTTCATAGAATGGCTCCGATTGGAAGAGACCTTTAACAACCTAAAAGATCATGTAGTTCTAACCCTTTTTCTATAGGCAGGGATGCTACCCACTAGATCAGGTTGCCCAGGGTCCTGATCTAGTATTTTTCTGCCTTCTCATTTCTTCCTGACCCATCGGTGTTGGGCCTGACCGTGTCTTTGTTCTCAGTGTCACTAAGGGCTCCATTTTCATGATTCAACAGGTGAAGGATGTGCCAGCTATCTAGCAGGCACAAAAACACTCTAGAGTGTTTCTAGTCCCATGAGTGCATAATGTGATACACATCTTTCTTTTGCTACGTGAGCCAGGACTCTGAATCAACATCTTGCTTTTACAGTGAAGAAAAAGACTAAATGTGTGGTATCTGAAGAAATTTGCACTGGGCTAGGCTCTTGGGCTACCTTGCCCATATTGCCAGGTCTGTTTTCAGAGGAATCTGGCAGTATAGTGTTGAAGGTCTTCAGATCTTCTCTTTGCTGCTGCTTTCTTCCTTTTTTTTTTCGTCTCCTTAACGAAACTGCTCCCACTGATTGATATGTTTTTAATGATTACCCTCACCATACGCTCCATACTATAGTGATTTACAGTCTTTAAGATCCTTTTTTATTTGACAGCTCCTTCCTACTCATTTTTTGTCTCTGCCTGGCAGATACTGCAGTGATATTGTAGTGCTGACAAAATGGGAATTACAAAGAAGCACTTACCAACCTAATGAAGCTGTGGGGGGAAGAGGAGGGAGTGACAATGTGAGTGTTTAAAGGCATTTTCTGTTTAACTTATCCACCTGAGCCATTGGTGATTGTTTAAAATTTCAAGAGGGGGAAAAAAAAAAAACCCACAACACTGTTTCCCAACTGATTGCACTGAAAGATGTTGGGCTGGCCATTTAATGCGAGAATGTTACTTGATATAGTGCATCTCACAAAGATCAGGCAGAGAGACCTGTTGTTTTTCTGTAAAAACATTTTTCTTTCACACAAAACTGGTACTATTCTCCTTTGTGAAGCTGGTGGCTGTGATGTCCAGAGGGCAGAAATAGAGCCCCTGGGGCTCTGTGTGTACTTCTGTGTAATCTGAGAGCAGAAATGCCAAACAAAAGAAAAGTTTCCTGGGATCTGAACATTCCTAGCTCATTATTGAAAAATAAATTGTATTGGCTTTCACTGTGTCTTATTAAGTGATCGTAATCTCTTGGTTTTGTCACTCCAGCTTTATTTTGCTTGGTAGAAAGTAGGCCTCTGAGAATTCCCTCCCAAGGAGCAGGGATGCTTTCTGACTCAACACCCTCTGTAAAAAATACCCAAGTCATTTAAATGATCAGGATTTTTATTTCTCTTCAGCTTAACCATTTCCTGTTTCCCACAACACACCCTGTCATTGAGCTGCTTAAGCTGTATGAACAGCACAGCAACAACACAAGCAAATCGAGCCTTGGTTTATAGCATTTTACTGTCTCTTTATGCTCTCTTCGTATTGTAGGTGGTATTGTTTCTGAACTGGAGCTGGAGAAAAATCTATTTAAAGCAAGCAGCTCAATGAATATGGTCCTCTTATCTCGATAATGAATTATCTATGTAGAAACTCACATAAACAAGTCTTTGATAAAAATAATGAGAGTAGTTTAGAAATAACACTGGCTGACTGTCTGGCTAGATGCACGTAGCTGTCTGAAGCAATAACTATTATGTTAGTTATTTCCTATACTTGATTTGCTATTTGCACTCTGTGAGTGGTGTCCTGTGTCAGGCGGTATTGCTTCCTCCCTTCCCACCCCCAGTGTCTGACTCCCAGACCTACAAAGGAGTTACCAAATATTTGGGAAATCTCTGTTCCCTCCATACACTTGACTCTTCTGACTAACAGGAACACACCTGTACTTCAGTGTTTGTGTAAAGTGGGTCAACAGAATAGGCAGGCAATCAAGGAGAATTTACATTTGGACAAGGGTTTACAAGTAGCTATTTTACATTATTTGCCCAGCTCAAGCATGAACGAAGCTGATTTAAGTACTTTCCTTGTTCACAGATGGCACATAAATAGTAACTACAAAAGTATTGTGCTTTGCACATAGCTGGATTTTGTTTCCTTTTAAAGTCTCTCTGCATTTTTTTATAGCAGTTTATCTTAGATACTTCTATGTCCCCCATTACCATAGTATCTAAGCACCTCATAATCCTTAATGCATTTATCCTCACAACACCTCTGAAAGAACGGGAGGAACTACGTTTTTCTTTTTACGAGTCTCTTATTTATGTCTGTTTCTTCAAGACTGAAGATATGCTGGCTTGAAGTAAAATCTCTTACACACCTTAATCTCCCTGCTAAATTAGCATTAAAGGTTACCATTCCCACCAGTCAGGAAGCCTTTGTGTGAAGAATTCCCTAAGTAATTTTGTGCAAAATAAATGGGCTAAGTGTAAACCGACTAATTAATCTGACTCCTCTTGACTGACATCAGGGCTTTTGCAGTCATGTGAGCAGCAGTGTTGGAGAAAAGCTGGGGCATGATGAAGGTCACAGCCTCACCAACAGAATGAGGAGGTGGAGGATGGTAGTGCCACTGTGCCAACCTGGTTGTAGGCTGCCTATGGAAAGAAGGATTCAGAGGGATGTGGCCGAACAGCACAGTACACTTACCTAAGGTCTCTAAAGCTGAGGAAAATTAACCCTATTCCAATTGAATGGGTGGTTTTCAGCAGGAGTTTTTCTCTGCCCAGCTTGCAGGGCCACGTAAGCATCAGTGCTAAAGCAATGAAGTAGAAATGTGCCACAGGTGACTGCAGATGAAGGGCAGAATGTCCCCCATTTCAGCAGAAATCATATTAAGCTTCACCCCAACAGATTCTCATGCACATTGCAAACATGGTTATTTTTTTTAAAAAAAAAAAAAAGTAATATCTGGTTATACAAAATCTCTAGAAGAGCAGAAACTTCTGCCCGTTTTTTGTCCTTGGCTGTTGGTTGACCTAGCTCTTCTGTGACTTTCCTCAGTTCTTTTGGTTTTACTTGCATCTTGTGTCTATTTTTCTGTTTAATTCTAAACGCGGTGGTTACAGCTTTTAAAAAGTATTTTACCTACTGAACTAAATGGTTTATAGTGAGAAGTAGTTTCTTGCTTGGTAATCAATTATGCTAAACTTTCTTATTATTTAGTAGTATTCCTATAGCAATAAATCCCATTAAAAAAAAAATCTTAATATTAGATCCCAGATTTTTTTTTTTTTTTTGAGCAACATGACTTTTTTAGCACGTGTTTATGGACTGTGTCCCTGGTTTCATCTCGCTTCATTTACCCTGTGTTAACAATCAGCTACCTTGTAGCAATCCTAATTTAAGGAAGTGTTTTTGTCAAAATGTAAATTCTGTTAATTTAGGTCTTTTCTTCCTTTTTGGAGAAAGTATAAGAAAATAAAATGAAGATGTGTGAGGTGCTCTTATTGAAATGTGTTAAAAAAAAAAAATAAAAATTAAAAAATACACTGATGTGAAACACTCATGCAAGAAAACATTTTTTGTACTTTATTATTCCCCCCTTACTCCTTTACCTGACTTTGTGAGGAATGGTTGTGTTTTGGTTTTGCTTTGTTGTTGTTCTTTACTTTTTTTACTTCTATAATGAAAAATATCACACTGTAAAGTTTGTTTTAATAAGTAGGAAATCTAGGTCTAATCAATTGTCTATGATGATGTTCTGAAAACTGGAAAAAAAAACACAACAGTCTTTTAAAAACAGATTTGATAATACTTTATATAATTTTTGAAAGCAATTCAGAACAAAAAGTTTTGTTTCTCTACCCCTAACAAACAGAAAACACTAAGTTCTTCAAAAACAAGCTGTACATAAAATAAGACATTGCAGTAAACAGAAGACACAAAGCTTAACATTAGATCTAGGGACCAAGATCACTAGAAATGTTTATTAAAAAAAAAAAAGAAAAAAAAAAGAAAAGGTACAAGTACGAATTAAGATAGATTTTAATATTATTGTATTAACATATCCTTTTGTTTTAATTAGAAATGGGAAAATTTTATCTCACCAGAATTTACAAATAATGCTGTCTGAAGTTCCTATGCTACCTTCTTCTTTGATTTGGAAACCTATTTGTAGGGAGCATGAGACAGGGCAGTGTCCCTAATAAATCTAGTACAGTTTCTTCAGTGCTTTAGTGTTCTAAACTACGTGGGGAATTTTGACTGGTGTTTTGTTTTTTTTCTGTTTTGAGAGATCAGGTATTAGAAGGCTCAAACATATGCTGTGTAAAGTCTTCTTCATGTCACATCTAATCCTTCTGATAGGCTTTTGTTGATGACTGTCCAAGCCAAATTCAGAGCCTCCAAAATCTGTTTTGCTCTTCAAGACTGAGAAAACGTTTCACTATTGCATCAATGTAGCAAATCTTGGAGACTTTATAGGAAGAAAAGATAGTTTTATTTTTAAAACAAAACTATATATATTTATATTTAACACTTGGACATATCCATTTGCACACTTGGACTTGAGTTTGTGAGAAGAGTGTGAGACCAAGCAGCCTGTCCACCCAGCTGGCACCAGGACGCATGTGTCTAAGTCATCTGTGCAGGGTTTTGTGTGATGACACATAAAACATTGGACACCAGTTACTGGATCCTTGCTATCACCTCAATATGCTGTTTTTGTATCATTTAGGAATGGGTACTTATCAGTCTCTCCGTCATGTACCATATCTGTGGGTCATCAGTATTTACTGCCTGTCCTTTATATTGTGACCTGGGTTTTCAGAGAAGCTGCACAGAGCTATGTTTTGGAGTCTTGCGATTTTTTAAGCCGGAAGTCATCAGCACTTGCCCTTCCTACAGTCCATCTCCTGCAATGGTGCTCTTGACCCACCTTGTTTCTAGTCATTCTCCAGATTGAAGGTACTAAAATTTCTGTGTAGAGGAGAATTTGTTGTGGCAGCTATGGTTAGTCAAGCAGGGCAATGTGATATTTTCTGGGCTTCAGCCCAAAATCACTCTTCTCCCTTTTTGTCTGAACGTTCTTGAACACTGGACAAATAAAGTAAAAACACATTTTAAGGGAACTGGCAGGTTGTGTCTCTCTCTATGTGAATTTGTTTATAACTTATCCAATAAAAAAAATCTGCCATTTTAAGAATTCTTTTTGGTATTTATGTATTACATTGAAGCAACTGTTCAAGTTCTATGCTTAGGCTATTTTGTTTGGTGATTGTTCGGCATGATAGTGACTATTTTAGTAGTATACTATGTGAGGCTACATGGTATATATGTCCATCTCTGGTTTTGGTTCCAAAGACAAAATGAGAAATCCTTACTCCCATCAAGGCTAACACCTATATGTAAAATGAAGTGCATAGTTCATCCGATAGTTCTTGTATTAATCATCCCTTAATTTCTGCAAAACTAAAGCATGCAAAGGTCTTGTAGAGAAGTCAAGCAGTCTAGCCACCAACACTCCAGTCTACTTTGATTCATTTGCAACTTAAGTTAGAAGTTACTGAAAGTCTTTCTCTTCAGAACCTTGTTTTGCCTGATCTGAAATACGTTAGTGGGCTAGATCTGGCTTCAAATATGTTGTTAACAAGGAAAAAAGACATTAAAAGTAACATTTAAATTGTCTCTTCAATGTCATGATGCTTGCCAATATATACAAAGCTAAAGGAAGCATGCTCTTTACATAATGATTTTATGGAAAAGTGTTTCTTCATGGACTAGCTCATAAGAAATGTTGTTCCTAGCATCAAAGTAAGAGGCTTCTAGCTTTATTTTTTTTTTAATATACTGCAGTGTTCAGATGCTACAACATTAATATCTATAAAAGAAAAAAAAAGATTTAACAGTATAAACAAGTATACATAACCTGTATGTAACTTGCAGGCTTTCTAAATCACATTTCTTTATTTCTCTCATGTTTAGACTTTTTTAGCACCTGGGATTTTGTCAGAATTATATGGAGTACCCTGTTTATGGCAAAAATTAGCAAGAATGAAATTAATGTAAAAACTTACATCTGGGTATGTGTGCATGTGTATATACACATAGGCAATTCCAAATTCTCTTAGTTTTCTTAAGAATCAGTGCCTAATTTCCTTTCTAGATTATTTTCAATATATGAACAGAATTATTGGCCAACTATTGAGTATTTTGTCAGTAAAAATCATGTGAAATTGTGAAAATGTAGATTAAAATCAAGATTTTTCTGTGTTTGAGGTTTATATAGAGTTTTCCTGTGTTTATTTGGAGCCATGAGATCTGGAATTGTAATATCAATGAAACCAGAGTGTGACAAAACACTTAAGAGCATGAGTTCTTTGAAACAACTGATCAAATATTGCAAGTTTAAGTGATGGTCACAACATGTCAATATCTTAACAGTTTTTAATGGGCGGGAAAATGTGCAAGTCTTGATTTGGGATTTTTCTGTGTTCTTAGCTTTCTATGTTTTGCTGCCTATACATTGACAATCTGAAAAATAAAGGCTAGGTTTCGCAAGTGCTTGAACAGTTTAAATGGTACAAACTGTATGACCTAATGCAACTGCACATTTGTAATAGGTTTTGCTAAATTGACACTGACATTTTTCTGTGTTGTGAAAATTATAGCCATGACATGGAAATGAGCTGTGTTTTTTCCTTGCTAACTTAATCTCACAGAAGATTGTTTGCAGCAATGATAGTTATCCTGGCAGTTAACTTTTCTCTCCTAATACCTTGTTTCATGATATGGGAGCAACAAATTCTGGTGAGGTGTCTGTTATTTAAATGCCAGTTTGGTTTTGTGTAAAATTCAGCTGAGGGCACAATGGATCTGAAACCTAACTGAGAAGTTAGTTTTGTTGGTGAATCGCATGCAGGTGTTGTGCAGCTTGTCAGATCCTGTGAAGTGGAGCAGGTACTTGTTGCTAGTCCCAAGCCCTGGAAAGGAAAGCAAAGGAGAGGGTGGGGCTGTAAGTTTAGTGGGAGGACACTATTTTTGATTATTTGCAAAACTGGCCACTGCCATATTCATTTGTGGTAGCCATACATGTGTAATTTTCTTGCACTGGGATGGGTGTGGATCGAGGAGTGGGAAGAGAATGTGGGTAGGGAGAATGGTGGGCATACACATGTGCCTTCATATGCTGTGGTTCATGAAGCATATAGACCACAGCTCCTGAACCAGCACTGAGAAATACTCTGGGCCCTCCTCATGCTTTTATGGCTGTATCAGTGTTTTTTTTTTTTTTTTTTTTTTTTTTGTTTGTTTGTTTGTTTAATCACTGGATTAATTCTCAGTTTTCGTGAGTATTTGTTGAGGTGGGACTCTCTGTTTCTGTCTGCGTTGCGTCAGGTATCCTGGGGGCCTCTGATTGAAGTTGGACTGTCTTAATAATAATGGACTTTCTGCCTCAAGACGGTTTTTACCTTTAATCTTTCCACTGTAGCTGTCCCTGTATTTTTTATGATTGAAATGTAGTAGTGCAGATTAACTGCTTTTTAATTTGACAAAAATAGAAATTAACGTGTGCACACAATACAGCCAAGTTCAGATCCCTAAAGTCAGACTAACTTCTATTTTTAACTATGCAAAGTAAAACTATGTTAACATATGCAGGCAGTAGTTTTGTCTTTAATATCACAAGCATTAGCTACAGATCTTTATAGACTTTAATTCAGGCTTTTCCCATCTGTCAAGAAGCTGTAAAATTAGGACACATCCTATCCATCACTTTGTGGGAAGCAGAAGGGAGAGGAAGGGCTGTGCACTGTGCAGAGGCTTACTGTGGGTGGTTTGTGGCCATGTGAACAAACGGGAGGATCTATGGACCCAAACAGTGCTGAGGGCATATTATGTAGGGTGTAAACGTTTGCAGGAGTGCTTGCTTCAGCCTGCCTTCAGTGTAAGCCCACACACTGAAAGGCCATTGCAGCTGCAGTTAATTAGATGTGATGTAGATGTGTCTCCCAGCTTGACTTCACTGGGAAAGGGATCTCATGGTTATACTGCTTAATAATGCAGGCCAAAGTGGGGATTGGATCTGTTTCCAAAGTACACAACTTCTGAATTTAAAACAAAACAACAAAAACAAACAAACAAAAACAAACAAACAAACAAAAAAAACACTAGGTGCACCCAAATGAAACTTCTGGGCCCTGCTGACACAACCTCACAGCCCTGCCTCGCCTTGGGTCTTCCAGCTGGGCCCACCCCTAGGACTACATCCTTGTCTTAGCCTGTCCCCAGTGGAGGTGCCTGGTACCCCCTGGTTGCCCTGCTCCTGGCTGGGTGAGGGGATAGGCCCTGGCTTCCAGGCTGTGCCCTGCTACCCCAGTCCCTGTAGTGCCCTGACAGAAAATAGAGTAATTGTAAGGCCTTATGTATGCCGTGTGGGATGCTTCAAATTTTTCAAACAGGTGTTCAAGCATTTGGAGTCCCACAAAACATGTCTGGCCACTAAGTGTTGCCCAACAGTAGGATACAGTCGTCCCCTCTTTCATTGAGGAGGACCTATGTACTTAGCAGCTTCTGGGAAATGAAACAGCTTTTAGTTTCAGTACCTACATGTGGATTTAGGTCCCAAATTCTTAAAAGTAATAGAGCTCCAAAATACTTTAAATCCTGAGTCATTTAAGTAACCGAGGTCTTGACTTCACCCCATGCTCATTTCCTCACTTCTCCTGATGCCTGAAGTACTGCAGGCAGCTTCTGTGCAGCTTAATTTTTGCATGGGTCTTCAAGTGGTAGCATGAGCAGAGAATGTTAGAGCTGTGTATTTTCCGGTATTCAAGAATTGTCAACTCTTCCCTTCTGCTCCTCTGAAGAAGAGCATGCTATCCTCAAGGCTTGCAGGCTCATAGCGTTTGTTGGACCGAAGTAAGTCCAAGTGGAAGAGTAGCCACCAACCCCAGGAGTATATTTTCTCTTTAGCACCTATGGCTCATGTTTTCCTGTCAGTCTTGTAAGTCAGCATTTACTATATGGTGTGCTGCTGCTTCACCACAGCAAAAGCCTTATTTTGTGTTTATTTTGGATTAGTTGTTATGCACTCTTTGGTTTGCCAAAATGTTTGGGATCCATCTGATTCTTAAGCAACTCTTCCACTTGTGTTGATGAAAAGAGAGCACAGATGGCTTCTGAATTAGAGATCTGCAAAACACTCACTTCAGCCTAAAACTATACTATTCTAAAACCATGAAACAATGGCAAGGCCTCTGTCTCTCATGCTCTTAAATCTTCCACAACATGGAAGTGAATTACTAAAGTGAATTTGAGGAAGCTGATACTCTTCCAATGTGGAGGCTAGAAATCAAGTATTTAATCAGTGAAGACGAGTTTTCTACCCTGGAAGTATTGACATTCTTAATTACAGTTGCAACATCAAAGCCTTCTGCATTGAGGCTTTAGCCAGCACTTGAAACATATGGTGGAATATTTTTGTGCTGCTGCTGTTCTACTATAGTGTATTGGATTTGCACTTGTATAATTTTCTTCCATTAGTTAGGCTCACCCTATTTCACCTTTCCAATTTACTGGAACTTAACTGTTCATTGTCAACTGATTCATGAATGCAGAGCCAAGCTCCAGAGCCAACATATGGCCTGAAGTTAATAAATTTAAATGCATGAAGTAAAGTAAATTAGAACTAGTATGTTAATGTTGATAGCTTTTACTGCAAAACCCTCGTTACATCTGTCCTGGAGATTCTGATTTTTTTTTCAGATGTTCTTCATGCCCACGATTTTATACATATGCATGGTATTGCAACTCTTTTTCTTTACAGGGCAAAACGGGGGAAACGAGCTTTTGTACAAATAACGTCTTTGCATTCAATGAAATGAAAATGATACAATTTAATGTTTTATTACAGACTTTTGCCAATATTCTCATAAATACTAAGGGGGAAAAAAGGAAAAATGTGTTGGGAGATGGGTGAAAAAAAGCTCTTAGTGTGTGAAGATATTTTTCTCTTGCTTTTCATACTGGCAAACCATACTGGCAATAATATATGCAGGTAGACCTTCTGTGAGTTGAGATTAGATTCATAGAAAAAAGTCTCAAACCTAAGTATGCTTTCACTATGTATGTTCATTTTATTTATGAAGAAAAATTTGAGACCCCCAGTTACCTATTGGTACTTTGTCTGAATTTATTGAGCTCGGAAAGAATATTGTATTGTCCCTATGTGTTGGCTGGTGAGTAGAGGATACAATTTTATTACCACTAACATCTAAAGGTAGCAATTTGTTTAACTTGCAGAGGTCTGAGTTTCACTTCCAAATATCCCCATTTAAACTGGGGAAGTTTTAGCACATTTGTCATTCAGAATTTTTAGGGTGGCTTGATTACTTCCTGTAGAATGCTGTGAGCTGCTCCTTATCAATATTTAGATTTCAATTCCCTTTACTCAAAGCAATGCAACAGCCATTGTTGTCTTATTTCTCCTGTTTTTTATTAATGCCAGTTCCCAGGGCTGCTGTTGACTTTAATGGTAGCAGGACAAACACCTGAGCTGATTTTTTCCTGTTCCCCTTCTCCTTCATGATCTGCAATGGTAGGGCATAAATATTTTATTTTGTTCTGAAAGGGATGGAGATGCTGAGGAGGCTGCTTGTGGCAATCCCTTCTATGGACTAAGTGGGAAGATTATTGGAATCAGTAATCTGAAACAAGTTGAAAGACTGCATCGACTTCTCTCGTAAGACTCCAAAGTGAAAGGGTTGAGAGTGACATCCCTGAGGTCTCAGTAGCTGAGCTCTTTAATGTGGGTATCTGCATCCATCTTATTTGGGCCTTAGGGCAAGTTTTGGGGTCACCCTCAGCCTGATGTGCCCTAATTACCACTTCTGCTTTGCCATGTGGCAGGTTCTATGCCAGGGATGGAGGCTTGTTGTATTGGGGTGCAGTTGTGGCCATGTGCAGACCTAGCTGTCAGGGCAGCTGCACAGCTCTCCTTGGGGTGCAGACACAGTGGTGCTGGCAGGAACAAATGTGGCCAGGGCTCTTTGGCCACGTGGAAGTTTTGTGCAGCTGCTGCTTCTGCCCTTGTGCTGGTGGGTCTCTTGTGACACAACGTGTTATATTTGACCTCAGCAAGGCACCTACACAGGGATGTTTTATGTATCAAGTATGTGAAAAATCAAGTTATACGTTTTGTAAATAGCTGCTGAACAATTAGGGGAGGGGAAAAATGTTTGGGACTTGGTGGAGTTCTGCTGGCATCTTTTTTCATCTCATCTCAATTTCCTTTTCTTCTCAGCCTCACACCAAGATTCTTTGTCTCCTCTCCCAAGCTCTAGAAACAGTGGGAAAGGCAAGATGAAGATATGGCAGCTGGAGTTGAGATTAAAGTATTATGTAGTCCTGCAAAAAGCTCAATATACTTTGGCAGCACCTTGTTTGTGTTGAATCTCAGATTAAATGGCTGGATGTCATGAGGCCATTGCAGGTGCCAGCGCTCCATGATTTCTAAGGATTGTTTGGTAGATTGAATCCCCACATACAAAGAACTGGCCCAAAGAAAGCTTTTGTGGAAAAATTTCTAGTGATATTTCATCTTGTAAAACAAAGAATTGACAATGATTAAGTATGGATATACACAACAGAAATATCTATGACATGATATATGAAAAAAAAGCCAGAACTAGTACACCAATTCTGTTGCTACTAACTGTGTTAATCAGGGGAACAATTTGGGTAGTAGGGACACATTGTTATATTTCTATGTTACATGCAGAGAAGCTAAGTGAAGGAGAAGTTAAATGTCTTTAAAGTCACACAACCTTTTGTATGCTCTGTATGTCCTTGATTGCCTTGGACATTGTGCCTTAGTCCCGGACCTTTATCTTTTATCTTTTTTTTTTTTTTTTTCTGTTATATATATTGTATCTGTTTTATTTCTTGCATTTTTTGTATTTATATATATGATTATATGAATGATAGTGTCAATTTTTATTTTTTTTTCAAGTCTGACAGTTGATTTGAAATCTGAAAGAAAACTAAATGGGGGGATATTCTTTGTCTGACTCCTCTCTTCTCCCTTCTTCCCCCACTTATCTGACACAGAAGTAAACACGTTTTTATGCACACTTTGAATAAAAACAAAGGAAATGAATAGCTATTGTCACCATAGAACCGTTGAGTATCCTGAGTTGGAAGGGATCCACAAGGATCATCAAGCCCAACTCTTGGTTTCACACAGGACCACCCAAAAACCGCATGTTGAGAGCATTGTCTAAATGCTTCTTGAACTCTGTGTGGCTTTCTGTCATGACTACTGCCCTGGAGAGCCTGTTCCATTTTCTCTGGTTGAGGAACTGGGGAGGGAAGAATTTCTGCACATAAAGAACTTAAGTAGATGCAGAGGGTGTAAGTGTCTTCACTAGCAGAGTGAATTTTTGGCTTTAGTGTTGAGATATATGGCTCTTATTCATACAGACACCCGTAGAGCTCCGTTGCCATGCTTAAGTCTTGATGGTTGGTGTGTTTTTCTCCAATGTTTAAACTTGAGTTTGCAAGCATGGCTAGAGTGGTGAGAGTCACTTGCTGTAAATATATTTATGATGTTTACTGAACAAGACTGTAAATTGTCTGCTCCATACAATGTTATTTTTGGTATGTGGCTAACCTTTACCCTTCTGAGTGCTGCATGTGATGGGGTATTCAAAGAGGCCCATGACCATGCTGTGTATATTGAAGATGGACAGATTTAGCATGTTCATAGTTCTCAACTTTGCTTGTGAATTGGCCCAGGGAAAAAGTTGTATAATATACAATAGTTGTTCCCTAGGTGAAGTGCTTCTTCATGCTGGTTGTGTATATTTCAGAGGTTAAGTATGACCTATTGTAGGGCTGAGAAAATTCAAGGTTTGTTGTGGAAAAGAAGGCTGCAGACTCCCTGTATTTTTGCTCTGCAAGTTCTTCAGATACTTGTTGCTGAGAGATGTAAACATGCAGCCCTGAAATGTTCTTGGAGAACACTAGACATATAAACAGCACTGCAAGCTTGGATAAAAGTAATATACATGAATATGGGGCATAGGAATAGAGAAAATAAAAGAATTATAAATTGGATTACACCAATTTACCTTTCATTTAGATCAAGTAAAGCAGTTCTGGTTTGGAACATTCTGTAGCAATGAGCAAACATACATACAAATATAGGACAGAACACAGACCTATACTTAAACTTTAAATTTCCTCAAAATCTGAAGATTGAATCTCTTCTGCATTTGATACAGTGCAGCCAGTCTCTTGGGAGTCCTTTGGCTTTGTGAAATGAAAGTATGTAAATTGAGGCATGAAGACGTAGAGAAGTGCTTTTTTATGACAACTGAGTTTCTCCACTTTCATTTTATGTTGTAGACTCTGCACAATGCAGAGTCTACAACATAGAGTCATATAACACCACTATGTGGTGTTATAAGGACCACCTCAGTAAGCATAGTGGTGTTCTGTTGTCAGCTCCCTGCAGTGCTCTAGGTCAAGAACCTCTCTACTTCATGAGTTGAATGGGTTTCAAGTGATATAAAATAATAGATTTCCCTCATTACCTTTTTCCTGTTTTGTGACACAGAAATCAAAAATCTTGTAAAAATTATTCACCTTGGCCTTTTTTACTCATTGCACACACTTTAAAAATATATTTCTCACTTCTTTTTATAATATTGGGGCAGAAAGTACAGTTCATAGAAACTGTATAAATGAACACTTAGTGAAATATTAAATTTAAGAGGAAGAAGTGTTCTTTCTCTTCAACCTCAAGATGCCCTTCTTCCTTTCCTTTGTGTTCTTCATTCTGAAATGAAAATAAGTATTTTATTTTCTTGCAAGTTGATACCTGCTCACTTGGGTGTTCATTGTGTTGTCTTCTGGAGCAACTGTGGCTCATAGATGCTCCTTTACTATTATACTCTAAAAAACAGCATCAGATGCTCAGCAGGAGCTATGTGTTTTAATATACATTTGATCCATTGCCACTTTAATTCCTACGATTACATGGGGAATCTTTGCATTGAGAGGTAAAATCTATAGGTAAAACCCTCTGCTTTCAGTGCAGCCCCAGGCTGATGCAGCTGTGGGACTGGGCTTTGGGAAGGTCCTTTAAATGGCATGTTGGCTCCAAGAACTGCTGTAATTAAGTATTTTGATACAGCTAGATGGTGCCCATGTTACTCCCTCTGTCTGCCTTCTGTTGTCAGGATAGCAGGAGTTAAAATTATGCCTAATTTGTGAAATCTGCTTAAAGCTAATTATAAACCAAGTTAAAAGTAGGCTGATGAGGACCCTGCCAGATGGAATCAGCCTTTGCGTTTCTTCCTGGCAGTTGTGGGCGTAGTTTAAAGTAATATCTTCCCCCAGTTTGTCTATCAGATACTACCTCCTGTTGTAACAGTTAAAAGATATATATATATAAATAAATCATACATAGAAGGAAACCAACCAACAACAAAAATCCTCCCTAACCTTCCCCCCCCGCCCCTAGAAATCAGAAAACTTACTTTAACCTTCAAGATAAGAAATAAAGTGCCAAAGCTCAAACGAGTCTCACTAACAATGTTTTAAGTTTGTTCTACAGCACTATTTTAATTCCTATCTTAGCCTCATGTTATACAGCATGTGGTTCTTCACCAGCCTCTTGAATATCTCATTAGCTGGCCTAAAAGTCATGAAAGAAGGTAGTGAACAAGAGCTGCTCTAAGATGCACCTTGAACCGTTCCCGTCTCTTCCTCATTTACCGCAGAAGTGGTAGGGAGCTGGCCTGAATCAGTCCCAGTTGTGCTAGACTACAGCTGAAGACAGAGCTTTACTCTGACAGGGATCTTTATTTGGTTATTTAATATTTTGAGATGCTGTGAAGTGAGCAAAGAAGGAGTAAATCAGAGGGGAGAGGTGGGAGAAGAGTGGTTTAATTTATTTTATTATTCGTAAGTCTCTGATAGATCAAGAATCTTGCTTTGGAGATTTTGGGGCTCACCTTGATTTTACCACTTGATGTCTTAAAATTGACGTTATCTTAAAATTAAATTAAAATTACTTAAAATTGTTTTCCTCTTTTGTCTTTCTGCCATGTGTTCCCTCCTTCCTTGCTCTTTGACTCCTTCGCATGTTTACCTCTTTTTCCCCACAACATCCCTTCTCTCTAAAATCAGAAAGTTTTGTTCTGAGTTAGACTCATGGTAAAGATCACTGGCATTACAAAATATCCTGTCTGGCTACTCCCTGGTTAGGAAGAAGTGCAGGATAGTTTCTAGTCTATATGAAAGTTTCTATTAATAACATTCAAAGATAATTTTTGATCTTCTCAAATGGTTTTTCAATTGAATCTTTCTTCTTCCTGCATCCTCCTGGTACAGGTAAGACCATGTTTTGAGAGACAAGACCCGTGCTGCATTTTTTATTTAATTTCTCTTATTCTCTTCCCACTTAGTGTAAAATAAATCAGAATTCCATTATGCGTAGTGGAGAAAATACTGAATAAGCAAAAATGGGGCCAAGTGTGCCTTTATGACAGCAGAGCAAATGCTTTAATCTTAAAGTTGACTATTCTGGTGTTAGATTAAGAATAACAATTTGTCTTTTGGAAAAGAGTCTAATAACACCTGTGAGAAAATGTTTGATACTGGAAACATTTACATACCAAAAGAATTGGAAGTATTCTTTTTACGGTATATTCAGAGTACCCATCCCTTCATAGTTTATTCAGAGTTTTCCTTTGAGGATATCTAAAAGAAGGGGGGTGGGGAGAATAACCCCTCCTCTCCTCCTCCTCTACTCTTTTCCAGTCATAATAGTTTGCTACTTTTCTAGCTTTATCATCCACTAGAGAAATAAAATGCTTCTTTTCAGGAGTGTAAAGAACGTTAGTAGGTAAATACAGTAGTCTGACTGCTGGTCAAAGGCTTTTCCCCTCCTTTAAAAATTATTTTAAATTTGTTGATCAGCATTTTCACTTATTACCCAGTATTCTTCTTTGTAGCTAGTTGACCAACCTATAACTAATCTGTAATTATTTGTCAGTGGATAAGACGGTAAAGGGGACACAAAGACCTTGGCTATACTCATTACATGTAGCTTGTCAAGTCAGCCCTGGCAGGAGTGTTTCTGTGCTTGACCTTTCAAGTCTGTGTTGCCCAGAGTCCCAGCAAAATGTGTTTTGATGCACATATTAGTGAGGCTACAAAGTAGCCCAAGAGTGAAATTATTGCATTTCCCCTTGTTTACAGGGGGAAGCACTACATCTATTTTTAATGCCAAATTGGAATTTGATTGTAGGCCCCTATGTGCTGAGGAAAAAGGCATGTGGTGTGATATATTTCAAACACCCACCGCTCCTGTGAAGAGCAACTCCAAATATGTGAGGTACTGTGCATAGCCATTATTTGCTGGAAAGTGTGGCAGCGAAGGAAAATCTCTACGCTAAAAACAAAACCCAGCAACAACAAAAACAATATTCATGAAGCAATTTTCACTAATTTGAATTTTAATAGATGAGCACTTACAACAGTGGCAGACTGGAAGGAAACAATGACTGAGAAGAGCCAAAGGTGGGTATTGTTAACTAATTACCATGCAGTTTAAAATGCATGTTCCATCCTTTCTGCACAGAAGTTCACAAGATTCTTGTGGCATATGAAGAAGGTATAGATGAGGGTCCCAGCCAGGAATATAGCAAAATACAGGCTTATTGATTGTAATCCATGTTTTTCTACTCCAGCAGGTGTCACAAGTTGTAAATAAAGATACCCTGATGACCAAGCTTGTTCATGAGAATGGAATTCATTTGCAGATCAGGTGCACAAAAGAAAGACAAACTCTAAAGTAAAACATAGGATTCTGAGTAAAAATGTGGGAGCTGACTTTCACTTTTTTCTTTGACTGTAAAGAGAAACTACGAAAATAGTCTCCCGTAACTCCAGCAAGTACTCCTTTTGTGGAAAACCTTGATAATATACATTTAGAAACATTTGTCTAATGGTGAACAGGTTTCCACCAGTGCCTGAGCAATCAGAAAAAAAATAAATCAAAACTGAGTTTTAAACTGTTATGTTGTTTCAGCTTGGGTTTGTTTGACTCTGTGCTTTTTCTTTGTGTAGCTTTGCAACAAGTGTTTTCAGCTTTCTGAGTACACAGATGTGTCATATTAAGAAGTGGATGGAGCTAGGCTTTTTGTACCCACTGTGTAAAAAGGAAATGAGGAGGAAAAAATTCAACTTCTTTCTGAAAAGGACATAGTATATATAATCACCACTTATTTTGTAATTTAAAAACATCTGTTGAATAAAGAATTGATTTCAGCAGTGTTCTCTGTACCTTGCAGGGCTCACAAGAGAAGGGACTATATTACCTGGGTCTTTAATATCTGCTAGGCTCTTCATTGCTGCTCTTCTAGCAGATGCCTAGATTGGTTGCTTCTCCAATTTTTTATTTTATTTATTTATTTTTTTTGGTGCAAACCCTCAGAAATAGGGTATTTTTAAGTCCTTGTTGCATTGTTCGAAAGTCAATGGAATAAAAATATCTAAAGTTTTCTGAAGGGTGGGGGGTGTATAATAGAGATGTTCATGGCTGAATTAATATACCCTTTATCTTTCATCCATTTGTGTGCAAACAAAACAGCCAGCCAGAATTGTATTTGGTATCTTTAGGGGATGTTTTTGGCTCTTGAAGACAGCCTCTCACTCTTGAAGCAAGCTGGACTACTTTCATTAGTGAAAACAGCCATGGGCCTTGTATTGCACTTTTATTAATTATGTACATTATTAAGTAGTCCTTTGCCAGCTGTGTTCTGCAGAGTGCCTGTTTTACTCTTTACTCACAGATGAAACTGGGAAACTATCCAGAAAACAGAAGTCCATTAGTTGTGGGTCTTGTGACCTAAACTGGTTTGGTTCAGTTTATCCTACATATGAGCCACTGAAATGAATTCCATGGGAACCCACTTGCAAAGATAAGGAAAATGATGAACACTTTACACTTGTTTTCAGGGAAGTGAGGCATCAAGCTTCTTCCTAACAGCAACTGTCTCCTGGCATCTCTGGACTGAATTTTCATTGTGTAATGTCTTTGTAGTAGGTTGATGTCGTGTCCCCCTCTACCCCCCATCTTCTTGACACTTCCCAGGTTTTGATGTGGCACAGGCACCCCTATTCCAGGTGGGAGGCAGGTGCCTTGTCCCTCCTCACTCCTGCCAGCCCTTGTTGTGTTGAAGTTTCTAAGGAAAGTATTTTGGTGTACGTGTAATATCTTTGAATGACCAGCAAGAGGCCTAGTGTGTGCCAGGGTTGTTACTAAGTAAGGCACTTGAGAATAGGATGATGACCTTTTCTAGGTTTTCCAGGATGAGGTCTCGTAGTTGAACAGTGTCGAGGTTGGTGTGTGAGACAGGATGTGTGGTAGTGGTTTTCCAGTTTCATCTTGTTCATATTGCACCAGTAGTAAAACCTGTAGAACAGACAGTTGTCTTTTACTCCTTCAATTGGCCCTGGCAGGTCTTTGTATTTGTAAACTAGTGCTGAGGAACTTGAATCACTGTCTGTTCAAAGGCAAAAATGAAATAATAATAAAAAAAATAAAGTCTTTGAAAACTAACACCGTCAATCTGGCTGTTTTAGCAACTCCCTTTTATTTTGAATAACTTTAAAATGTTCTTTCAGAGTTTCATGCAAGAGATGTGTGGTTGTGATTTTCTCCCAGAATCAAAGAAAAGAAAGGGAGTAGAAGACACTCCTCAGAAAGAAATCTTATCATTAAATGTAAGTCACAAAAGAAAAATAGAAGGAATTAGTCCCATGAATGAGTCCAGATCCGCTTCCCCCTACTGTGATACAGTTTTTCATCCTACTTCTTTGGTACTGTCTTTTATAAGCTCAGGATAAAATACATACCAGGATAGCAGTAGTGTCAGCACTGTGTAGCAAAAGCACTTTATACCTGCCAAAACCCCTACTATTAAAGTCATTTATGTTTGATTGCTAAACAAAGGCAGTTACGCCATCGAAAACTCTGTTAGATTGCTATAACTGCATCTAAACAAAAGCTGTTGATGATGCAGGAATATTGCCAAAAATTTTACATCTGACCAAAGCTGCTACATAGGAGTTTTCCAAAGCTGCCCTAAACCAAAAGGCTTCTCTGTGTGTGTGTGTGTGTCTGTCTCCATGTATTTGTATAAACCACATGTATGTGTCTGAACCACAAGGATTCTCATGTCTCTGCATTTCTAATTTGAAAACTGTAATTTATTTCTCCCCACTTTTGGTTAAAAAAAAAAAAATAGATGCACAGGAGACTTCCATTTAGTTCACTTGACTTTATTGAGAAGTTAAACATTCAGCATCCCTCTACTAGTCTAGAGAAAGGAAGAAATACTTCCAAGAGCAAGTCACCTATCGTTTGTGTTAAATTTGTCTCCTCATTTAGCCTCTCCTCAACAGCCCAGATAACCATTTAATGACCAATACTAGGTGCGATGTAGCTCCTTCCCATTACCTTTCTAAATAAATCAGAGGATGTAGAAAATGAGGAGACACAGAGCTGATGCCAGACAAAGTAGTGGTAGCATTGGAGGGAGTCCCTCAGGTAGGCTGCAGTGCCTAGTGCAGGGTCTAGGAGCCAGGGTGGGCTGCTGTGAGCCACCAGAACTGGAGCACAAGGTTGTCTGAGAGTGATGAGAATCTCTCCAAAATGGGTGGTAAGCCTCTCCCATGTTCCTAAGTATTTAGCACCTGTCAACCCAATGCTTTTGCGTTCTCCTTTTTTCCTTAGGCAGGAAGGAACTTGACTCTGAAAGCTTTCAGTAGTTCCCCTGAAGGAAAGGAGTAGCTGGCAACTCTTTCCATCACTGGGACCAGATTCCTCCTGAAGTTGCTGAACACCTACTTGTTCCCGAAAATCCTGTAGCACTAGTAGTAGGTCCAGCAGCAGGCTGAAAGCTGTTTGCAAGCATTGGGTCACACTGGGTCTCTGTTAACTGGCAAAAAATATTTTGAGTGTTTGGTCTCTGTTTCATTTTCTGGTTTGAAGTCTGTGGTGCTCTGTACTTTCTCACAAGGCACAACAGTCACTCATAAATGACTTTTATATCTTCTTGTGGTAGAAACTTTGTGGCACCTCATTTTGTGAGCCTTAAAAGCCTTTGCAGCAAGAGTCTTTGCATTTCTTTATACCATAGATATGAAAGTTATGAATTTAGGATTATTTTTTTTTTTTTCCAAAAGTCAGGGCATGTGCTAACTCCACAGAGGTTAAGTTTAAAAGTACAATGTTTGTTACTCCATGGACTGAAAGGAGATTTGTACTAGTTGATTTATATCAGGTTTCACAAATACCTCCTAAAAATTTTTAGCATGTTATCTTTAGAGTTTGGGAATGATTTTGCTTTGTTTTGCTTGATTCTTGATAGAAGACACGTGGCTCAAAGAATGAAAGGAACAGCAAAACTGTTGAACAGAAAAAAATTAAGAACAAAATCAGTCTATGCTGTCTTAATCAATTGATGATGAAATCATCCCCAAATGTTTTTTTTCATTATTTGAACAGTTTTATATTTTGCTCAGTCATATTCATCATATAAAATCTCTTCAAGCCTTCTTGTTGGCTGTTAAATAAATTACTAGGGAATGTATTTTTTTTTTGTCATTCAGACAGATCTATATTGCACATGGGGGCTGTTCTGATTCTGTTATCACCAAGTAGTCCATTTTGTTCCTTTGCATCCAGAGTGTGTGTGTGAGTTTGAAATACTTTGATCTTATATTTTTTTTCACTTAAGTTCCTCTGTAGGCTCACTATATTTGCTTCTGAATGTCATTTTTTGACCTTCCTCAAAAATTAACAAGCAAGTCAATTGATTGAGGCCTTGTTTAAGGAGTAATTTTACATGGATAAGCCTTGTTGGTGATTGGCAAATGGAGTAAGTGGGATTCCATCAGCTTGTTGTATGTTATGTACAAATCCTGTGAATTATTTGTTTCTTATGGTTTTGTTTTCTATCCTAAAAACCAACTTTGAATGATGTTTTCTCAGTCATACTGGTTCTGTGGGGCAATCGTGAAGTAAATAGTTTATAATAATTTCCCCTATTCAATTCCCCTTACAATGCAGAAAGCTGATCTTTCATTCTGACTTGACTGAATGCTCAGTCCCACCTCCTACCTACTTTTAAGCAGAGAGCTCAATTTTAAGTATAAATTATAATGGGAAAAAAATGGCTCTAGAAAGTGTTTTTAAAAGGCAGAAATATGAGTTAAATCTTCACAACATATGCTTTCAGTATCATCTGAAAGAAAACACACACACAAAAAAGGTATTTGGCCTATAAATGCACAATGTGTAAAGATATTTAAGTATGATTAAAGTACTTTCAAAGACATGCTTGTCAAACATACATTATCCACAGGATTTTTGAAATCTGCATTGCAGTGTTTTGATAAAATGGGATTTGATGTATGGTATGTTATACTCCTATCAATGGTCAAAAATCTAAATTGCATGGGTTACCTAGTTCAGATGAATTAATACATAAAAATAAATTCTTGGGATTCCACTCCTGATTATTTGATATTTGGCTGTGACTGTCTTGTAACTGAAATCATAAAATGAACGAGAAACTCTGGACTTCCACAGAATTTTAGGTATGTGCTCATAACAAGACATTTTAAATCATTTTCAAAAATACGTGTATATACATATAGTGTGGTATTTTGCATCTTCTGTGAAACATTATATAAATGATTTCTCTCTCCCTATATGAAATCAGTTATCCATATCAAATAGCTATGGACAGAGTTCCAAAAATCCAATTTATGGTTGAATCTCTTGGTTATATCGGCATAGAATTACTTGATGTTTTAGAATGAGTTGTTTTTTTTAGAGGGCATATGTTTGGCATACTGGCTGCGTGTGCTGTGAAGGGTACTTTGTGTTCATTCACAAGTTGGCAGGTAACCATAATCTATTCAAGGGCAAAAGAAGGTTGATAGTCTGTGTTATCCTTAGCAAGTCTGTATCCATTGTCAGAGGGGAATGCATTGACCTTAAAAACCCACAAAAGTAAAACTCAAGTGGTTTGTTCATGTCACCAGAAGTCCAAGATAAATCTTATAACAGGGATCAGCCATCATGTATTATATATCTACAGACAGTGCACATTTTTCTCCCATTGTACTTCAGGACTGAGACTTCTTTAGATGACAGTTATGGAAAGTCTGATGTGCCTGGTATGTGCAAAAATAGAAAGTTCTGAACACATTTAATAAAAGTTTAATTTGAGTTATATCAGCATAGAAATTACTATTGATAGGTGAAACCCAAAGGTGTATCAGTTCATACAAAATTCTATATATGAAATTTTTCAAGATTTGTCTTGTGGTATAGGCTTCATCATCTTCATCACTTCATTCTTCCTTACTGTCCCATTCTTCCATGTTTTTTTTTTTATGCTTTAATTAACCCACTTGTTTATTGCAAGTCTTAACACACCTTTATTTCTTCATAATGCTTCAAATGGCTTATCGGTTGTACAAATACCCTCTGGCATATTGGAGTAATGTTTAGCCTTTTTTTTTCCCCACTGCTGTGGACTTTGGCAAGGGTGTTTTGTACAGGTCTTATAACTTTCAGGCTCCATTGCTGTATTTCTGAGGTCATCCTTCTTCAGGCTTTAATTTTGTGTGGAGGATTTTATCAGACGTTTTGCAGACCTGTCAAGACTCAGCATGAAATTCCTGCAGGCTTTGGCTTGCCTTTCTGTCCCAGTAAGGAAATTGTATCAATCATGAATCAACCACAAGTTTTGATGATCCGTGTGGAGCTCTTACAGGCTTGCAAAACTTAAACAAAAGTCATGGATGTAAACAAGCACTCTAGAGTTTCTGTAGTTCCCTCATTTCTTTCACAGGCTCGCACATCTGTGACCATTGTGTACAGGCAGGTGGAGCCAAACCTTGCTGAGCAGAGATCTGCAAGCAAGTACTGGAGAGTAAAATGAGAGATGGCTATTACAGCAATAGTCTGAAGATGAGAAGCAAGCTGATGGTACTAGGTACCAAAAAAATTAAAAATAAAAATAAAATAAAAATTGAATTTTGTCATGTATCCATTGTACTGGCATCATTAGAACACATTTTGCATTTTTTTTTCTGGATAATGCAGTGCTTTTATATGCTTTTCAATTCACGCTATTTACCTTTAGAGGTGTTCTACAAGGGAGGGGATTGTGAATAGATTGCTTGTGAGTAAAAGCTAAAGGTACTATTTTTTAAGCTCAACAGGAAACATTCCCTCATTATTTCTTCAGTTTGTGATTCAAGAGTCATAGAAAGAGCTGTTGTTTGCTAAAAGTGTTAGCTCCTGTGACAGCATCAAATCACCTTTTAAGAGGCAATTTCTCCTCCTGTTGGGCCTGATTTTGATGTTTGTTCAGGTGTAAATCATGGGTAATCTACAGGAGCCGGTCCATTTGCATGAATATGAAAGTAGAGCAAGTGAGATAAGAATCATTTGATGATGCAATAAAGTTACACCTGTGGCCTCTGGTATTTATTTTTCTTGTCAGCTTTCATTATAATCAGTCAGGATAAATATTGGGACAGTGAAGTTTTATCTGTTCAAAATCATGTCTGTCTCAGATCAAGAGTGAATCAATATGTATATGTTTCTAAGTAGAAGTGTTTCCTGCAACTTATTCACTTGTCTTTGCTACAAGTACCTTAAGAAAAAGGATATCTCTGTAATTCTCTTAACTTGTTGAACTTGTTCTGGATTCCTGGAAATAATTCCCTACTGGTGGGGGTATGGCACGGCACAATGCCTGGGATGCAAAAGACAGGAAAAGACAGGATGCTAACAAGGCAGGCTGTGCTATAATCTGAAGGACTTTTTTTTTTTTTTTTTTTTTTTTTTTTTAAGAAAAGGCACTAAGTAGGAAGTCAAATTTTGCGAGGTAACTGACAAATTACAGGAAGCACCACTCTCCTGGCAGACGTGTAAGAAGATGTGATTTCAGACCCTGGAGAAGCCAATGTGGTGGGAGGTAGTGAAAGACGCGGGGAACACTCATAGCAGGAGGCTGATGAAATGTTGGAACAAGTGCATCTGAGATGGTGGCAAAAACATGGGTATCAGTGCTGCCTTGGCAGACAGGCTGTTTGTACAGTGATTCAGATCTAGATGATGTGAGGAGGAGGTGAATAAGAAGGAAGGGGAGGTGATTTAGCCCCAGGCAGTGGATTTTTCTATTTCCTTCCCCAATCCAGGTACCACCAATAGGTACCTTTGAAACATGAAGGTTGTTCTATGTCAGAAGCATTAAAAGATTTTCCTTTCTCATGCAACTACAAAGCTGTGATGCTTCTTATGGTATAGTGCACCATGGACATGGACTTGCAAATCTTTTTACATATGTGCCTGAAGAACTCTTCTGGCTATAGTGTTTTTTTTTTTTTTTTTTCTCTTGTAGGAAACTGAACATGCAGTTTAGAAGAGACTCCACCTCCCCTTTTCACTTTCTGAAGCTTACTGCTCTCTTTCTAGTCCCACTTGCCTTTCTTTTGGAACTCTGTACATCAGCTAGACTGGGAAAGATGAGATTTGTGTGTGGAAAAAAAAGCAAATGCAATATAAGTGGGGGGGATAAAGAAGGCAGAGAATCTAGCATAGTTCATGAGGCAATATGAAGCAGGAAGAAGGAATAAAAAAAGCTAGAATACATTTTTGATGTATCCTGTCTAGGGTAAAATAGCGGATTAAAAGTCAAACTTTCATATCTTCTTACTGTTTCAAGAGATGGAGTCAAGGCTGAATGGCACAAGAATTAAACCTATTTCTGTAAAAAGTATATCTTGATTTAAAAAGAAAAACCTGGGAGACTGGCAAGGTAGAGGGATACCTTCAAGGTATATTTGAAATTTTCTAATATTTTTGGAATATTACTTGGTTATTTTTCCCCATCTGCAATTGATTGGGAAAAGCTCAAGAATTATTTTGTAGAATGGCTTCTAAAGGTCTGATAAACAGCAACTCTGTAGCTAACTTGTTGAAGTGTTGAAAACTTGTCCTTTGACAATTTTTTTTTCATCATTGTTCCAAGTTCACTGTTTTCTTGCTACCTTAGTTTATGGACTTGCTGAAAATGATGACTGAGGATCCACATCATACTGCAGGCAGTTGGTGCCACATTACTGGCATGAAGAAAGATTTCCCAGGGTCATACAAAATCAAAGCATATTGTTTCTACATTTCTTTAGTCCAGGATTTTGATGGGCTCTTCTTATTCCATTCACATTTCTGATGGTCTGAAGAGAACTCTTGTGACTGAATATAGTCCAAATAATTCTAGTTACACCTATATATATATATATATATATATAGCTTTATATGTATATATAAAAAAAACTATATATATATAGTTTTATATATATATATATATATATATATATATATATATTTTTTTTTTTTTCTGTGCATGTCAGGTCTAGGATTAACACTCTCCAAGCATTTTCATCCTAAATCCTCTCCATTCTACGGATGATGTGTTGAATATAAGCTGCCTGCAGGGCTTCCCTTCTGAACAGGTAGCATGGTCTGTACACTGATGGTCCGGATCTATTTATTTGAAAGTTTTGTTCTTTAAGGCCTGACTAGACCTGTTGTTAAATTCTGTGATCTTTACTGCTTTGATCACCACAAGGGAAGCCCTTGGGCAAGAAAGAAAATGATAAAGCTGGATGTTTATGGCTTTTTAAGCCTGGACTTCTGAGCAGTGTATTTCTACATACAGTGCCCTTAGAAAACCTTAGGGAGGTTTTCACATGTGCGTGTACATGCACCCATGAAAGGGTTTGAAATCTAGAAGGTCACATAAAAAGTAACAAAGTAAATTGAAGTATCACAAACCATTCTAAAATGCTGTGAATCTTTTTTTTCAGCAATAAAGGAAACTACTGGAAAAATGAACTTTGATATTTGAGAACAAGTAGATAGATGTTTATATGCAGGTTTACAGATGTACGTACGTCTTAAGAATTATGAGTGTTATCAGTGTCTCAACAGAATTGTCCTGCTCAAACTATATTTTGAAAGATTAAGATAAATACTGTTCCTTTATTTTTACAGAAAAGTGGTGCATCTTTAAGTATAAGTAAATGAAAATCATTCCCCCCAAGGAAATTTACAGTATTTCACAAAATGTACAGCACAAATACTGAAATTACCAGACTTCACAAGTCTTTCAAAATCAATCCTGATAATACATATTTTACAAGGGAAAACTGTTAAGAACTTGAACTGAACTTTCCTTAGAAGCAGTCTTAGCTGCTGCAGTGTTGCTGAAGTTCACATCCAAGAGGTTTTTAAACAGTGCACGTGGCGAGGCTGTGTATTCACAGCATCCATCAGGACTGGATGTTCTGAAGTTCCTCTCGTGTCTCCTCTTTGTGTGGAGCGTTGTTGACAAGTTGTGAAAAAGCAATAGATTGGCTCACAGGTACAGAGCAATATATGCCTGGATGCTCTACAGGCAAGGATTTGAGTTGTATTTTTTTAATGGATAGCTTTCATTCCTAGTGTATATTTTCTTCTCCTGATTCAGTGCAGGGTACTTTTTTGGCAACTAGAGATGACTGCTAAAAATGAAGAAAAGGTTTGTCAACAGCAGTCCTTTAACTGACCCGCCCTATTAACTCCCACTCTTTTCAGCAGTGGCTCCTTGCTCTGCTTTGAGGGATATGAAGAGGTACAGTGGCATGAGAAGAGTCAGAGATGAATCTGCTTGCCCTTAGACTGATGGTCCCAAAACATGATGCCAGACTTTATAACAATATGCTTCCTATGAATAATGAACAGGTCTGGTTTTAAGAAAAATACCTTGATTCAAACAAACAGCTTTATAAAAGGACAGAATGACCCTTATTCACTGCAGTCTGTCAGCTAAGAAAGCAAAAAGACAGGAGTGCAATATAAAGTTCTATTTGCTGACAGCTAAATCAAAAAATGTCATCCCACTGGGCATGCAAATACACACTTTGGAGGAAAATATACAGGTTAGGACTATATCCTGTATTCTGTTCCTTTCCACAAAGGGAGCTGAATGTATTTAAGGGTCTCCTCTTTTGTCAGTGCTGTTATGGCTAGAAATGGTGAAATAATGCAAAGCACTGTTGATGATCTTCTTTTCAAATAGTGTTTAGTTCATGTGGTTGTGTTGGCTTATTTAGACCATTTCTTCTCTTTCATTGCATGGATGGCTGTACAGATCCTTTCTGAACAAATACATATTGTTTTGCATAAGCAAAATGCTATTGTTTGTGATAACTAGAGGAAAAAAAAAAAAGGGAAAAAAAAACAACCTCCCCTGAGACCCTGTCAGATACTTGTAATAAATTGTGTGGGTTTTAATCTTCTATTGAGGGCTCTCCAAGGAAGTCTTGTTAAAAGTAATCTTTGGAGAATTAAGTATGAGAATAAGTAATCTTTGGAGAATTAGCACAGAAACCTCTGAATCTGATATGACAAGTGTCTGGGCCACAACATCTGGGTTTGTGGATCAGTGCAGAAACATGGTGATGCCAATAAAATCTATATGTGATGAGCATTCCCTAGGGATGCACAAGCAGACTGTAAGAGTTCTCTAGGTCTGGCATACACAGAGCATTTATACCAAAGTGATTCTGATTTAATCATATACAATATTTTTGATAATCCTGCTTGTAAATGGAACTCTTTCTTTCTGTGAACATTCATACCAGCTACATGTGTAAGCTGTGAAGTTGAAACCATTGGTATCAAGTGTTTAAAAAGAATAAGTTCTAATTCAGCCCCAGAAGAAGAAGGTCAAAGACAAATAAAATAAACATGAATTTCATATAAATGCTCCTTATACCATAGTTAGCACAGCATAAATGTCCAAGAAAATAAGGGGTGCATGTAATTCTTGTTTTTCCTCCCATCCCCTGACACCACCACCCCCACTCCCAATTTACACTTTTCCCAGAACTGCCTATAGGAGCAGTGGATGAGTGAGAGGGACTACTTTGTCTTCTGATGAATGTTTATTTTCCAGATTTGATTTTTTTTTTTTTTTTGATGGTTGACATTCTGCTGTCTTTAGTTGATGCTAAATCATAGAATGGCTTAGGTTGGAAGGGACCTTAGAGATCAGTTATTTCCAACCTGCAAGGGACATCTTTCACTAGATTAGGTTGCTCAAAGCTCCATCCAGCCTGGCCTTGAGGTCTCTTCCAGAGAGAGGTGTCATTCTGGGCAACATGTTGCAGTGCCTTACAACCCTCATGGTGGACAATTTCTTTCCAACATCTAATCAAAACCTACCCCCTTTCAGTTTGAAAGCATTACTTCTTAACCCCCTGACACAGGCCCTCCCCATCTTTCCTGTAGGCCCGCTTCAAATACCGAAAGGCTGCTCCAAAGTCTCTCTGGAGTCTTCTCTTCTCTAGGCTAAATAACCCCAACTTTCTTAGCCCGTCTTCATAGAAGACGTGCTCTAGCCCTCTGATCATCTCCTCTGGACACACAATAGCAAGTCCATGTCCTCCTTATGCTGCAGACCCTAAAGCGAAATGCAGGGCTCCAGGTGGCATATGACTGTATTTCCTCCTCTTGCCATTCCTCCAAACTGACCTTTATTTTCCATAACTGCTCAAGCATTAACCTTCAGTGGTGGTCCTAAGGGCTGCATCTGGTTGTGATGGCTGCATTTGGCTCAAAGTGGAATTCAGGGAGACAGATGACAACACAATAGCCAAGGGCAATGCACACACCTAACCACAGTGATGGTCAGTGTCCCACTCAAGCCAAATTTGGCAGAAACTGTTGTCTGCAGTTGGTATGCAAATATGACTATGTCGATTACCTTACCCCATAAATCGTGAGCAGCCCAAGAGCCCTTTTAGCTCTCCTGCACAGCAGCAGGCTGAACAGCAGAATCTCCCCTTGAGTAATGATGCCTCTCAAGGTTATGCCTGCTGCAGAGATCCCTTGTTCCTTGCTGTTGAGAGATTCCTTGCTGCAGTAGATCCCTGGTAAATGAATAATATATGGTTGAACTTTGTATTCATCACTAAGGTTATATCTTAAATTAATTGTGCACATGTAACCATTGAAACATAAATTGTTGACCAAGTCTGGGACAGAGATTGGCTCCAGCCTCACCTACATTCCTCAAAGTAGGAATTTAGGAACCAAGAGGGTCCTCTATGAACCTTGTGACTCATCAGGAGGGTCTTTCTGGTGTGTCTGACTTACCTTGCCCTGTATGCAGTAAATAATCAAGTGTACCTTGCCATCATCATATCTTCTGTTAAATCATGAAAGGTTTGTTAAATCCCTGCTTTTTATCCATTAAACTCTCCAGAATATAATTTTAATTCGAAATAAAGATAGTCTCCGAAAGCGTTAGATCATAAGAAAATAAAATTAACTCAAAATAATGTGACCTCCTATTTTTCCACTTTCTTAAAATGTAAATTGAGAGTTTACTTTCTCAGTGACCTCTCCCTTCTCAAGACTTTACATTAACAGTTTTCTGCATCTATTCCACATCACAAGTTATGGCTGAAATTGTTCCTTTCTTAATAAAATATTCTTGCAAACTCTGTGTCTTGCCTGACTGTTATGTCCAGGGAAGCATGAAAATTGTAATAATAAAAAGATTTGCTTTGCACCCTTTACATTTACTCTTTCAAATTCCAATTACAAAAATGGATGCTGCTAAAATGTAAACAAATATTAAGTTATCTGCAGTGTCTTGTCCAACTTCAGTGACAAATCAGTTAAAAAAAATGTAATTTCACAACCCTTAAGTTTCGCTCCATGGCAGAGAGTAAATACTGAATAAGTGCTTGTGGTGCAGAAGGTTAGTTTCCTAAAAAAAAAGCTTGCATTTGCTTCTCCAAATGCTCAACCATGTATATTTTAACAGAACTGGAGTAGCAACTACAGGACAAAGAATATGATTTGAGAAATCTTAAGAGTAGCAGATTGGCAGCACCACTGAGACAAAAAATAAAGTCTCTCTCTTCCTTAGTCTTGCTCTTGTACAACTTAGTGAGATTTGCTGGGTGTTTCTTTGAATCTCTAAATTTAGGTTACCTTGGATCTCTGAGTTTGATATAGCTTTTTCCTTCTGTCCTTCCTAATCCTGAGGTGACTGAGACTTCATTTCCACAATAGGTGGTCCTTCTCAAACAAGCTTTCTTATGAACCCACCAGAAGCCCTCTAGTTCTGTGGCATATGAAACTTACTTTTTGCCTGTATTGTTTGCTTTTTTAAATATATGTGCAGAATACAACATGATGTGGGCACATGGCATGCTTATTTTCTTTTGGTGCTTGAAGACTGAGTTCAAGATGATAGTACTGATAGTATCTTTCCACCTGTTGGAAGAAGTGCTTGCTTTTCACGAAAAGGTTTCTTGTAGTTTCTTACCTCAAGGACATAGTTGGACAAAAATATTCCTGACAAGAAAAGGGAGGAGATAGAACTGCTGTGAAGCAACATCCTTTTACTATGCTATTGCTAGTATTGCAGGAATAAGACATAGACTTAGTGAAAAAAAAAAAAATAAAATAAATCAAGAACTAATGCCAACAAATGGCAATAGTTAACAGGTGAAAACAATAGGAATTAGTAAGATCCCAGCTTAGGCACAGTATGTAACTCAGTGGGAACATATCCAGACAGTCTTGAGGCAGAAACTAGAACCCATTGTGATGTTACAGGGGAACTGAGAGCTGAGCTTACATTGTGTGTGTATGTGTGGGGTGCAAGGGGTTCATGTTGACTCCAAGTATAAGGTTCTAAGTGTTTGTTTTTTTTTAAATTATTATTATTTTTTTATTTGTTTTCAGGGAAAGAAATCTGAAGGATGCCTTTCTGTTCAGATATATAAATGCTATGGCAGCACAAAATGCTCAGTACAAAATTCAAGTAATTATCTTTTGAAAGTATTTAAAGCTTTAAAAATTAGGTCAGTTTCAAAATGGATGTGCTGTTCTGTTTTTAAAGTGCTTAAATATTTCCATTTTACTCCCTTCCTTCCTGCTTGGAAGTACTTGTATACTCTTGTCAAATACATGAACTTTTACCTTAGGGTATATTAGAGGGTAGAAAAATGAAAAACAAAACAAACGAACAAAAAAACCCTTGTACATTTCTGTAAATTAACGAATGAAGAGTTGAACATATTTTATACCTAATTTATTTTGTGTATACACCATTTTTCTCCAGAAAACTTCATGATGCATTACAGGTAACTCATCAAACACTTCTGGCTTTGTTTGAAAAATTAATTTCACAAGAAAAAAAAAAAAAAAAAAGCTTTTCATGTTGACACCAAACAAGTGATGGTTTGGATTTTCTTTATGAAACATTTTAGAGTTCTTCTCAGAGGATTACATTTTTCAGACAGCATGAAACAGGTTTACTATGATTGTGATTACACATTTATTTTCTTTTAAACATGAGTCTTCATGGGCAAAGTTAGTGTATGCATAATTATCTGCATGCACATGAATAGAGAATGTTCTGTAAAATGACAACCCTGAAATTTAAGAAACATCATATGCATTCTTGCTTATGTAGCTTTTTTGTCTTTATGCGGGGTAGGTATTTGTGCTCATGTAATTAATAAGGTTTGTACTGACTCCTATAACTAGTTCTTTTCTACTAGTTCTTTCTTTAAGGAGCAGAGAGCCTTTTGCAGCCAGCCTAAGTTTGTTGCTCTGTCCAAACTTGTCACTGCTGCTCTGGGATTTCTCAGGTTTTCCTAGTAGAGAACATGTTGCCACTCTGGCAGTGATATGAACTTGGGCTAATGATGTTCTTACATGTATGTTGCTCTTTTTGATACCATGAGAAAGACAAACGAGAAGCAATAGATTCTGAAGTAGTCTTGGGACACTTTCTCTTGCAGCATAAGAGAGCTCTAAAACTGTCTTTGGGGTGGGGAGAAGGAGCAGCATGACTTTGTAACAGAAAAGGCTAGTACTTACCAGAGAAGGAAAGGAAAAAAACACGTTTTCCTTACCATAGAGCTGTATAGCTATTGGGCTTCTTGTCCCTGTATTTTTGTCTCAAACAGGTAGACTGCAGATTAGAAGGTGTGCTGCAGTAGCTCTGCTGTGATGATTGTTTTCATCTCCACTTGCAGTCAGCCATCAGCAGACCATAATAAGATCACAGTATTGTGGTAAGACTGGAGCTCTGACCTGCAATGCTTAAGTTTTACTCTTACTATATTTCCATTGACAAAACAGGTTCTTGAAAAAGTGTTTTCCCTTATGGATGTATCACTTGATACTTACAATGATTTGTGCCATTTAGGTATATTTTTGCCTTTAGCACTGAAAAATAAATCCATTCTTTTTCAGGTTGTCTGCTTTTAGGTATATTTTCAACCCCTTAGAAATGAGTTGGTTTGGGGGAAATGTTACATCTGCATTGTGTAGATAGATTGAGGTCTTACATTCTAGGAAATTTGCAAGAGGGAAATAATCTAGAGATTTTGCGTGTGCATGGAATTCTGAAGATGAAAATGTTTTCTTTCAATAGTATATGTGAGTCATTAAAATACTTCTCAAAGTTGATATTTTTCCTTTAACTATGAAGTAGAGGAGCTTACCTCCTAGGTACTTTAAAGAGGGATCAAAACAGTAAGTACTGTAAAAATAAACAGAAACAAATTAGAGGAAAAAGCACTTTTAAGTAGCCTGGAATTTCATGTCAAGTGGAGTTTGACAGGGTGTTGAGCAAACTAAATTGCTTCTGTGAGATGGAGTAAGGATTTTGGATCCTTTTTTTTTGTTTGTTTGTTTTTAGCTGAGGCTTGAATATAATTTAGTTTCCAATGTAACGAAAAGGTTTGAATTTTCTTGTCAAAAAAATTGTTCCTAGGGTAGAGTGGGAAAAAAAATATGTTGAGAAATCTTGTATCAGCAGAGTTGTTATGATGATGTTTGTATTGCATTGATGCTTTAACTGTATAGATGCCTTAGAGACAAATCCTCACAGTATCCCCAGATAACTACTGGCTCATTTTTAACTTTTTTGGGGAGGGAGAGAGATGGAAAAGTTGTTATTTTTATTTTAAATAATTTCAGGATGTTTCAGGATGTGGTTGAACTTTAGTATGATTTAAATTAGTATTATGCAGGATTAATTTTCCTTATGAAAATAAAAGGGCCAAATTGATATTGGTATGCATCTCAGCCTGGTCTCTACTTAAACCATGTGTTTTGTAAAATATATCACTTAACTTGGAGGCACATTAGTTGTCTCTAAAACATGCTTCTCAGTGTTGTGAACCAATGTGCATTACAGCCTTTTGAGATGAGTTTCCCCTGAGCACTGGTGCAAATACACCAGCCTTTAGAAGTTATATAAATACAAATGGATCCAGATGAAAGCCAGTCACAGAGGTCCCCATCTGGCAAATATCTGTGTACTTAACTTTATGCACATGAATGTTAACAATGAAGTTAACTGGATTATTCATGTAAAATTAAGCACATATGCTGAAGCTCATTTGTGTCATTTCCTTCTCACTAAGGACATGAAAATGAATAATAATACTCTTGTCTGTTGATTCTTGCAAAGATGTCTATATGTAGGCAGGTGCTTAATTTCTAAGGTCTGTGGAGTCAAAGTATTTGTCTGCAAAACGTAAACACGTGCAGAAGACTTGGCAGAATCAAACCATGTGCCTAAGCAGATGTATTTATAGCCTCAAACCACACCGGTTTACTCAGAATAAAGCCATTATTTGAAAGACTTTTCAAGCTGAAAAGACTCTGGGAATTTGGAAAGGCAATGAAGTTCCAAGTATTATTAAAAGAAAAATAGTCTTGTACCAGTTTCCTATTAATTTTGATTGTATTACACCTCATCCTTAATTCAAATGAGCTAAACTCATCACTGGTTGTAAATCCATAGGGTGTTTATTTTCATTCATTTTCTCCCATGAAATGTATTATTAGCACATCATATTTGAGTCTTTGCTTATTGCAGATAAGTCCCCTTTCCATTCAGCGATAATTTCACATTCAAATAGTGTATACATTAGCGATGTGATTTAATTCTCCAGTTTATTTATGTTTGAAAGGCTAATGTTTTCCAAACTGCAATTTAAGGGTGCATGTAGCAAGACAAATTACGGGTTCCCAAGTGAGTCAAGTTGTGCAAATTGTCAGCTTGCATTGACATGCAAAGGCACATTCTGAGCTGCCATAAGTTATGTGTTGTGGGGCTAGATAAGAATAGGGTAACAAGCAAATCAAGTGAAAAAGGAATTTGCCCAGCAGGAATTCCCTACAGAGCAGGTAAAATTGTAAGACTTGTGTAAATCATTGCAGAGAGAATGGAAAAATAGACTTTTGTTATTAATCCTCCTAAGTTTTCCATCATTCAAAGATGAAATTCCACAAGTTCACTATTTTAAGGAAAGATTGTGGCACTTAGGTCCATGACATCTATTAGGAGATCTGTAGTCGTAACTCATCAAGAACAATTCAGTTCCTTTCTGCCAATGCAGGCAACACCGTGTGTATATGGATTTTTTTTTTTCCTCTGGCAGAGGTACTACTAGTACATTATGAAGGATTTCAGTGGATGTAGTATGTGAATATTTCTGTGAAAATGTATTGCCTAGATGGACATAGAGAGCTGTTCATTGTGACTCTTCACTACAAGTATTTATTGGGTAATGGAAAATATCTGGGCTAATTCTACCTCTGTAAAGCACTGGTGTGCATATGAGAGATTTTGCCATCAATGGAAATTAGCACAAGTAAACCCGCAGTGCTTAAGTTATAGAAATTGGGTCAGCTTTTGTAATTTAGGAGTACACTGTTGCAAACTATTCTAGGCTTGAAGGGAGTGGTGTTAATGCTTTGTGGTAGAGGGCTGAGGTCCAATTTATAGTCTGAGTAGCAGTTTCAGGGATTTCTAAGCATAAACTGCCTCAGTTAGAACCTTTCATTCATTTCTGAGATGTATTTTGTTAAAACATCCAAAAAAGAAAAAGAAAAAAGAGAGTGAGTGCATGGGGGCACATTAATGCACTTGTCTCAAGCTGGTGTAGATTTTCTAACACCTTGTGACACCTCTTTCATTCTGCACCTCCTTATCCACCTAGACAAGCCTGGCAGATTGTAAGGACATCAGCTATTATCCTATCACTTCCTAATCAAAGCAGCTCTTACTACTTGCTGTCAGCTGCTTTCATAAGTGAAAATGATGGTGGCCAGCAGCATTGTGAAGCTGAGAATTACTTGTCATTAGAAGTGGCAGAGGAAGGCAGGACGTTATCCAGGAATATTTATTTGAACTCTCACATGACTTTTTTTCCACTCCATTTATTCCTCATTGTTTCATTCTTCCCGTGAAGAATTTGGTCACTTGATCCTGACTGATACGGAAACTAATCTGGATGCCTGAGCATTTTCAGAAGGTTGTTGTCAAAGGCACATTTTTTTGACTTCTCAAAAAAATTTTAGTCAAGAACTGGAAAATACAATGTCAAGGTATGCATATTATTCATCTACTTTAGAAAAAAATAAACAGTGCGATATGTTGGGCACCTATATACATCCTGAATGCCAAAACACCTCCAACTGTAGCAAGAAACAGTTGCATTGCATTGGTAGGAACGATTCTAGAAGGCAAAAGGCCAATTCTTGGTTTTGGCTCAGCTGGAGGCTGGAGACAATATGATAAATTTCTGTCATCCGTTACAATGAATACTTGAGCTCAGAAAGGATAGAACGGCAGAAAGCCTCTTTGTAATCAAGCTAAACCATTGTTTCTTTAATGCATATCTAACGTTCAGACTGCATGTGGACAACAATTTTAATCTATGTTTGTTGGAGAAGTTAATCTTACTTTGCTCTACTGCATAGTATGCATTGGCCCTCAGAGGAATATTACTTACAGACTTTCTGAAGGTTAAAACCATGTCTTTTTGCGGTTCTCTCTCCCTCTCTCTCCCTTTCTCTCTCTCTCATTTATTTATTTATTTATTTTGTTTATTTATTTATTTATTTATTTTATTGCCTTCCTCTCATTCATTGCTTAACTGAGAAGTTATAACTCCTCCTGAGGTGAGCCACAGTATGGGGCTAAGCTGGAAAAATCCGTGACGTCATTTTGTTTTCTGTAGCTTACATGAAAGACTGAATAGATTGATAATTTTCTTTGATGATAGATTTCTGTTGGGGGGTGGGCAGGGAGGAGAAGTGAATTTTCATTCCTTTTTCATTGTGAGTAAAATGACTCCACCTGCTTTGTGCCTGTCAGGTAGTACTATATGATTTTTTCACCCTTTCTTTTAATGACGTTATCCCAACTTAAATGTCAGTCCTCTCCATTATCTTTCCAGATAACATTTAGTTAGATCTTTAAAAAGATGAGATATTGATAAGTCTCTCAAAACGCTTGCTTTTTGTGGAGATCATATCATCTGCTCTTGTAATGAGGCTACAGTCTAATCTTTACTGAAAATATTGCCTGGACTTCCCCGTTCAGTGTCTTCACTATTGCACACTTTGTATAGCTAATACAGAACCACAGCTTTCTATCATTTTGGAAAGTGGAGTTTCAACTAATTTGTCTTGCTGTTGCATTTCAGTTAAATGTTGCCTCTGCTGAAACTCTTTCAAAGTAAATTCTACAATTTTGTAAACACTTCCTGGCATGAGCTACCCATAAAGTACGTACTTGCACACAAATACTCATCTCTGATTATTTCAAATCTCATTAAAATGTCCAACTTTGAAATGTGGAAAAAAAATGCAGAATGAAAACAAAACATCTTTCTGAATTTTGAGCCTCAAAGGTAAATGCCACTTGCAAAGGTATTACTTGAATTTCTGCTCTTTTTTGGTTCTTCCTATTTTGAATCATGCAAGGGCTCTGACTTAACATCTATATTTACCCATCCTTCTTTCTTACATGTGGACTCTCATCTATATGTATGGAGTTCTGAGTATATTTTCGGAGGATGTTTAAAAACCTTCTATAGCCACACAGTTGGTATGAGTATCCTGTAGCAACATTATCTCCATTCTGACCAACGGGTTGAATTTGCTGGTGTTAGCTGCTCCGTGCCTGAATACACACACAGTCCTCGCAGCCATGAAGGCTGCTTCCCAACTAGTGTCTTTATGGTTCATGTAAATTATGGTTTGGCTGTCGTGGGGGTGCAGTTTTCATTTAAATTAATCTTTTGAGTGTTTAATTTGGAACGCTCTGCAAACTTTACTATTCTGTGTGTCCCTAAGTATCAGATTCCTTACCATGTGCTTGTGGCCACTTTATTGTGGAAAGCTTTAACTAAAGAAATGCATGATTTCAGTCTATTTTGCCTTTGCATTAAAATATTTGTGATGCTCAGCATCCCTAGTAATTATCCCAATTATTAGGGATAGTTACCAACTTTTCTCCATCTTCCTTCTTCGTGGATTTCTTGGTAATGCTGCTTTTGAGATGGAGATGTTAATCCCTTTATTGAGATCAGCCATATGCTCTCTTCTTCTGATTATAATTACTTTCTTTTTATAAATTGCCACGATATTGTGGAATGTGTATCGGTGAGGAAATTTGCACTTCAGCTGACAGGGAAAATGTTCCAGGTGTGAACTGTGCTACGTAATAATCTTTGTAAGAACAGTATGAAATTTTTGACAGTTTTTCATCAAAACTGTACTGTTATTGAAGTTGAAATGTTGGAGGAAATGTATTGAGTCTGACAAACTTTGATAGGAAAAAGTTGAAATGTTAGGTTTTGACAACACTGATTCATTTTCTTTTGACTTGAAATTTTAATATCGGCTATTGGTATACTTAATATCATATGCACATATAATCTACATTTAAGGATGTGTTCATTTTTTCCGGCTTTTTTTCTGAGTTCTAAGGCAAGGTTAACTAAAAGCTTACAATTCCTGACAGATGTTGCACAACCTGTTCAGAAAGTTTTGAAGTCATCCATGGTCTCTACAAGCAGTTTACTCTGGTCTTTGTTTTGTTTCCAACGTGGAACAAAAATGTATGTGTGGTGTTCAAAGTCATGGTGGAAAAGATGTTAGTTGTGGACCAGTTTATTGTCTTACTATTTTGGGTAGTGATTGCTTCATGTTGTGCAACCTAAGTAGAATCAGGCCTAGGGTCTATGAAGGTCAGATTCTGCAGGGTGACTCAAAATAAAAGATACTTTAGTAACTCCTCTTTGCTAAAGTTATGCTTATTTACATATTTACATATTTGTTGAAATTATCACCAAAATGTTACCAAAATGATCACCAAAATTCTTCTTCTTGAATCTAGTTAGGAGTCTTCATTTTCTTCTACTTATTCTTTGTGCTGCTGTGCACACCTACCTCAGGATATCATTCCTTTTGGAAATCCGTGAAACTTGGAATGTGTTGCATCCCAAGTTTGTGACATAGCGAATTCCTTCACAATTTTTGTCAGTCATAAGAGCTGGGCCAAAATGGATTCTAATGGCATTCTCAGGTTCCAACTCCGAGCTGGAAATATTGCCTTTACACTAAGGTGAACCAGTGCAACTCTGATTGCTCTTAAAATAAATAATGTTGCAGTCATCTTGCTTTTTTTTTTTTTTTTAATTTACTTTTATTTTTTTCCTAAAACAACAACAAAGCAAACAACAACAAAAAAATCCATTGTTAATCTAATGGCTAACCTTCTGTCGACTTTTACAAGTTTTGTGTTGCTAGTTATATCAGTTGAAGACTGCATAGTGATTAAATCTAGATTTCAAAGATATCTTCATATAGGATGCAAATACCCATGCACACTTTTTAACAGAGCAAATGTTGATAACATATAAGGACTTGTTTAGAAAAAAAAGTGATGTCAGAATGGAGTTAATAAAAAATGAGACTGCATTAATTTAAATTTTCAGCTACAGACAAAAGAAATATCCAATATATGCTGATTTCTTTTTTAAAAGCATGCTTTACTTTCAAAGGCAAAATTTAAAATGTACACTGTATGAGAATTTAAAATGTACAATGTATGAGAATACGTACTTGTATAAGAAAACAAAATAATGTTTGCTACTACAAAATAGAAAATGTTTTCAAAGTGATGAAGAGCTATAGGCTATATTTAAAACCAGAATTAATGCATATTCTAATCCCCGACATGCATTTGAAAATATCAAACAGCATTTATTAAGTACAGAAAGATAAACATAAGGTCACATTTCTCATTCTGCAGGCAGTAACTGATCATATGGGGAAAACAACTGACCATGAAACAGAAGAAACAGTTTTATTTCTGTTTTCATGCTAGTTAAAATTGGGCTAATTTATCCTGATGAAATGCTTCTGTTTCAGGGAAAGAAAAAAAAAAAAGATTGAATTAATCTAGACTGTTTTAGGCATGCATTTCTCTTCCAGTTGCTGATAAAGAATGATTACGACAATGTTTTTGACTTAATCATTTGCCTTTTTTAGTACTAATAATGTTATGATTTATAGTAAATCAAAATGACCTGACTTTATGTGTTCAGGTTGAACAGATGAAGGGGTGATAAATCACTGCAATCAGGTCAGAACAAAAGCTCATTTTGATGGTTTAAAAAGTGGATGTGGGGTGGAAGGTGGCACAGCAGCTCCAAACTTCAAATCCTTTTTTTTTTTTTTAATATGTATTGGAAGAAGTTTTTCTCTTATTGGTTTTAACTGAATATGCTCCGTTTATGACTGTCTGTTAACATGGAATACCTCTGTTTTATTTGGCATTATTAGGAGAAAGCTGTACAGATGATCAGTAAATATTAGTGACTAAAACTGTCTTCATAAATTCATTATTTAGTGTGTTAAATTCTTACAGAGTAACATTCACTAAAGTTTTATTGTAATGAGAGAGAATATAAAAGTTGAAATAATAGGGTTATCGTGGATTTTTAAGAGTATTCTTGTTTCAGGTAATCTCTAAACTTGTGCATCTGTTCTGATTTAAAAAAAAAAAATACAATTTTGAAATGTTGTAATACCTGCAAGTGTAGTTCCCAAGCACTCCAGTTCATTTTCTTGTCACTGCAGGAGACATTTGTTATTGGCAATCTCAGAGAAAGCTATAGTCTTGAAAGGGAAATGAAAAAGGTAATTTTCATTAAAATACAACAACAAAATTGCATCAAAATTTGAGACTACAGCCAATTCAGCCACGTAAATAAAACAGATGTTTCTTGTGATAAAAGTGGGAAAAATATGGCAGAGAATTAAAAACAACTCCTTTTTATGCTTGTTTGAGTGATTATACGGGTTGCAGGCCAGTGAAATATCAGATCCAGAGCACATTCCTAGTAATTCTTCAACCACTTCTCTATAGTTGGGTCTCTGAATGGGCTTTCCAACCCACAAGAGGCAGCTTATCTTTCTCTCATTAAAAACAATCATCCATCTGCAGTTAATGACAGAAAATGAAGTCTATTAGAAATGTGAATGGTGGCAGAAGGTATTCAAAACTAATTCCTGGAGAAACATCTGGGTGGCATTTAAATGTCTGAATACTTCAGAGTTCAGTGACTGTCCTTTTGAGGAAAAATCAGTGAAGGCAGATACTTTTTGAAACAAACAGTTTTGGAAAATGCGGTTTTGAAAATTTACTCAAAAATCATTGGAAACTAGATTTTTACATCAAAATCTACTAGTGGACACTTTTAAACAGCATTACCTTATACATGGATTGTTTGTTTTCTGAGATCTGTATGTGAGGGATGTGACAATGCTTCCAAAAATCATCGGAGCATGTTTTCACCTGTGTGATGTTTACCAGGGAAGAAACCTGGCCATTGCCTGTCTGTCTTTGTGCTGCATGCTCAGCCCGTGAGGGGCTGTATGGAGCCATTGCTAGGTGAAAGAACTGTCTGGGTGGCTTTAAAATGTTAACTTTTACAAGTGGCTTCTCAATGGTGAAGGTGAAAGCAAAGCAGGAGAGAGTGTGATTTGGGAAAGCAGTACGGGAGCTGAGCTGGGTGCTCTGGGGTATGTCATGCTGCATATGGCAAATGGCAAGTGTTTCATGGCTTCCTCCTCCACAGCCCACAGCCAGAAATGGCTTTCTAATTGGAGAAGGAAGCCCTTTCTGTAGTTTTGGGACCAATCCAGGCCAGGTCCTTTCTGGAAAGCTATTTTATACTGCTTATTTTTTTAATATATGGGCTGTTTTCCTTGCGCGTGTATACAAGCTCCACCTTGATTGGATTTGGGTCTCCTTGGGAGCCAGGCCCTGACAGCACTGATAGGCTGTGGCCTCACCCCCAGGCCTGAGGGCACCATTTTGGCTTCACTGTGCCCACAGACATGCTCTGAGCAGCACCGGGGGTGTCTGTGTCCTGCTGCCCTCACTGGATGCCCTGGGCATCACCTCAGGGCCCTCATGGGACCCTGTTGCCACCTCCATTCCTACTTGGGCCCTGGGTGCCACACCCAGCCATGGGTGTGCCTAGCTGGGCCCACCTCACATCAGCTCCAGTGCCAGAATCCTACAGGGAGGTGGCTGGGGATCCATCATGCTGACAAAAAGGAAAATTGGGCTATTTTAATTAAAAAAAATAAAAAATAAGATTAGATGTGTTCTTCTTGAAAGGAAGTCAGTGTTTTATCTGTGTGGACTGGCTGATTTTCATTAAAATAGAAGCAATGCTGGAGGTTTCTGTATGAGCCTGTGCTGTCCCACACAGAAGAAAGGTGAACGTGGAGGCTGGAGTGAATAATGCATCCATATGTGTTCTTGTATGCTTTATCATGGTCTTTAACTTGAACAAATCTTTGTTTTCTGACAATTTTTGTGTCTAGCTACACTGTCAATTCAACAAAATGAAAATCAAAATCTTCTGGTGCCTTATGTTCATGTGTGTGTTATGCTTAAGTGCTCTCCCTGCTGGGGCCAGGGTTTAAAATACAGAATTGGTTTATCGTGCGTTACAAATACCAGGTTTGGTATCAATTTTCATGGAAAACAGCTGTTTTAGCTGATGTTAACAGCACAGCACAGCTCTGAAAAATCATACTACTTAAAACATAATTTGCCAGTATCATTTAAGGATTTGGTTGCAGAATCACAGAATCATCTAGGTTGGAAGAGACCTCCGAGATCACCTAGTCCAACCTCAGACCTAACACTAAAGTAGTAGAGTAGTCCTCTACTAAACCATATCACTAAGCATCTTTTAAAGACCTCCAGGGATGGTGACTCCACCACTTCCCTGGGCAGCCCGTTCCAATGCCTAACCACCCTTTCTGTAAAGTTCTTCCTAATATTCAACCTAAACCTCCCCTGGCGCAACTTTAGCCTGTTCCCCCTCATCCTGTCACCAGGCGCATGGGAGAACAGACCAATCTCCACCTTGCTACAGCCTCCTTTAACGTACCTATAGAGAGTGATAAGGTCGCCCCTGTATCTCTTCTCCAGGCTGAACAAACCCACCTCTCTCAGCCGCTCCTCATAAGACTTCTTCTCCAGATCCCCCACCAGCTTCGTCGCCCTTCTCTGGACCCACTCAAGCACCTTGATGTCCTTCTTGTAGCAAGGGGCCCAAAACCGAACACAGTACTCGAGGTGTGGCCTCACCAGAGCCGAGTACAGGGGGACGATCACCTCCCTAGCCCTGCTGGCCACACTGTTTCTTATGCAAGCCAGGATGCTGTTGGCCTTCTTGGCCACCTGAGCACACTGCTGGCTTATATTCAGCTGACTGTCCACCATCACTCCCAGGTCCTTTTCTGCCAGGAAGCTCTCCAACCACTCATCTCCCAGCCTGTAGCTCTGCTTGGGGTTATTGTGCCCCAGGTGCAGGACCCGGCACGTGGTCTTGTTGAATTTCATACAGTTGGCCTCAGCCCATCGGTCCAGCCTATCCAGATCCCACTGCAGAGCCTTCCTACCCTCAAGCAGATCAGCGCATGCACCAAACTTGGTGTCATCTACAAACTTACTGAAGGTGCACTTGATCTCCTCATACAGATCATCAATAAAGATATTGAAGAGAACTGGCCTTAATACTGAGCCCTGGGGAACACCACTAGTGACCAGGGTATACAGGTAAACTATTAAAAACAAACCTTCAAAATACAAATATAAAAAGATTTACTTTTCAGTGTTGTTGACCAAATTTATTTTTACAGTATAATAGTAATAGTATCTTCCTCCCTTGATATATTTTTTGAAAATAAAAGTGGTTGCTTGGAGCTGGAATAAATGAAAATCAGTCAGTCTAAAAACCAACTATTTTTCTTCCATTATCAACAGCAGTAATGATTGCTACCAAGTGTTTGTTGGTAGTATGTTGACTTTTGGCATAAATGCATTTAGAAAAAATGGCTAAACATTTGAAAGGTGAAAGGAATATACATATGCATGTATATATTATATATATAAAAAGTTTGAGTCAATTCTCTTTTCTAGAAAAACTTTGAAATTAAAGGATTATTTAGACACTTCCACTGTCACAAATGAAGTACAATTTATCAGATTGTTCTCAGGTAAAATATAATAAAAGCTATTCTATAAATAGAATATTTTAATATGATTTTAAAATGTCCTTCATATATATATATAGAGAGAGGCATAACTAAAATCAAGGGTGTATGGATTTTCTCTGAAAGCTTAAAGAACACTTGCCATTATTGATATTAATATCTTATGAAGAATTCCAAGTCTGGTCTGCCTGTATGCTTTCAAATGTGGGGACAGTATTCCTAACTAAGCATGAGCTTTCAAAATATCTCATCTAGTTTGAGGGAGGAAAAAAAGTTTGAAACAATGAAATTCTATGTAAAAGGAAAAGCATGATTTTGGAACATCAGATTATTTTGTTGAGACATTTTCGTCTACCTGTGTTTTTTTATTTGCATTCCTTCTTTGTACTGTATTATGAAAGCCATATGTCATACTTTCCAACACTATTAAATTTTTTGAAGTTTTACCATATTAAATGTCATGCTTTTTTTTATTTTTTTATTTATTTTTGCCCCCCCATATCCACCAACTTTTTCTGGTTATTAAACAAGGTGCTGAAAAGGCTCCAACTTTGAAGGGTATGAATGGAAAATCAAAAACTTGTTTTGAAGTAGCTCCTTCGATGGACGCTCTTACTGTGGTTTTTAAGAATAAGACACTGACACTGTGAAATATAAAGCGCCAGTTCCGTGCTCCAAATTAGTTCAGTCTGCTTTCAAATGGATTGTTGAGAGTAAGAGACTCCCCAGTACTCAGTCTAGAATCACAATTCTTTCTGAACTGTTACCTCTGAATAAGTCAGTTTGTAGACGAGCTGTTAAACTAAGAGATGTCAGGAAAAGGTTTTATTTTGCTAAGGAATGTTACAGTAGTAATAATGGGGAAAAAAAAATCTAATAAACTCAAGTTGTGGCAGATAAATAAAGGAAAGATTAATGGTATTTAAAGAAATGTGTTAAGTGTATATAATTATCTTTGTAAGAGCTTTGTTACTGAGGCAGTGCAGGAGGGCAAACTGTTGGCTTTGGATGTCAGTGTAGGAAGAATTACTGCAAGTTGAAGTAGAGGCAGCTGCTATTAATACATAAATTTATTTTTTTCCCTGATACATTTGTAAGTTCTCTATGTGTTTTTTTTTTTTTTTTTTTTGTTTTGTTTTTTAACTATCAGTGGAACAAAATGTTTGATGAAACAGTATTTTTGAAATACATTCTTTGAGTAGAGCAAGCAAATGGCACAGGGCACAGAGGAGGGGAAAAAGTTCTGCTTAATGCTAGGATTTGAATAGAGTTTCAAAGCTGAATTATTTGTTTTTTAATTTATGGAGTGTTGCTCGCCTGTCAAGGTCTTGTCATACAACACTACTGAAATATGATGTAAAACCTGCATGAAAAAAAGCATAAAAACTAAACAGTTCACTGTCACGTTTTGATACTAACTATTGCTTTGTTTAATTACATGGGATTAAAACAGGGTAGACTAATTTTTTTATATTACATACATACACATACACCAAAATTAAAAAAATGAAAAAATAAGGTTAACTTTGAGATACAGCGATCTCAGTAGAAAGTGTATATATCTCTATATATACATGCGTGTGTGTATATACGCATGTATGCATACACGATATATATGGATATATATATATATCATGGCCTTCTGGAGTTCCAGTTAATATTCTGACACTCCTATCCCTTAAAATATCTGTCACTCTTTTGGAATAAGGCATGATTGCTTTTAGCCGTCTTGCTTTTCTCTGTCAGGATAAAGAGGTAAAAGCAGCAATAACTGCATATTAATGTGTTTATTGTGTATAAGATATTTGGATATTCTTGCTTTACCATGGCAACATATTGCAATTGAATAGTATTATTGGCTGCTGTCAGTAATACAGAGCTATATTCATATATTACTGAGGCTAACAGTACTATTCTAGACAGCATATTCTGGTAATCTGGAGAGTTGAAGGGAACTGGAAGCAAATGACAGCGGTGATGTCCAGCAATATTGATTGATGAAGTAGGAAGCAAGTAGAGTTTGAAGGTATCAGTATAGCCTTGATGTGCAATGATGTTCTTTAGCATCATTCATTCATCTCTTTAAGTTGATGATTACCAAAGGAATACTATTACAGGTGGATGATAATGTAACTAAAAAGACAACTGCATTCTCTATTGCTAAAATATAAAATAAGGAGATTCTTGGGCCCATTATCTTCTTGGATTTATTGCAAAGATGTGAGTATTGTGCTTCCGGACTCCACTTTTTTTTTTTTTTCCTTTTTTTTTTTTTTTTTGTCTTAGAAAGAGACTTACAACTGCAATCTATCTGTTTCTTAATTATGTGAAATGAGAAATCATCCAAGAGCTCCCCCCACCTGGGGATCCAGGTTATGTTGGCAATCCATATTTTGACCTCAGAGTGAGCTTTTGATTTTGTACAAGAAAAAACAGACCGGGTAGCATGTGTTGAGAGTTGGCCTCTGCAGTGAATATTTTATGCTGATCAATTTAAAATGGGTTCATTGTTTGCAATATGTTATGTCAAGCACAAAGGAGAAATCAAAGAACATGTTTTTGTGATGTTGGCCAGAATTTTCACATCTGTGGGCTTAATACTGGAGTTCTAAATTCTTATCTAGGCACTGAATTCTAAGTGATCTAATTTTTAGAGGTACTGACAAGCCACAGACACACAGAACTGATGGTTTGCAAACTGAAGAGGCATTAAAAGCATAAACTTGGATCTCAGTCCCTTCAAAGTGAAGGCTGTGTGTGCACCCTTATAATCCTACAAACGGAATTTCTGGCAATAGTACAGGCTTTTGGAAGAATTTTGTTATATGTTAATGTTTGGTATGAGTTTAAAATCCTCTAACCAAAGATGTTTGGATCATCGGGAATATCAGTGTTCAAGATTATGCATGTTCTATTATCTCTTCCCCAAAGGAGTTCACCATGGGGCCAGCATATGTGCAATGTTAGGATTGCAAGCCTTAAATTTTTGCATTTATTGCTCTTCATTAAGGCTACTTTTTTCATCAAAGTTTGGATCTAGTAAATCTTTTTTTTTGTTCTTCCTTTCTTAGCTTCCTTTTAAAAATATTCAATAAACCATTAGAGAAATAATTAACGTTCCTGTACAATTTGTTTGTTCAAAATTTGCAGCTAAAATAATTTCTGTTGACAGCATCTGAAGTTCTTTTCCTTAAGTAAAAATGTGAGCCTAAAAAAGCAAATAAAACACGTTTTAAGCTGGGTTTTATTTCATCTCAATTCATTGTGCTTTATTTATTTATTTATTTACAAATTTCTTTGCAAAATCTCTAGGGAAGTTAATAAAAAAAATTGAGACAATGTTTATTTCTGGTAACATAAACACCAAATACATGTTATTTTTAAATATGTGAGTCAAAAATGCCAAAGCTTCCATTCCTTAATGTCTAAAGGGTAGAGTTTAAAAAATGCTAAGTTTCTTGAAGGTTCAAGTAGATGCCTGTTAGGACTGCAGAGACTCTTTCAGTAGCAATTCAGTGAGAGCTATGAAATAGAAATCTGTGAAGGGTAATTAATGGTGCTGTCTTATGCTACTTGAAGTGGCTATTTTGCGTTTGTGTACAGAACAACTCTTTAGAGTCATAAACTTGTTTGGGTGTATAACATTCTCCAGAGGATCATATAGATGTGTCGTAAACCCAGCTAAATTAGGAAATTATTTTGCCCTAAATGCCACTGAAAAAATCCTATGTGACTTTTTTTTTCATTCTTGGCTATCTACATATCTTTGAAAATCTTTTATTAGGTTGGAATTTCGACACAGTCATCAAGTACCATTATTGATTATAATGCTATGGGACTGAAAGATGAGAAACTAGCATTGTGATTGTAAATAAATTGAAGTCATTTTTTTCTTTAGTACTGGTTACTCTTGTTAAAAGCAGGTAGTCAGTAAATGTCTTCAGAAGCAAACTGCAGACTCTTGTTTTCCAGAGCTCATTCATCAGATTTGCTGACTGTTTTACGGATGTGCATTAAACCAGGGTACACTGAGGTGTATCAGGTGGGATAGATCTGAACTGTACGTGACATAGTTTTTACACATCATCCGGCCTTTGTTCAAGTTCCTTTAAATGCCAGGGGATGAAGGTTTTGCCCTTGTTCGCTAACGTGGCTGGGAGACTGTCGAAGAGGCAATTGTTGCAGTTGTTGCTCCAAGAAGTCTCTTTGTAGACTCTCTGTAGATGTCATCTTAATGCTTTCCTGTGGCTTAACTCTGGGCTGTATTTCATAATTTAGAAAAATCAACAGCCTTAATCTTCTGACCCTGGGTGCATTTGTAAGCCATTCTAGAGCTGTATTTTGAAGTGAAAAGTAGGATTAGGACAAAAAAAAAAATAGGAAAAAAAAAAAAAAGTATGAGATCCTGCTTTTGTTGAGCTTCAGGCCAGAATTTCACTGTAACCTGAATGCTTAAGAGCCAGCTTGGGTGTCTGAATGTATATGTTCTGTGAAATTTAGTGACTGTCTCTCATTTATAGAAAATATTATTTCCCATGTAGTGTGTCAAGGGAATGTCTTTTTTATTACATAGTCCGTAACAAAGTATGGTACGAGTGGGGCTTTTGAATGGTATTATAATTCAAGAAATGAGTAAATATATATTGGGTTTGACAATACTAGCATTTGCTCCTGAAACATTTTTAGTACGTTTCTGTTTGGATTAAAAAGAAAGCCCCACTAACTGCATGAATTACTGAAGACTTTCAAAGCTCAAAGCCTCCAGAACTTGAAGTCTATAGGCACTCTATATGCGATTAAATACGTTTTATTAGAAAGTTTTTCTGTTTTGCAGAATTTATCCTGCACATGCTTATTAACTAATATGACAGACGGAAAGGACTAACATCATTTGACTGACTGAATTTACTTCATTATTGTCATGAGGAAAACTTAGCTTTATATGGGTAGACACGGTGACTTTGTCAGAGATTTGTCACATCAGCGAGCTATTAATGTATAGATAGTACAGGTGACAAAAAACATCCAGGATATGTAGCAACTAATTAACACTGGAATCATCCTCTTATTTTTTAATTTCTGGGCTTTTTTGGGGGTTAGACCAGGCAAGCCATTGCCAATACCTGTAGTTCAGGTAAGTAGAGACCACGGAAAAGCTGTGCCTCACCCTCTGTGTCCTGCTGTGCCTCTGAATACCCTTGCCAAAACCAATTGCACTTCATCCATGGCATAACAACTTCCTTTCATCTTTCTGCAAGGAAAATTAGATAAAAGGAGGCAGGTATGTCTGTGATCTGTGTTGACAAGTATGAAGAACAAATTTCAGAGTAAAGAAGAGCAGGTGTGACTGTAAGGGAATCTGCTGTGTGGACTGGTAACGCTGTGTGGGCAGTAAGCAAACTGCAGGCAAAATGTGTGGCTTAAAGTTTGCTTTGCCCACATTAGGATCTGCATTTCTTGTTGTTTTATCGATACACTTCTGTGATTCAGTGCAAGCCTCTGAGCATTAGTGTGTTTTGTGAAGTCCAGGCCAGACCAACCTTCAGGACAGAGCAGTAGGAACACAGATACAGGGTCAGTGTAAAATGGCATGGCTGGGCAGGGGCTGCAGGGGGAGAACCCTTTGAAGGGCTCTCTCCAGATACTGATGGACATGTCCACCCCATCACACAGAGAGGTTTGTTTAAACCTCATGCTTGTACAGCCGAGCTGTTCATAACCTGGTCAGGACAACAGGGAAGCTGCAGTGGTATGGGCTTAAACCACTGGATAGTTGAGCAGTCCTCACTCTGTAGCCACCACTTAAACTGTGCTTAACTTCCCTCAGCTTGCTTAAATAAACTTTGGCTTAACAGCATGGTGACAGTCCTTAAAAACAGTGCCAACATCTGTTTGTTGTTATTCATTTTGCTGGTGTCTTGCCTTGTATACACAAGTCTTTCTAACCTATAAGCAGGAGCCAAGCAGACTGTAAATGATGCTGACACCTCCCAGGATGTCCAACACCCATGCTGGCCCTTCTCTGTGCACTGGCTTCCTGTCAGCTGGTCCTTACCAGGACTCCAGTCTTCCCATGTTGACCACAGGCTGCAGGCTCGTGCCAGTGCAACAGCTCTTGGAAGTGCTCCTGTGGATTGCTTGTCCTGGGCAGGAGGGCCAAAATGGACACTGCAGAGCTGCTGGAAGGGGATGCCTGTAGTATGCCTCTGGAAAGGGATAAAGGCAAATATGTTGTTATCCCTACAAAGCACTCAGAAAACCTTGAGCAGTGTATGCATCAAACTGGGAGTTACTGAAGCATGACACTAGTGTTTCTCCCTGTCTCAACAAGTTGTCCTCGAGACCTGCTTCTCTGGAGACTTGGTGGCCTTATCTGAACTGGCCTTAAATACTGCATGAGTAAAGATTGGTTCCTTCTCTTGGTAGTTCCAGGAAGGCTTATATTTTTACTGCTATGCTTTACATCTCTTAGCAAGAAAAAAAAAATCAACAACAACAGCAGAAAAAAAATCTTTCAGATGCTTCTTTCAGTGTTCTCATGCTATTCAGGGTTTATTCAGCATGTAATTTGAAATGAAGGGTGAGAATGTAAAAGAAAGGTTAAGCTGAATATAAATGTAGTGTGTCCAGATGCAACAGCAGGCGTATTGTAAGCTAGTGAATAAAAAAACAAAAGGTGGGTCAGATTCAAAATGAAAAAAATCTTCTATCACAAACGTTTTTGTTTTTTTTTTTTCTTTGTGGCTTGGTTCTTGAGCTGTCAGTTTTCTTTAAGCCCAGAATTAATATAGGAAATTGGTTTGGTGTAAGCTCGATGGTGTCAGTATCCCTGAGCTTGTGTGTCACTTCCCCCTGTGCTTTTTGCCCTGTTGTGCATTCATACTCAAGTATGAGGTCTTGTGCAGTCTGCTGTAGACTTCTGCTACTGCCTTTACTTAGTCATACGTGAGAACCTCAGAAAGTATTTTCCGGAGGATGTCCTGAGCCATTAGCCGAGGTTTTTGTGAGTGATTATGGGGTGTTAGATGCCCTGTGTTCCAGAAACCAAACTGAGACACATGAAAGGAGCCTTTTATTGCTAAGAAAGTACTCAGTACTGATCTCTGGCATTCAAGTCACAGCCGAGCAACCCAAGCTAGGTGTTCCATGTCATGTCACCTGTAGAAGTCTACCTTTTCCCAGCTCCCAGATGCATCTCCAAGCACATGTGCAAATGTGCTCTGCCTCTTTGTCCCAGGTTTGTTTAGGCAGGCCTCTGACTTTACAGAATGACTTGAGAATGTGAAGATCTTACCAAGCTTTTCCATTGTTCTTTATTAAAAGGCAGAAGAGGTTTTGTGATTATCAGGAAATACCTGGTGAGGCCAAAATCTTGGCCAGAATTTTGAGTGCTCTTTAGGTGGTGCAAATGCTTTGCAATCTCCACTGTAAAAACCTCCCATGTGGGGAAAAAAAATCCATTTCACTAAACTTTAAAAAATATATGTTTTGAAAACAAAACCAAAATACTGTACTTGGTACTGTATTTAATTTGAATAGAAATTTTGCTATGATTTTAACAACAAAAAAAATCCTACCTGGGCATTCCACCCCCTGGAGTTGTGAGTGTGGTTGGTGTAGTCTCTCCTGGGCAAGGGGCAAAAAAGAGTACATGCTTCCTTCCCCCAGCTCCCTCCCCAGGCAGTGCTTCTTGCCTGTGCCAGTTCTGGGATGCATGGAGCAGCCCAGGAATCAGGCCCACAGCAGGAACCTAGGGGCAACTAATTCCCATACCCACATAAAATTTGGTTTATTTTGATATGTTTTTCAGACTCATTAGCATGGGGCAACACGTTTTCTCCCCCCGGCCTTTTTTCTCCCTGTTTAGGGACAAAATCAGAAGTTGAAATCTTGGTATCTCCTGTTGCATAGACACTTTAAATCACTTTTGTGTTTGTACTCTGTGCTAATAAATGCTGAAACCATTAGCAAATAAATTGGAGAAAAGATACGAGGATTGTACATACAAACTCAAGTGGAGTGATTAATGGGCTGTTATTTGTAACACAATGGAAGGTGCGAAACTATAAAACAGCAGTGATTTTAAAAAAAGCTTTACATGTTGTATTGGATACCTTTAAAAATATTGCAGGCCAAAATTAAGACCAAAAGTGTCCTGGCAAAAGTGTTGAAGTGGATCTGACAGGTTGATTAATGTATTTGAACCGGTTGAAGAATAGCAGAATGCTTGAATAACCATTTTAAGGAAAAAATAGAAACAAGATGGGTACATCAGGACAAGCTGCATTCCAGCCCTATTTAGGGTGGACTATTTCCTATACGTTTTGTATTAAATATTTGAATAGGGAAAAAATCAGGTATATTCAGTGCACGGAACATCTGCTCATGTTGGATACAGCCTTTCATATAAACCCCGATTTAATAAAGGATTTTAAACCTGTGCTTAACTTTTAGACATATGTCTTTTTAGAGATAGATGGAGCCTCAATGTTAGTAGATTGAAATACGCATTTAGTAAACATTTAACTACTTTCCAGCAGTGATGGAGGGACATTTTTGAAAATTGGTTACTGAAAAAATAGTTATGAAACAGTATTTTAAATATTGCTAAATAAGGATATTAAAAAAAAAAAAAAAAAGTATTGGCTACATGTATGTTAGCTATACTGAGACTTGAGGATTGAAAGGGTGTCAGTCCTGCCATGTTTTGATAAACCGTGATGTGTGTTGCTTTACTGACGAAGAAAAAGACATTATTTCCTAAATATAGATTTTGTCCTTTTTTTAGCTTCTGGTTTGGTTTGCTTATCCATCAGATCCTGTGGTGGTTTCCAGGACACCCAGCTGGTGAAATAGTGGTATAACTGGGAAACTACTGTGTTTACCTAATATTCTTTTCTAAATTATTCACTGCTTTATGCCATACATATATGGCTGCAGAAGGAACGGAGTGCTTGTGTGACTACTTGAGCTGTAAAATTACTTGAATAAGGACAGTTTACTTGGCCCTGGAAAACATACATCTAAGTAATTTTTGAGTTTGAGTTTCCATTCTACTTGTCTAGTCCGAGTTCTTCTACAAGATTAGAAATGGGACTGAATCTAAAGGTTGGCTTTTGAATATTTCCTTCAAAATTTATTCAAAATGTCAAAATGTGTGATTTACTTCAATGTTTTGGGTCAATACTTTTTTTTTCTTTTCTTTTTTTCTTTTTTTTTTTTTTTTTTTTTTTTTTTCTGGGAAGGAGAGAAAATGAGACTCCAATGCTTTGAAACGACGTGTATTGTCAAGAAAAATTATTTCTGGGTGTTCTGCTTAAAAAAGGTTAAACTGTCTCCACCCGAGAAGACCTATGTACACGGAGATGTACCATGAAACTAAGGCTCAGCATTGTAAAGCAATGAAAAGAAACATTATTTTACCCAGCTGTTCTCTGGAACTTACTGCTATATTGTATGGGTGGAGAGAACAAAATTAACGAAGAAAAACACTGTGTGTGGACCGTTTACATAAAACATCAGAAACATGCATTACTGCAATGTCAGGGATGTCCAAAATCCTAGAAATTTGGGAGAGATGTAAACTCTAAGGATCACAGAAAATAATTATCCCCCAGCCAAACAAGAAAACAAAAACCCAACCCAACTCAGCCTTCTTGGGGACAGGAGTATTTCTCCTTTCCAGAGGCAACAGATGTCTCCTGTACAGTACTGTGCAAGTTGCAGACTTTTAATGATAACTAAAAAGAGGGGCCCAATAAAGAGAATTTAGTTCTCTGTGATCAAAAAGCTTCAGATAAGGTTTATTTATTTATTTTTTTTAACTATTAATCAAACTTGGGCTGGAAGAAAATGGATGATTTCAGCAGAATTATTTCCATGTTTATTAACCATATATAATTCCATTTTATTTTGCTTCTGTCACTTTAGGTTACTTTTACCTGTGAGTCCAGGTTAGCCCTTGAAGTACATTGTATCCAAAGAACCATTCTTCATGTCTGAAGTCTAATTGGATTTGTGTGTTTGATACTGACTTTGATTATAACTTTAAAAGGATCTGTTGATCTAAACAATCTGATTGGAAGGGTTGCTACATAACTAATTACTATCTCATTCTTATAAAACAGAAGGTTTGTTTCATACCATACTTCGGGAAATGATAAAAGCTTGTTGTTACAAAAAAGCCATTAATTTTATTAACTCCTTTGTATGTTTGCATTGAACAAATGAGAGACTTTTCTTCAAGTGCTAACGCTTCATCCTCTGAGATCAATGGCTGCAAGCATGCTGAACATCTTACAGGATCTGTCTTTTAATTAAGTTATGTTAACATTTGTCTCACTTGTAAATGATGCCAATGACTGTTTATTGTACAGCTCTGCCTCTAGTGTGGGGAAAGGTGAAATGTGTTCTTTACTAAGTAACGGCTTAAAAATGGTATTTTGCCTTATGTTTGCTGGAGCTGAACATTAAAGTAATGCTTGTGAGTGTGTGTGTGTATATATATATATATATATATATATTTTTTTTTTTTGTGGCTTGGAGTGGTCATGAGTACAGTTTGATTCACAACGTGAATTCCTGTGTCCCAGAAGCACGGAGGATGGGAGGACTGGGGCTGCTTGGGTTCTGTTCCCAACGTGGTGACCTTGAGCAAAGTCACTGAGCCACTCTGTGCCGTGGTTTAGTGACTTCTGTGATGAATATCAAGTTACAGTACCTAGCTCCCAGGGGTATGGAGCAAGCTTAATTAATGAGTTAGTAATATGCTTTGAGATCCACCTTTCTGACCTTTCAGCCTGCACTATAAAGGCACTTGTCTGTGTCCTTATCTATGTGCAAATTGATTACAGCTGGCTCCTAACCTTGCCATCTCAAGCATGTTTGCTGTGCTTCTGCCTGTGACTCCTCAGAGTGGTCATGTTTTCTGCCCATTTTCTTCATTCCTTTACTGCCCTTACTTTCTTCACTGTGTTAAGCATAGGAATCTTTATTGTCACTATATAGCTATTGAAGCTTGCTAACCTTTCAGGTTTAATCTTGTATGGTGAAATAAGAGCCGACCCTCTGTGCTGAGAATGAGCCCCCTTGAGCATATTTCTTCCTACAAGCATCTTCATTTCTGCTATGCTAGAACTTGCAGTTTGGAAGAATACTGTGTGCAAATCCCCCCTGTACACTGTGCAGCTTTTCACTCCTATCCTCCAACCTTTATCCTCTCCTGGTCTTCATTTCAGGAAAATGGGATGTCACTCTCTCTAGAGCGCACCAAAGAGCTGAGCATTGGAACTGGTGCACCAATTTCTGAGTTACACGTATGCTAAAGGAATTTTGTGGACTAGCAGTAAGGTGCTCAACCTGCTGTAGGTTTTAGCCCTCAAATCTTTGGAAAATCTACTGTGGTTAGGATATTGCACTTTCCTGGCTGATATCTGTACCACTGTTCAGCTGGGCGTGTAGCTATTACTACAGTACAGAAATTGCACCTACTCAGCTTCTCTTCTGCTTATCATTTACTAGCTGTATCACAAGGGAAAATGGTCTTAGAACTAATATAATAATCATCTCCAATTCCCTGTAGAGAAACTGGATTTTTCTGTTAGTAAGCAGAATAAAAGAAAATAATTTTCCAAGTTATGTGTATACACACACATAAGAAATACATATGAGCTTCTATTAAAACTTATTCAGAAGAAGAAATATTTTAAAACTTTGTTTTCACATATAACTACAATGAATAAAATTTAATCAAAGGGATAGGATGTGGTATAGAAAAGGCATTTTTATGCACAACTATTAGCCTAAATCAAGTCATACTGCCTGTGATACAGCATTCTTATGCAGAAACGTAACTCTCCTAGAAAGTCTTCATCCATGAGTGAAAGCAATTGCATCGCAGGATGATTGATGCCTCAAACAGAAGGGTGTTCACATGCAATAGAAAGGAGGAAAGACAGACCAAACATCTGGATGAAAGGAGGGAGGTAAATTAGGAAATATCCAGCAAGACTGTGAAGCCCAGCTGACAGAATTTGAAAACCTGTGGATGCCCCATCCTTGGAAGTGTTCAAGGACAGGTTGGATGGGGCTTTGGGCAACCTGGTCTAGTGTCTGAACCATGGGGGGAGGGGGGGGGGTCTTTAAGGTGGTCTTTATGGTCCCTTCCAACCTAAACCATTCTTTGGTTCTATGAAACTTAGGAGAATTCATGGTAAAAGTTACTCAGCTACGTTTTGCTTATCTTTACAGAATGATAGAGCAAAGAAATACACAAGCTATCCAAATGGATGATAAAACCATATCATGAAATCAGTGTCCATACATATGTCCATATATGCTACATTTTTGATGCAGGAAAAGGGAAATAAAAGAGAGATTTCAGTACTGGTAAGGCTGACAGACTGCCTAGTTTGGGCAAAGAAATGTAGGTCTTTTACTGAGGAAGATACACTCATACATGACTTTTGCATTCAGAGGTTGTTACCCTGTCATGTGCTAACAGAGCTGATAACTAGACTTGTCTTTGTTGGCTGTTGATGAGGTCTTAAAGACAAGTATCTGCAATTAATTCTTTCCTTGTTTGTGCCCAGGGCTTCTCCTGGGCCTCAGCCAGCTGAGAACTCTTGTGGAGGCTGTGTGTATGGTCAAAGAGCTGGCCTTGAGACATGAACTACCAGAACAATATAGATTCTGTTGCAAGTGACTAACATGACAAAACAGAACTGAGCCAGAATCTTCTAGGTGTCTGAAGTGCTGACTTTTCGGTATTTCATGTATTTTCGTAGTGGTTTACAGTATGAAGTCTGCCCTTGTGGCTGCAGGGAACCCTAAGCACCTCAAGGGAACACTTTGATGATAAGCTGGGATTCATACAGGTATAAAATGCTTTCCTGGTAGAGGTCTTTAATGCTTAAATTAGAGCGTAATGTGTCCTAGAGACTGACCCAAGTTTTCAGTAATTTGCAGAGCTTCTCTAACACTTAGGTGTCTCTTCAGTGGGGTGAATGTACACAGGGACTGGTGAGTCTGCTGGTTTTTGCTGACAGACCAAAGCTGGCTCATGTCTGATGCTGTGAAGACTTTCATGCCGATATCCTCAGGTCTAGGTTGCAATGGTTGCCATCCCGTTTTAACAATACATAAAGGATAAGTGAAATAGCTCATGCTTATTGACAGGTGACTGAAAAACAGACAAATTTTGCTTGTGGAGAGGAGGCCTGAGCTACAGAGCATATGTAATAGGATGCGGGACAAAGAGCAGCAGGTCAAGGCTATGAATTAATCAGTCTTTATGTTGAAGATTGAAATGAATCTAGCAGAAATTACTATTTAGAATTTACTGGACTCAATGGAATGGAACCCAATATTAATCAGAGAAATGCTTGAGTTGTGAAGAAGAAAAGGCAGGCCTAATTTACAGGCTACGAATCTATATGTACAACTAGTCATTTTAGGAAAAAATAAACCAAGCTAAACAAGAAATCTTATTTATTTATTTATTTATTTATTCATTTTACCTATAGAGTCAAGATCTTTATCTGTTGAGACCTTCTTCCCACAACAAATAGTGATGAAGAATGAGAAAATTTTGACTAAGGTCAGTTGTAGCTGGAAAAAAAAAAAACATTACTCTTTACAAACTTGGAAATACGCTAAGAGAGATGAAAACTCTGGAGTGGTATTGCAGGTAGGCAAGAGTGGTCTGACTCAAAGAGAAGGAAAAATTGCATATTGACAATATAGGGGAAAAAAAATAGAAGGAACAGTTTAAGCAATCTGGAGTTGCTTTCAAGTGGCCAGATTGTACTTCCTAAATAATTGCTGTGGGATTGGGCTCTGTTTGATTTAATTGGTAACGTGTGTTGAAGCCAGAGCTGAATGAACTATTTACAGCGAATAATTTATTTGATCAATGTCATCTTCCTTTCTGTTCATGAATTATCCACAAACAGGTTTTTTCCTCTCTAATTTGTTCATTATTCAAAATTGCTCAGCAAATGCTTTGTATGAGTGCCTTTTTGTGTCTTTTTTCCTTTTTCTATCTTTGGAAGATTATGCTTATATATGGAGAGTTTTACAGTGGGACTTGAGAAACCTGAATGTTCTCTTTTACTGTGCTTTTGAAGGAGGGAAAAATAACCCATTTTCTATGGGTTATTTGCTATATTTGCTGAAAATGTGGAGAGTGCAGCAGCTTTTCTTTTTATTCATAGGGTTTCAGGCCAGAAGGGACTATTAGATCATCTACTCTAATCTCTTTTATGATGCAGATATGGTAGGAATTCATCTAATTTCTCCCATACTGAGTCCAATAATTTGTGCTTAACTAAAGCAGATTGGAACTTTATTTTAAAGCCTTTTCAGACAAGTGGCTAAAAAGTGCTTTATGAGGGTGGTTATTATTCTATTTTCTCCTACAAGCTTGTGTATCTACTCAATAATCTTTATTTTTGTCGTGTGGGATTGTTTGTATTTGCTGATGTAATGTCTGAATCTTTTGAAAGCAGGGAGGACATGAGAGGCTTCGTGACCATGTGAAGCATTCTTTCATGAACCTTTCTATCTGTTTGTCCAGGTACAGCTTTCCTACAAGCAACTTCACAAAAGAAAAAAGTGGAATGAATATTCATGCCAGGCAAGCAGCGACCCTGGTGAATGCTGTCAAAGCAAATGTATGCTCTTAGTCAAATTAATGTTTGTGAATTCTCCTGGCAGTATTTTCCCAGTGCTAGCCAAGAAAGACACTGTTAAATGTAAATTGTAGTGACAGTAATTTATTTATTTATTTTTAAATTTGGAATAAGCATTGTTATTCAGAAGTCAAGATAAGCAGGTTTGTCACACAATGTTAAGATGAAAAATGTAGTGAGATGCTGCCTTCCGCTGGAGTTTGGATTGGGGTGCATGTAGGTTATAATATAGCAGAAGAACATCCACCAAATTTTGCCAGAAGTGTGAAGTTTTGTCCACACAAGCTTGGAGGAACTGTTTTTGTGACTTGGAAGTATCCAAGCTTCAAAAAATGCTATTTAACTTGAAAAGCTGTTCCCCACAATAGATCAAAATAAGGGATATCCACTTGCTTTATGGCATGCCTGGTTAGCTCTCCTGCCTCAAACTCCAAAGCTCTCAAGCTATGAGCTGTCTCCATCATGTAGCAGCGTTGCTGTCTTGAAAACTGATAGGAAACTACCTGTATGGCCAGATACTCCTGAACTGTTTGGTTACCACAGCTTGACGGGTAGCTGGGCAGCTAATCCACTTACCACTGCTGAGCTCCCTTAACCGGCTGCTTGTGAGCTCTTGCTACTGCCCACTTGTGGGGTGGTGGTTTCAGCCTATGGGTTTCACCTCCCTGCTGGAGTGGACTGTGGCAGGCAGGGGGTATTTACACAGCTCAGCTGTCAAATCATGTCACATGTACTTGATTGTGTGTGGTCATGTTAATGAACCCCAAAATACCCAGCAATGTGTAATCATGGTTCTAGCCATCCCTGTTGACTGTGTATGTACCCAGTGGGCTTTCACGTGTAAGCTGGAGGCTCCAGTGGTCTTATCCTTGCACAATTGCCTTTGGGAAGTAGCAGAGAAATTGACTTCACTTGCTGGTGGAGCAATTGACTTCACTTGCTGGTGGACAGTCAATGCACAGAGTGAACGTGTGTAAATTTTGAAAAGAAATTTGAGTCCCTGGATTTCCTTTGTTCCTCTCAGATCAAACAGCAAAGGCTTAGCCAGTGGGACTTCCAGGAGAGCATGGGGTACCTTCAAAATGCCTTCAAAAATGTGATTCTGTTAGAGGTAGGCAAGTTGAGTCCAACTAGCAATTTAACAGGCGAAGTAGCCTGTGGAGGACAATCCATCCACATGCTTTAGGATGTAGTGAGGGCCTGCTTGTTCCACAGTCTGCTGGAGGGGTCTGTTTTTCTTCACTGACTTTTAAGTGGAACTAAATGTGTAGATTAGATTACATGCCTGACTTTTAGACTGCTAAAATGAAGTGAGATGAATGTCACCCCAAATTATTTGCCTCAGAATGGCTGCGATAAAGCAGCTCCACCTGATGCATTAGCAAGTAGCTGTGCTTTTTCTCTCTCAGCTGATGAAATAATCACTTACCCCTTCTGCAAGCAGAAAGATCCATGGCATAGTTGAATGTCAATAAATAGGTCCCTTTTAGTTCTCACAAGATGGGCTTTTGTGGGTGTTCTTGCATACTATGCTGAATCTTTGAGTTGTTAGGGATATGACATTGTATAGTGACTGTGTAAGGGTTACCTTATCTACGTCGTAATAAATCATAAATTCGGTGTATAGCAAGGAGGCCAAGATCCTAGTGTGCTCTGTATGTGGCTGACACAAATAATTACTTGAAGTATCGTATTACTTTTTCCTTTGATATATCAACTGTCCTGGCACTAAAGGTATAACCCTAATAAAGGAAGCCTGTGATAATGGCAGCCCTGTGTTTGGGAATTTTCTCCATATTGCTCTGAATGGATGCACACACAATTCTTTATCTGGTCTGCAATCCCTCTAATTTTTTGTGGTCTTTACTGTTAGAACATATAACATCTCCAGGGGAATGGCAAAGCCACTACACCCCTTCAGGTGAGGTGCCTTCATGCGATAAACCATGTATGATACTTTATGGAACATTGTCCTTGTAATATTTCATAATGCTCAAATGTTCCAGGTGATTATAGTCTCCAGATCTGCAGTTAAATTATTATACTGATCAGAAATTTAATTGCTCTCACTTGTCTTGTTCTGTATGTTCTTTTGGCTGAATGACAGTACTTTCCATCACTGTTTCTCTATCCACTGAGTGATACGAAATGTGTCTTTAAAATCAGGGGAAAAAATATTAATGGGGGTTATGTTGCCTGGTGGAGTGTTTTGTTGCTCTTTTCTGATCTGATGATAGTACAAAGTGCAGTTTAAATATTTTATATTGTTCTTAGGACAAATTGTGAATTTAAAAGCTACAATTTAAACCTGAGGTAAAGTAAGTTTTATCGGTGTTTATCTTTTGATAGTTTTTCTTCCTTTTACTTTATAGCACAAATTTATAATTTATAACGATCTTACTGAAGGTGAGATAGACAACATGTTTTCCACTCCAGCAGAAGGAATGTCACTTCACTAGGAATTGAATTTTCTATATGAAAAATTGTTTTTGGAAACAGGAACCAAAATCAAATCTAGATGGAACCCCACAAACCAGAAAAAAAAGATGTTTGAACTTTTAGTGTCGCTGGTTTTGAAACTGATAAGAAATTTTGAGTTTGTTTTGGTAAGCTGGATATTGGGTTATGTGTTACAGGACTGCATATGTGAACATTTAGGCTTATTGTGGCATTGATTAGAAGTGGAACAATGATGTTGATTTATAGTTTGAAAAGTCTGGCCCTTTTTGCTCGAGGCAGACAAACCATATGTTTTGCAATAAATATTTTTAATTCTATGAGTGAAATTGATTGCAACCGTTTGTTGTTGCTTACACAGACTTATGACAGAAAACAAGTGAGGTGAAGACAGGATGTATGGCAGAGTCTATTAAAATAACAAGTGTGGAATATGGGGAGGAATTTGTAGACAGGAGGCTTTAAAACAGAGCAGGCTGAGCCAATTACTTTAACCGTAGTTGAAGTAAAGCTGGAGAGATGTATATAAAACTATAATACATATTATTATATCTAAAATACGGAAGTATCTTCAGCTACATAGCTCTATTGGTTTAGTAGGGGTTGTTATCCTTCTCCTGCAATAACCGTTTGAAAAGTAAGCCTTCAATCTGGGGTTTCCAAACAGCAGTTTCCCTGCATACCATATGAATTAATTAAGCTGCAAATTCAAATGTGTATATATTTTTGCTGCCTCCTTTGAAAAGCTTCATAGAATATTTTGTCCTTTGGGCAGACTAATTCTTTGCTTGCCTTTAAGTCATGCCTGAGCTTGACTTAAAGGCCTGTGCCTCTAAGAGAGCCCAAGCTTGACTGGCTTTGAATTAATTGTGGCAAGTAAAGGAAATATGGCATTTGTTACTACAATGTCCTGACTAAGAACAATCTTCAGCCTCTTGGCAGGGCTGGTTAAACTACATCCTACCTGAGCTCTAACACGCCTTGCACCGAGCCTGGGTTATCTCCAAGAAAACTGTACTCCTCTGCTGTATAGCATCACCCAAAATCTTGAAATAAAAGTTGGGGTACAAATCACACTTTAAGTACTAGGAATATTTGCCCCAAACTGACTTTTTGATTTGCCTTCAAAAAAGTTCAGTTGACTCCTACTTTTGGACAATGTGAGTTGATCTTTTTTTGGTGTCATAATAGTCTCTGTGACCACCAGTTGTGACATCATCACAAGAAAAATACTGCAAATTAATTTAAAATTATAATATCTATTCCTTTTGTGTGGTTTATAGTTTAATTCACACAAACTTAGGAAGATGCTAAAGTTCCCAGTCACCTTATTTTTTTCAGAGCAGAGTTAGGCCCTGGAATCTTTTTCTCTGGCATGTGTTTCCACATGGAAGCACTCTGAAATGATTAAAATTTTCTGGACTGGTGATGACTTTTTACTACTACTTATAATTTGTGCAGATGTAGCACTTTGTTTCTGTTTTCAGAGCTTCAGTGATCCCTTCTTCCTCTGCATATTTCCCCATTTGTTCTAAGAAAGCAATAACTGGCACAGAAATAGACTTAGATTTCTTTCTGGCTAATACAGCATTTATTGCAATGGCTGGGCCAGTCCAGCCTGCTCATCCCTTCACCTTTATTTTCAAACTCCTTTGGGCAATTTGATCCCACCTGACACTTCTGACACTTCCTGGTGCCTAAATTGGCTTTTCGCAGGTCAACGCTTCTCCTCTGTGACTGACAGGGAGATCTGTTGCTGTCAACATGGATTTTCTCCGTCTATTTCTCCTATTGGTACTTCTCCATCCTCTGACTTAGAATGGTTTTCAATTCTCTGTGCTGAATCATTTTTCTCCCTAGAGGATCTCCCTCCATCTCTGGTTACATTCCATCCCTTTCCTCTTTGGCCTATCTTTGCCTCCCTCCTAGATTTAAATTTCCCATTTTTCATTCTTTTTCAAAGCTCTTTCCCTTTGCACATTGTTAACCAGAATGGATAATATGACGTCATTTAGTGCACGATTGCTAATTCCTTTCCTGACCACATAAAGCCTTCAGCACAGAGCTTACGAGTGGCTTTCTAATTTGTATTTTATCAAGCTAACTCTTTCTAATGTGAACATTGTGAAAATCTTCCTCTTAGTGGGATTTTTTTTTTTTTTTTTTTTTTAACCTGGGCTCTTTGGCTCATATCCTCGGTTTCTAACCTCATAAACTGGGAGGCAAAGAGCTCTGTCTGTCTGGTGGATCCCTTTTACTGCATTTGGAATTGCCAGCATTCATCTCACTATGCTTGCCCAACTTTCATGAGAAAGACAAAACCGAAATTTTGAAGTTGTCCACCAATAGGACTCATGTGACTATATATATAATCTTTATATTTTTCTTTTGAAACAGATTTATAGCATTCTTTTATGTAACAGAGCATTACTTAACGAACCCCAGAACTTAAGCTTCTTTTCCAACAACAGATAAATAAAAAAGACCCTGAAGGTAGTCCTTACTACTATTCTTCTTCTACTTGAGTTCATGTTTAGATTTTTAAAGCAATTGAGTCCAAACCATATTGTTGAGTGATTTCCGGAGAGAAGATCTGTGAACAGAGAGGAAAATAACTTCACATTTAAATTGATGGGAGGAGACATCAAGAGTCTTGTATCCAAAGCACTCTAAACAGTGTTAAATTGTGTTGTTTCTGGGGAATGACTATTACATTAAGTCTTGCTGGAGCTTATGTTTTGTAATACAAGACAAATAAAAACAGCCTGCAACCTTGTGAGCTGTTTATTATTAACCACATGCTTTCTATGGCAGTTCCTATCAATGTTGCAGCTGAAAAATGTGCTTTGGGGAGAATATTTGAAGGAATTATCTGGAATGAACTGGAGTATTTTGTTTTTAGAAAATTATAACGAATACTGGCAATTTCTGGAAGAAAAAAATGAAATAATCTTAAGGGAAACGAAGCTGAACAAAAACATCGAAAGTTTGCACAGAGTGCCTTATTCAAACAATATAAGTTAGTTTGGGAGTCATCTGTAAGAAGAAAGGAAACTCTTACTGGAATAAAGTAGCTGGTTAGAATACAATAGCATATTAAAAATATTCAGGAGTTGGAACTTAGACTTTCAAATGTACTTCAGAGATCTGGGGATATAGTTCCTATTATTTTCCTAGACTTCATGAAAGTCTGTGATTACAGCTCCTCTGCCCTACCAGATATGGACATGGATTTTTACAGTACCAGAACAGGAAAAGAGCTGTCACACATATAATAAAATGTCTCCCCACTTTTACAGTTTTTGTCCATAGTGAAAAATGAGATGTAGCCTTTCTTTGTGTGGTGTACCAATCATGTACATGACCCTGTGGCATTTACTAGGCAATACATTGTCCAGTACTTCACAAGTTTGTACTGTGAACTGAGTCTGGTTTTGGTGCTTTTTTTTTGTTTGCATTCTTCTAGCTGAATGCAAGATATTCTAAAAGAAAAGTATCGCAATGGAGTGAATGAAGTGTTGTATTCAAAGTCATGTCACCATCTCTTCACCTGTCTTGATCTTTATTTATTTTCAGTGTACATTTATTTGATGTGTTTAACTTCACCTCCAGCAGTGAGGTGAGCTACTGTGACAGAATCCTATTCTACTTCTGTCATTAAGCTGGCTTTGTAGCCTTGTGCTAATGAAGGTAAGATGTGGATATATCTGTCTAGGTATGTCTGTGCTCCAATTGAGCACATAACTTCATCATAGATGGATTGATGGATAACCTAACTTAGATGACATTGACACAATAACAGTGAAAATGTGTCGGGAGAGTTTCACTGTACTCTGTGTTAGTAAGGATATGTCCCATTGTTTGTGGATTTCTGTCCTTTTCTCTTTGCTGTTCTTTTCTCTAGCTAAATTAAAGTGAGAAGGGAAATAACTGCTAATAAAATAGCTGTGATCACAACTGTATAACTGTCCAGAGAAGGGCGACGAAGCTGGTGAGGGGCCTGGAGAACAAGTCCTACGAGGAGCGGCTGAAGGAGCTGGGCTTGTTCAGCCTGGAGAAGAGGAGGCTCAGGGGCGACCGTATTGCTCTTTACAGATACCTTAAAGGAGGCTGTAGTGAGGTGGGGGTTGGCCTGTTCTGCCACGTGCCTGGTGACAGGACGAGGGGGAATGGGCTTAAGTTGCGCCAGGGGAGTTTTAGGTTAGATGTTAGAAAGAACTTCTTTACTGAAAGGGTTGTTAGGCACTGGAACAGGCTGCCCAGGGAGGTGGTGGAGTCACCATCCCTGGAAGTCTTCAGAAGACGTTTAGATGTAGAGCTTAGGGATATGGTTTAGTGGGGACTGTTAGTGTTAGGTTAGAGGTTGGACTCGATGATCTTGAGTTCTCTTCCAACCTAGAAATTCTGTGTGATTCTGTGAACTGTAGATTATACAGTAGGTTAACCCAACATTTAATATATCTTTAGCATTTAGACCTGTAGATTTCAGAATGGAAGGAAGAAGGATATAAGCATCTTTGTGATGTTTGTTGGTTTACTCTAAGGCAGAAGACACTGGACTGAGGGAACAGCTTGCCACATCATCATTGTCCTGGTTTAATTTCTTTGAACTGCACCATTCCTCAGTATTTCTTCATCTTTATTCACCTGTCTGTTAAGTTAGTAAGCTCCTTAGGACAAGTGAGCTCCTCATGGATTGTGCATGCTGGATTTAGAGCTGTGATGTCCAGAAGTCCTTTGGAACCTGAAGAAAACTGAATTTTTTCCTAGGTAACTTCAGAAATGTCAGAGATCCTACTTGCTGCCCTGCCTAGAGTCTATCTTGTAGGCAGGAGGGGGATTGACGGATCTGCATGGTGCAACCTCTCTTAAAGCGAGACATACTGTGAGGAAGATGGCCATAGCTCAGATTGACTGCAGAGGGCATGCAGATTATGGGGTGAAGTGAGTCATTCCTTACATTGGTTTGAATAGTAGTTCCAGGAGAAATCTGGAAAATTTGATGCAAGTTCAGTTTATTTTGTACCCTTCATTCGGCAAAATGCTGAAATGTGCTTGACATCTTGAGAAATGCCAGTAGAGTGTTTTCAATACTAAATGTGAAACAATGATTACAATGATTAGTGGTCATTTTCTTCCTTTGGTGTCCTTTTTTCAAAAGAAAATAAGCTGTTTCCTTGCATGTCTTTACATCTGTATGTGTGTAGATGTAAAAAAGCCTCTTTATGTGGGAGAAAATGTACAAAATTTGGGAGGAATCTGCAAAATTCTTTTTTTTTTTTATTTGTGCGGAAATGTTCTTTTTTTCATTATAAAATATTTTAAATGTAAGTTTTCAAACTCATAAGTGAAAGCCAGATGGAATATACATGCAAGTGCAATGCCTAAAATTGAAAGGAATCCTTTTCTATTTTCTCATTTCTGAGAGTTATTCCTAGTGCTCTTGCATTTAAATGTTAAGGTGGTGTTTCTTTAGTTTATCTTGAAGTGTGAAGCAGCAACAGAGATGAGAACTTAAATTTTTTAATAGGAACTAAACTGAAAAGTAGGGACTTTATTTCCATCAAGTTCACTTTGGTTTACTCAACTGTACTCACAAATTAAAAAGAGAAAAGCTACAAATAGAGTGTCTGGACTTTCAAAACAAAAATTCAAGCTGAGGAGAAAAAATTTTCTTTCACATTTTTGTTGCCTGGCTAACATATTCTCTTAGTTACATGAATAAAAAAGGGCAAAGAGAATAAAATATGCTTTTAACAAAGAACTGTACTAGAATAGCTTGTCTTGTGCTTGTCTCTTGAAACATGAATTATACCTTGGTAAAGAGCAGCTGTTGTCGATTTTTGGATAGCTTTGCTATTAGAAGTCCTGACATGACAGAAAGCCATGGGGGCTTGGAAAGTAAATACTTTTTATAAAAATATTTTGACCTTTCCATTTGGATTTCTGAAAGAACATTAGCTATCCAATGTAGAACACTTCATGCAACATGAAAAAAATAGGGGAAGATGTTAATAAGGAGGAAGGAAAAACAAAACAGGAAAGGAGACTTGTTATTGTTCAAAGAGGGCTTGAGTTTAATCTCTGGTCCATTCTTCCACTGAGGGAATAGGAATGGCTTCTTTTAGTCCTTGGTTGTCCTCCAGGGAGGTTACTAACCTTGAGTATATACTACTGATGAGGACTCTAACTTCCCTTGACGGTTTGTTCATTTGCCTAACTCTTCTTCTTACTCTGGAAATTCACAGAGGAACTGTATTTGACCTAAATTTCCCCTGATGCTGCTTAAGTTCATTACTTCCTCTTCTGTCCTCATTAATTAAGGGGAATAATTGATTCCTGTTCTTTTTATAACATCACTTTATGTACTTGAAGATGTCATTCTCCCCTGCTTTTCTCCATGACACACAAATATGAAGACAAAAGGGAAATATTTCTGTCTGGATGATGTCAAGAAAATAAAGCAACTCTTCAAGGAGATGGGGGATAAGCCATGAGAAGTACTGTAAATGAGATCAGGATGGGCATGAAGACAACAACTTGTCTGATCCTTGCTGCTAAAATAAGAGTGCTAAGTGCCACTCTCATCCCCATGAAACACAGGCTCCTTGATCTCCAGCTACGCATAGGTGCACTCGTTTCCATTTAGCCAGCTAAGGAGCTCCCCATTTTGCTCTCTCTTGTAGTCTGGTCAGGGAGGGTTGGGGTTTGTGCTTAAGTTTCTGATATACATCAAGTTTAATCAAGGTATTTGGAAGGGGATATATATTTCACATACCTAGCAAACCATCTACTGCTTTTTCATTTACACTTTCAAGGTTCCCTGACAGAAAAATGGATAGAAACTTAAATGAAAGGTGTAATTATCTTTTATGCATATGTGGTTCCTGCAAGCTAGGGATGCCCACAGCTGCCTAGCCTCATGAATTCCCAAATGTGACACAGATTTGCTCATCATGTGATCACGAAATTATGTGGTCTGTTATCTGTCAAAATCATGTAAAATACTGCATATTGGTTTTGTTTTGTTTTTGGGTGGGTAAAACCAAGAGCACAGATATACCTTGCATAAGCTTTCAACCTTTCTGCAAGTGGAATAAAAGTACCATTTCCTACTAAAGGGAATATTAAGTCTAGAGACACAAAGTTGTTTATATTGTCATTATCATGAATGGTGTGATTGTTCCAGTCACCTAGATAAAGGAAATATCATGTTAGCTGTCACTGACTTAGTGCTTTATCCCCTGAGAGCTATCATTAGTGGGCAATCATTTTAAGAAATTATTCTACTACTAATTTATATAGCCTCGTAGCTCTGTTGGTGATTTTCCTTATTTATTTTTATTTTTTCTTTTTGTTAGTGATAGCCTTCAGTACTTGAATATGGTGGATGTTGTGTGGAAAGTATTTTAATACAATTTGGTGATGGAGAAGAGGCTAGAGAAGTGCCTTTTTTTTTTTTTTTCCTCCAAGTAGTTCAAATGCATTCAGATCTGTTTGAATATTTACAGCTGTGTTTTTCATCTCTGCTAATGAGGTATAATGTATTTTAATGCAGAGCAAAGAATTTCATTGCCAGAGCAGTAATCTTGAGCAACAGGGTAGGATAGTTTTCAAATTTTGTGGTTTCCAAAGCATTTAATAAACCTAGGCAACAATTAGTTAATTGCTCTTTTGCAGAAGCTGAGGGTTCATCTCTACTCCTTGCACTCCCATGCTTGCAGGATTTGTAGGGGTCAGAATTAGCCATAAGCTGGGAAATGGGCAAGGAGTTGGGTAAGACAGTGAACTGCTGGTGTTACCCAGTGAGCAGATTAAAACTTGTTTGGGTACGTACACGCGTAATTCCCTCACAGTAGAATCAGCCCTCTGAGCCAGAGCTTTGGGCTCCTACCCATGATTGAGGTTTTGTGATTTAATGAGTTACTGTGGGCTTCTTGACAGCAAGAAGTGGATCTACAACGCGGTGTAACTGATGGATTGTACCCACATTTGCGTGGGAGTAGTCACGCAGGTCCCTATGCTAACTTGTGGTAACTCTGGGAAGTAACTCTCTTGTTTGTTTGCCCTCTGTTATAAAGCTGTGTATTGGAGAGATGATGCTTGTCACATGTTCTTAGAGCTTTGATATTCAAGGAGAGCAATTCCTATTTATAGGCTGTAATACCTGGGTTTTGCACTTATTGCAAGTTTTTTTCCACCTGCACAGACAACGAAGACCAATCCAGTAATCTGTGCAGGAGTTCAGTTAGTGCAGTTGGCACTGTTTCCCTTTCAAGGCCACCTGCAGAAGCTACCAACAAATAATCCAGAGGTGGCTGGCCTGTCAGCCAGTCTGCAGTAACACCCATCACACATCCTCCTGTCTGGGCTGGGGGTCTTGCTGCTGACCACAGGCTCACAAAGGGAAAAATCGGTGCTGTAAAATCAGGGTTTAATCCCATCCTTAAGAGGCGGGCATGGCTGTTGCATGGGGGTCTTCCATGTTGTCACCAGCTCATTATTTCCTTTGTGTGTTTGTGCCATGCACATCTTCATTTTGTTCTACCTCTGCAGGCGGTACTGATGATGAGTACATTTGCATACACAATTACATATTGTTAACATTCGGATAGGTGTCTGACCTATTTGTGGTGTCTCTTCTTCACTTCAACACCTCTGGAATGGTTTTTACAGCAGAGGCTTGTCTCTCGAGTTGAAGTCTGACATGGGTCATCAGAGGGTTGTTCTGCAGACTTGATGCTATGTTGTATACCTAGAGAAAAGGCTGTTTGATTATTCTTCCTCCTACGAGGCTTTTCTTGTGTATGCTGAGCTCTGACTGTGGTTTAGCAATGATTAAGGCAAAATATAGGATGTCATCTTGTAGAAAAAAAATTGGCTCCACTTCCTGTCTTAAGCTTTTACATTTTATTTATTTATTTATTTTAACTTTTGTCTGATTGAGTGAGAAAGCCCTAGGAGAGTACAGCAAAAAACGTGGCAATTCCCAAAATGTGCAAATCCACCTCATCACATAGGGCACACAGGACATAACTCAGGCTGTGGTTCCAGCTGGTTTGCTGCAGCTGGGGGACTGCGAGGCTGTAATAAGGTGGTGTGAAACCAAACTGCAGTTGGATGTGCAGCCAGGGTTGTGATTCAGAGCATCACCCATCCACTTGACATATGAGAAGACAAAAACAACCAAAACTCAATGGTATTTCTCAGTGGCTAAACTCACAGACGTAGAAACAGGTAACCAATGCCTCCTGACCACAAAATGGTAGAAAGAGTGGGAAGAGCATTACACTCCCATCTCAGCTTTGGCTTCAGCTCATTCCAAGTATGGATGAAGCTGGTTAGAATCAGCCAAAATGCGTGGGTCGGTTGAATTGGAGCCATACCAGGTTTAGGGATTATTGTTGATTATGTGCTATCTAAAATGTTTTTTCCTATTATTCTCCTTATTGTTGCAATTTTACCTTTTAGATTTTAATTTAGGTTCTGCTACTGTTCCTTTGCCTGGAGGCTTGTTGCCTCTGCTGCTCTTACACTGTTACAGTACTGGATGACAAATTCATCTGCTAAAATGATTTATTACCCCAACTCACCAGGCAGTTGCAGTGATCACTGAACGGACAGATTTGTCAATTTGTTGCACAGATATCTTTATGGTCTGTAGCAGGTGCTGTGGAATGGGGAGTAGGGGAAGCATATTGGTGATTGCAAAAGAAAAAAAAAAAACCTTGAAGAACAAGGTGCAAGACAAATGAGTAGACAAAGCTAGAGGAGAGAAAGCAAAGAAAAAAAGGCTTAATTTTCTTGTGTTCTGAGACATAAACTGGTGGGATGAGCTTAATTGTTAGCTCAAAACTTGCCTTTTGTCTGATAAATTACTACTCTAGCCAGTGTGTTTCTACTTGCTGTTCACATTAGCTGTCTTTTCCTCTTGTATTGAGGGGGAAAAAAAGAAACTAGCCAAGGGCAAGCTCTGTGCAGTGTCCTGAGGTTTGGAGCTTAATCCTTTCCCTTGGCCTTCCCTCCTCAGCTCAATTCTAATGGGGACAATGGATGCATCTTTAGACTTGATTTGTACTGGTTTTGGTATGCAGAGTGGGAAATGAATGATCATTCTTACTTTTACTTTGCACTCTCAATTATGGTGCAGTATGAACATCTGAAGAAGTAATTCCTCTCTGATTGCCTGACAAAGACACTTTATTATTTTTGTCAGCAATTCTGTGTTCCCTGATCAAGTATTCCTTTCCTCATCCTTTTCCCCAACACTCTTCTGGAAAGTACCTGCTTTTATTTCTTGTGGTTCGCTCCATTGGGAGTAAATCTTTTTTGTAAATCCACTTTTGGTAGAGTTAGGAGGAGAATTGTCAGGATTTTGGGTTCAGGTTTGTCTGTATGCTTTTCTTCTGTGTTATTTTTCTCCATTTATTTTATTCAGACTCAAGTTTTATTCAACGAAGTGCTTGAAAAATGGATTTTTAATTAAAACCTGAACAATTTCTCGGATTATTATTTATTTATTTATTTATTTATTTATTTATTTTTCTTGCAGAAACCTTTGCCTTGTCACTGGCTAATTCACATTATAAAACTTAACATTTGAAATATATTTCAGCTGTCTCTGAGAAGCCACTTTGGAGAAATCTATTGGAAAACAGATTGATATAACCCCAAATTGTGGTGGATTTTTTTTTTTTTTTTTGTGTGTTTGTTTCTAAGCAGATCTGTATGGCAAGACAAAAATACATTGTCTTTCAAATTAACTGAGTAAAACTAATATCTTTGTTTCTCCAGATGAATGCTCCATATCTGAAATCAGAGGGTTGGTATTTTATGCTGATTTTTGAGAGGGTGCTGCTGAGTGTCAACAGCTGGCACTGAGCTCATCAAGAGTCGTGTATTCAGCATCTCTGAAAGTAAGATCATTGTTTCTTAACTCAGATTTGATCTGATTTTAAAATGGATTGAAACATTTCAAATAAATGATTGCCACCGCAGTAGCTGTGGGAAGGTTAAGTTACATAAATCTGGCCCTTTATGCATTTGTCTCCCCCCCCTCTGTAATGCTTATATGTGTGATCATATGTGTCTTGTTGACAGAAGGGTGCCATGCAGGATCTTCCCTCCTTACCACAACTGATTGTGTTAAATAAAAATCACTTTTTAGGGAGATTTTTACTTTCTCAGCCTAAACCCGGCATGTTCTCAAACATATACACTAGTTGTTAAAGAATTAAATTTACAAATAAAATAAAAACCCATATACAACTTGTCCAGCCTGCAGGCTACCCAGTCATCAGCTAAATGCTCTTTGAACCTCATACAGTGGAAATGGCTTTTATATAGATTTATTTCTATTTTTTTTAATTATTATTATTTTTTTTAATAAAGGTTAAAGAGAACAAATGATAGCAGTATGCCTTCACAGTTATTTCGGTGAATGCAATAGTGTTCGCATAGTATACTAACTCTTTTTTTCTTTTTTTTTTTTTTTTTACCCTGTTACAACGCTGAGCACACACAATTACAAGATAAAGTTTAAGCTACATCTCCTGAAGGCATTATTTCTCAAAAACAGAAAGATAAGATAGCCAAGGACAGTAAAAGAGAAGGGAGTATAGGAGTTACAAAGGGAAATCAAAGCCATGTGGAATACAGAAGAGAGGGAACTGGTGCTTCCCATTCTTCTCCCCAGTTAGCCAAGACAGAATTTGAAAAGAAAAATCATTTGCATTCAGTCCTACACAGTAACAGCAGCCGGCTCATTCATGTTAGTATTTAATCATCATCATAATATAGTCTTTAATTACATGATCACACACTGTGTCCCCCTCTCCTCGGATTCTGCCTTGTTCAGTGTGCAGAGGAGAGTTGTGCACACTGAAAAAGCAGAAATTCTTCTTTTGCTATTATTTTGCTATTCAGTGTGTAGGCTCAAGCCTGAATCACTACATGCTGTGTGAAGTCTGATCTCCCAGAGACATTATTCATTTTTCTCGTAAGCTTTTTCTAGCCATCACCTTCTTTGTGCACTGTGAAAACATTGTTTAACGTTACAAAGCATTTTTGAGGTGTTGGGGCTCATCTCTATTACAGTAATGTGGAACTCGGATGCACAGGTATGAAACTAAGCACAGCCACCTGTTTTGGTTGCCATCCTTGAGATAATTAGGGCCTATATTTTCTGAGTTCTTAGCACTTGAGCATATTTTGTGTGTTCAAGACCCAACTCCTGGTGACTTCAGTTGCAGCTGTAATTGCTCCTCACAGCTGCAAATTAGAACCCAGGTTCCCAAAAACTGAAGGAGAGGAGATTTATGAGTGTGATTTGTGAACGTTGGTAAAAACCTTGGTTAGACTGGCTTGCTTCACAGCCTGCATCTCTGATTGCAGTAAGGACTGAATCCAGGTCTTTAGGCAGGAGCCAACTACTGTAACTATGAGACTGTCATAGGAAAATAACACTATCATTAAGTGCTGTTCCTCCTATCATACGTAGACAAATTATATAATCTTTTTAATAAATTAATCATGTCCTTTTCCAAAACTAGATGGATTGCACTTTGCCTTTTAGAAAGTTGCTGCGGAACCTAATTATTTTGGTGATTGAAAATCTTTTTCTAATTTCCAGCTTGAATTTATGGCCAAATGTATTTATATCTCTTCTTGTACTGATATTGTTCTTTAGACTAAGTACCTCGTTTCCTTTTGGTGTTTACTTCTATGATATATTTACAGAAAACAATTATTTCCTCTTAGCCTTAATTTTGCTGAATTTACAGAAGCCGCTGCATTTAAGTCTGTTTTTCTAAATATGATCTCTTTCCTCAGATCACTAGCAGCCTTTCTCTGTGTTTGAGTTTGTTATGTAAAGTTTATATTCAGCATTTGAGGTGAGGTATTATCAGTGCTGTCTGCCACACAACGTGAATATTCACCTTTTGCTATGTCCGTATCATACTGTTGTCTCTTTGTCATCCTAAGATTGATTAAGACATCTAAATCTTTATTCTTTTCTTGGGTCAACCCTCAGCTTTCAGAGAAATCTGTTAGTGGTCTTTAAGTGGATGTTAATGGTCCTTAGGAGAGAGTACTTGTATGTGCTCTCTTCCAACTTCCATGACAAAAAAGGCAAGGGTCTTAAAAATAAATCAATAAATTTTTGCTGTACAGCTTGACTGGCTGTGGAGAAGGGGCACTCTGGTCACTCAACAGCAACACATGTTCATTGCAAAGCTGGCTCTGGTCCCACAGTTGGACTATGGCCCCTTGAAAAGGAGGCCAAATTGAGAGTAGCAATGCATCTTCATTTTGGCTTTACCTCAGACTGAGGAGCATGACTTGCTGAAATAGTGGGGCTGAGGTAACAGTGCTACTAAAGAAAGTGTGTTGATCAAACATTGATGCATTTCTTAGACCTATATTGGTGAATAACTTATTGTCCACTATGTGGAACTGTGGTGAAGGCTAATGTCATTTGAACTAACTGAATAACTTCTGGTGTCATCCTGTAGGTAGACTGAGGGAAGATCTGCTTGTTTGAAGGCACTCATAAATATTTGTCATTTTCAGAACAAGGATGCTAGTGTAGGCCTTGGATGGGCTGCAGACTCTCTTCCTCACCCCTTCCCTCAGCCTCCCAAATTCAACCCCTTCTGTCTTATGCCCTCCATACTCAATCTTTATGGTTTCCATGAGACCTCATGCTCTTCATTGACATGACATGTTCGGTGTTGCTGTGCATTTTGTTACCTCCCATGATAAATATATCTTACTAAATATAGTGAGGAAAGGGCACCCCTGGTTGAGGGAGAAGTAGCTAACAGTAGCTGTAGGTTAGGACTCTAGGGTGTTAAGTTCTTGGTCCCCAGTAGACCTTTGGGGTAACCTTCAGATAATCCTTAGCCTGCCCGTGTCTCACTTCTTACTTTGAAAAGTCAAAGTAATGACACCCCCTCCAAAACAGCTGTAAATATATTTAAAAAATCTGAAACGCTCAGTTATTGCAAAGCTAGAGACCATATGAAAACGTGTAATTGAGTTGGCCTGACTGTCCGCCTAGCTTAGTTCATGATAGTGGTCCAGAAGAATTGTTCTCATGCCCTTTCCTAAACAGGGCCAGCAGGTAGCTCACCCTGGCCAGCAGCTGCCCTTTCCCCCCTGCCCAACCACCTTTCTCACTTCCAGATGGAGATAAACATTTTCCTGGAGAGACAGGTTACTGTCTCTGTGTCTATTTGCAAATAAAAGTCTCTTACCTAAGAAAACTTTTCATGACAACTCAACCACGATACATTAGTGATTATCATTGCTGTTAATTATTCTTAATTTCATTATTTTTGATGAGAGAGAGGTGGCAGAAGGAGTCCCCTCAGCAGCCTTGGAAACTGCATATCTTCATTCCTAGAAAATGACCCAGTGTGTTTTCCCAATGCTTTTAGCTGTTTACAGGAAAAGCCAGATGAGGAAACAATCTCAGGTTGCTTGGCTGGCAGGAACTCAAGCATGCACTTCCCAGGTTTTGGCTGTGCATGAGTTCATTAATCTGCCTCTCTACCTGGCCACAAGCAGACAGGGAGATTGCACAGGGCCTAGGTTTGGTGGTGTAGAATAAATCTGGTAGGAGTGGCCACAAATCTTGCTGCCAGAAACAGAGAAAAGCTACAAAATACTAACAAGTCATTGATGGTGCAGGAGAGAAGTGCAAAAATAACATGTTTCTTGGAGTAGTGGCTTGGAGACTCACCTATTTAAAGACTTGATCCTTAAGTCCATTTTGAAAGCTATGCAAACTGCTTCTTGTCAGGAAAATCTGCTTGTTGCATCTATTTTGAGGTGCCTCAGTAGCATTTCTCTTGTGACCTCAAGGCTCTCCAGAGATGAGCACTGAAGCTGCTTTCACAGTGAAATCCATTAAATAGTAACACTGCAAAACACGGGTCACCTCTCTGAGAGTGCAGGCATTTGTGTCTGGTAAAGAAAACGAGTGGAATAAAGTCTCACAGAGATGTGCCAGAGCTAGCAGAGGAAGGAAGAGAAAATGGAAGAGCTTACTGCCAAATGCTCAGAAAGGGGGGCCTCAAGAAGGGTAGAGAGAGAAAGATACAGTTGGGCATCTATTGAGAGGATGTTTAAAGAGATGGGCTTTGTACCTCTTCCCTGGAGGTACTGGAAGAAGTTCTTTTAAGCCTCAGCAGAAAATGTAAGTTAGTCACCAGGGCTAGGAAGGCAGTGCAATGCATAAGCCATGCCCTCGAAAGTGATACTGAAAGTTGCAGGGTCCTTTAGGATAGGTTTAGACATTGCAGGTGATGTCTCTGAAAATGATCCTACCTGTGCTACAAAAAGTGCTTATTTGTATGTATAGAGCATCGCATGCAAATGCTAATGATAGCTATTAGAAGAGAAAAGATGTAATAATCTACCTGGAAGAAAGTTAGGTAACCACTTATACTAGAAGACCTAGAGTAAAAAGTGGTGGTTGATTTCTAGCAATTAATGTGTCTCATTTGGTATGTCAGGCTTCTAGGAACTTGCAAAATATGATTTATACTGCAGCTGGCCTTGAATCAATTATGAAAATTGTTTTAAAAAATGCTTGGTATAGAGATGGATACTTTCTATTTCTTTTTATTCTATCTAGAGAGGTAATTATAGAATATTACACATATTTATTTATTAAATCGAATAAAGTATGGCATGTAAGCCAAATCTCTGTTTCTACCATTCTCATCCTCTTAGGCCTGAAGCTCTATTGATATTGCGTCTCAGTTGTGAGGGGACAGGTAAAGATTGACTAAGTCCAGGAAAGGATTTGGGATAATATATCATGCCTGGTTTAAACTCATCTAAATCCTCATGGAAGGGATGTGTTCTGACACCTCCCTGGTGGGTCTGTAGATTTAGTCAGTCCCAGAGCCAGCTTGCCATATATCACTGGGACAGCTGCTACTGGCACAATGAAGGGGGCCAGAATGTCCCCTTTGGTGATAGTGTGGCATTGGATCAGCTGCAGGTGATCATAAAACCACTCCCTTTGGATGTGATTTTGTAGGCAGTTTTCAGCAATGATGCTAACTTAGGCAGTTTTTGCGCTCTCTATATCCTCGGAGGGTTGTTCATGCATCCACATTGCCTCCTCTAGACTGATAATCAAACCAGCAAAAAATGACACTTTTCAGCGGGGTGAGCTCTGCCACCCCCTTCACTGTGCAGCAAGACAGAAGCATGTCCTGGCACAGGGCACGGAGCAACAGGGGTAAGGATAAGCTGCTAGGGAGAGAAAAAGGCTCCTTGCCTAGCACTGCTGCCAAATATGAAGCTCTGTGGCATCTGGTGGCCAGCTACCACTGTGAGCACCTGTTCCCTGCCCACCCTTTTCCACAGGAGGTAGGAGAGCACCTAAATTTTGCTGACTGCCTGTACTGAAACCTCATGACCTTCTGGGTAGGACAGTGAAGGGGTAAGCAGGAAGGTATCAACAGAAAATGAGAGAAGAGGATGTGATGGTAATAGCCAGTGTTACAGACAGGAATGCACAACTAGAATATGGAAAACTCACATGGAAAAGTTCCCTGGAGGACTAGATGGGAGCAAGATTGAGGAATCTTGTTTGTCTTCTGTCCCTTGCAGGTTCCCTAACCACAAGGAGACTTCCAAACAGTAGGACTTTCAATTTCTTCTTTGGGAGCTGTTTCAATTAGTATATTTACCTGTTTTTAAGCATACCAACTGGTGCATTTTCTTCTTTTGTGGATGCACTATGCTCCAAGATAGGGTGGGTTTTCCCTTTTTATAACTGTAGGAGTATCATCTAATCAACTCACAGAATGACATTTGAGCTTCCATCAAAGGAAGAAATATCTGTTGTGAATAGGATGCAAAAAGTGCTCTCCAGATAAAGATCCTGAGACAACCAAGCTGGGTACTCTGACAGTGAGCTCCTGCATGTTTACAGGATGCCCCAGTGCCTGACTGGAGGCAGTGAATTCCATCAGGATATGCCAAACCTAAAAGTTAAGATGCTGAGATTCTTAGTGTAACAGTGTTCAAAATGCAAGACTTAGCCCTGTGTTGCTACAGAACATTTCTCCCATTCTCTCCTGGTTTTCTTCTTACTTTCCCAGTGCTTTCTTATTTGATATGTTTTCTGAGAAATTAGGTCTGTACCAGCTAGATTTCCCTGCTTTGTATATTGAGATGCAAAACGTGAACATTGAATCCATGAGACTGTGTTCATAACTGGTGTCTGTAAAACTGTGTAGACGTAATTCTGGCTCCACTGAAATTAGTGGAAGTTTTGGTTTGTGTCAGCAAGGCCAGGATTTCATCCCCAGTAATTAGTACACAGAAAATGAGTCCACCAAGATGATTGCCGCAGAGCAGTATTTTTATAGAACAATTTATTAGCTGTTAAATCCCAACCAAAGTATTTTCATCTTCATAAGGCAGGAAAATATTAGCTTTATTTTATGTAATTGCTTAAGCTACCTGTTAATAATTATCCATTATTATAATGAAAGTCTTCCAGGTACAGAACGTGCCCATTACAAGAAAAATAGAAGATAGAAAAGTGAGATAGGTCAATGCCAATAAAGAGCTTGCCACTCCTAGACAAGGAGTATTGCAGTAAAACTGCAATAGCAGAGATGTGACAACACTGTAAATAGACCCAGGTATATTAATATCTGTTTATTCTTGGTGTTAAGTGCCCTACATACTTATCTTTATTGATAGAGCACGAGTATCTGCCTCTGAAATACACAAAGCACTCACCAAAATCTTCCTTTTATTGGTTCTAGAATGTTTTAAGGATATTTTCCAGCTTCCTTCACCCATATTACTCAGCAGTCTGTTACTGACAGCAGATATTACAGCAGCCTGTGCTCCCTGTTTCTTGGTTGCCAAATTATTATTATTATTATTTATTTATTCCCCCCCCCCCCAACCGCCCCCACCCCCAGATATGGGGGTAAGGGATGTGTGAGCTGTAACCATGCAGACTTATGACTGTTACTGGCTGCACTATCCTTCTTATGGTAAATGTATGTGGGCGAGAGAGCAGATGAAAACGGGATAGTTGGAAGTGTGCTGCACCAAATTCTCTGGTAGTTGTATGAAAGCTTGCCTTCAGGCTGTACCTTGAAGATTGTGCGTGAGTCTGAAAGTAGGTGAAAGTTGTAGCATTATATATCTGTTACATGTTGCAAGCAAGTTCTTCTTCCTTGAATAATGTGGGTTCCTTTAAAAAGAAATTAAAAAAAAAAAAGAATCTTGTGTAGACAAGTCCTGCTGCACTGTGTATTAGAAATATTTCACAATGCAGGGGGAAAAAAAAGATGTTTCAGACTACATTAGTAATGCTAATAATAGAGAAATCATTCCTTTTTAGAGCTAACTTGAATATACAAGAGGAAATGTGCGTACACAACACCTATAGATCCCCCAAACTTTAAATTTAATCTGTGCTATTATTTTGCATAATGCAATAATAACTCATTGACTCTGTTCTGCATATAAATTAGGCTACTGGATTTGGGGAAAAAAAAAATACAATTTCTGCTCTTAATTTTCAATGCTTTTTTTTTTTTTTCTTTTTTTCTTTTATTTGAATTCTTGGGGAAATATAATCGTGAAAGCATAGATCTGTCATGAATTCATAATGCCACTGTCATAAATGGGGGGAGAAGTGGGGGGATAACAGAGCAATGAACACCACGGGCATCTTGTGCTGCTCAGGCTGGTGGTGGGTCCCTGCCTGGGGTTATGAAGGTTTGGCATGAAGCTGGAGTGTGGTGCCACCAGGAGCAAGGAGCAGACACCTGCTGCCAGACCCACAGCTACCTCAATCAGATGCTGCGGTTGGAGGCAGCAGTCTCTCAGGCAGAGATTTCATGCTCTGAAATGTCTGCAAGTTGGAATTGTGCAACTTGGTTTTGGTCTGGTAACATTCCCCTTCTCCCCAGATTGTTGCTGCTGAGCCAGATGAAATATTTACATGACCAAAACGGATCTCTAGCAGCAGCTGTCTCAGCCAAGGGGCCACCGCACTATGGTGGGATGGTCCATTGGCAATACTTACAGCCAGTATTGCCAACTTGAGTTTTCATTTAGGCAAACCACAGACCCATTCTCTAAATGTGTAAATGAGGGTTTGTTGGGGTTAAAGCTGTTGAAAGTGCCACAACAGGTAAGCAAGCAAACACTGAGAGATCCAGCCATGATATTCATTCAGAAAAAAAAATAAATAAAATATATATATATATTAGACAGTAGTGATGCCTACAGTTAAGGGAAGCTGGTGTTTTCCTTGATGGAAATCCATTTTCAGTTGCTTATAACTTTGCCAAACTTAAATCAGCAAGGATATTTTCTGGGCTGAGTGTCTGCCTGAGGCTCTTTGTACTTGTGTTTGCTGTGTGCAAATTTCAGATAACATGATTCAATCATTTTCTGTAACAAGGTTAGAGGAAAGTGTATTGCTTTGTGCTTGTTAAAGAAAAATAATAAATATGTAAATATTTCACTTACAAGTTATGGCACTTTGATACTTTGCAACAGAGTAGGTACTTGACATTCAGCAGAGAAATCTGGCCATGTGCCAGAAATGTGTTTTTTAGTTTTGATCTTGAACTATCGAAGTTCATCAAAATTTGGGCAATTATAAACCTCCCACATGTGCAGGATAGAAAAGGTGGTATCTGATAATTAGGGATGTCACTGTAATGTCTGTTTTTCAAGGAGCCGAACTGGCAACATGAACAGAATTTTTCTATGCCCTGGATGCTGTGTGTGAAGAGATTCTTTATTAATCATGATAACACATTGCTCTTGCAGTAAAAATTTATTTTTAACCTTCTCTTTTTTTCATTTTTTTTTTCCTACCTTCTCCCCTACGTGCTATTTTCTCCCTAGTATTTTCCTTTCTCTGTGACAGTTTCTCTGTCGTCTTCTTTGACTCAGTGGTACTTTGTGCATGCTACTTCTATGTCATGTTTCGCCAGCACTGGCTCCTTTCAGCAAGCTATCTGCAATGCAGGACAGCTTGCAAATAATAAAAATAAGAAATAATAAAAATGAAAATTCTTGTGAGAGGCCACTGAAGGCACAGGGTAAAATACGAATCACCTCCGCCCAGGAATGTGTGCACTTGCTACCTCCCTGTGTGCTGGCGATCTGCCTACTTGTGACTGTTGCTAGTTTGAATAGATGCCAGTACTTTTTGCCTTCCTGATACAGTGAAAGGGTGAGAAAAATATTCTGAAGTTAGAGAGATGGAGATAAATTCTGATAGAATTTCTTTTGCACCCTGGACAATATGAGAAAATAGAGCAACCTCATTCCTTTATGTGTATCAAGCCATACCAAAGAGATGGCAACTGAGAATTTAAGGAAACACCAAGCCATTCCTGATAAAACACACATCAAGCATAACATAAAAGCAAGGGCTAGTAATGTAGCATATTAAGCACTACAAGCTATGGGCAGTCACAGGCAATAATCCACCACAGCATGAACCTGAGGTCTACTTGAGACCGTAGTGAGAATTTGGGTTATTGTGTTGTCAGAAATTCCTTGGCACCATTTGGTACCTATTCAAGCTATTCTTCAGTAGTGATCATTTCTGAAATTTTGTTTGGCTGCAGAAGGCAAGGTGGTTGTGAAAGCTATAGGTTGGTGTTAGAAAAATGTGCTTTGTAGAGAAGAACGATTACTTTTTCTAACAGGAGTAGGAGGTTCTCTTAATCCAGCAGCCAGCTGTCTCCTTTCTTTCCCATTGCAAATAGCTGAGGCAAGGCACCAGACAGGATATGAGAAGATGTGCCTTGGAAAGCATAAGGAGAAAGCCAAAAAGTATCATGGGAAGGCAAAGGCACTAATGGGAAAGAGAGGTTTGGCTCTGCTTGGTACTACTGCAATAGCACAGGGACCAAAAGTTCAAGTGCTGCTGGTATCAAATGGCTTTTTTTAAGAGCACAGACTTGTATAGCTAGGGACCTGCTGTCATATTTGTAGTTCTTTGTGTCCCAAAAGTGTTTGATAATGTCACATGATTTCAAATTCCTGCTAGGATTTTAGTAGGAGTGAAAATTTCAAGAGTTATATCTGAGTTAGAGGTCCTCAGATTCTTAACAAAAGTGTTTCCTGATATCAGGCTATCATTTTGGCACAATACTTGTAGTTTCTGGTCAATTCATCTGCATAATTTTTCAGCCAGTCATGCCTAGCAACTGTCTCAGAGTGAGGTGCTCAAACTGACTTCTGAATTTAATTGGAAAATATGGCAATGGGTTTATTTTGCTGTTCAGTCGACTAAAAATTCTTGGCAAAGAAATAAATCTATCGCCTTTTTGCTTTGGCTGGAGATAGTTATGGTGTGGATTTTCATGTGTATTTTTTAATTACAAAACTTTTATTTTTTTTAGTATGAAGGTTAAGAGAGAATTATTAAAGCACTTGCTTCTAAAATTGTAGGACAGTTATGAGAAACAAACTAGAATGTTTAATTTGCAAGGCCACCCAACTGCTTTCTAACTGTGCTGCTGTTTACTGTTTTTTTTTTTTTTTTTTTTTTTCTTTTTTTTCTTAATGAATATTTAACATACAGACTCTTAAAAAAAACTCTCCTTCTTCAAGCTGTTGGAACTCTCATTTCTTGGTGTTCGTGACATTACAGTTGAGCCAATGTGTCAGGTACTTTTCCAGAAGACAATGCATTTAAGTGGATGTAAATTTCCAACATAAAATAAGTCAAACCAGCAATAAAAATTTTCTCATCTTTGTCAAAACAAACCAAAACCCAGTAAAACTCAAATTATTTTGTCTTCTGAGGTAACTGTAAGAAAAGATAGAAATAACTTGCTGTAGGCTGTTGAACAAAAAAACAAACAAAAAATAACATGAAAGTATGAGAGAACCTTGGCAATTCTCTTATAGTGCAAAATAAATCTATTTAGATAATTTCATTAGCCCTCAAGTCTCCTAATTATATCCTTGAGATCTTGTTTTTTTTTGAACCTTTATATAAGAAAGTCTTCTAAGAGTAACATTTATTTTTTGGCATAATAATCACTCTGCACCACTTTGTGTTCATCCATCACACACCCACAAAGAACAATAAAACATGTTTATTGTATCCAATTTTGGTATGTACCTGAAATGGGGTCCTTAAGATTTAACATGAAGTTTGGGATCTAGGGTCTCCACAGATTCTTGGCAAAATATTTCTTACACCAAAAAACCTTCAGATGAGAGTTGAGTGAACCATTAATTTTTGAAGTCTTCTGTTCCCTTTAACCTTGTATGTTCTTTTGTCTGTCTTCAGCAGATGGCTAGATTACTGGCATTCTCTAACAATGTGCAGTGCTCATTAGCACTGTGTCATTCCGAGTGCTGTTTCCATCTTTCCCATTCTCCTCATTTATCAACCTATACATTCATATGTTTAGCAAGTAATTGACAGTGATGTAGGTTTTAACACTTGAATTTATTATTTTCTCCAGAAATCCTGCTTGATGGCTAGGAGAAAAGAAGTCCACCTTTGACATACAGGGTGATTAATGAAGTATTAACCTCAGTAACTACTTTTCTGAGAAACTTTCAGAAGTGTGAATTATTTGTTTTCACCCATCAGCTGCTGAGATCAGTGTACACACTAAAATTGCAGCCTTCAAAACAGACTTCATTTCATAATGTTTAAAGAAATGCTGATTACAAAGTATGCAGGGTGTCATAATGTTAAATGGATTTATTTAAACAATGCAGAATCAAAGCTATTTCTGAAATGAAACTGAGTTTATTGATGCTCCATCCAGATCTCAGTATTGCTGGATCTGCTATTAAAGCTCAACACATTTCTTGCTTTCTCTTGTTGGTCCCATAGTGGCAGATCTGATGAGTGCTGTGTTGGCAGCTTCCAACATGATAGAATGAATTATCTCACAAACCTACTAGTAATCTAGCAGAGGAAATGTAACACTGAGAAATGGACCCTTTTGAAGCAATCGGAAGAACTAATCCTATAATACCTAGTTTTGTTTCATTGCTACCTGTGTAAGTATTTAAACTGATATTAGTGTGATCAGAGTTAAGCCAAACATTAGGGGGGGGCTTAATTATAATATATATATTGTATATTTGTAATATTCTGAAGGCTCCCCTGAAATGTATTCTCAGAGATGGGGTTATCAAAATCTTGTCTACTGTTGTCCTAATTCCACCATCCATAAGATCTGTGATGAAATTCCTGTTGAAAGGAGTGTGATAGAAAGACAGTGCTCAGCATATTTTCTTATTCAGCTGGTAGCATACAACTGTGTGGCAAGCAAGGAACAAAAGAAAACCTTTGCAAGGTTAGGGAATACAAGTAACTATGCTACCTTTCCCCTAACTAGTCTGAACCAAAACAAAGGCCTTAGGTTTCTCTCTCTCTCTCTCTCTTTCTTTTTTTTGTTTTACTTTTCAGGATATTATGTCCTGTAATCTCCTCTGTGAGATTATAAAATACCATGCACCTTTCTACCTAAATTATTGGCAGAAGGCCTTTCTCAGAAAATCAGTGTCTTTGAGCCTTCATATTTAATTTGTGCTTTCCTTTTTAAGTTATGAAAGCAAGAAAGGTCTGACTGAAAATCTTTAATTAATCATAGCAAATTATGCAACTGTGTGAAACACGATTCATGCCTGCATCTTGACTACTATCCATAATATTTTAGACTTGATTTTTATAAATTACCTGTGCCACCATTGTAGTGTAAATGGATGTGCAATGGATCGTAATTACCAAGAAAGTCAATGTTGTCCAAATGAAAACAGTGCATAGACAAAGAATTATACTCACAATCACTGTACTTAATACAGTGAATTTTAAAGAAAAGATTTTTTTATTATTATTTTTTTTAATAGAGCAGCTGTATTTCCTTCTTAATGCAGATCATTGACACATTTTCCTTTGTACAGGAGAAAAGAATAGTTCCATCCTTTGCAGGAATCTATAAGAAAAATACTGATTGTAATAAATGTTGTTATATTAGAAACCAAAGAAAAAAATCTGTAGAAATAAATCAAAGTGCTTTCCCAAGCTTGGTGACCAAATGAAATAGCAATTTTGCAAGAATACATAGATAACATTCACGTCATTTGGGGGTATGGAATCTACTAAAATAACATACAGTTACTACACATGATGAAGGCAAGCATTACAGAAGAGAAAATCTGGAAAATATAAGGTGAGTTGCAGTTAGTGCAGATTGCACTTGGCATGTTGAAATGAAATGAATAAATATTGTAAAAATCAATAAAATTATATGTATAAATCAATGAAAATAAAACCATTGGCTTGAGCTTAGATAACATTTCTTCCCAATACATATTTCAAATGACTGAAATGATTCTTTTTGTGATCAAGTTTCTGGTTACTTCAACCAGAAGTCTTGTTAGGGCACCTGGGTTCACTTTGTGAATTCACAGGTGTTAATCAAAACTGAGAATAAATCTGCTAGCTTTCTTTGAGTTTCTCAGTTGTCTGGAACAGTAAATGTATCTATTGGCTGGCAGGTAGCCCTTTCTGTCAAAAAAAAAAAAAAAAATTCTTCAGTTTCCTGAAGGGTTAACCTTTGCATATTTCCCTTCTGTTTGACTTGGTCTATATTAGGTGGCTCAGTATCCATTCAAAACTAGGGACCAACACAGATTTTACCCCACTGAGATGTATTCTATCTTCTCTTCAGATCTTTACTGAAAGACAGTGCTCAGGACTTGAGACAGAATTGAAATCTCAAAACCAAATATTACTAGAATACGCCTTGAGATCCACTGTGTTCTGGCTGTGAGGTGTCTTAGCGCAGTGAGCAATATGTTTCTACACATTCCTGAAATTTCTTGAGAGTTATTAATACAAAACTCACTAAAAAATAGAAAAGAATAAATTACAGTAGTTTTGGGTTTTCTCTTATTTTTGCTGCTGTTTTCTCAGCACAGAAAATTTCAGTGTGCTCTACTAGACTTGTAGAATAAGTCAGGCTGGGTGGGACATCTGGAGGGCATCTCATCTGACTCTGCTCAAAGCAGGGCCAATGCAGCTCAAGCTGCTTGGGACAGCGGTCAAATTTTGAACATCTCGAAGAGTGAAGATTTCACAGCTTCCCTGGGGAACTTTCTCCAGTGTCATACAGCTCTCACGGTAAAATCTTTTTTTTCCCAGAACTGGAAACCTACCCTATTGCAGCTATGCTCACTGTCGTTTTTTTTTTTTTTTTTTTTTTTTTTGTGTGTGTGTGTATATATTCTTTTTTTTTTTTTTTTTTTTTTTCCTGTAATTCAATGACCACATTGCTGATGGACAGTGTTTATTAATCCAGTATATATACTACATATGAGTTGGTCTTTTTAACCACCCCAAATAACAGTACTGAGTACCATGTTTTGGCTGAGTGATTTTGAGATTGCCACAAGGAAAAGTGGGATGGTGAGCTAAAGACAGATTTAATAAAGGATGAGCTGTCTTCTACAGTCTTAAGCTTGTATGTGTTGGGAAAGGGCACAGGATACCATAAAATAAAGGTGCTGAAGGTGTGATTCTAGAGCAAGATGACAGGGAGAGAGCTATGAAAGGTATCAGAATGCCTCACCAATGCCAGAAAAGTGACAAGTATCATTCATGGGAAGTGTTGCAGTGCTGCATAGAAGTTTCTGAATTTAAGAAATTTTAAACCTCAGAGTTGAAGTTCTCTTGGAAAGCACAAAGGCCTGCGGAGCTTACACGTGTGAAATTCTAAGCTGTGTTGTCAATTGTAAATTATGCTCAAATCAAAGACTTTTTTGGTCTGAAACAATTTACACCTGAGTTTGTAGTGATCCCACAATGGAGACAAGGCCATGTCTAGTGTACGTGCTAGTCATTAGGAAATATCACAGTTATGCCAAAGCCAAATACTGTAAAATAAAGGTGAATACAGTTAAGGTTAGTCTCAAAAGAAACCCACCAAGTGTAAAGAAGTATCTTTTCTCTCCCAACAGATATTCAAACTATTTTGCAAGGAACAGAATAATTATGTTGAAGGTTGTGGAAGGTGAGGAACATTTACTAGTGTAATTCTTGTAAGACTAATCTGCTGAGGCTTCTTCATACTCATGAGAGATAAAGTGGGAAAAAGTATTCCAGTAGAAGATGATTTCTAATTACTTCCACTTGGGATAGAAATAGTGAGAGAAAATGAAGCCCATTAAGCAGAGGTTGTGAATATCCACTTTGTCTCAAATGATATTACAATAATACTTCATGTCAATATTTATTTATTTCAAATTTGTTTCATTGTTGGCTGGTCTCTGAATAGTACAGTTCTGGAAAGGAGAGTATGCCTAATTCAGTCCCATGGGTATGGGAGGGCAGATGACTCTTGGTTGTACCAAGGTTACGAGTGTTACTCTCAGTGGAGTAATGCGAGTGTTGGTATAGATTTATGAACAACTCTTACCTGATCATTATTCAGACATATTGTATGACTCTAATAAAACAAATGGGGGAAAAAAAATCAATGGGAAACTCCAGAAGTAAATTTGGATTTTTTTGAGCTGAAAATCTATGCAGCCCTGACAAGCTGAACACAGTTGAAATTTGAAGCAAAACCTCAATCCAATCTTGTTCTCTAATTTAGACCAGTTTTATGAATATTTTAGTAAGCTTAATCTGTGTTTCCAGTTTAAAATGAAACCAGGGATCATGAAGGCAACAAGCTTATCTGGGGGTTTCTCTGCAGAAATTTCACATGGCTTCAGTCAATCATAATTTGTATGATAATGACTACACACCCCTTTGGCTTGTTCATCTACTCTTCTCAGCTGGAAGCTAGTAAGCACACTTGCTGGCTTTCTACTTTGTAATACAACAGACAGCTGTCAATCTCTGTCTAATGCTGTCACAGCTTTAGTAATCCCAAGTGATGAACAGCTGTATCTAGGGGTATGAAAGAGAATAGCTGGTATGGGTTCTGTTGTCATTGCAGTACTTTTATGAGCTCTCTGTCCATAACTTTTATTGGTTTCTATGTCATTCCAACTTGGTGCCAGTCATTTGCTAGCACAGAATTCCCAAATTGCACAAAAATGTTCTTTTCTTAGTATATGGACACAGTGAAAAGCAACTGAGTTTCTTTCAGAGTACTTCAGAAACTCTTGTATTTGCTTTGCTTTTAAGGCATGCAGGAACAGAGTCAGGATAGTTATCATGGCTCAGCTGCAGAGCAGTAACTATTTAGTTTTTTTGACTCTTTGGACATACTTTCCTCAATAAAGTAACTTTTGGTGAAAGTTCTTCACTTCTTCAATGTGATTTTTATTTATTTATTTATTTATTTTGGACTGATCAAAGTAGCTGCTACCACAGGGTGTAATGTAGCATGATACTTCATACTGGGCTTGGCCCAAACTTGCTGATGAATGAGTTTTCCATTGAGAAATCTATTTTTGACAATAGGAATATATGAGTATCAATTAATTAATCTGTCACCTGAAAAATTGCAAAATGATTCAAATCAGAAGTTGAATATTTTGTTAAGGCTTTCTTGTGTTTTGCTTTGACTTTCTATATGAGAAAATATCTAACTTTCAATTTTAATATACTCTCATGTGAAGGTATGTGTATGCATATTTCATAGTACATGTTTTGTTTCATGTTGATATTTTTGGCAGTATTAAAACATCTGAGAAGGTTACTTTAATGTTTTAAAATCAAACAGTTCGGATGCATGAAATAAATTGATGTTTTCTGGGTTTAAGAAAACACCAGCAATTTTACATGAATGTGTGTGTCCATCATCTGACAAGCTTTATTCAGTGCAGAGGTCCCTTTGTACCTTTCCCTCCTCCCTATGCTAATTCACCTCTCACTCAGGGGATCAGACTCATAGGAAGGGAATAGGCACCAACAGTATACAAACGTGAGTTTTGCCGTAGCTGAGACCTCTATTTTCTTTGCTCTACAGAGGAGGACGTGTGTGTTTCTGTGTGCATCAAAGCAGCTGCTGCTACAGGTGTAGGAAATCTTCCAGATGGTGGGGGAGGATTCCTCCCATCTGTGCACCTCCTCAGTGCCAACCCCAGTTATCTAAGCTTGGTGCAGGGGTCTTGAATTTAGCTATAATATGATGGGCCTCATTTGTCATGGTGGTAACAATCAGTCCTCTGCAGGATGACTTTATTCCCTTAAAGATGAGCTGTGGGCAGTATATTCATTCATGTATAGAGAACCATGTGTATGTCTGAGCGCGCATGCTGTGTGAAAGTCAAATCTATAGTAAAACAGTCAGACTGTTCATTGGTACTTCAGTATATAATTAACAGGCAACATAAAGGCCTCTGTGAAGTATGTTGTATTTGTAATTCAACCATCCTACCATGAGAAGCTGTTCCTTTATCCTCTCCCAGTGATGGAAGGTACAGTTGAGATCTGAGTGCTTCTGTTTCCAATAGCAAAGGTTAGATTTGGGCATTACTGTCTCTCTCAAAGCTTATCACTGAGCTGATCCACAGTATTACAGCATCTTTTGTCTTTATGGCAGGTTAAGTTAGAACCATGTCTGTCTTTGTGTGTCTTTCCTGTTGGGAAAGACCAATGAGGGAATGGAAAAGCCACTATACTCATGTGTGGATGTGTGCTTCTGTCATGAATTCCACTTTGGTAGTTTTAAACTTCCATGACTGCTCTTCTTGAAAATGAAGTTCTCCTCCATCCCTTTTTTCTGTATAAGTTTTAAGGTTGAACTTGAGTAAGGGTTGACCAATCTCAGTGACAGACCAGCAGCAATTTGGTAGAGAGGAGTTAAAATTTTGATGAAGTTACTTTAGCAAAATAAATAAGAAGCCAGCTGTCCTGACACTCCACTGTGTGAGAGAGAAACCTGGAGAGCTCTTAACCAGTGCTGGCTGATGGCCCCCGTGTTCCTCACTGCTCTTAGTGAGGAGCTCTGAATTACATCCCTGGTAGTTGCATCCTTATTAGGTTAGGGCAGTGCAACAGAGCTTCCTTTACCCTTTCACACTGTGTCTGCTTTCCTGGCATATCTCTGATGTCAAGAATAAATGTTAGAGGCATGGACTGACCATCTCCAGAGTTACTTCTTTGCCAATGCCTGCTGCTTTTCATCATCCTCAGTAATTCATCAGAGCATGATCTCATAAGAGCATATTGGTGTGGTTTTTAAATTTTATTTCTGGTTTCTTTATCGCAGAACTATGCAAGTGATTTTCTTCACTTGCATTTAGCAGGTTGAAATTAAGGGCTTGTATTTATGGAAATACTGCCATGAGGTAATAAATAGGCAGAAACCATCTGAACAAAACAGAAGGAAACAAAAACCAAAATGCTAATTCTTATATTATCTTTAAATGGGAGCAATAAGAACACATTTAAATAAATAAATAAAGATTAAATTAACTATGATTGATTCTGCTGCTCTACATTAGTCCTGCTTGTCTTTTTCCTCAGCCAGTCCAGGAAATGATTCCAAATTAATTCCTGGTCAGCCATGCGGTTCCTGGCAGTGTAAACATCCTATTTTTTAGACAGACAAGTGGTGATGTATCTCATCTGCAGAGATCTTTTTCAGCAGTACTGACAAATGCATCATGATTCAGAGCTATAAGTATTCCAAAAGAACTTTTGTGTCTAGATAACATCTTACAGACCTGATACTCATTAAGTTACTGTGCAAAGGTGTCCAAGAGTATATTAAGGGAAAGACGGAAACAGGGTACCAAGGTAAACAGCTGGGGAGAGAGGCAGGAGATACTTAGTAATTACTTATCTGACTAATGTAAAGAGCAGGACTGAAAAGCTGCTGTAATAGAAACACCATTGTGCGTTTTGTGGCTGTAGAGTTGGGAGATGATACACGAGAGACACTGTTAATACAGCTTTCTGTGTAGGCTATTACTTGCATACATGCCTAGAATACAGCAATTTTCCTATATGGGGGAGAAATGGTGTCTGTATTACAGAATCACAGAATGGCTGAGGTGGGAGGGGACCTCTGGAGGCCATCTGGTCCAACCCCTGCCACCCAGAGCAGGTTACCAAGGCCCATGCCCAGGTGGCTGTTGAAGATCTCCAAGGAGGAGACTCCACAGCCTCTCTGGGCAGCTTGTGCCAGTGCTCCATCACCTGCACAGCAAAGACGTGCTTCCTGATGCTCAGAGGGAGCCTCCTGAGTTCCAGTCTATGCATACCACCTCGTGTCCTGATGCTGGGCACTGAGCCTGGCTCTTCACAGCCTCCGTTCAGGTATTTAAATGCGTTGATGAGTTGGCCTTCTCTTCTCCAGGCTCTGAAGACTTGCTGAGGGTACACTCTGCTATGCCGTCCATATCATTAAGGAAGATTTTAAACAGGATCCAAGGGAGGCTATCCAGTGCAGCACAAAAACTTTAAGATAATGCAGAAAATAAAAGCAAATGAAGGTGTGTTTTTGATAAGCTGAGGCATTAGTTTTTTGTTTAGCCTGAATATTTTGACAGATTACATTGCCTCTGATATCCTTCATCTGCCCATTAATCTGCTGAGATCATTTAAGATTCTGTGCATTCATCTATTTACTTTTGAGGTTCTGGTATGTAAAATAATTATCTTGCTTTGTAACAGGATGTTCTGCTATTGCATAGTTAACATTTAGTAAATGACTCTGCTAGCATTCTTTATCAATTATGCCTCTTTGAATAAAAGGTAATGCCTCAGGCCAGAGCTAAATTATTTACTTGTAGCTAGCTGATGTATTCTTTGTTCAGTTTAAAATTCCACACTACCTACAACTTTTTCAAGCATCTTTTTCTTTTTTTTTTTTTATGTTCAAAAGATGGGAGAGATGTGAAATCAAATAAACAGATTTATATTTTAGGAGGAAGAGAGGAAAATGGATATTAAACACCTTTTAGAGGGTTAGATAATATCCTCTAGTAGAATGCCCTCAGTATTGGTGAACAAGCTGTGATGACATCTGATGGCAAGTTGTTGGTGTGCATAAAATGAACCAATGGTCTCAGTCTGCTATTCTGTAGATTCCTGTGGTTCGAGTCTCTGCAGCTAGCTTTAGAAGAGGTGCTGGTTTGTTATGGAGAACATGCTATTCTCTAGTATGTTTCCTGCACCTCAGCTCCTTAGCAGGCTCTGCTGATGATCCTCTTTTTAATACTTTTTTCCTGGGGAGGTTCTGAACCAAGCACGAGATGAATCAAGGGCAATGGTCCCTTGAGATGCTAGTCCAGCAGTCTCTGCCTGAAGACAAGGAGAGAGTGCAGGTTTCATCCTCTCCCATTCCTGTCCTCATGCTCCAGTAATAAGATGTAGGGCAGCTTCTTGACTACACAGGGAGGATTCTTCTTCTCTTTTTGTGCTGCATGAAGGAAATGAGCACACCTATGCACAGAGCCGATTGTGGTGCACCTTGCAGCAATCCACCTGTTTCAACAAAGATATTGATGGTGTTATGCAGGGTGCTCTGCACTGTGCCATCTGGAAATGGGAGGAAGTAACAAGTGCTAATAAAAAACATCAATAATGGCTCGAGGAGACATTGTTATATTTAGCTTGAATTAGTTTATATTTCTTTTGAATCCTTTTATGTTCATATGAAAGCAAATGTTTTCAGACTTGGGTGTCTGAAAGTAGCCTGCTGAATTCATATGGGAGCTCTTAAATAATTCTCGTGTTGCTAAACCACATAACTTCTTTCTGATGTTGAAATGTTTTTAGCATCCCTCACCACATGAACATTTGTAATCCTCTAATTTTTTATTAGTGCATTATATGTAGAACAGCAAGTTTTGTAAAACACTGAGATCTGATGATAAAAACACTGGGGAAAAAAAAAAAAGTGTTATTTACTCTTCTTCATAACTGCTTGATATATACAGAATGCATTTTCCATGAACAGCATGTGTTGTTTTCACCTTAATAATGGCTAAAACTGTCTCTTCCTGTGACACAGGTTGAATCACATATCAGCTCATTTTGGAAAGTGTCCTCCTGTGCATAATGCTTTCTCTGGCTTCCAGCAGGGGAGAGCATTCATGTGACAGTGGAAACAAGGTAGTGCTGGCAACTGAAGGACATAAGAGTCAGCCCTGCTGATGCAGTTTCTAAGGTCCCCTAATGTACTAAAATGAGACTTCCTCTTTTGTATCTGGCTAATCTAGAAATGACATAGATCAATACACCAGTTTGCAGACCAGCATGATTATTAATTTTGAGTTTACCAAAGCAATATATAACAACTTGACCAAAGTTCACAATTAATATGTATGTAAGTGTACTTTTATTATATTGGTTTAGGTTTGCATTTTTATGGTTCAAATACCATATATTTGTGATCTAGGGTTTAACAGGAACTAATTTACTTCATAAATATTAATTACTGCATAGGCTTTATTCCATATTAGAGCATCTGGGAGAAAAGTGCTGATCATCACATTGCTTGTGAGGATGTATTTTTGCCTAAAAATACCCCTGGATAAATTCAGTCTGATTTAAAGAACATTAGACTGCAAGGTGTAATGCATTAATTTCAGGCATAATATTTTAATAGCAGCAACTGCAATCTAACAATGTGTTCAGCCCTGCAGTCTGAAATGTGCTGCATTGTTAGTGTCCTCCAGCAGAGTTTGAGTGGCCAACTGGGAGAGTGATGCCATCAGTTTAATGTTATATGGTAGTAACTGAATATGCATACCCATTGTCGTTAAATTGTAAAAGATTTCTTAGGGCAGCTCCCCAGGTAGAAGTAAATCAGAAAGCGTCACTGTCTTCATTAGCAGGATCCTCGGCTGGCATCAGTCAGGACTGCTCCATTATTTCAGCACTCCGCCAGATGAGTGACTGACCTTTCTGTCTTGAAGACATAGCCCGAGGTTGAAGTGACTGCAAAGTATGCGGGATGCTCTGCCTTTGCTGTGTGGTGCAGCATGTATCACTTTCACAGGCACCTTGCCTTAGTGAATAATTTGATTACAGTTGCTTAATATCTGGAGATCATATTTGCTCTTTTACTGGGTCTTCATCATCTTAACATATTGCTGTGCTTGTCATTACTGCATTTGGTCAGTGCTGCTGGCTAGTACAAACAAGGGGCACATAGTTCCCTGGTCTGTATTTGAAAGGTGAAATTCATAGCATGTTTCACCCGGAATAGTACCTGGTGTTTTATCAAAGTGATAACGGTTTGTTGGTGTCTCTCTTGAGTACCAACAAGGGGCTGAGTGCAATCTGTCCAGCAAGCCATGCACAGTGCTCGGCACAACTTTTTGTGCCTGGATTGTTATGTTGGCTCTCTAAGTTTGACCTTGAAATTCTGAACATCATTTTTTTTTTGATCTCTGAATATTCTGAGTAGCCAGGGAAATTTTTCAGGTGTATACTGCTTAGAATAAAAGTATTTATTCTTGTAATATGTTTTAATGTGCCATATATTTCCATAGCTATTTAGATGATGAATCAGGAAAAAAAGTGCTGCTTTTCCTCATAAATATGTTCTCTGTGTTGCCACCACAGTTGGTTGCCTTCTGTTTTATTCTCAGAGAATGGTGTGGATTAAGACTCAAATGACCCTAAATCCCTCAACACTGACATGTTTAATAGAGGATCAGTAACTGTATACAGCATTAAACAAAGCACTGTTTAAAGAAGTGCAGATTTGCTATTTGCTAATGTTCAGATAATCGTGCTGGAATAAGGCAAGAGTTAAATAGGAATATTTGTAACATTACATTTTGAAATGGTTTTGTCTAAATATTTTACTGTTATTTTACTGACAGTGTTTTCTAATCTGTGTGGAAAGAACCATAGTTTATGTATTCAATAGCAAACTGTGATTATTGTTGCCCAAAGTAGATGGTGCTTCTTTATGAGAGTAAGTACAAAAAGGATTTGGCAGAGTTCTGAAGCAAAGCCTGGGCATCGACGAGTTTGTGAGGATAAAGTGTGAGAAGTGCCATACGTTGTTTAAAGAAGTAGTGGATAGCAGAAAACCATTGGGCCTAAGTGAGATGTGAAGCTTCAGTCTAAAAGAGTGAGGGATTTTATGAATATGGTAAAATTTGGGATGAAATCCTGCCTCTATTCACATCAATGGAAAAAAAAAAAATCTTTTTTATTTATTTTTCAGTTAATTTAGTGTACTTTCCAGATCTCCTATGAAATCATATATAAAATTTTATGCCCCTGTAATCTGATCAAAGGGTCATTCAGGTGGTCGAGACCCATTATATTCACTTGAATTTTTGCATGACTATATTATGTTGTATTATTCAGAACAATGTGTAAAAATGCCAGTGTTTGGTTGTAGTTAATATATTTTCAATACCATTAAAATCAGAACATTTAATTTCAGTAGAACAGTTGCTGAGAACTTGGTTATTCTGTAAACGCAAGGGATTTTTTATTAATTTTAAATAATTATGTGTTTCTTAATTTTAAATACTTATTATGTTAATTGATAATTGCAACTTTTTTTCCGTGAAGTACTGAGATCTGTTTGAATGAAGTCTAGCTGACAGAGAGAAACTAACTGATTACCAAAACATTCTTCCATCTTAAAAAAAAATAATATATATATATATTTACAGTAAAGTGTATGTTTTTTATGAAAAGCTACTGCCTTATTTACATTTTTAAGGAAATGGAGACATCTTAAGAATATTGCTTGATTGTGGGAAAGCAGTTGTTTTATTAAGAGAGCTGAATGCTGACGTATTGTTGAAGATGAAGGCAATTTCATAACTGCAAGTACTGGAGGCTGTCATTTTGGCAAAATGAAATAGTTTCTCATTTTTGCTGTATCTGTTCTCAAATGGGTTCAGACCTCCAAAGGCAATGAAGTAATCTGCAGCTCAGAATTAAAATACCTGGAGAGGTGTCAGGTGCCTTCCTTAGTGGCACAGCAAACTTCCGACATCCCATAGCCTGTAACTTTACCTGCCATGCATTTGGTAATGAGTTTCGCTGCTTCCAAGGCAGTGTGTCACCGCACCCATTAAGATGTGCACCTGGGCTTGTCAGCTTGTTCCCTGCTGGTCCCGGCTTCTGGGCATTGAGGTGCTCAGCATTCTCGTTATGCTTAAATGAGAACCACCTTCCTTTTGGTTGTTGTTTCCTGCACTGTCTGTTCTCAGTGGGTCCTCTTTCCCTTTCCCCTCTCCCCTGAACAGGTGTGCTCTACTTGCAGCATCACCAAAGCTTAGCTTCTTATCCAGTTCTTGTAGGTAGAGGGGAGAAAAGCTGGCAGCAAGTAACTGTAAGCAGGAACTTCCTATGCTTAATGAGATGAGAATTATTATTTTTATTTTTATTTTATGGTTCTGCAGTATATTGATCTGGATTTGCAACTTAAAATAGATGGTGGTGAGAGTATATTTTGCTCTTTCAGAGCAAAAAGGTCCATTGGTCCTTGGTCCAGATAGTCTGGAACGTCTGCTATGAAACATTCAGTCCCTCTACCACTTGTCCTCTGTCTCATGGTTAACAGACAAATTCATAGCTGAATTTGTGGAATGGTGTAGGAAAGGCAAGTAACTTGAGGGAAATCAGAACTAATGAGACCATAATCCTCTCTTTGTTGCTAACCTTAAGGCTGTGCTGGACTCAAACTTACTGGTTTTGGAAGTGAAACATGGACAACAGACAGCAAGAGAATAGTTTCTTGAATGCTAGTGTGCTATTGGAAGTTGATTTACAGCATTTATGCTTGAAGTAGGCAGCTTTTTCCAAGTTTAATGAACACTACAATTCAGAGTGCTAGGATTTTCTTCTCTCTCTTTCCTTCTTCCCCTCTGTCCTTCCCTCCCTTTCTTCTGAATATCATGGGATTACAAAGAAGACTTCTTGGATGGTAGGAAACAATGTTTTTATAGTGATCGAGACTGGTTGCAGCATGTTTTCTCCACAGTTTTTTATACCCTTAATGAGGAAAACACAGCAACCTATGCAGCATGTTTACTTTGTGGAAAAATAGGTCTTACTACTCTTTGCATAGTCACAGTGTGAGCCATCACTGACAATATACCAGAGTTGACAGGGGAGATTGAAGTGGGGGGTGTACATACGTAGTGAGAAAGGTTTCTCATACAGAGACTTGGATATATATTCAAGAGCTGTACTGTGTTTTCTGGCCAACAGAGAACTTTCCTCTTGTCAGAGAGTGTGAAAATTGGGAAAAATCCACAATACCATGCAGACCTGGTTTGTTGGTGGTCTTGACCTGCTGCTCTCCAGGTGCTTTCCTGCCTTCTGAGCATGGGGTGACCCAGTTTTGATTGGGGCATGCTGATGCTATGTGGGTGATGTAATTCAATTTGAATGTTAAATGCTTCATCAGTTGCCTCATCCTAGTATTAAAATATTCTTTTTAAAAGTATCTACAGGTGTTATTTTCAACCTTCCTTTCAGCTGTGAGATGTTTTGTTTTCCTAGCTGTCTTGTGACAATCTCATCAAAAGATATTTCTCCTCATCCTGCAGTGAAGCGATAGACTTAATGCATGTATTTTTACCCCTGGGCAGCCTTTTTCTTTTTTTTTTTTTTTTTTTTTTCTGATGAAACTTAAAGGAAAAAATAGCTAGTGTAGTTTCCTGTCTTTGTGTGCCTGTCTCCTCATCTTACCTTACACGAAACACATTCCTGTGTTTAAGTATTCCCAAATCTCCAAAGTGGCTGCCATTCATTCCAGCACTTGTCTGGTTCCATTTGGTGCCACCATGTGCTACAGTAACCTGAGCTTTCTGTTCTCAGCAGACGGCAGGGGAGGTATCTGTCTGTCTTTGGGAATACCTCCCTGGTGAACTGTTGGTGCTGTGTTTGTGTGCAGTTCAGTCACACCTCAGAGCTCTAGACCTTGGTTTAGCAGAGTCTGAAGCATTTAGAAATGTTTAAGCAGTCCCTAAAAAGGGACTAAAACTCAAAGGGACCGAATACCTGAGGAGTATTTCAGTGCTTATATATCTAGATGCATGAGGACTTTAAAATGATTGTTCCTATTTCTTTTGCAGTAAGCCCTCAGATCCCAAAGCATGGGTTGCACTTGTCACTGGTGAAGAAAACACACTTTTAACGCTGCAGTTCCTGGGTGAAATGAGTTCTGAGGTGTGAGGAAAGAAAAAGGCATCCTTTAGCCTAATCCTCTGTCTGTACTGAGTTGACCTTTCTTTCCTTGGTAATCTTCAGGGTGCTGGTGTGAGGATGAAATGGCCTAAATCAGGACAGTTTATCTGCATGTTGTTTGTAGAGGAAACATTGTCCAGCCAGTCCGTAGCCTTGTGTTTTATGTAGTGTATGCTTTGCAGAAAACACTAAAGCTTCTCAGTGCAAAAAGGCTGGGATATTTCTGTTTTGTTTTGCTTTATTCTTCCTTGCTTTGGCTTACTTGGCAGTAACATTTTTAGCATCTTCCCCGATAGCTAATGCCAGCAAAACAGATATTGCTTTGATTTATTTTCCTACAAGGTTTTTCCCATCAGGGACATTAGATCTTTGTTCTCATATTCTACATGCTATTCATGCCTGAATCCTATGCCTCGCTTTGCCAGACCTCTTAACTCCCATTTTCTTCTTGGCCATCTTGCCTCTGGTTTCATTATAGCTTTTCTGTGGAAAAGAAGAAGGATAGAAGGGTTCTCAGGTATTGCTTGTTCAATGCCATGGCAAAAAAAAAGTTTTAAGTGATATTTCCATTTTCCATTTTATCACCAGTACCTTGAGCTTACTTTGAATGTTGTTTTAAGCATATGTTGGTATGAGACTCATAGTGAGCTCTCTTGCTGCTGATGAAGTTCAGGTGAGAGGTGGCAGTTCCTGTGAAATCTGTGCTCCATAGAGTGACAAACAGGAAACGTTTCATCTCTTCCCTTTTCCATCTTCTCCCCTGTCTTCCATTCTCAAGTGCCTTAATATGTTTGCCATTGGTAACTGTATGGTTTGAAAAGCTTTTGGTTGGAAAGCTATCTGGCAGAGAAGGACCTGGGAGTATTGGTTGATAGGCAGCTGAATATGAGCCAGCAGTGTGCTCAGGTGGCCAAGAAGGCCAACAGCATCCTGGCTTGCATAAGAAGCAGTGTGGTGTGGCCAGCAGGTCTAAGGAAGTGATTGTCCCCCTGTACTTGGCTCTGGTGAGGCTGCACCTCGAGTACTGTGTTTGGTTTTGGGCCCCTCACTACAAGAAGGACATGGAGGTGCTCGAATGAGTCCAGAGAAGGGTGACAAAGCTGGTGAGGGGTCTGCAGAAAAAGTCCTACAAGGAGCGGCTGAGGGAGCTGGGCTTGTTCAGCCTGGAGAAAAGGAGGCTCGGGGGCAACCTTATCGCTCTTTATAAGTACATTAAAGGAGACTGTAGCGAGATGGGGGTTGGTCTATTCTCCCACGTGCCTGGTGACAGGATGAGGGGGAATGGGCTTAAGTCGCACCAGGGGAGTTTTAGGTTGGATATTAGGAAGAACTTCTTTACCGAAAGGGTTGTGAGGCATTGGAATGGGATGCCCAGGGAAGTGGTGGAGTCACCATCCCTGGAAGTCTTTAAAAGACGTTTAGATGTTGAATTTAGCGATATGGTTTAGTGGAGGACTTGCTAGTGTTAGGTTAGAGGTTGGACTCGATGATCTTGAGGTCTCTTCCAACCTAGAAATTCTGTGATTCTGTGAAAGACTCTGTGAACAAGCCACAGCAGGTTTGCATGTTGGTCCCTTTGGCAACGGACCTTTCCACCCCAATTTATCTTTTCCAGGGATGTACTGGCATCAGCAGGTAAATAGAAGAGTATGTATTTGTCCTCTTCCTCCCCATTCAGCTCTAAACCAGCAGACCCTGATGTTACTTTAGCTGTTTGTGGACAGCTCATCCATCACCACAGCACTCGGGACCTCCTGGATGCAAATCATCCTGGCTCGCTGTATCTCACAACTGCAAGTATCCATTTATACTTGGCCTGGAGGCAGGTAACCATTTCTAGGTGTTACACCTAAAAGAGTTGTCCAAACAAACCAACAGAGCCTTTGTGTTACTCTTGGGTCCAACTTTGGAGTGTCCTTTTACACCTTCCCCACGTTTGCCTGAATACCAGAGTGGTGTTTATGCTCTGTGACTCAAAAGCTGAGATGGCTGAATGAAACACAGTAGAGTATAATGTGCCAACGATTGTATCATGTGCTTCAATAACCCTTTTTGGCTTAAAAATCTCTATCCATGCTGCCCGTGAAGCACTGATGGGCCAGTTCTAGGTTGTTTCACAATTCTTTGTTGTTGTTTTTAGGATTAGCTTTAGATAACTTTCCTTTGGACAAGATAATATAATCAGCACAAACCATATCATTTTGGAGGCAGCTACATATATACGAGTAAAAGCTGCCACAAAGAGGGAGGAGTGCCCTGCATGTGTGTCTGAGAGAGAAGCTGACTGTAGGCAATAGAGGAGCAAGGTACAGCTCATTGTATGGACAGAGGAAAAGAAGTTCTTGCAAGTAATGGGCATCTGGAAAGCCACCTGTTTTTTTCTTCTCCTTCATCCATAGCTTAACAACTTGGGCTTCTGCCATCTAAACATTTGCCCTACTCTCTTGCCAAAATTCACTGTAGAAATAGTGCCAGATAGAAATAAAGGACAGGCAGAAAAAGGGCTGTTTTAAGCATCTACTGTAAATTCAAACTCTGTCAGCTAGGAGAAGTTTGGGTAGCTTTATCTTGCTTCTCTCTGCCTGTGTCTGTTCTCTGCCTCTGTGCAGGAGGTTGTGTACTAGACAAATGCTACAGTATTTCTGACCCACTTTTGCAGATCCAAAGCTTTCAGATTTCTCTTGGTTAGGTTCAAACAAACCACCCTTATGTGACAGAGCATGTTGAAACTGAGCCTCAAAACCTCTAAAGTTTTATTTTTTTTTATTTTTATTTTTTTTTTCTCCAAACTCCTATCTATGCTGTTTGAATAGTATTTTCCCCTGCATCCACTGCTGTATGGACAAACTATTTTAATTTGTATTGCAACAAACAAATTCCATTTTCATGTTTTAAGAGTACAGCTGAAGACATTGTTTTCCCAAGTGCTTCGGTCATCCTGAGTGTACCCTGTGAAAGTGACAGCTGACATGCCTTTGGAGAGGCCTTGTACAAAATGTATTCTGTTCTAAATAAAATGCTGAAGGTTACCGTGGTGTGACAGGCTTCAAGGAAACCATCTGACGGGCTAGCAGACTGTAACAGGAAATGTTTAAAAGAAGAAGGAGAATTAGGCAAAGAAAATACCAGAAAGTGAAACAGGCTGAAGATGGGGGTTACAGAAAATACCAGAAAGTGAAACAGGCTGAAGATGGGGGTTACAGAGGTACTTCTGACTGGAGTCATCTTGTCTTGAATGAAACCAAAGCTCTGCTTCCTCCTTTTGCCATCTTTCCATGTTCTTTTCATCCATCCAGCCTTTGCCTCTAGAGCAAGTGGGATGGATTCATTTAACACAACTTGTCTGGATGAACCACCTGTCCTCCCTTTGCAGTCAGTAGAAATAAACACTTTCATTATGTGATTTCACTGACCTGTTTTGATGTTCACATTAACGTGACATGAGTTGTACCAGAATGCCCATTTCTCCCCTTCAGTCAAAAGGTGAAACATTCACTGCTGAAGCTGAGTTGAAACATGGGGCTCAAAGAAGCTGCCTAATGAAGAAGATGATTATGTCAAAAATTTGACACCTGAATCATTATGAAAGTATCTAATCAGATCTGTTAGGGATTTTTGGGACAAGAACTGAGAGCATGGGAATACTGTAAAAGGTTACAGGAAACCTTGGAAAAGACCTCTGAAGCTAAAAATTTTGAGATGGCCCAAAGCTTTGCAAAATAGAATGAGGAAATCATTGAAAACAAACCTCCCGACTAATCTGAGCTTTTCATGCCTACAACAGCCTGCCATTGGGAATGCTGATATGAGGGACAGTGGGTTTAAAATGTCCACTAGGAAGGGAGAACAGCTCTTCAGATTAACAACTGCTTTTTCTATTTCCTCTTTTCCTTTTATCAGCAAATCAAAGTGTTGATTTCTTTTGAGATCCTTTTAAAAGTTTTTAATGCTTCAGCCTTTCTAAAACCATATGCTTTCTTCCAAAAGGATTAAAACTTTATTGCATTTAAAAGTAGCTACTTCTTTTTTGTCTTTTATTTATTTATTTATTTATTTTATTGATTCCTAGAACTCTTTTTCAAATTCAATCTAAATTCACAGAAATTTCTGGATTGCTCCTGACTACCATTGAATTTCACGTCTGGTGAAAACATTTCATCCT